>NC_140593.1:635859627-636485877 GCF_964204655.1 Triturus cristatus
CTCATCACCCGCTGGACAGGGATTACTCCTTCTATTCTGCCCCTCATGAGCTGTATGTCCGATTGGATGGTATACTGTGTTCCCCGGACGTCCAATCGCTGATGCGGCATAGCGAATATCTAGCTAAAACTCTCTCGGACCATAACCCCTGTATGGGGGTGCTGCAGTGGTCCAGGCAGCGGCAAGTTATTCCCACGTGGCGTCTTAACCCCCTGCTTCTGGAGGACTCGGTCTTCCGGGATGAGGTTAGTGACTGCATAAAACAATATTTTGAGCGGAACTCGGGTACGACGGCAAGCCGGGCGACGGAATGGGACGCGTTTAAGGCGGTTGTTCGGGGGGTTTGTATATCGTCCACGGCCGGAGTGCGGAAGACTTTATTGAAGGAGGTGGATGGGGCGGAGGCCCTGCTGCGGGCGGCTGAACGGGCGCATCAGGCGGGAAACGGTGAGTTGGCTGCTGTTGCCGAGGCGCGTGAGGGTGTGGCAGTGCAGGTGGAGAAGCTCCGCTGTTTTGACCATAAAAGCTACTTAATGCGAGCGCACGCGGAACGGGATAAGGTTGGATCCCTTCTGGCGTGGTTGGCGAACCCGACGGCCCGGGGGGAACCGATACTTTCCCTGGCTGAAGTGGGGGATGCCCCGGTTTATTCCCAGATGGGGATAATCAGCGGTTTGCCAGTTATTATGCTGGGCTGTATGATAGCACCATGGAGGGGGAGCCTGAGGGCCTAGCGGGCTTCTTACTGGAGGCCCGCCTTCCTCGACTGGACCCGGAGATTGGGAAAGATCTCGGGGGTGCCATATCGCTGGGCGAGATTCGTGCGGCGATTAGGCACATGGCCCGTCGGAAAACCCCGGGGGCGGATGGGTTGCCTGTCGAGTTCTTTGCGGCGTTCCCGGATCTGTTAGCGCCGCAGCTGCAGGTCCTGTACAGCGAGGCCTGGCAGCTTGGGTGCTTGCCCGCCTCTGCTCGAGAGGCGATTGTGATACCCTTATTAAAGCCTGGAGGGGAGGCCGGCGCGCGTACGGCGTATCGGCCGCTCTCCATGCTGACGGTGGACTATAAAATATTGAGTAAGATACTGGCGTCGCGCCTTTTGAGTCATATGACCGCCTTAATACACCCGGATCAGGCGGGCTTTATTCCTCGGCGCAGCACGGCCACTTCTGTGCGACGGTTGTTGCGAGTGATGGACATGGACCGGGAAGTTTTCCCGGTGGCCTGCACGCTGTCGGTCGACATAGAAAAGGCCTTCGATAGTGTGGAATGGCCTTACTTATACCGTGTGCTGCGGGAGTTCGGCTTGGGGGAGGACTTCGTACGCTGGACCACGTTGCTTTATAGCGATGCTACGGCCCGAGTGAAGACGGGGGCTACCATATCGGCCTCCTACCGTGTACGGAGGGGGACGAGGCAGGGGTGTTCCCTCTCCCCCCTGTTTGCCCTGGCCGTCGAGCCGCTGGCGGCTCATGCCCGACGAGGGGGAGCTTATGTGGGAGTTTCCCTGCGGGAGGATACACACTATATCTCCCTATATGCAGATGATCTGCTGATGTTCTTGGCGGACTAAGGTCAACTGGGGTAAGACGTGCTTGTTCCCGTTGTCGCAGGGGGGACGGCCCCCGTGGGCGTTGGGAAATATCCGATGGGAAAGCAGCTGCCTCCGTTATCTGGGGGTTAACATTTATCATACCCAGACTGATTTGCTGGAGGGGAATGTTGGCAGGGCACTTCGTGGCCTACGGGGTAGCATGGGGTTTTGGAGTGCGCTCCCACTCTCGTGTGCTGGGAGGGTGGCGCTGCTGAAAATGGTGGCGCTGCCACGGCTTCTTTACTATTTTCGCACCCTTCCTATATGGATCCCGGCGTCGTTTTTCGCGAGGCTGCGGGTATTATCCACGGGCTTCATTTGGGGCTCGGGAAGGCGCCGAGTGGCGCTGACCACATTGCGGCGGCCAAGAGCAGAGGGGGGCTTGGCGGCACCGGATTTTGAGTGGTACTACTTGGCGGCCCAGCTCCAATGGCTTACGCAGCCGGTGGCCAGGGAGTACAGGGGCCCGGAGGGCCCTCAGGGCAGACTAATACCGCGACATGTGCTGGCCTTTATAGTCCTCCACCAGAGATTAGACCTCGCCCAGCTCACCTTAGAGGAACGTACCCTCCGGTTATGCTGGAACAGATGCCAGAGGAGGGCCACCATAGTCCACCCCTATGCCCCGGAGATCCCCCTGGGGATGTGTACGGCGTTCCCGCATGGGGGAGATTGGTCGGGGTTAGCGGTCTGGGAGGAACTGGGGGTGCAGATGGTGGGGGACTTATTTATAGAGGGAGTACTGTTGCCTTTTCAGGACTTGCAGGACTCTTATGGGCTCCCGCGGGGAGACTTCCTGCTTCATGCGGCCCTGGTGGCGAGCCTCCAGAGGCATTGGAACATGGGGCTTTCGGAACTGCCGACTGCCGCGGGTTGCCAATATGTAGTGATGGCGGCGGGGACGACTAAGGCCATCACTTGCCTCTATCGCCGGCTGTCGACGGAGAGACTCCTCCCCCTGGGCACTCTGAGGGAAAAGTGGAAAACGGACCTTGAAAAAGAGATCCCCGAGTCCACGTGGTCCACGCTGGTGCGGAGGGCCTGGAAGGGAACGAGGAATGCCCGGTTTCAGTTAGTCCAGTTTTTTACGTTACACAGGGCATACCTGACGCCGGCCAAGATACTGCGATATTTCGGGGGAGCGCACTCTCAGTGCCCGCGGTGCGGGGTAGACGGGGCGGACTTTCGGCACATGTTTTGGTCCTGTACGCAGTTGGGCGACTACTGGGAAGCTGTGGTGGATTGTTTGAACCAGGTAACGGATCGCTCCATTGCTCCGGATATGGGGACCTGTTTGTTGCTTTGGTTCCCCCACACTCGCCGCACGAAGGTTACTAGCAAATTTTATGATCTGGGGTTGATAATGGCCAAGAGGGAACTGACTCTGCACTGGAAATCCCGGGGGGGGCCTAACTTCCTGCGCTGGAGATCGGCGTTGGCGCGCTGGGCGGGAGCGGAGGGCACGCTCCGGGTGCAACTGGCCCTCCGGAGGGATGATGAAAAGGCGCTGGCGACGGCCCGGGCATGGGAAGCGTTGGTGGTAGAACTTCAGGGGTTGATGTCCGAGGCTGGGGCCGAGGAGAGCGGGTCTGACGGGCAGGAGGTAGTGGGGAGCGGGGAGTAGAAGAGGCGAGGCTCTGGCCACCCGCACCTTGGCTGGGCAAGATGGAAGGTTCTGTTTGTTTAGGGAGAGGCTGGGCTCCTGTATCTTATTGTCTAGGGAGGGGGGGCACATCGAAAGAGGGAAAGGGGTAGGGGACGGGGGCACACTGACGGGGGGAGGGGGGGTAGGGGGCCGGGTGGGAAGGTTGAGCCGTCTTCAGGAGAGTCGGGGTTGCTGCTACGTATGTGATACTTCCTGGACGGGTGGGGATGGTGAGATGTTTGTTGCTCTGTTAAGTTGCAAAACAATAAAAAATGTTTCAACAAAAAAAGATCAAGGGTATGGCAAAGAATAAGACCCCCGGGTACGGACAGCCTACCGACAGAATTCTATGCAACTTATGTGGAAGAGCTGGCCCCCCAACTGGTCACAATGTACCTGGTGGCATGGGAAGTGGGCATACTGCCGGAGACCTCTAGGGAGGCCCTCATTGGCCGGGTGCCTAAGCCAGGGAATGAGACACACGACTACACAGCCTACAGACCCTTATCCATGCTAAACATGGATTACAAAATCCTAAGCACGGTTCTGGTGATGAGTCTTCTCTCCCACATGCCAGAAGTGGTCCATGCAACCCAAGCGGGGTTTATTCCGGGGCGGAACACGGCCATAAATATTAGACGACTCCTGGCTGTCATGGGCTCTAGCAGATATGACAGACAGGAAGCGGCGGTGTTCGCGGTGGACATAGAGAAGGCCTTCAATAGCATTGAGTGGCCCTATCTCTATGAAGTCCTGGCCAAGATGGGACTAGGGGAGGCTTTCTGGCATGGGTGCCTCTACTGTAAACGTCCCCCACAACTCCGGTGAGCACCGGGAGGACAATCTCACCCAGACAGGGAGTGGAGAGGGGTACAAGGCAAGGATGCCCCCTATCCGCAATCCTGTCCGCATTAGCTATGAAGATGCTGTCGTGCAGGGCAAGAAGTGGGCAGGCCTATACTGGCTTGGGGACAGGAGCAGTACGACATATTGTAGCCCTATACGCAGACGACCTCTTACTATTTCTCAGTGACACAGCAGGTGAATTGAGGGGGGCGCGGGACATGTTAGCTAGGTTTGGTACCATATCTGGCCTGAAAGTTAACTGGCGGAAATCCAGCCTATATCCTATGGCGCCCAATGTCTTCCCACCACCTGATCTGGAGAATCTAAAGTGGGAGCCTAGCTGCCTGCCGTAGCTCAGAGTCAAAATATACCATCGCCCAGCTGAGCTGCTAGAGGGTAATGGGGCAGAGCGATAATATCAGTAAGGACTGCAATGGAATTCTGGGGAACACTGCCACTATCGGTAGCTGGACGAGTAGCAGTCTTAAAGATGGTAGCACTCCCACGGCTGCTGTATTATTTCTGGGCCCTCCCGGTGTGGATTCCGAGAGCAACATTCAAAGACCTTGACTCACTGATCACGTCATTTATCTGGAGAGCTGGACGCAGAAGAGTAGAGTTGACCTCCTTACAGTGCCCAAGAGCGGAGGGCGGACTAGCAGTCCCTGACTTTGAGGGGTATTATATAGCTGGCCAGCTGAACCTATGGCTGGCGGCGGAGTGCGACCTGGAAAGTGAATGATACCCAGCCGCACCGGATGCTACAGACCTGGCAAAGACCCTGCTGCGGGTGCGACAAAACGTAATAGAAGACACAATGGAAACCAGTGTGGTGGTGCACTGCTGGGCTACAAACCCGAGACGGGTAGGTGTCAAAATGTCCTACTCTCCGGACCTGCCCATCACAGTGTTAAGTTGTCTGCCACAGAGAGAGACTGGACGGAGCGATTGCCAGTGGCTGAGATTAATTCCAGCATTCCATTCATGACCTTGTTGGTTTGGATTAAAGTTAAGTTCATCAATCAAGGACACATGATGGTCATTAACATTGTCATATGCAATTAGGAGGCAGTGAGGAATTCTGGGGTCACAGTAAACTGACAAAGGCGAGGGCATAAAACTGTAGTTTTTTACATAATATTCTTCCACTAAAAGGGATCTAAATCATTCCGAGCCAGGGCAAATGCCTATGTCAGTATCTTTTATTTGATTCATTTTGTTTGATCAACAATAGGTATAAATCTCCAGTGTCAAAAACAACAGAGAAGATGGCTATGCTGCTATTACACAATCCTTCAGTGACGATGGAGAAGTGATACTCTAGGGCCTACTAAATAGACATAAAACAGGTTATGCAGTTTCTGCATAGTGTGGTATAAACTGTACACAAAGTGTAATAGCACTGCCAGTGTCCTGGCAGCGTCTCCCTGTAAATAGATCTTCAGTGGGGGAACTTGTCTTTAAACCTTCTACAAAATCCACATGTGAGAGGCCGAGCCCTCCTTGCTAGAAATATTCTAGGTCTTGCTTTGCAGATTATTACAATAGTGTTGAAGTGCACCTAGGAATTGGTCTGCATTCATGAGGAGGGGATGTGTCACTGTGTTCACTGGCCAATGCCCAATGTGTGTCAGTTTTTGGGATTTCCAAGTGGATGTGCCAAAGGAGGCCTTGGGTTTTTCCAAGTCTTTTGGCCACACCTTTATAACTCCTTTCAGACAAAGGGCAAGAAGGAAATACCGTGACTAACTGTGGTGGTTTATTACTCCTGATTTCCAACAGCCTGCCATACTATGGGTCCTGAGCAACTGGGTCAGGTACCCTTTCAGCACTTGACACTCAGTGTTTACATGGGTCAAGCATTCCAATGCTTCTTAGCGGAGAGAGGCATGGGTGGGGGTTCAGAGGTAGGTACAATGTGAACACAGGCTCAAGACTCAAAATACATCCAGCACTCAGAATAATTGTTCAGCCAAGTACTAGCTTTTAGGAAAAAGTAGTATTTATATATAAACACAATTTGAAATACTATCTGCACAAACAATACACACAGCCCTCCTAAGGCCGGCATGCTAGCACTATCTGGGTACAGTCCTGAGTCCCACTTCTCTGTGTACTGTCAGTGGTTATTCCCCATTTACTATGGGCAAAATTCAGGCCAGGCCATACTGCCAATCCGAGTCTTAAAGGTTTCACTATGCCTTTTTAGAAGTCAAAGTGATTCAGCGCTATAGCACTGTGAGGAAGAGTAAGTTCCCACTGGGCTATCCGGTCCAGCAATCAGTCTCACATGCTCCTGCTGGTGGTGTGATACAGAAGACACCGGCGCGCGATCAGCACTTCGGCGTTGAGGTGGACTGGAGCAGCTGCCGGTGTTGAGTGGAACTCCTGTTGCTGCAGGCCAGGAGGTTGGTTGCCCGAGGCGCTCCACTGAATGACGCAGTAAGTTCCTCTGATCCTGCTGGTATGTCAGGTGCAGTCACTCAGTTTCCGATGCTTCAATATGGGCTTCAGGAGCACGGGTCAGAACGCAATGCTTTCTTGTGGTCACATGATGTACCAGGCGCTGTCCCTCCTTCTTGCATAAAGTGCACCAGAGCAACGGACGGCCTTTGCTATTCACAGCGGCCTCCTCTGGCATAGGGACATGCTGACTTTAGGTGACACATAGGCAACTACCTGATCGGTGCAACAATAGCTTTCTCCATGACGGCCACCTAGCACATGGGGTAGCTGACTTTAGTCTGCACGTGGGCAACAGTCTAATCTGTGCTACAGCAGCTTTCTTCGTGACAGCTCACTCTAGAATATAGGGTTGGCGACTTTGGTCTACATACGGGCAACAGGCCCATTGGCGCAACAGCAGCTTTCTTCATGGCGGCTGCCTCTGGCATTTGGGGTCACTGACTTTGGCCTGCATGTGGGCAGCAGGCCAATCAGCAGCCACTTTCTCACACCTTGTTAATAAGATCCAATTGCCAGGATCCTCCAGTGGACCTTGCTCCCTCCAGGTGATCTCCTCCTCCTCAGAGGGTCCTCTGTCTCTACAAGTAGGCGCTGGGGCTTCAAGCTCCCAGGAAGGAGGTCTTGCTTACCCTGGGTGATGTCCCCTCACCCAGCTAGATGAGCTTCTCCACGTCGCCACTCTGGCCGCTTGAAAGTTGACAACTTGGGAACTTCTAGCTTCTGTTTTTATCATCCATTTGCAGACACAAATGTGATGTAGTGTCTCATGCTTTGAAGTTGGTGTTTGAGGGGTGCCTTCTTTGAAGTGCCCACTCTTCTCTCCTGTCCTTTGCCCAGGAATCAGTCTGTCACAGCAGGAGCGACTTCAACCATGATATCCCCACAACACAGATCATGAGTTACTCATGAATAACACCTGGATGACAGCCTCACTGATACATGCCCAACAAAAGGTTACAAAGGCTCCCAACCCTACTTTTTATGATTCCCTCATCAGCCCCATCTCCTTACTGAAATGTGCCCAGGCCCCCACTAGCTAATGACCTTTTCACAATCAAAGAGCTCTTTTGAAGTGTACAGGAGAGTCTGGCTATCCCTTCCTCTACTGTGTCACACTCAGATTTGTGGACTGATTCATTCCTGAGAACTGTCTAAGGGGCTTCTCCACCGCCAGGATACTTTCTTCAAGACCCTGCGCTCCAAATATTGAACCCACAGCCCTCCATGTATTTTATCCCTCACAGGCAGTCAAACATGAAAGCACACACATGCATGCTGCACAGCACTACATGCTAACTCAATGTAGGCCAAGGGGGAGTTAAGCACACTGCAGCCAAATGTTTCCTGAGTGGGTCAGTCAGACCCACTCCAATGACACAAGTAAAAAGGCCTGTTCATACTATTGATTATCAGTATAAAACACAGTATGCTTCCACCACCACACTCTTACTACTTAGCTCTTTGGTAAGGGCAGCTGCCCACTACCTCTTATGAGGTTAGTGATTTGGGCACCCCTTCTGGTGTAAGCAAGATCGCAAGCCATGAGAGAGGCCAAGATCATGGCGCACCCATATGATCCGGGTTCGCTCATGACCAAAATTCAGTACCTGGGATCCAGATATCACTGCAGCTGGGGCAATAAGGTCTAGGAGTTTATGTTTGTCACCACACGTGTGTCTCAACACCCCCTACATGGAGTTATTAAGATGCATCAGTTTATCATTTACGTACTCAAGACAAATCTAAAGTGACAAAACTGTAAAGAATGGAAAACAATTGATGGCTTGCTATACATACCTTTAAAGAGCAAAGGTAAAAAGACCTATACTTTGGTTGAAGCTAGGGAAACAGAATATTTGCTTGGTGAGGAAAGACTATTTCATTGTTCAACTGCGATGTAGAGGCTTAACTTAGTGCAAGGGCATGATTTTAAGCAGAGTGTGGTAGAAGAGTGTCAGAAGAGTGTGTCTTGTGCAGGTGAAACAGATATGTACAGTTGTGTAGGTGTGGCTGGCTTAATGGGGAAAGAAAGACTATTTATATTTTTACATAAACTTACCGATTTGTGCGCCCTTCCTGGGCATATTTTGCAGTTTGAGAAACTGGAACACTGTCAGACACTAGTATCAGATTTTTATACCTGTGTGAATAATTTTGGTGATAAAAAAAGCAACTTTGCATGGAACCCTGCAAGTGGTGAAGAGTTCATGCATTTTTATTCTATGTGCTGTTCATAAGAGTGTCTGGAAATGTAGAACACCAATCCATTGTTTGTTGTGTGACGTTTGAGGTTGATATGGAACTGTCAGTGAAAATCAGGCTAGGTGCAGCTATTGATGTGTGCATGTTCTTCAGCAGCCTGTGTATGCAGGCTCTCATAATAGATTGATCACTCTGCATATGCCGATAAGAGATTCATCACTGATGACGGGTGGAGATGTTGTATTGGTCTATACTGGTGTGCCTATGTATCTTCCGATGTTTGGCTGGCCACTGTCTCTGTAGGTACAAATCTCCCAATCTCACACACCTATGTCCATATACCTGTGATCAAGCCCTAATGTCGCTACCATTTCCAT
Source organism: Triturus cristatus (assembly GCF_964204655.1). Lineage (NCBI taxonomy): Eukaryota > Metazoa > Chordata > Amphibia > Caudata > Salamandridae > Triturus > Triturus cristatus. The sequence goes on from NC_140593.1 coordinate 635,868,758, forward strand.
CTTTTCTTAGGAGAGCCACTCCATACTTATAACCTTTGCTACATGTTTGACCAGCCCCAACCTTTTATTAAATCTGGAACCAGCTCCCTGTCTCCTTATTCTGTTAATCCCTGCAGCAGGCCTATTCACTTGGCACTCAACAAGCCTAAGTGTTCCTACTATTGCTACTTCATTTCTACCAATATGAGTGTGCTCTTTATCACTGAGCCAGACACACAGGCCCTCACATCTTCCCTTTCGGAGTCCCTCATCAGGCCATCTCCTTCGTGAAAGTGCTCCCATTTGCTAATAACCTTTTCACAATCAAAGAGCTTCTTTGAAGTGCACAGGAGAGTCTGGCCATCCCTTCCTCTACTGTGTGTCACACTACGATTTGTGGACTGATACATTCCTAAGAACTGTCTAGGAGGCTCCTCCACCTCCAGGTGCCTTCCTTCAAGACTCTGGGCTCCAAATATGGAACCCACAGCCCTCCATTTTTCATCTGTCTTTCTGTCCTAAGCCCAGTTGCATTTCGAACCCATCTGTGTCAGCGCCATTATCTTTTGATTCACCTGTCCCTTGCTCCTACTCTCTTGTACAAGGCAAAATCATTACTCACCCACAGCCCATGAGTCAATAGATATCATCGTAGATTCCGCCATATCTTGGTGCCCAGAATCGTCTGGTTCCTCCTTTGGAGTGATCTCGGTTATGATAATTGACTGAAACATGTCAGAATCTGCTTAACGGGAAACATACAAACACACAAATTATGACGAATCACAATAGTAAAACTCGTTTTATCCCTACAAAACAAATCCATGCCTACTGCCACTATTCTTCCCAAAGCAGCATTAAGCCCCTGAGCTGGCAGTAAAACCTAGAAAAGATAACATAAGCAATGCTTTACAGTCTGTTACATCTTTAACAGTGTCCCAAGGAAACTAGAACAAGCCCAGAATCTAGCAGGCCTCCACCAGTTGAGTGGCACCATCCCAGCAGATGGGTGTTTCCATATTAGAATAAGAGAAGGTATGAAACCTGTAGCCTTTTAAATGGCTCTTCTAGCCAGCCAGAGATACTTTCAGGAAGTAAGTACTGCTTGGATGTTTGGACATGTCATCCACTTCCATGTTAATGTGACCTTGACATTCAACCACAGAAGAGACTTATGGCCTGATTTAGAAGTCGGTGAAGGGAATACTCTGTCACAAACTAGACGGATATCCTTTCTGCCGTATTACAATTCCCATAGGATAGAATGTGATCGTAATACGGCGGATGGGGCATCCATCACATTTGTGATGGAGTGTTCCTCCTCCGCCGACTTCTCAAATCAGGTCCCTAGTCCTCACCCACAGCATCCAAATCGCAGAAAGAGAAAAAGACCCTCAACCACTGGAGGGATTAAAGAAGCTTGCCCAAAGGAGGACAGGAGTTCACCCACAGTGGGAGGCAGAGAAGCTCAACCGCAGGATAAAATAAAGAAACACACTCACAGAAAGAGATGGTGGAGCTGGACAAAAGTTAGAGATGAAGAGGTTCCCACACACAAGAGGAGCTAAAGAAGCACTACTACAGGCGTATAGAATGGAGGTCATCCTCAAGAAGAAATACAAGAGGTCGCCCCAAGGAGAGGATAAAGCAACTCATCGACAGGACAAAATAAAATTAGCTAATCAAAGGATAAAATAAAGCTGCTCGCCAACAAAAAGGTATTAAGAAACACAACCTTGGGAAGGTATTAAAACATGTAACCACAGGAGAGGAAGATGAAGGAGCTTACCCACAGAAGGAGATAAAAATGTTTGCCCAAATGGGGATATTAAAGCGCTCACCCAAAGCAAAAGATAAATTACCTCACCCACAGGAGAACATAATAGGCCAGACTAAAAAAAGGAGCAAGGTTTTCATTTTAAGTAGCATTAACAAATGCTCACCAGAAGGAGAGAGACTTCCCACCAATTGACTGCATGGCACAGGCATCTTGCCTTGGTGTGTGCGTTGGTGGCTTAGGAGATTGGATTTGCGGTTGAAGGTACGCCCACAAATATCACATGTAAAGGGCTTAACTCCTGAGTGGACGTTTAGATGCCTTTTGAGATTAGCCTTGCTGTTAAAGTTGACACCACACTCAAAGCAATCAAAGGACTCCTCTTCTGGGTGAGAAGATGTGGTGATCCTCTGCACCTTGCCAGGAGGACGCCCAGGAAGTCTTGGACGTCCAGGGCCTCGTCTGATTTTGTTTGATGCTTCTTTTGTTGAATTCTCCACATTTAGGGCTTCGCCAACCATTCCCATCTTCTCCAGATCGTCCTCTGTAGAAGGCACCTTGGATAATTTTTCTTGCATCTTCTTCCATGATCTGATTCCTGAATAAATAAGTTAATGATAAAAAACATATGTTTCTAAACTCTTTGTATAGTGCAAGTTCTGAAGAGACTTCATGGCAAGAAGAGCAGGCATACAAGGGACAGTAGCAGTCTCTGAGCCCAAATGTAGTAAGGTCTTTAAATATAGGGTCTCTTACCACAGAGGTGTCTACAACATCTGAGAACCCCCACAGCAGAAATAATACACCAAAATGTAATTAAACTACACATCTCACCTTATCACAGTAGTGAAGGTGGATTTGTTCAGAGAGAACTACACTCTCCATTTCTTAAAGATCAAGGCATCAAAGATTATTTGATGTACCGCCTACAAACAGATCTATGCTGCTGATGGAAAGCAGTCATAAATTCCTCTCTTTTATATGAGGTTCTAGGATTTCCTCTAGCTCATGAAAGAGGATGTCAAATTTAGAATATTTCTGCGTGGAATGCCATACTGGCAGGAAATCTGTTGTAATAATGAAAGAGGGGATTCCCACTGCTCTTTTAGGTATTTGCTAGCCAGTTGTTCTATTCATTTTAGCCATCACAACTCCTCCACTAATGTTTTGCACTTTTCGATAGATTGTTGGTGCTTTTCATATTTACTTTCCTTTCTTATACACATCAATGTGTCTTTTGTCCAACAACCAACACTTTTTTTTTAAATACGTCTTTATTCAGTTTTCATTAGCAACCTTTACACAACAAGATATTTTTCACTCGCCCATATCACTATATATTGCATCAATGATAACAAATAAGAACACACGAAAACAGTAAAAAAAAAAGAAAACTGTAAAACTTACCAACGCCCCCCCCCCCCCCCCCCATTTCCTCCTAAGCTGCCACATGGAAAAGGGTCTAAGATTCTCACTATTCCTTCTCTCTATATCCTTCCTCCTCTGTGTTTTGTTTTATTTCCCCAGTATGTGTTGTATATGAGCAAACAATGGCCCCAGCTATAGATTGTTTTGCTATCCCATCTATCAGTCTGAAGCATTTCTAATCTCACTCTCACCACCTCGCAGCCTCTCTCGCCTGAGTCTTCCAATTGTCCGTACGCAGAACCCTGGGACCCGGCTGGGTACAACAATTTTCTCATCATTGTCCCCCATGCAAGCAGCACCTCTGGCAGCCTGTCATCTTTTCTGGTCTTTCGTATATATTCCTCTTCTGCCCTGGCCCACTCCTGCAAGTCTTTCTCCCACTTCTCCCTAGTCGAGGGCCTATCGCTTATCCAATGGATCGTTATGCAGCGTTTTGCCACTGTGAGACTGAGCACTGCGAAATTTCTCATTAGTTTGCACTTCGTGACGTCTGGTAATAGGCCCAGCAAGCATGGATTAATCTTCAATGGTACGTCCCAACCATCGCCCGCTTAATCTGTGTTAATATTTCTCCTCAAAAGGTAGCTACTGGCAGGCAATACCAGAGCATGTGCAAGAAATCAGCCTCATTAACCTTGCATCTCGGGCATCGGGACTCTCTCATAGGATAGATAGCATGCACACACTTGGGGAACAGGTAGGTCATATGGATTATGTCAAATTGAATTTGCTTAAACCTGGCGCTGATGACACCCTTCAGACCCCTGCGTGCATTCTGGACCAATTCCCGGGCGATAGATGTTAGACCCTGAGAGATTGCCATCTCTCTTCCACTCATAATGGCTTAAGCTTCTTATCCTTATGCAGGGCTAGGTACAGATGTGTTACCAGCCAGCAGTCCCCAGCCTAGGACAACATAGTCACCAATGTGTGGGTGGGCTCTGGGGCCTCCGAGAAGGTCAGCTACAGTTGGCGAGCGATATCAGCTATTTGTGCGTACTGTAGAAATTGTCCAGGACCTAGAGCAAATTTAGTCATAGCATCTTGCTTGGTTATAAACCTCCCCCTTGGGTACAGGGTCAGGCACCCTCCGTCTTTCCATAGATTTCAATTGAGCCATTCTATCAAAGGGCCATATGATCCAGACAACCAGGTCCGGGGCATAAGGGGCTTTCTTCAGTATCCTCTGGGCCGTCCGCTCCCAGAGTCTTGCCATCAGTCAGATCAGGTGGGGAAAAGTCCAAGGTATTTGTCTGCCCCATATCAGCAGCTATCCCCGATGATGGACATGACACTCGCCAGCCAGCAGGGACTTCTCCCAGGTTGATTCAGCATCCAACAAAAGGATCGCATGTTGTAGCTGAGTGACTAAATAGTACAGTTCTAGATCTGGGACCTCCAGACCCCCCTTTCTCCCATTCCTGTTACAGCATGTCAAGAACTATCCTGCACTTCCCACCGCTCCAGAGAAATTCACCATGAGTGCGTCCAGCTCTTTGAATACACTTCCCGGGAGTTCATAAAAAGTTCCCTGCACAACAGAGACAGCTGGGCACCACCACCATTTTCTTAAGTACTATTTTGCCCATCAAAGGAAGTTGTAATGTATTCCAGCGCCGTACAGACTGACGCAGACCGTCTATCACTCTCCCCATATTATTAACATAAAACTGCTTCTCATCGTGGTTGATATATATTCCCAAATATCAGACTTTGTCCACCGTCCGGGGTAGCATCACTCGTGGAAGCTAGTCTTTTGGTATGTCTCGTAGCCTTCCAATGGGAAAAGCAGAGACTTGGCTCTGTTAATACATAGACCAGATATCTTACCCAACTCTTCCAAGACTCCCAGCATCAATGGTACCGACAAGTTCGGTTGTCTCAAGTATACCATCACATCATCGGCATATAATGAGACAATTTGCTTTGTCATACCTGATCTCACTCCCCAACCCCTCAGAACCTGTCTCAGTCGGCAAGCTAGTGGTTCCATGGCTATGACAAAGATCAGAGGGGGGAGTGGGCTTCCCTGCCGGGTACCTTGCTGTAGGGCTATCACGTTCGAAATGTGTCTCCCTGTGAGCACTCTGCCTGTGAGTTCATATATAGATATTTAATCCATTTTAAAAAAGGGGCGCCCAAACCTGTTTTATGGAGTACCCGCCATACGTATTCCCATCTCCAGTAGCCCTGGTGTCTGTATAACATGTGTTACTCTGCAGAGGTTGCGAAGTGTGTTCCTGTGGGGGATAAAACCTGATTGGTCATCATGTACAAACTGTGGGAGAAAAGGCAGAAGCCTAGCTGCTAGAACCTGACTTAGGAGTTTGAGATCCACGCTTAGCATAGAGAGGGGTCTGTAAGATCCTGTCTTCGAGGGGTCTTTATAGGGTTTCGGTCTAACCACTATTAGAGCTTCTCTCATTGACTGTGTTAGCTTCTGTTTTTTGAAGGCCTCTGCAAAGACTGCCTGCCAACTGCTTGTCGGTGAGGAGGTATGGAAAATTTGTCTGGGAGGCCATCTGCCCCCGGAGATTTAGCCAAGTTTAGGGCTTTCACGGCGCACAGCAATTACGGTTTATTTACAACAGTCCCCAGAGCCTCACTGTCTTCCGCATAGAGACATGGGAGCAGAAAACCAACACTTGCATTACATTTGTAACAAAATGCACCAGACACTGGTATGATTGTAATAAATAGTTGAACTTTTAATGATGTGGTGCAGACAACTATAAGGCTCAGAGGCACCAGAGGATTTCACAGGCTGATAGGGGGCTCTGAGGACCAGAATCACCTGCGCATCATTACCCCAGGCCACTACAGACACGCCAAAACAGCTGCCCCATCTGCAGTGCAGGGCATGCTCGTGTATGCTGGGCTTTGCCCCATCACAACACTGTTTTTTTATGGGCCATTACCTCAAGAATATGGCTCCCAGAGACCTGCCTCGATAAAGGGAAGCGGTGGATATGAGTATGCCAGTGGTTTTGCTCCTCAATTACAGAGTATATTTGTTAATAGACCCTCCAACTGCCCCACCCGAGACTCCCCATTTCATCTGCAGACAATTTGCTCAAGCTCATACTACAGTGGACAGGTTATATAATGTAACCATGTAGCATGTTTGAGTCACTTTCACAACTTGATGCTAATGCCGGACTCATTAACAAGATAACACAGAATACCTCCCTTATTAGGGGTCTGACTGGGAGTCCTGGTATAGAGTAACACAGTATGTATAGGTAGAGAGAAGGATTTGTCAAAATTGTTTATTTTAATCACAAAACTTTACCAGGTTAGTTTCACAGCTAGATGATTCAAGTATGGTATCTTTTATAAACGAATTCTAATTCAAGATAGTTGGGTCAAGGATATGTTCCATATAGTTAGATATCAGACCTTTGTTCCACCTATTAATTGATTTAAAGGACTCCTTCCAGGTAGTTTATTCATCTGGATTGTCTATTGCCCCTGTACGTCTCTCAATTGCCAACTGCTCTCTCAGATTTTTTGTCTTTTTCAAATGGCTACCTGGGTCCGTATTACACTAAGTGCCCTGGGGCCGCCACTGGCATGTATGCCAGCTTTAAGCCCCCAACTCCACACGGCCAACCCCACCTCCCCCTCCGCCCCCATCCCCTCCCTCCAACTTAAATATTGCAGAACTGGTTACAGACGCTTGAGCGGCACCTTCGGTAATACTGGTATCAGGGCATGCACATGATTCTAAATTTTCAGCATAGGCATTGCCAGTTCACTGTAGCTGTACACATTTGTAGAATCTGTGTTAGTTGTTGTGCATTTACTTACAGGCGTTCTTAAAAGAACCACATGGCCACCTCAATAGTGCATTCAAAGAACGCAGCCCTGGTTCCAACATGAAATTGCTGCTCTTCTCTTAACAGTTTGTAATTCATTCACTTGTTTTAGATACATAGGGACTTGCAAAACAAAAGCATGCTCTCTCTTGTTTTCACATTCTGTGCAAGGGAGCCTGTGCTTAGAGCAGGGGTCTCCAAAGAGTAGCTCAGGAGCTATTGGTAGCTCGCCAGCACCCTCAAAGTAGCTCTCAGAGGTGAAGACAAGCCAAGCCAATCTCAGAGAGTCAAAGCATATAAAAGGAGCCAGGACCGCTCATCAAGAAACCCTTAGAGTGAAAGCCAACCAAACCAATGGCAGTGCCTTATAATTACTCTCATGCACAAACTGTGTTGGTTTATGGGTTTTGCTCCATGACCATCCGTATCCACTCTAAATCCAACTCACAAGGAGACTGGCCATGTTATACCCCCTGCTCTATCAGTTGCTGAACACATGTGAACAATGGACTATCAAAGAAAAATGGTAGCAGTAATCAGTGCTGAACCACCAAAATATAGGACTGCAGGAGCCAGGGTGAAAATGTGCTTGTTGGTAACATGATCAGCCCAAGAGCTGAGGAGGAAAGAAAAATGAAGAGCCTCATCAATATTTATTTATGTGTGTGTCTATCTGACATAGTGTCTCCCTAATAAACTGTGCTGTTTCCTGGAAGCTACCCCAAATGTCAAAGACTGTCAAATTTGTACGCTGGCCCACATCATAAGGGTTTTATCTCTGGCACAATAGTGTCCATGCACGGAATAATAGTGGCAATGGCATAATAACAGTCATCCTTTACTATAATGGACATATTTTAGTCTAATTGTGTCATACAGGATGCCATCATTGACATAATAAGGAACATGACTAGCCTACTTTTTGCTGTCCCTGACAGAAGGATGACTGTTCCTCACATAATAATGGGCATGACTGCTATATGGTGAGCATCTTGGATGTTATGGCATTCTGCCTTGACACAATGGTGCCCCTGTTATAGTGGTGGCCATTATTGGCATAACATAGGCATCCTTGGTGTTATAGTGAGCATCCATGACCTAGGTTTGTAATGCCTTTTATTCAAAGCAAAATATGTTCATGTGAAGCATTTTTACATGGTAATACTCGATGAAAATGACATGCTGTTAATTGATTACTGTATTTTCTAAAAATGAAAACTGATATTTTAATGGTAAACATTGTTTGTTTAGAGCCAGTTTTACTTCTGCAAAATTGAATTTGTTTGCCCAAGAAGGAAAGTGGTATTGTGTATTTTCACAAATTAAATATGCTGACAAAGGCAAAATATTGCAGTTCTAAAACACATTTAAAGTTGATAGCTGAATGATAATTCAAGCTGAGTTGGGGGGGATCGCTAATGTGGTTATGACTTTTGTGCTGCAGAGCATGTGCCGATATGAATGTTACTTCGTTAATCAGGTGGAATCATTTAATACTGAGAAACATTTTACTCGTATCTCTTTTGGTAACCTTGTCTGGAATGCTTGGTTGTCACTCCTAATAATTCTGCTTAGGGAGGTCATAGTGTAATGTTAACATGTGTTATCACTATTTTAAAGGACCACATTTGCTAGTAGCTCAGCAGGACTTTCCTTGAGCAGAAGTAGCTCTCAATACAGAAAAGGTTGGAGACCTCTGGCTTAGAGTGTATGGTGTCAGTGCATCCAATGTTCCTCCTTCCCAAGTCCATTAGGTACTTTAAGCCCAAGCAGTAAAAAAGTTTGGTAGTTATCACTGGAGGAAGGGTGAGAAGGTTGGCAATGAGAAAAAGATTTGCGTGTTGTCAGACCCCACTAGGGGGACCACAGGGCAAGCAGGGGCTACTGGGCCACAGCCATGGAGCCTGGGGTAGTTTGTCTCCAATGTCCTGGGGTCCGTCCTACTATGGCTCTGCAAACTTGGCTAAGTACAACCCCCACAGCACTCAGTTTTAATGATGTTGCACAGTCACAGGATTCCCAGGATTCCCAGGGAGGTTAGTGTGGGGGTACAACAAGCTCAGCTTTCAAGAGAAACCGAACAGCATAATATCTTGATTGTCCACTCCAGTAGTTGTCTTTGTAGAGAAGTAGTTTAATACACTATAAGACACAATAATGCACACTATGAAAAGCTCAAGTGCTTATAGTTTCTGGAGCAGTCCTTTGCTTCTCCCTCTATCTCCCCTCACTCTCTCTCTTAGCATTTGTCTGGTGTGGCTATCCAACACTGGAGCCGTGCTATCCTCCCTTTCCTAGGCAGTACCATAGAGTCAGTCTCTCAGACTCCATTATCTCACCAACTGCAACTCCACAGTAGGCTTCAAATATGCTACTGTGTGATACAGTCCATGCCATCCTCTCCAGGTGGGAAGACACATCAGACGCAAGTGCACCAACCCTCTGTTCTAGTCCTTATAGCAGAAGCGGGCCATGCAGCCCACAGGCCGCAGGCAGGTATGTAGCTATCTTTGAATCAGCAGGCCTCTTCTGGGGAAACAGTAAGTCAGCTGAAGGCCCACAGGTCTTGGCAGGGCCACCTTTGTTGAGTCGACAGCTAAGCTGGGCAAAATTGCTGTGGTTGAGGCAGTGATTCAGTCTACTTTCAGTCTCAGGTTAAGATGGGTAACAGTTGCACCACTTCTAGGCACACCACATTCCGGCAGCGCAGTCCGATTGGGAGCACTTGCAGTCAGTGACTCAGGCAGCCACACAGTCACTCTGGCACGCAGTGGTCCAGTGCTTCAAGATAGCAGCTTCAATTCAGTGCATAGTTCTCTCAGGCACAGGTTGGGTAAGTGTGACAAGGCTTGTCACTACAAATCTTTATTCCGGTACACTGGGGCAGTGCCACCGGCTTGGCAAAAGTCACTTCAGTCAAGCAAACCGATCAGGCACAATTGCGGCAAGTACCATGGCTGCAATGGCAATAAGTAATGGAGCAATGCGCTTGACCACCCTTTGGCAGTACTGGCGACCCTATTCACACAACAAAGATCTGGCATTAGTGGGCACTCTCTCAAATGCTTATTAACTGCAGGATTAGTATGGGGAAGATATTCTTATCTTTGCCCAGGGCCACCTATTCGTTAGCACAGTCTGGCCTAATCCTCTGTGCCCAATTGATTAAGATTTTAGAACTATTTCGCAAAAGAAAATTGGTCAGTCAAATCACTCAATACACAACATACCCCCTCTGTTTAAGTGTATGTGTGCTACAAAGAAAAAAATGTGTAGAAAAATGAGAAAGTATCTCACGTGCGCACCACCAGTGGAGCTACTGGTAGGTTCTCACCAGCTTGCCCACGTTTTTGTCATCATCGATAACTTTCTCAAATGAAAAAAGAATTGTGTCCAGTGCAGGAAAAGTGTAGAAGAAAGACAAACAATAAAGACCCCGGGAAAAATGAGACGCAAGTGGTCTCTAATAAAACTGAGCTAGAGACTCACACATCCTTGTCACTTTTAATCCGAACTGCCAGTCCGCCCAATGCTAAAAACACGACGTTGTAAACCACTTCAAGGACGGCCAACATGTTTCATTGCCTGTTATATACTAGCAGTAAATTATTCAGGGCAACCGAGGTCAACAATTACCTCCCTGGATATCTAGCAATTAATAGAGTGACTGACAGACACACAAAAAAACAATAAGATTTTGTTTAGAGAAACACTCCCAAATCAAGGCTTCTTTCAGTACAGGTATGAATTAAAACTGGACCAGAAGCTAAGAATTAGCAACTAGTCCAGTGTTAAAAAATTCATGGTATTTACCTAGTGGGAGCCATGGGCCCACATACCAGCTCCCACTTAGTCGTAAGGGTGTGTGTATCGTTTATACTTTCAGTCCCTTCATGTAGCACAATTTTTGCTTACAATTCTATCTGTGGAAATAGATAGATCTCATTTAGTGTATTTAAATCATGCCATAGAGATTAGCACAGTTTCATATCTATGACTTCCAAAACACACTCGCCCTCAATCTTCCAGGTAAGTGTGGCCCAGTGTCTAGCCAACTGATGACTCAAAGCGCAGACACACTTATATTTATTCAATTTAAATCAACACTCAACATCCTTGCTGCATGGCATTGTCTACTTTAAATCTTAGCCATGCCCAAGCCAACGTCAACCCCCTAGGTATGGTGACCTAGTGGTGAATCACTCACTTCACTCTTAGCCTCATGACTGTTCTCAATGGCTACAGCACTCGTGCCGCCATCATTCTCGCCCGACACACTTACCGCTGTCCCAAGGAACTCCAAGTGGTAATTCAACCCGGCGAGTAACTCGTGGGCAGTTTTTCATTTATTTAAACAAGACACCCTCAGCCTCCATGCGCGTCATGGTGTTTTCCTCATCATATGACCCCCGTTGCGTGCTCCTAAACATTGTAACGAACTTGGGTGCCATCTTAGAGTGCCACGCAGTGTTCTATCCACACAGCAAAGTAATCCTACTGTGGGATTCTGATGAAAATACATATATATATGTGCAGATAGCGCGATCCGGGAAAACCCACAAGGCTCTCACTTCCTGTAAGCTTCGCCCGGTCGCGGTTAGCTAAATTAACTGCATGACGTAATCATCATTATTTCCCCAATGTCGAGCTAGTGAAATGCAGGCACCATCTTTAAATGCCCCGGATTCATGTGTACTTGTAAAACAGATCCATTGATCTTCTTCACATTAATTACTGATGGGACACAGATTGCACAGTATGTCACACTCATGTTAGCCAACACGAATGTCAACCAGCTTGTATGCCAACCAGCAAACGTCCATATTAGCAAGACATCAGTGGTACCATGCGTCCAAAGACTTCTAGCTATGAATCAAATGTAGGACGTGCACAATACCGGACAGCCTCCGCCCCCAAGTGTATCTCTGCGCATCATTAATATTCATACTGGGTGAGTATACCACCCCATCCGGGAATTACCCAATGTCTGCTCCGTTACACAGGAAAGTAAAATCAGATTAAGTTACATCCGTTGTCACTGTCAACAGTACAAGACAATTAACACATAACATGGTACCCAGGTCACATCTATGTCACGGTCTACTGATCTTGTTTCCACTCAATCTGGTCGTTAAGGCCAACCTGATCTGCCTTCTCGGAAAATATCCAGCGTGCTTCTTTTGTAGCGAGTATCTGATCCAAACAGCCTGAGTCACCCACTACCTTCTCTAACACCACCCATTTCAGTGCTCTATGGTTGTGTTGGTATTCTCTGTAGTGTTGTACCAGGTGTGTGGTCAATTTCCTTGTTTTAATTGTGCCAAGATGTTCTTGAACTCAAACCTTAATTTTACGAGAGGTCAGACTAATGTAATGAAACCCACATTGGCAATTCAGTCTGTACATCACATTTACTGAGTTACAGTTGCTGAACTTATTTAGGTGCCACATCCTTCCATTCATTAACTGCACCTCTGTAGTCTTTTCTGTTAGATCACATACTGAGCAACAAACACATGGGTAGTGCCCAGACGGGATGGAAGTGTTCACAGGTCGCTGTATCGGTCTTGTATGCACAGCCTTTCCTTTAAATTCTGTGCACGCTTAAATGCAAACCATGGTTACGGCATTTGAAACTCTGGGGTAGACAGTAGCAACCAGTGTTTTCTTATGGCCTGACGGATCTTTATGGACAAAGGATCAAAGGTAAGCACAATTGGCAAGCACAATTGGCAAGCAGTCATTAGATTCTTTACAGTTTCTTTCAAGAAGCGCCTCCCGCTGGGTGTTATGAACCCTTTTACGAGTTCTGTTAACAATGCTCTTCGGATAAGCCCGCTGGACTAATTTGTCAGTCAAGCTTTCGGATTGTTGCAAATAATCACACGTGGAGGAACAGTTTCTGCGATATCTAAGGAACTGGTACACTGGAAGATTATCTCTCGAGGGCTCTCGGGTGAAATGATTGATAATGCAACAACGAGGGCTTTCGGGTGAAATGATTGATAATGCAACAACAAGTTCTTATCAGTTAGTTTTTGGTGCACACTTGTGCTGAGCTTGTTGTTAATCACTCCAATTTCCAAATCAAGATAGGTCTCTCTCTCATTGCTTATGTTCCATTTGAACTTCAAGCATTCGTCTCGACCATTCAGCCATTCCAAGAACTCACATAACTGATTTTCCTGTCCAGACCACACACACAGAACATCATCAATATACCTCTTCCAGAGGCAAATATGCCTCTGGAAGGGGTTAGATGAATGGTACAGGTGATGTTCCTCAAACTGGCCTACATAAATGCAGGCCAGACTGGGCGCAAAACTTGCGCCCATAGATGTACCGGATATTTGCAAAAACAGTTTGTTTTTATAACAAAAATAGTTACGAGTCAGGACTAACTCAACACATTGCATCACGAAGGACTGTGGAGTATTATAAAACCACTCCTGAGCCCCATGAGCGCGAGCTGCTGCCACCAATGTCGCCTCTTGGAGTATGCTAGTGTGCAAAGACTTGATGTCAATTGTAACTAAGAACTGTTGTAGAGGGTCAAATTCCATGTTATCAATAGTGTTCAAAATATCGGTGGTGTCCTGGACATAGGACGGTTGCTTTACCACCGACTCTCTTACAAAGAAGTCCGCAAACTGCGAAAGAGGTTCTAGAACGAAAGAGATGCCCAAAACTATTGGGCGCCCCGCTGGTGGCTGTTGGGCCTTGTAAAACACTGGTGTTCTGGGATTTACATTGATCAAAAAATCTGCCTCCTTAATGGTTATCCACTTTTTCTCTTTCGCTTGTGAGACCATAGCTGTGATAATACTTAAAAGTTTGACTGCCTGGTCCCTCTGGAGAGGTTGGTAATTTTTTTTTTCATGTAATAACCTCATAACCGTAATCACAAGTATTCATTAAGATCACAGCCCCACCTTTATCGGCACACTTAATAGTTACTGAGGCATTGTCTTGTAGCGTTTTAATGGCCTGCCAGTCGATCTTACTCATATTGTTGAAAGTGTTTTGCTTATGTGATTCTTCCAATGATTTTATCTCATCTAATACTTTCCTCTCAAACACTAATACTTCTGGGCCCAGCAATGAATTAGGCAGGCAAAATTGAGAAGGACGATGGAGATTAGTAGAGAAAACGGACGGAGGATCTTGTTCTTTATTAGCAAAGAATTTCTTGATCTTGATTTTCCTAATTATTTCTTGTACTTCCATTCTACATTTAAATGGATCTTGGCGCGTAACTATTTTTGTTATAAAAACGAACTGGGTTTTTATAACTGGGCGCAACTTTTGCGCCCAATCTGGCCTGCATTTATGTAGGCCAGTTTGAGGAACATCACCTGTACCATTCATCTAACCCCTTCCAGAGGCATATTTGTCTCTGGAAGAGGTATATTGATGATGGTCTGTGTGTGTGGTCTGGACCGGAAAATCAGTTATGTGAGTTCTTGGAATGGCTGAATGGTCGAGACGAATGCTTGAAGTTCACATGGAACATAAGCAATGAGAGAGCAACCTATGTTGATTTGGACATTGGAGTGATTAACAACAAGCTCAGCACAAGTGTGCACCAAAAACAAACTAATAAGAACTCGTTGCATTATCAATCATTTCACCCGAGAGCCCTCAGGGATAATCTCCCAGTGGGCCAGTTCCTTAGATACCGCAGGAACTGTTCCTCCACGTATGATTATTTGCAACAATCCGAAAGCTTGACTGAGAAATTAGTCCAGCGGCCTTATCCGAAGAGGACAGTTAACAGAGCTCGTAAAAGGGCTCATAACACCCGCGGGAGGCGCTTCTTGAAAGAAACTGTAAAGAATCTAATGACTGCTTGCCAGTTGTGCTTACCTTTGATCCTTTCTTCACGAAGATCCGTCAGGCCATAAGAAAACACTGGTCGCTACTGTCTACCACAGAGTTTCAAATGTCGCAACCAAGGCTCGCATTTAAGCGTGTACAGAATTTAAAGGACAGGCTTGTCAATAAGAGACCGATACAGCGCACTGTGAACACTTCCATCCCGTCTGGGCACTACCCATGTGGTTGCTGCTCAGTATGTGATCAAACAGAAAAGACTACAGAGGTGCAGTTGCTGAATGGAAGGATGTAGCACCTAAAAAAGTTCAGCAACTGTAACTCAGTAAATGTGATTTACAGACTGACATGCCAATGTGGATTGCTTTACATAGGTCTGAGCTCTCGTAAAATTAAGGTTCGAGTGCAAGAACATCGTAGCACAATTAAAGCAGGGAAATTGACGACACGCCTAGTACAACACTACAGGGAATACCAACACAACCATAGAGCACTGAAATGGGTGGTGTTAGAGAAGGTAGTGGGCAACTCAGGCTGTTTGCCATGACGATCATGGAGGCTGAGCACGTCTTGTTTAAATAGATGAAAAACTGCCCGCAAGATACTCGCCGGGTTGAATTACCGCTTGGAGTTCCTTGTGAGAGTGGTAAGTGTGCGTCGGGCGAGAATGGCGGCAGCACGAGTGCTGTAGCCATTGAGAAAAGCCATGAGGCTGTGAATAAGGGTGAAGTGAGTAATTTGCCACTAGATCACCATACCTGGGGAGTTGGCGTTGGCTTGGGCATGGCTGAGATTTAAAGTAGAGCCAGCCGAGCTCCCACAAGGTCCACAATCAATCACTCCTTTTTCATTACTGAAAGGCTCAGTCATGGACAAAACAGGCCACACATTTCAAATAACAATTAGCAGCCTTGTAAGTGCCATTTCTGGTATTGTAAAAATAGCCAGACACAAAAACCTAATGCAGCAGAGCATGAGTGTGTCAGCATCAGTCCATCACAACGGCTCCTGATTGAATTGCCTACTTGTAGGGAGGGGACGATTGAGACGAAAGCAGTGGACAGAGAACAGAACGAAATCTGTGCAACACCACCTCCAACGCTCCTCAGTAACACACCTGAAACCATCGGAAGGAAGAGCTCTTAGGCGTGCAAGACATGCAGCGAGAAGACCAAAACCACTGCACCACATAAGGCAGATGAGATGGACAGAGCCCGACGCCACTATCACGGGCCAATTTAGAAACTAGCTAAGTTTGGTACTCATCGCGTCTCATTTACACACTTGCAGTAATTAGTGTGAAACCACATGACAATTACCGGCAATATTTGTTGTTGTGTGTAACCTGTAGTAATGGCTGTTGGTAATGATGTTACCACAAATGATTCCCCGATATTTACTGGCCACCTTTAAACATGCCAGTACCTGCTTGTGCGTAAATGGCCTGGATTACATGTTTACAGGGCAATATTGTATATATAATTTGGAACTCTGAAGATGTCGGGACAGCGGTTGCCTAAATGTGTGTTAAACATAAATACATTTTACTTTATTGAAAGAAGAGGTGTGAACTCCGCATTCCTGTTCTAAAGAACCCTTTACTGGCATTGGTGTCACAACTGAGGAGTGATGAACTGTTGCAAGGTCCGTACGGCCATATAACCCAATTAAATAAAAACCTTACTCTAAAGCTCTCAGTTCTACACAATTCAGCATCCATAACAACTCCCACTGCATTTAACCATTTAGTTTTCTGGGGAATAAGGGACGAAAAGAAAGAGAAACAAGCATTGGCCACGAAAGTCATCGCGATCACGTTTGCTGTGAAAGCGAAAGTGATCGTGATGACGCGCTAAAACACGCAAGGGATGCGCGCGTGCTTGTTGCACATTCTAGCAACCTGGCTAAAAAGCTGGGGGTAAAAATGCTACCGCCGGCCACAGCTTGCGCGCGCCCGAGCACATGCACTGCAAGCTGTAGCCGGCGGTAGCATTGTTTGAAGCCCTCACTTACTAAAGTCTCTCCGAGCAGCGCATGCGCGCTGACTCAGCGAGACCTAAAAAATGGAGCAAAAGTCGAGAAGTAATCAAGGAAATAATGGGACAATATGAGAGAGGAAAACAGAGGAAGGAATTGGATAACAGAGGTAAAAGGAAGACGCAGAGAAATATACGGCACAAAGGAGAGTGAGAGGAACCATGGTGAGAAAAAAGACTGAAATAGACAACGAAACATACAGGCAGAGACCAGACTGTACGACCCACTTCCGTTGTTGAGTCATGGCCCGGCAGGCACGGGAACTGGTGATGATGCTCTTACACTTTGGAATGTAGCATGGGTCGCTAAGGGCACTGCAAGTTCCTGTTTATTACATTGCAGCATGTGATTACTGTCCCACATTACCAGCAGCACCACTTACTGTAGTCTGTCAGCCTCCAGAGGTACAGGAAGACAGCAGAGACACGCCTATCACATCGGGAGCACTCGATTAACGGGTCTTGGAATGTTACATATTGCCGCGGCTCCATCTCCGAGACTGCTGACGCCGCGCAACAGGGTCCCCGGGAGCTTCCGAGATGATCTGGAGCCGACAGGGGGAGGGATGGAAAGTGAAAGCACGCCATGTGTGTGTTACTGCTGAAGCGCCGCGAGCCGTACACGTGTCTCCTGTCCCCCTTCGGAAGAAAAATCTACGAAAATAGATCTCGCCAAGCGAGCAGCACATGCGCTGCATCGCTAGGCGAGACCTAAAAAGGGCATGAAAGAGCTGAAGTTGGATCATAAATTTAAAACTGTTTCAAACAGAGGCCCCCAAAATGTGTTTGGCCCAGGGCCCCCAAAATCCTTAAGATGTCTCTGGACATCAAGAATGTGCAAATGAGCCTATGCTCACTGCTGCACATGCACACAGCCAAGTATCCCACTGTGTACCACTCTGCGCCCGTTGCTGTATATCACCCTGTCCTCCCAGATGAATAACATTCAATGCTCCAGATGTACATCGACCTGTACTTCCCTAAACGGAAGCACATTATCTTACACTTCCATCCTGACAAACACCACGCAGCCCATCACTGCATATCATTTTTGAACCTCGGGTTGCACGCCATCCTATGCTTCCCTGATGCACATAACATTTGTGCCATGATGTTGATCAACTGTACTCTTTGATGCAAATGTTCCATGTCATTGTGTGAGTAACTGAGCAGTTCTGATCTTTATTGCATTTCTGGCACTTGTTGATGAACCAGTTTAAAGCAAGGGCATAATGTGAAATTGCCCAAGACACCCAACATTCAACTGCCCGCTGGTAAAAGTGATCAAGATAACCAGATGTACTACCACAAAAACATTGTGCATAAAGGAAAATGCTACTTACCAGTATGCATCTGTTCTTGGCATGTAGAGCTGCAGAGTTGTACACTGTGCATAGATCGCCATCTGGTGTTTGGCTCGGATGCTTGCACCTTGTTGTTGTCTTGGAAGAGTCTTTTGATGTCACGAGATAGGTGACACGTCTATTGGACGATAGTGCGCATGGGCATCGACTCCATCCTCAGATTGTTTTTCGCCATGATGGGAAATGGTGGAGTTAGTAAGAAATAAAGAGATGTCCATGTGAATGTATCTAATTAAGATAATACTGGAACAGATGCAGGTTCTGGGGAGGCGGGTGGGCGTGTACAACTCTGCAGCTTTACATGCCAAGAACAGATGCATACTGGTAAGTAGCATTTTCCGTTCGAGGCATATGAGCTGCAGATTGTACACTGTGCATAGACTGTACAGCAGTGTCTCCCCTAGCGGTGTCACCTGTATCTGTTGCAGTGGTTTGAAAAAGTGTGTTAAGAACAGCTTGGCCTACAGAAGCCTGTTGCTTAGCCTGCACGTCAACACAATAGTGTTTGGTGAAGGTGTGTGGTGTAGACCATGTTGCTGCTTTACAGATGTAATCTAAGGGAATGTTCCCTAAGAAGGCCATGGAAGCCCCTAGTTTGCGTGTTGAGTGCGCTCTAGGGGGAATTGTTAATGTGCGTTTAGCCTTTTGGTAGCATTTTAGAATGCATTCGACTATCCACCTAGCGATCCCAGCTTTGGAGATGGGGTTACCTTTATGAGGTGGTGAGAAGGCTACAAACAGTTGTTTTGTCTTTCTAAAGGGCTTAGTCCTGTCAATGTAATAAAGTAGGGCTCTTTTGATGTCCAGTGTGTGAAGAGCTCTCTCCGCTACAGAGTCTGGGTTTTGGAAAAACACCGGTAACTCAACTGATTGGTTAAGATGAAAAGCAGAGATTACTTTGGGAAGGAATTTTGGATTTGTTCCAAGAACCACCTTGTTACGATGTATTTGTAAGAAAGGTTCTTGTATGGTTAAAGCCTGGATCTCAATTACCCTCCTGAGAGAGGTAATTGCGACAAGGAAAGCTACTTTCCATGTGAGGAAAAGCAGTTCACATTTGTGTAGAGGTTCAAATGGGGGACCTATGAGCCTGGTAACAACAATGTTTAAATTCCACACCGGAGAGGGTGGCAGTCTGGGGGGAATTATCCTTTTAAGGCCCTCCATAAAGGCTTTAATTGCAGGTACTCTAAATAGTGACAAGTGTTGTTGTTTTTGTAAATAAGCGGCAAGTGCCGCTAGATGTAATCTTATGGATGAATATGCTAGATTACACCTTTTGTAAGTGTAGTAAATAGCAAATGATGTCCTGGATTGAAGCATCCAGCGGATCGATTTTATTGTTATTGCAGTAATTGACAAATCTTTTCCATTTTGCTGCATAGCAAGCTCACATAGTAGGGCATCTGGCTTCTTTAATGATGTTCATACAGTCCGGTGGAAGGTTAAGGTAACCGAACTCTAGGACTTCAGGAGCCAGATCGCTAGATTCAGTTGACCTGGATCGGGGTGCCTTATCTCTCCATGGTTCTGCGTTAGCAACATTGGGGAGAGATGTCGTTTTTGGTGTGGAACTACTGAAAGTTCCAGGAGTGTTGTGAACCATGGTTGCCGTGCCTATGTGAGAGCTACCAGGATTATCCTGAGAGACTGTTGTCTGAGCTTGCGTACTACTAGGGGAATCAGTGGGAGTGGCGGAAAAGCATACGCAAATCTGCCTGACCAGTTCATCCATATCGCATTGCCTTTGGACAACGGGTGTGGAAACCTGGTGGCAAAGGTTGGGCACTTTGCATTTGCGTGTGTGGTGAACAGATCTATGTCTGGTTGACCCCACATTTGGAAAAATGGTTGTAGAACTTGAGGATGAAGTTCCCATTCATGTATCTGCTGTGTCTGTCGACTTAGCAGAACCGCAATCTGATTGTGAACTCCTGGAAGGTGTTCTGCCAGAAGGTAAATGGAATGGCCCATCTCCATATGATTTGTGCCAGCTGAGACAGCTGCAAAGAATGTGTGCCTCCTTGTTTTTGTATGTAATACATGGCTGTCATATTGTCCGTCCCGACTAGGACAGTCTTGTGATGTAGATGTACATGGAATGATTTTAATGCTAGAAATATTGCAAGTAATTCTAGGTGATTAATGTGGAACACTTTTTGTTAAGTGGTCCACTTGCCTTGAATTGTGTGTTTTAGGAGATGGGCTCCCCAGCCAGTGAGTGATGCATCTGCTGTTAGCCCTATCTGTGGAACTGGCTCTAGGAACGGCCGGCCTTTGGAAAGGTTTGGTGTGTTCCACCACTGCAGAGAGCGATGTGTGCGGCTGTCCACCAACACCAGATCTGTAAGTTGTCCTTGAGCCTGGTTCCACTGACGTGCTAGGCATTCTTGTAAGGGGCGCAAAATGCAAAAGGCCATCATTACTATGAGTTGCATGAATGCCCTTGCAGGGAGGGAATGCTGTGGCTGAAATTTGGTGATTAAGGTTTGTATACTGGTTATCCTGGCTGGATTGGGATATGCCAGAGCTCTGGAGGTGTCTAATGTGGCCCCTAGATACTGATGTATGTGGGAGGGCTGAAGATGTGACTTGAGGTAGTTTACTGTGAATCCCAAGTTGTGTAGTAGCTGGATGGTTTGATGAGTGTGATGCACACTGGTTGAATAACTTGGCTTTTATCAGCCAGTCATCGAGGTATGGAAAGACATGGATTTGTTGTCTTCTCAAGTGTGCTGCTACTACTGCAAGGCACTTTGCGAACACCCTGGGTGCGGTGGTTACCCCAAATGGAAGGACTTTGAACTGATAGTGTTGTCCGTCCACTATGAATCTTAGATATTTCATGTGAGCAGGGTGAATGGGAATGTGGAAGTAGGCGTCCTTGAGATCTAGTGTGGCAAGGAAGTCGCCTTGGTGAAGTAGTGGGAGGACCTGCTGAAGAGTGATCATGTGAAAATGATCTGACTGTATGTAAAGATTGAGAGGTCTGAGGTCGAGTATTGGCCTTAGGGTGCCACCCTTTTTGGGGATTAGGAAATACAGTGAGTAAACCCATGTTCCTTGATGCTGTAAGGAAATTAGTTCTATTGCCTGCTTTTGAAGCAGTGAGAGAACCTTCTGTTTTAAGAGCGTGAGATGTTCCGTGGACATTGGACGCTGTTTGGGTGGTATGGTGGGTGGGGGTTACTGTAAGTTCCAGGCAGTAACCATACTGGATAATTTGTCTCACCCACTTGTCTGTGGTGATCGAAGTCCAGACAGGTAGGAACTGTGATAGTTTCCCTCCGACCGGGGTGGAATGGTCTGGAGGGAGTGGAGGGAAGTTACTGCTTATTAGCGGGGGAGGTGCGAGTGTTGTTGTTACCTCGGCCTCTCCCTTTGTTGTGATTTCCCCAATATCCGCTTCTAAAATATCCTCTGTTGGGGGATGTTTGCGTGGTGTTCTTGTAAGAAGAAGAGGCGGTGTCTGCTCCGATGTTTTTGGATGCTCCTCTATAGAAGGAGCAACAAAAGGAACCACGTGTGGATCGAGACTGTAATGCCCCCATGGATTTAGCAGTCTCCGTGTCCTTTTTCATTTTTTCTAGAGTGGCGTCTACAGCCTGTCCAAAAAGTTGTTCTTGATTGAACGGCTGATTGAGGATAGTTGTTTGTAACTCCTGTTTTAAGCCAGAGATGCGTAACCAGGCATGTCGTCTGAGTAACACGCTAGTGTTAATGGACCTAGAGGCGGTGTCAGCTGCGTCAAGGGCACACTTGATTGAAGCATTGGTTATTAATTTCCCCCCTGAATTAAATCATTTGCCTTGGTCTTATATTGATCAGGTAAATGTTGCAATAGGGTTTCCAGTTGGTCATTGTGAGCCCTATCATACCTAGCAAGTAATGCCTGTGTGTTGACTATCCGCCAGTGATTAGCTGCTTGGGCAGCAACTCTCTTGCCGGAAGCATCTAACAACTTAAGACTCTATCCGGAGGTGGCGCATCACAGGAGGTCTGAGAGTTGGCACGTTTCCTACCATTAGTTACCACTAGTGAATCTAAAGGTAGTTGACCCTTGATGTAGGTGGGATCATTGGGAGCGGGTATATATTTTTTTGTCAATCCTGGGATTGAGAATTCTAGCCCTAACAGGGTCCTTGACTATGTTGGGGGCATGTTTAATGACACCCTTTAAAATTGGCAGGGTTTGTACAGTCTTTTTTGACTGTTCAAAGGTGTCTAGAAGAAAGTCCTCGTCTGCATGGTCAGAATGCATCTGAACACCAAGGTAGAGAGCAGCTTTATTTACAAGCTGACCAAAGCCAATATTGTCATCTGGGGGAGATTGCTTTGTTGGATATGCATGGAGATTAGGGAGGTCTGGAGGATCTACTGGGTCATCATAATCGTCCCAATCGTCCTGTGGTACGTCTGTTTCGTCATCGGGGTCAGTGAAAGGGTCATTGTTGCCTCCCTCATCCCCTAAATCATCATCATCCTGTTGTGGTGGTGAGTTTGGTGGAAGTATAGGAGAATGTGGAGGAGAGACAGGCTTAGGAGGGAGAACAGGAGAAGAGGATCGTATAGGTTAAGTGGCACAGTCTCTTCTCTTCACAGGCACGACAGGAATGCCGGGTGTGTCCAGCTTCCTCTTCTTGTGTGGAAGAGCAGCCACATGTCCTCTTTTGGGGTCTATGTGGAGAGTTTTTGGTTTCTGATCAATAGGATCCTGCCGAAAAAGTTCTTCCTCTTCGTTAACCGCTTTCGGTGCTGATTTCTTCAGGTCCGAGCGAGGTTTGGATTTCTGCTCTGAGGCCTTGGGAGGTGGTTTGGGGTCCTTCGGCTTGGCTGTGGAGGTGGAAATCTTTTTCGGTTCCGAATGTTTTGGTTTCGGATCAGATGTGTTTTCTTTTGGCATCGAGGTGTTCGGTGCCGATGTCTTTTTGGGAGTAGGCTGCACACCCGGCTTTGGTGCCGATGGTGCCTGCGGAACACTGAGATGTGGTTTGCTCGGTCCCGAGCTACCGGAAGGCTTGTCCCTTATCTTTGGAGTCGGCCCGGGGGCAGGGCTTCTGAAGCTTGTTTTCGGTTGCGACTGGGGCCAGCAGGCAAAGTCTTGACCAGGGCCTTATTTTCTTCAGGTGGAGGTGGGGTAGGGGCAATTGTACTCACTCGTTGACCAGGAGTGATGTGGTCGTCTGATTCTGAGTCGTCTGCTTCGGACACTATTTCCAGGACCTCAGCATCCTCCTCCGGGACATCGGGGCCTTCATCGAAGAAGTCCACCGGTACCAGAGCTGCTCGCTGTGCCATGATGTGTCATCGGGCCCGGCGATCACGGATGGTCTTTTTGGATCTAAAAGAGGTGCAGGCCTGGCAATTGTTCTCATCATGCTTGGCCGAGAGACACCGGTTGCAGACCTTGTGTTGGTCACGGTGTGGAAATTTAGCTCCACACTGGAGGCACTTTTTAAATGGAGTCCTTTCCATAAGCTGTAGGCCTGAACGGCGTCAATAGGCCCAGCGGCCCGCGTCGATGACTGGAATCGAGTAGTTGAGGTGCGCGTCGAAGATCACGTGATCGAAAACAATACCGTCGTTTGGAGAATATGGTGCTGAACCGGACTGCAGAAGTTCCATCCGAAACCGATGGCGGAAAAAAACTATCTCAGGATGGAGTCCATGCCCATGCGCACTATCGTCCAAGGGAGGAGTCACCTATCTCGTGACTACAAAAGACTCTTCCAAGACAACAAGGTGCAAGCATTCGAGCCGAACACCAGATGGCGATCTATGCACAGTGTACAACTCTGCTACTCTACATGCCAAGAACAGATGCATACTGGTAAGTAGCCTTTTCCTTTATGCACAATGTTTTTATGGTAGTACTGTGGTAAATATTTCATTACCGGTACTATTTTTTATGCGGTAAAGTCTAGTAAGAATAACTCAGTAAATATAAGAGGCAGAATCCATGGTATTAGAGGTTCTAAAAGGCTTTATTCCTCTACAAAGGAATACAGTTCGAACTGCAGGCTTCAAATTCCATCACCATGGAGGTTCAGGAAGGAAGGCCTTACATTATTGACAGGTAATCATTTTTATAAGAAATGCATTACAGTGAAGCAGATGCAGGAGGCGTAACAGCTGATAAGATAGATAAATTATGCATACGTAACTAAAAAAGGCGGACATATAGGCGTAACTTAGAAAACGTCATTATACATGGTGTCACAAGTGGGTGGATCCATAAGAGAATCCTGCAATGTCAGCAGAAATATTTGGCAGAGATGCGCGCGCAGCCGCATGACGTGTGATTGACGTGCAACTAGAGGGTGAAGGGGACTTGACATTTAGCTCTACATGTGGAGACAGAAGTCTGGGGGGTCATGTCAACCTAATCCCAAATCATATCTAATATCTTATGTTTAAAGAACTGTATTATCCAAAATGAAAGGTCTCTCGGACAGAATCTATTCTATACGGACTGTTGGTGCGTGTACAAGCGTCTAAGTGTCTACATGAGATGCGAGGGGGCAGGAATCTTCCATGGTAACAGGGGCTATGAATTACTTGCATGAGGACAGCGAGGCCTGGCCCTTAGCACGGTAGCTGGAAGAATGTTTACCTAAACTACTAGACAGGAATGCATCGGATGAGGAGCGGAGCAGATAATCTTGAAGGTGAAATACAGTTTTTGGCAGGCAACAGGCTGGATCAGGCACCGTTAGCCGCGCAGGGAGTAGGACAAAGTTCATGGATACAGATGCAGGCTCGGACTGGAGCTTTCAGAGGCAGAAAGCAGAAAAAGGCTTGATGACAGAATTCAGGGCCTACTCGCCTGAATCTGTAAAATGTGGAAAGTGAACCACATAAAGTCGGTGGCCTTTCATACTTAGGAATGGAATATCTGACCCATTCATGGCGGATCTGAAAGAGGACATGTTGACGGTGGACGCACATGTATTTGCGTCTTCATAACTGGAACTGGAGGGAACATACATGTACTTATAGCATGCACATGGAGCCGTTGGGGTCTACGATAGGGGACATAACTGATCACAAAATTCATATTTCCTCATTCCCTCCTTGTCCCCTACGGACTCTCAGGAGATATCGATCTTCATCAATCCATCGATCTGTTCATATAGCATCATTTGTTCTTCTTTCTTCTTCCGGGATTTTGAACGAAAACTTGGATGCGGGATACACGATGTGGCACACAGACCACAAATCGCTGGCCCACATTGTAGACATAAGCAGCAACTGAATAGTATGAGAAAGCCAATACCTAGGAAGGATAGGATCCTCCATCCCCAGGCTGACAACACGCTCCAGAACCAACCGGACCAAGTCCAGGTGCCTGGACTCTGGTGTATCTGGCTTATAATCTTATGAAGGCGGGTTATGGCTTTATATACTGACGGCGAATTTTCTGGTATGAAAACACAGCAACTTGATCCGATGACCCTACAAGCTCCGCCCCTATCGGCCAGGATGACATCAAGGACAAGACGATTTTGAAGCACAACAATCCGCATAGCAGACTGCTCTTCTGTTAAATTGCCTAAGGCGGAAGTAGTCTCGTTCACTACTGCTTCAAGGGTTCTAGTTAATCTACGTATCAGCTTACTATTAGTGACTGTACCTATATAGGGAAAGAAACCTTTATTGAAATCTGTGTATTGCTCCCATGCCGTTTCAGTGTAATCGACAATCGGGAGATCTCTCTGCTGTCTATTGTGTACTAAATGGGTATTTCTGTGATAATCAGGAGGAGCTAGGAAAACAGGTGGCAGAAGGAATGCTATGTAACAGGTACCATCCCAATCTAGAGGTAGACGTATATATGCAGTCTGGCCACATATGAAGTAGGAATGACGGGAAGCTCTAAATGTAGATTTGCCTTGATCACTGAATTTTATTACAGTGGTGCATTTACTATGGCCCATGTGTATGGAACCATTCTTTCTTACACATAATTCCCCTTTAACTGGGAATACTGACATAGCGGGCAAGATTGGTGTAGCTTCGGATTCAACATTCAGAATCAGGAGGTTAAGTGTAAAATTACCTAATCCATATACTTCATTTTCTATATCAGTTCCTGTTCTTTTGGGAAGTCCCTCCTTGTTAGGGTAGCAGACTTTAAGCAAAACTAGGTTCAGGTTTCCCCATACCCAGTTGTCTTGATAAACTACTGAATTTGAATCTAGGGAATTAATCAAACTAAACCATGCTCCACAGGAGCCATTGTGTGTGAACGGATATGGAAAGAGGGGCAAAACTCCCTTATAGTTCTGATAGGGAGGGAGTCGGCCACATATCCAACAATTTGTAGCATTGCTGGTCTGATGGGAATGATGTAACATACTAATGAATGTGTTGTTGCGCAGCGCAAATCTATAAGACAACTCATGCGGAGGTAATTCACTAAAAGAATGTTCAGCAGTAACATTGTAAGCACGTTTGGAAATAGGGTAATACATGTGCAGCAATATACTAGAAATGATGATCAGAAGACTTAGAAAAAACAAAATTAATAATGTTACTGTGCAGTGACTACGAAGTGATTTACAATACGCATGCTTTTTAAGCTGCATCTGTCGATTTCTTTCTCTATTCCGGTCTAGAGGATACATGTCAGAGACGAATTCAACCGATTCACCTTGGAGAGGACTTAAACAATCAAATTGTCTGACTTGCTAGACCTTAATTTCAGTTTATAAAGTTCAGTTTCCGTGGGTTCAACCAAGGGGAGCTTTAAATCAGTCTGTGAGGGAATGCAGGGCTGAGTGTTCACACTGGACGGTAGTCCATAAAATTTCTTGATATGACTCGAGTGCAACCACCCTTTACGTCCCTCGATCTTCACGGCTGTCCTTGTTGTTAGTAGAACGAGTTTAGGCGATTTCCACCTAGGCTCCAGTTGGGTCTTCCGGTCGAAATTCCGTACCAGAACCAGGTCACCTGGAACCACGTCATGGGGCTTCACCTCAGTGTTATCGGGAAAAGCTGCAGCTACCTGTGAACGACAAGATTGTAGTGCAGACATCAAGGAAGCCAGGTAATCTGTCAGCATATTACAGTCAACATCAGTGATTTTGCGAGGTATAGGCGTCCCCCACATATTTGGTGGTCTACCGAAGATCACCTCGTACGGGGATAGCCCTGTTCGAGAATGTGCTACCATTCTCATGTAAAAGAGTGCAACTGGTAAGGCTACTATCCAATCGACACCTTTTTCTCTACATATTTTGGACAATCTAATTTTCAGAGTTTGATTATGGCGTTCCACGAGACCTGCTGCCTCAGGATGTCGGACACAGTGGAATTTCCATTGGTAGCCTAACAAAAGTGAAACGTGTTTCATTAGTTCGGATGAGAATGGCTGGCCGTTATCTGAGTAGACAACACGTGGCAAACCATACCGTGGGAAGAATTCTCGAACTAACTGTTTGGCAGTAGTCGGGGCAGTGTAATCTGAAACCGGGTAGGCTTCTGTCCAACGGGAAAGAGCACAGACAACTACGAGAACATATTTGAATCCTCAACATCGTTCCATCTGGATATAATCCATCTGGAGGACTTCAAAAGCATGATCGGGATGTTGAAATCCACCCTGCTCTACGGGGATGCTTTTACCTGGATTGAACTGACAACATATCATACAGGTACGTACTTTCTGTTTGGCTGCTGCTCGCAAGTGTTTGTTGAACCAAATGTGTTGAATGCTGTCTAGCATAGCTTTTTCTCCTAGATGCGCGGGACTATGTATTGTGTTAATGATGACTTGAACCATGGAGTCGGGAAGAAACCATATAGATTTTTCCTTCGTCATCCATCCTTGATCCGTTTGGATCCCTCCTAATTCAGTCCATTTCTTTATTTCTTCTGATGTAGCGTGTGTCTGTATGTCAATTACATCAAGGGCGGGATCCTTAACTGTCATGCAATGTGTTGGTGTCGGAACTATTGTCTTTGTCGTGTCAGTTGTGTGAGTCTGATTCTGAGCAGTCTGTTTAGCTGTTCTGTCAGCTAGGTCATTACCCTGAGAAATGATATCAGTAACTTTTGTATGGGCTTTGCATTTCATAATCGATATTGCAGTAGGCAGATGAATCGCGTCTAACAGGGCTTGAATGAGGGGTCTGTGTTGGATGTGGGCACCGTGAGAAGTTAAAAAACCTCTCTCTCGCCACAGTACGCCAAAGTCATGGACGACTCCGAATGCATAACGTGAATCTGTGTATATGTTGACTTTCTTATCTTTGGCTTGAGTACAGGCTTGTGTCAGAGCGATAAGCTCTGCTGCTTGAGCTGACAAAGTGTTAATACAATTTGTTTCAATGACTTCAGTGTCTGTTGTAACTGCGTAAGCGGCCACTAACTCTCCTGTACTTGTTCTCATACATGAACCATCTACATACAATGTCAAGTCAGGATCTGATAAAGGGATATCTGTCAAGTCTTGTCTGGGTTTCGTCGTGATAGTAATGACTTCAATACAATCATGTGCTAATGGATCTGTTCCATTTACTGGCAAAAGTGTGGCAGGATTTAACGTATTACAACGTCTGATTTCTATGTGTGGCTGAAACAATGTTAATTCATAACCGGTGAGTCTCGCTATAGTCAAGTGTTGTGTTTGTGTGCGGTTCAAGAGAACCTCTACTGCGTGTGGTACTTGTACTGTCAATTGATGTCCTAACACTATGGCATCGCTTTGTCTGATTGCTAAAGCTGTTGCTGCCACTGACTTCAGGCACGCAGGAAGAGCCTGAGCTACTGGATCTAATGTACTAGAGAAATAAGCACATGGTTTGTGTGATCCTGCTTGTTCCTGAGTGAGTACTGACAAGGCAGTACCGTCGCGTTCTGTAACAAAGAGTGTAAACTGTTTACTGTAACATGGTGTTGCTAAAACAGGTGCTTGGCATAAAGCTTTCTTTAAGCTTTCAAAAGCATGTGTATGTTCTTGAGTCCAAGGGAGGACAGTCGATGTGGCTGCCTCCTGTGTTGTCAACTGGATGAGTGGTTTTGCTAGAAATGCATATTGAGGGATCCACTGCCTACAGTATGAAGTGAGACCTATAAAAGCCCGCACCTCCTTTTGTGTCTTGGGTGGTGGCATGTTAGCGATTAACTGGATGCGATCAGGTGTAAGCTGTCTTCCCTCCTTGGACAGCGAGTGCCCGAGGTAAACAACTTGCTGGACACAGAATTGCAGCTTAGAAGGGGACACCTTGTGCCCCTTGTCGGCCAGAAATTTCAAAACCGTCAGTGACGCTGTTTCACATTCATGTTCGCTTCGGGCGGTGATCAGCAGATCATCGACATATTGAAGCAAGGCAGTGTTGACTGGCATGTGGATACTGTCAAGTTCTCGTTTCAGTGCTTGGCTATAGATGCTGGGGCTTTCTGTAAATCCTTGAGGTGCGCGTGTGAATTTAAAACTTCGTCCATTTAAACTGAATCCGAACAGATATTGACTTTCCGGATCTATTGGGACGCTAAAGAAAGCATTCTTGAGATCAATTACAGTGAAGAACGTTGCTTCTGAGTCAATAGCTGTTAGTAATGAAGAGATATCTGGGACCACAGGGTATTGTGGTACAATACATTTATTTAATTCGCGCAGATCAATAACTAATCGATATACTGGTGGTGCTTTTGGATCCGTTCGTTTAAGAATCGGAATTATCGGGGAATTACATACATTGGAGTCGGTTTCTACAACCACTCCTTGTGCAATGAGCTCGTCAATGATTTGCAGCAAAGCCACAACAGCATCTGGTGGTAACTTGTATTGTCGCATTCGTGGTAGTACTACTCCTGTTTTCAGTGTGACTCGATATGGTGTAATGTTCATACAACCAACATCAGTTGGGCCTTGTGCCCATAAATGTGTAGGTAAATTCTGCAGCCGGTGGTCCATGTCTCTGGACACATAGTGACCTTTAAAGTCACGTAAAAATAATCGTACTCCTTCCGGAGAACAACATATTATAGCTCCTAGAGCTTTCAATGTTTTTATTCCTAACAAGTTTTCTGGACATGATTTAGTAAGCAATAAATCTGTAGTACGTGTCAATGGACCAACCGTAAGTGGAAGAGGTTGCGTTACTTCATTAATTATAGGTCCTGAGAATCCAAGGGAAATATTCTGTGAGCCTGAGAGGGGTGCCCCTGGAACTTCACTGCGTCGTATAGTTGTTCTGCTTGCCCCTGTATCAAGTAAAAACTTTCTGTCTTCCCCTAATAGTTCACTATGTACATAAGGTCCCTCTTGGTCTACAGGAACCTCAATAAGGGGTAAGCCAACTTCCCTCTCTAGGCTATTTCATGTGTATCGCTGATAATCGGGATAATCTGCTTGTGCATACTGATACATCTGTTGTGTTGTTGCTTGTGTGGCAGCAATAGGCTGCACTTGAGGTGGTGCTACGGTCTGTTGTGGAGCTGCCTGTTGCGGAGCTAGTTGTTGCGGAGCTGAACTAGGTTGTGCATGCTGAGGGATTTGTTGTTGATTCTGATCCTGTCTAGGTGGACGTGGTCTTTCCTGGGTTCTACCTGTGGCAATATTATGTTTCAGGACTGGACAATCGTGTATATAATGACCTTGTTGTTTACAATAGTTACATGTCCCTTTAACTGGACCTGTTGAATCACCCTTTTGATGACCATCAGCTGGAACTGACTGAGCAACAAGCATTTTCATTTTTGTATCTTTCATACGTCTTTGTTCGTGTTCTTGTTCTTCTCTAATTCTATTGTGGTGATATTGTAACATATGTGACGGGGTGTTACCTTGCCAGGTACTCTCGAATTTCAATACTCTATTCTTAACTTGCGGCAGGGAATTTTCAACTAATTTTGTTACAAACAGATGTGGATATGACTCGCTACTTGCTTTTATGCCACTATTAATACCAAAACATTTTTCAAATCGGGAATAGAAATCACTAGTGTCTTCATCTTGCTTTTGTTTACAGGCTGAGATTGCACCCCAGTCCTCCTTTTTCGTAGTTAATAAACGTGGCAGTACCTGCACTAGTAATACTGGTAGTGCTGTAGTCTTTTCCCCAAGCCCTGATCCTGCAGCTCGGGCCTTTTCTTCGTTTTCTAATGCTGTCCAATCTATCTTTTGGTCTCCCACCTCCCATTCTTTTTCTTTGAGTTTTTCGTAAACACCGGCAGGCATTAACACTTTCAATATTTTCATAATGTCGGGGTAGGTATACTCTCCCATGAGTAACATGTCTTTTATCTCACGGTGGAAACCTGCTGGATCCTTGTCATGGCTGGGTACTACTTTCTTCATTTCTAATAATTCAATTTTAGTTATAGGCGTGTACACAAACACGCGTGTAAAGTTATTACCTTCACCTCTGATTGGGTGTACTTCGCGTAACGGATTCAGTCTATCTATGGGATACATTTTTCTTCCCATAGTGGGAATTGGAACGTGTTCTGGGCACACGAAAGCTATATACTGGTTTCGAAATTCTAGAATTTCTTTAATTAAATCAGTACCTGACCCTCTCCATTTATTCGTGAGTAGTTCTGTCAATATGTCAGGTAAGGGTCCAGGATCGGAGTGTTGGCTTTTATATAATATAAGGAGGTGTTGAATCATGTATATACTAGCTAAACGCTGTTCGTCTGGGGCAAGATTCAGAAACGTGTGTGCTAGTGCATCATCACTGTATTTACTGGGACTGTCAGCCCATTGTACTGCTGACCTGGCTAATTCTTGTTCGTCCATGGAATCGAGCATCTGGTACCCCCTTCGATCTCGGAGTAATTTATCAGCGGCTTGGAATAGGTGTTCAGGGGACCTTGTATTTAACATAGGGGTTTGAAAAAGTCTATTACATTCTGGACGTATCGGACGTATCGGATCATTAAAGCCTCTAGTATTATTATGGGGTCTTCCTCTACCTACGTAAGCTATCGTTTCTAATTGTTCTGATTCTTGCTCCTCCTCTTCCTCTGATTCAATTCTGTCTGCTTCTCGTCTTTCTTTATGTATTCGTTCTACTTCCTTGCGGATCTTTCGATACATGGCGATTATACACGCCTGTTTATCATGTTTCTCGTCTGATATGTTCTGACCCCATTTGGCAAGTTTTTGTATGGTATCGTGATCTGCCCCAGGCCTGTCTTGGTTCCTAATCACGCAGTTTATGAAAAAACGTAGTAGTTGTCTTTGGACATCCACTTTCTGGTATTCCATAGCTTCGTTAATACTTTCTGGACCTCGCCCTGTTTGGACAAAGTGATATATATTGTCTAGGTGTTCAACCATTCCTGGTATCGTCATTAAATACAATGTAGCTCGTCGTATACGTAGTGATGATATTAGCAATCTGTCCTGTTTACCTGGCACTGGATCGTATCTACAATCCACAAGATGTTCTTTAAACATATCGGATGTCGCTAGTTGAGGTGTACGTTGGAGTGCTAAATCTCTAAGGGTCTGTTTATTTCGCGGCGGTGTGGCAAACATGTCTGTCGTACCTCCTGTAGCACCATCTGAGGTGCTGGGCAAGAAAGGATTCGTTGGACGTAAGATAGAAATTGTAGATGCGGGAAAAACAGTAGAAACGGATGGACCTGTGGGAACTTGTGTAGGAGTTTGTTGTTGCGGGGATACAGACGGATGATCTTGACGTTGAACACCATCGTCATGCGGTGTGGGTGGTATGGTATTAGCATACTCGGGAGCTACGTCATCTAAATAGGAGGAAAGGAAAACGTCCTTTGCTGTTTTAGGATGTGTTTTGGGATGTGCTTTTATCGGGAGCAATGGAGGAGTCAAGTCTTTTGGTATTTCCGGGGTAGCCTTAGGTAACCCTTCGGCCAGAAGAGGATACATACCATTCATAAGAGTGTTTCTTTGTCTATCTACTTGTTCTGATTTTACTCGGGTACCTTCCTCAATTAATAGATTTTCTCGGGTTTTATTCGAATTCTCCCTACCTTTCTCTTCCTGTCTGAGCGCTTTTTCTGTACGTCTATATGATTCTTTACGCCATAATTCAATGGCATCTTTCTGTGACTGTCTGGCTTTCTTTTTCCATAATTCTTCTTCTACTCTCATGATGCAATCGGCATCCCAGGTCCCCGCTGCGGGCCATCTCTGACTTTCTGGTAAATCCTTGGTGTAGTCCACCCATAAATCAAGAAATAATACGGCATCTAGGCCATGTTTATGATACATGAAGTATCCTGGAGTGTCCCTAGGTGGAATGGGAACAGCTTCTTCGAGTACCCCTTTTCTAGTTTTGATCTGTCTTAATTTCGAAAAGAGCGACATTTTTAGACCTTATTACTAGAACACACTTTATACAATAAACACAATAATGACCAATCATTCACACCACAATATATAGAACGTATTAAAACATTTAACATTTAACAGTTTTAACGAACGATGATAACTAATAGAAAACTAGTTACTGACATAATACTGACACTAGATAATACTTATTTATATGCAAGACATACTAGATATACTGCTAAACAGTACAGATACACTGCTGAAACAGTGCAGACCGGATTTGTGTACCCAAACCCGTCTTGACCGGCACAGACTATGTGCACGTTTAAATGCCTCCCCGGCAATGGTACTCACCGGGTAGCTCGGAACGGAAGGCCTCGGAACTGAACTGAAACTGGACCGGACTGGACTCGACTCGACTGGACTCAGAACTTCGGAACCTGGTGGGCCTCTGTATACCTCGGATCTTGCTCTCTCAGCTAGGCTCTGGTCGGGATACTTCGCACTTCTCACCGCCTCGTCTGGGTGTTGATCGCAGCCTCAGTCACCCCCGCTTGGCCGGAGGGAGATACAGGAAATCCTGCAGGTACGCGTTTTTGTCCGTTCAGCTGTGGCAGGAGACCGGGCCTGCAACGCACCTCCGGCGCGTGAGATGAGAAAGTGTCCCTGTTCGGGCGCCAATTTATGTGGTAAATATTTCATTACCGGTACTATTTTTTATGCGGTAAAGTCTAGTAAGAATAACTCAGTAAATATAAGAGGCAGAATCCGTGGTATTAGAGGTTCTAAAAGGCTTTATTCCTCTACAAAGGAATACAGTTCGAACTGCAGGCTTCAAATTCCATCACCATGGAGGTTCAGGAAGGAAGGCCTTACATTATTGACAGGTAATCATTTTTATAAGAAATGCATTACAGTGAAGCAGATGCAGGAGGCGTAACAGCTGATAAGATAGATAAATTATGCATACGTAACTAAAAAAGGCGGACATATAGGCGTAACTTAGAAAACGTCATTATACATGATGTCACAAGTGGGTGGATCCATAAGAGAATCCTGCAATGTCAGCAGAAATATTTGGCAGAGATGCGCGCGCAGCCGCATGACGTGTGATTGACGTGCAACTAGAGGGTGAAGGGGACTTGACATTTAGCTCTACATGTGGAGACAGAAGTCTGGGGGGTCATGTCAACCTAATCCCAAATCATATCTAATATCTTATGTTTAAAGAACTGTATTATCCAAAAGGAAAGGTCTCTCGGACAGAATCTATTCTATACTGACTGTTGGTGCGTGTACAAGCGTCTAAGTGTCTACATGAGATGCGAGGGGGCAGGAATCTTCCATGGTAACAGGGGCTATGAATTACTTGCATGAGGACAGCGAGGCCTGGCCCTTAGCACGGTAGCTGGAAGAATGTTTACCTAAACTACTAGACAGGAATGCATCGGATGAGGAGCGGAGCAGATAATCTTGAAGGTGAAATACAGTTTTTGGCAGGCAACAGGCTGGATCAGGCACCGTTAGCCGCGCAGGGAGTAGGACAAAGTTCATGGATACAGATGCAGGCTCGGACTGGAGCTTTCAGAGGCAGAAAGCAGAAAAAGGCTTGATGACAGAATTCAGGGCCTACTCGCCTGAATCTGTAAAATGTGGAAAGTGAACCACATAAAGTCGGTGGCCTTTCATACTTAGGAATGGAATATCTGACCCATTCATGGCGGATCTGAAAGAGGACATGTTGACGGTGGACGCACATGTATTTGCGTCTTCATAACTGGAACTGGAGGGAACATACATGTACTTATAGCATGCACATGGAGCCGTTGGGGTCTACGATAGGGGACATAACTGATCACAAAATTCATATTTCCTCAGTACATCTGGCTATCTTGATCTCTTTTACCAGTGGGCAGTTGAATGTTGGGTGTCTTGGGCAATTTCACATTATGCCCTTGCTTTAAAACGGTTCTGCAACAAGTGCCAGAAATGCAATAAAGATCAGAACTGCTCAGTTACTCACACAATGACATGGAACATTTGCATCAAAGAGTACAGTTGATCAACATCATGGCACAAATGTTATGTGCATCAGGGAAGCATAGGATGGCATGCAACCAGAGGTTCAAAAAGGATATGCAGTGACGGTCTGCGTGGTGTTTGTCAGGATGGAAGTGTAAGATAATGTGCTTCCGTTTAGGGAAGTACAGGTCGATGTACATCTGGAGCATTGAATGTTATTCATCTGGGAGGACAGGGTGATATACAGCAACGGGCGCAGAGTGGTACACAGTGGGATACTTGGCTGTGTGCATGTTCAGCAGTGAGCATAGGCTCATTTGCACATTCTTGATGTCCAGAGACATCTTAAGGATTTTGGGGGCTCTGGGCCAAACACATTTTGGGGGCCTCTGTTTGAAACAGTTTTAAATTTATGATCCAACTTCAGCTCTTTCATGCCCTTTTTAGGTCTCGCCTAGCAACGCAGCACATGCGCTGCTCACTTGGCGAGATCTATTTGTCGATTTTTCTTCCGAAGGGGGATAGGAGACACGTGTACGGCTCGTGGTGTTTCAGCAGTAACGCACACATGGCGTGTTTTCACATTCCATCCCTCCCCCCGTCGGCTCCAGATCATCTCAAAAGCTCCCGGGGACCCTGCGCGGCGTCAGCAGTCTCGGAAATGGAGCCTCGGTGATATGTAACATTCCAAGACCCGTGACTCGAGTGCTCCCGATGTGATAGGCGTGTCTCTGCTGTCTTCCTGTACCTCTGGAGGCTGACAGACTACAGTAAGTAGTGCTGCTGGTAATGTGGGACAGTAATCACTAATTTTTATGCTGCAATGTAATAAACAGGAACTTGCAGTGCCGTTAGCGACCCACGCTACATTCCAAAGTGTAAGAGCATCATCACCAGTTCCTGTGCCTGCGAGGCCATGACTCAGGGGGCAACAGAAGTGGGTCGTACAGTCTGGTCTCTGCCTGTATGTTTCGTTGTCTAATCCAGTCTTTTTTCTCACCATGGTTCCTCTCACCTCTCCTTTGTGCCATATATTTCTCTGCGTCTTGCTTTTACATCTGTTATCCAATTCCTTCCTCTGTTTTCCTCTCATTTTGTCCCACTATTTCCTTGATTACTTCTAGACTTTTGCTCCATTTTTTAGGTCTCG
Source organism: Triturus cristatus (assembly GCF_964204655.1). Lineage (NCBI taxonomy): Eukaryota > Metazoa > Chordata > Amphibia > Caudata > Salamandridae > Triturus > Triturus cristatus. Next base: position 635,905,436 of record NC_140593.1, read on the forward strand.
CTGAGTCAGCGCGCATGCGCTGCTCGGAGAGACTTTAGTAAGTGAGGGCTTCAAAAAATGCTACCGCCGGCTACAGCTTGCAGTGCCTCGAACAACAGGATTCCTTTTTTCTGTTAGGTTGGCATACAAACTTTGCAGAATCTTAAGAGTGCATGCCTATCTGCCAAACCTTAACCCTTATGCTCTCAGGCATTTTATGTCAATTAAATTAAAGAATAAATGTTATCTCTTTCCATCATCATCTCACTTCTTCCATCTCATCACTCTCTCTTTACCTCTCTACCAAACTCTACAACTTTATGTACGTGTCACAGTTCACTATTTGAACCCTCCACATCACCTAGATTTACCCAACCTCACTATCAATAGTATCAATACACCTGTCACCCCTACTTCTGTCTACCTTTCTCTCATGACCTCACCTCTGTCTCACTGCCACGCTCTATCCCCACCTCTAGATCTCTACCCCTTTACCCCTCTATCTTACTCAACTGGTTATCTTGACCAGCTCTCTGTAGGTACAGTTCTGTTTCCATCTCACACCCTGTGTCTTTCCTCCATTTACTTTAAGTCTCTCTCAACCGCAACATTCTCTTTACCTATCCTCTGTCACTCTGTGTTAAAAGTGAGGTCAAAAAAGGTTTCATATATAAAGAGACACTTACTTTCTCACCCATCTGACTGTACCTCATTTCTGTCTCACATCTCTCACCATCTTGTCTATCTCTATATAAATGCCCACTGTCTTCCACTACCAAACCTCACGATACCCACCTTCTTAACCTCTTCTTTCTTCCTAGCCCTGTTCCCTCTATACCCAACTCTTTCTCGATAACTTTCCTTCGCTATCTTTTTTTTCCTATCAGCACCTCCTCTCTGCCTCTTCTTTCTCTGTACCGTCTCTCTTTTTCAGTCCACCCTTCCTACCTCACCTAACTCTTTACCATGCTATTTGTACATTCCTCCAACACACATCTCCATCTCTGCCTCTTTCTTCATCACACAACACTCTCTATTTCTCCCCCTCTGTGTCTCTCTCCCTCGCACTGTATAAACCTCACCTCACTTCTGTGCCTCACCGGTCTCCCTACTTTACCTCTTTTATCTAAACACCGCATCTCACTTTCCACCCTTCATGCCTTTCCTTTCTACCGTTCTCTCTCTCACACTGCTTTCTTTACCTGATCTGTTTTTCCATATACCTCTTAACATTTTGCCCTTCTCTTTTTATCATTGCTCTCTTTGCGTTGCATCTCTTTATACATATCTCACTACCTCATCTATTATCTACCTTTATCTCTTTCTGCCTTCATGTGTAACCCATCTTTCCATTTTTATTCAATCACTCTGTCACCCCTTGATGTAAGCCACCCCTCTGCCTCCATCCAATTTCCCCTTACCCTAACTCCATCTATAGCTACTTGCCTACCTCACAGTAAAACCATGCCTATTGCTCCACCTCTCATTCTGTACATCCTGTACCCACCTCTTTTTACCTGTATTGGTATGTATCTTTCTTGCTACTCAGCCTTTCTCTATTTACCTTATATTTCTCTCTACCTCACCTACGTCTATATGTCGTGCTTCTCTGTCTTCTTCACCCCCTACTTTGCCCCTCTTGCTACACCATTCTTCTAACTATCTTTTTCCTCTCTCCTAATTGCTCCTACTCACTAGAGTCGGAGGTTGCGGTCTAGCTTAAAAAGTAACACAGTAAAAGAGGACAGGAAGGGAAGAGATTTAAGAAGAAAATTATCAGATTTCATTCAACGGAATAAGGAAAATACTCAGCAGTGCTCTGATATCTGTTGCAGCAAGTAAGCCAACTGAGAAGGCGGATTTAATTGTGATTATGTATATCTAGCACATAGGTTTGTGCATGTCTTATTTTAACAATGTTCAATTGTCCCCTAAATATTGTCCACATCAACATTTAGTGTGCGTTTTCTACATTGAGGGGAAGAGGTTGAAGGTTTGATAGTGAATTGCGAGACAAAAATAAAATCCAAATCCAAAAAGTAATGCATTTATCAATGCTTGTTAAAGCTTTGCTATGGTAGTATTTAGATGATGGGCTCCTGGCACCTTCAGATTTTGGCTGTGTTTGCATACCTCCTTTCCTGGAAGTTAACATATCATTTAGGGGCCGATTACGATGCGATTCGGAAGGCTCCGACCGTCAGTCGCAGCCTTCCGAATTGCATCGTAATGTGACGTTCGGATTCCTTTCCGACCGCCTCATCACAATGGAGGTAGTCAGAAAGTAATCCAACCAGTCATTCCAGCTGGCTTCCAACAGGCTCAGAGAGCCCGTCCGCCAGTCAGCATGCGTCGAGCAATCTCAAGGGCGGGCCTTCCGCCCTTGAGATTACAATGATTTTTTCCAGCATGGTTTCCATGCCGTCCTGTCTGACATGGAAACCATGTCGGAAAGCATCTTTGGTGCAGAGCCTCTGGTTGGAGGCCTATCGATACCTGCACCTTGTGGTGCCTGCCACGGGCTGCAGGGATGAACTGCAACTCCCATTTTACAATTGGAGCATGCATTCCGTCCGGTTTATGGCCTGAATGCATGCTCCCATTGTAAAATATACGAATGCGACCTAACTGTTTGGTCGCATCATAATGGCCCAGTCGGGACCGCCGACTGAGTGTCGGTCGGTCCCATGACCGATGTGGTGTCAGGCGGAAGTGATTCTGCTCAACATCGTAATGAGGCCCTTAGTACGTCTTGCTATCATCAGGCTTTGAGTTATGTGAAATTGGAAAAAAAATCAAATTTGTCCCCAAAATATTGCTAGCCTGAGGCACCAAAAATCATGAGAATGGCTCTGAGGTGGGTGGTGCAGCCACCAGCAATTGACTGTAATGTGGAGTGGAGGAGTAATCAGAATATTTTACAACTTCCTTCAAAAACAACTTGCTTTTAAACAATGCATTTCAAATACATTGTTGGAGAATACACCATTTAGTCCCACTTATTACGTTAGAGTTCAAGCACTAGGCTCTCTTGAAATCCCTGCAAATCAATAAAGAATTAGCATCGGTATACCTTTCTGAAGTTGGTAGGTGTGTTTAAGGGTTCCCCATGCTTTACGTCAGATTTTTTCCCACCCTCCTGCTGCCAGCTCAGTTTTAGGTGTTTCCTCTGCTTGGTTCTCTTTCAGCCCTCTCCAGTCGTAGTTCTAGATTAATATTTTAGTATTCCCTTCCTTCTTTCATTTACTTTAGGGTCCCTCTTTGCCTTTAGCATATTTTAAGGGTTCTTTCTTCCTTTCCTCTAAAGAGCAGGGACTCTTATTCAGTAAAACAGGTAATCTTGCTCAATTAAGAAGGGTCCAATTTCACCTGCTGCCATGGATTTAAGTTGCACATTTATAAACTAGTGGGAGGGACTGTGAACTATAGTACTTGATGTGAACAAGGAAAAAAAAGATGGCAAAGAACTTGAGAAGCTGTGGGAAGAATGTGAACATAAGGAAAGGAAGATGATAATGGACTGATTGATAGATGGATGACAGCAATAGTAATGGGGAGGCAAGGGAAAGGGAAAAGGATAGAGAGTTCGGTGCAAGAATTTCCAATTAACTAGGCTATATTTGTGATATGCCTTGAGGAGTACATTCCTGTGTCTTTATTGCCCTTTCTGTAAAGCAGTATTTCTTGAACACCTCAACTGTTCTGTGATCTTCAGGTCCTAGTGTTGAATCCCTACAGGAGGACCATTTCAACCTTTCAGCATTTGGAGGTTGATTAACTTATTATCAAATAAGTTGATAGAAACACCTCCTTTTCACAATCCCTCTGAACTATAAACTGCAGGATTAGGCCCTATATAAACAAGCATTGGCACAGCCAATAGGTCTCGCCTTTGTTATGTTATGTTATGTTACAGCGTTCTTTTATAGCGCACGGCTACTCGAAAAGAGTGTCCCGGCGCTTTCCACCTGCATCTCAGAATAAAAATAACACAACACAGCAAAAGAATGAGAAAAAGAACTGAAACTGAAGCAATAAGAACAGCCTAAAGATTAAAAAGCCAGGTCTTCAGGCTCTTCCTGAACTGGAACAAATTGACAGTGCTGCGCAGCGAAAGAGGAAGCGAGTTCCACAGCTGTGGGGCTTTGCAGCTGAAAGAGCGCCCTCCCGTGCGGGCCTTCCTCACCCGAGGGACCACCGCTTTGTAAAGGGATTCCGAGCGCAAGGAGCGGACTGGTCGATAGAAGGCTAGTCTCCGCCGCAGGTATCCAGCCCCTGATCCAAACAGGGCTTTGTGCATCAGAGTCAGGGATTTAAACTGGATCCGCTTCCGGACAGGCAGCCAATGTAGCGCCTGAAGCAGCCCGGAAGCTCGGGCTCGTCTACGCAGGCCAAAGATAGCCCGGGCGGCAGAGTTCTGTACCACCTGTAGGCGCTGAACTAGGTAATCAGGGAGGCCAAGGAAGAGGGCATTAGCATAATCAAGCCTCGAACCGACGAGAGCCTGCACAGTAATACGCCTGTGCTCCTCAGACAGCAGGGGCAGGAATTTACGGAGCATTTTCAAAATTCCATAACAGGTGCCAGCCAGACCCAGAATGTGTGTTCGCAGCGATAGCTGGTTGTCCAGCTTGACACCCAGGTTTTTAGCCACCAAGGAAGACTGTGCAGGAGGGCTCATGTCGGACGGCCACCAATGCTGCCACTCCGGATCGACACCGCAACCAAAAAACAGAACCTCGGACTTGCTCGAGTTGGCCCTAAGACTGTTCCGTTGGAACCAGTCAAAGACCAATGTAAGACAGTCCCGAATTCTCCCTCCATCAAACTCCTGGTCTTTCCCGCATGTGAAGAGGAGTTGCGTGTCGTCGGCGTAAGAGATGATCTGGGCCCCATATGCTTCCACCAAGGCCGCCAAAGGGGACATAAAGATGTTAAACAACGTGGGGCTCAACACAGATCCCTGTGGAACCCCAACTCCCAATGGCGGCATCTCGGCAGAGCTCTGGGAAACCCAGACCGTCTGGCGGCGGCCTTCAAGGAAGGATGTAAACCACCTGAGAGCCGTCCCCCTAAGGCCGATGTCATAAAGCCTCGCTAAGAGCGCCCTGTGGGGGACGGTGTCGAAGGCCGCCGATAGATCTAACATGACCAGCATCGCCCTCCCGCCGACATCAAGAGTCTCCCTGATGATCTCAGTGACCTCTAGCAATGCCGTTTCCGTACTAAAATTAGGACGGAAACCGGATTGAGATGGATGGAGCAGATTGTTAGCTTCCAGAAAGCGCGACAGGACACCGTGGACGTGTTTTTCCGTGATCTTCGTGAGGGCCGGAAGAAGTGAAATTGGCCTATAATTGGCCAGAACCTCGACGTCGAGACCCGACTAAGTATTTAGTTATGCAGCACAATATCATTGGTACAACAGCATCAACTGTTGCATAGCTAAACACTTATAAGGTCCCCAAAGGTGAGACCTATTGGCTATGCCAATGCTGGTTTTGTTATGGGGGGGCATAAACAACAGGAGGGTGAAAGTCAGTGAGCGAGTGAGTGAGTCAGTCAGTGAGCGAGTGAGTCAGTGAGCGAGTGAGTCAGTGAGCGAGTGAGTCAGTGAGCGAGTGAGTCAGTGAGAGAGTGAGTCAGTGAGAGAGTGAGTCAGTGAGAGAGTGAGTCAGTGAGAGAGTGAGTCAGTGAGAGAGTGAGTCAGTGAGAGAGTGAGAGAGTGAGTCAGTGAGAGAGTGAGTCAGTGAGAGAGTGAGTCAGTGAGAGAGTGAGTCAGTGAGAGTGAGTCAGTGAGAGAGTGAGTCAGTCAGTCAGAGAGTGAGTCGGTCAGTCAGAGAGTGAGTCAGAAAGTGAGTCAGTCAGTCAGAGTCAGTCAGTCAGAGAGTCAGTCAGTCAGAAAGTGAGTCAGTCAGTCAGAGAGTCAGTCAGTCAGAGAGTCAGTCAGTCAGAGAGTGAGTCAGTCAGAGAGTGAGTCAGAGTGAGTCAGAGAGTGAGTCAGTCAGAGAGTGAGTCAGAGAGTGAGTCAGAGAGTGAGTCAGAGAGTGAGTCAGAGAGTGAGTCAGAAAGTGAGTCAGAAAGTGAGTCAGTCAGTCAGAGAGTCAGTCAGTCAGAGAGTCAGTCAGTCAGAGAGTCAGTCAGTCAGAGAGTCAGAGTGAGTCAGAGAGTGAGTCAGAGAGTGAGTCAGAGAGTGAGTCAGAGAGTGAGTCAGTCAGAGTGAGTCAGTCAGAGTGAGTCAGTCAGTCAGAGTGAGTGAGTCAGTCAGAGAGTGAGTCAGTCAGAGAGTGAGTCAGTCAGTCAGAGAGTGAGTGAGTCAGTCAGAGAGTGAGTGAGTCAGTCAGAGAGTGAGTGAGTCAGTCAGAGAGTGAGTGAGTCAGTCAGAGAGTGAGTCAGTCAGTCAGAGAGTCCGAGAGTGAGTCAGTCAGAGAGTGAGTCAGAAAGTGAGTCAGTCAGAAAGTGAGTCAGTCAGAGAGTGAGTCAGTCAGAGAGTCAGTCAGAGAGTCAGTCAAAGAGTGAGTCAGTCAGAGAGTGAGTCAGAGAGTGAGTCAGAGAGTGAGTCAGAGAGTGAGTCAGAGAGTGAGTCAGTCAGTCAGAGAGTGAGTGAGTCAGTCAGAGAGTGAGTGAGTGAGTCAGTCAGAGAGTCCGAGAGTGAGTCAGTCAGAGTGAGTCAGAAAGTGAGTCAGTCAGAAAGTGAGTCAGTCAGAAAGTGAGTCAGTCAGAGAGTGAGTCAGTCAGAGAGTGAGTCAGAGAGTGAGTCAGATAGTGAGTCAGAGAGTGAGTCAGATAGTGAGTCAGAGAGTCAGTCAGAGAGTCAGTCAGAGAGTCAGTCAGAGAGTCAGAGAGTGAGTCAGAGAGTGAGTCAGTCAGAGAGTGAGTCAGAGAGTGAGTCAGAGAGTGAGTCAGTCAGTCAGAGAGTGAGTGAGTCAGTCAGAGAGTGAGTGAGTCAGTCAGAGAGTGAGTGAGTCAGTCAGAGAGTGAGTGAGTGAGTCAGTCAGAGAGTGAGTGAGTCAGTCAGTCAGAGAGTCCGAGAGTGAGTCAGTCAGAGAGTGAGTCAGAAAGTGAGTCAGAGAGTGAGTCAGTCAGAGAGTGAGTGAGTCAGAGAGTGAGTCAGTCAGTCAGAGAGTGAGTCAGTCAGTCAGAGAGTGAGTCAGACAGTCAGAGAGTGAGTCAGACAGTCAGAGAGTGAGTCAGACAGTCAGAGAGTGAGTCAGACAGTCAGAGAGTGAGTCAGACAGTCAGAGAGTGAGTCAGACAGTGAGAGTGAGTCAGACAGTGAGAGTGAGTCAGACAGTGAGAGTGAGTCAGACAGTGAGAGTGAGTCAGACAGTGAGAGTAAGTCAGACAGTGAGAGTGAGTCAGTCAGTGAGAGTGAGTCAGTCAGTGAGAGTGAGTCAGTCAGTGAGAGTGAGTGAGTGAGTCAGTGAGAGTGAATGAGAGTGAGAAAGAGAGTGAGTCAGTGAGAGTGAATGAGAAAGTCAGTGAGAGTGAGTCAGAGAGTGAGTCAGAGAGTGAGTCAGAAAGTGAGTCAGTCAGAGAGTGAGTCAGTCAGAGAGTGAGTCAGTCAGAGAGTGAGTCAGTCAGAGAGTGAGTCAGTCAGAGAGTGAGTCAGAGAGTCAGTCAGAGAGTGAGTCAGTCAGAGAGTGAGTGAGTGAGTCAGTGAGTGAGTGAGTCAGTGAGTGAGTGAGTCAGTCAGAGAGTGAGTGAGTCAGTCAGAGAGTGAGTGAGTCAGTCAGAGAGTGAGTCAGTCAGTCAGAGAGTCCGAGAGTGAGTCAGTCAGAGAGTGAGTCAGAAAGTGAGTCAGTCAGAGAGTGAGTCAGTCAGAGAGTGAGTCAGTCAGAGAGTGAGTCAGTCAGAGAGTGAGTCAGTCAGAGAGTGAGTCAGAGAGTGAGTCAGAGAGTGAGTGAGTCAGTCAGAGAGTGAGTGAGTCAGTCAGAGAGTGAGTGAGTCAGTCAGAGAGTGAGTGAGTCAGTCAGAGAGTGAGTCAGTCAGAGAGTGAGTCAGTCAGTCAGAGAGTGAGTCAGTCAGTCAGAGAGTGAGTGAGTCAGTCAGTCAGAGAGTGAGTGAGTCAGTCAGTCAGAGAGTGAGTGAGTCAGTCAGTCAGAGAGTGAGTGAGTCAGTCAGTCAGAGAGTGAGTGAGTCAGTCAGTCAGAGAGTGAGTGAGTCAGTCAGTCAGAGAGTGAGTGAGTCAGTCAGTCAGAGTGAGTCAGTCAGAGAGTGAGTCAGTCAGAGAGTGAGTCAGAGAGTGAGTCAGAGAGTGAGTCAGAGAGTGAGTCAGAGAGAGAGTCAGAGAGAGAGTCAGAGAGTGAGTCAGAGAGTGAGTCAGAGAGTGAGTCAGAGAGTGAGTCAGAGAGTCAGTCAGAGAGTCAGTCAGTCAGCGAGTGAGTCAGTCAGAGAGTGAGTCAGTCAGAGAGTGAGTCAGAGAGTGAGTGAGTCAGTCAGTGAGAGTGAGTGAGTCAGTCAGTGAGAGTGAGTGAGTCAGTCAGTGTGAGTGAGTCAGTCAGTGAGAGTGAATGAGAGTGAGAAAGTCAGTGAGTGAGTCAGTCAGTGAGAGTGAATGAGAGTGAGAAAGTCAGTGAGTGAGTGAGTCAGTGAGAGTGAATGAGAGTGAGTGAGTCAGTGAGAGTGAGTCAGTCAGAGAGTGAGTCAGTCAGAGAGTGAGTCAGTCAGAGAGTGAGTCAGAGAGTGAGTCAGAGAGTGAGTCAGAGAGAGAGTCAGAGAGTCAGTCAGAGAGTCAGTCAGAGAGTCAGTCAGAGAGTCAGTCAGAGAGTCAGTCAGTCAGCGAGTGAGTCAGTCAGAGAGTGAGTCAGTCAGAGAGTGAGTCAGAGAGTGAGTCAGTCAGTCAGAGAGTGAGTGAGTCAGTCAGAGAGTGAGTGAGTCAGTCAGAGAGTGAGTGAGTCAGTCAGAGAGTGAGTGAGTCAGTCAGAGAGTGAGTGAGTCAGTCAGAGAGTGAGTGAGTCAGTCAGAGAGTGAGTGAGTCAGTCAGAGAGTGAGTGAGTCAGTCAGAGAGTGAGTGAGTCAGTCAGAGAGTGAGTCAGTCAGAGAGTGAGTCAGTCAGTCAGAGAGTGAGTCAGTCAGTCAGAGAGTGAGTCAGTCAGTCAGAGAGTGAGTCAGTCAGTCAGAGAGTGAGTCAGTCAGTCAGAGAGTGAGTCAGTCAGTCAGAGAGTGAGTCAGTCAGTCAGAGAGTGAGTCAGTCAGTCAGAGAGTGAGTCAGTCAGTCAGAGAGTGAGTCAGTCAGTCAGAGAGTGAGTCAGACAGTGAGAGTAAGTCAGACAGTGAGAGTGAGTCAGTCAGTGAGAGTGAGTCAGTCAGTGAGAGTGAGTCAGTCAGTGAGAGTGAGTGAGTCAGTCAGTGAGAGTGAGTCAGTCAGTGAGAGTGAGTGAGTCAGTCAGTGAGAGTGAGTGAGTCAGTCAGTGAGAGTGAGTGAGTGAGTCAGTGAGAGTGAATGAGAGTGAGAAAGTCAGTGAGTGAGTGAGTGAGTCAGTGAGAGTGAATGAGAGTGAGTGAGTCAGTGAGAGTGAGTCAGTCAGTGAGAGTGAATGAGAGTGAGTGAGTCAGTGAGAGTGAGTCAGTCTGAGAGAGTGTCAGTCAGTGGGAGAGAGTGGGAGAGTGTCAGTGAGAGTGTGTCAGTGAGAGTGTGTCAGTGAGAGTGTGTCAGTGAGAGTGTGTCAGTGAGAGTGTGTCAGTGAGAGTGTGTCAGTGAGAGAGTGTCAGTGAGAGAGTGTCAGTGAGAGAGTGTCAGTGAGAGAGTGTCAGTGAGAGAGTGTCAGTGAGAGAGTGAGTCAGTGAGTGAGTCAGTGAGTGAGTCAGTGAGTGAGTCAGTGAGTGAGTCAGTGAGTGAGTCAGTGAGTGAGTCAGTGAGTGAGTCAGTGAGTCAGTGAGTCAGTGAGTGAGTCAGTGAGTGAGTCAGTGAGTGAGTCAGTGAGTGAGTCAGTGAGTGAGTCAGTGAGTGAGTCAGTGAGTGAGTCAGTGAGTGAGTCAGTGAGTGAGTCAGTGAGTGAGTCAGTGAGTGAGTCAGTGAGTGAGTCAGTGAGTGAGTCAGTGAGTGAGTCAGTGAGTGAGTCAGTGAGTGAGTCAGTGAGTGAGTCAGTGAGTGAGCCAGTGAGTGAGCCAGTGAGTGAGCCAGTGAGTGAGCCAGTGAGTGAGCCAGTGAGTGAGCCAGTGAGTGAGTCAGTGAGTGAGTCAGTGAGTGAGTCAGTGAGTGAGTCAGTGAGTGAGTCAGTGAGTGAGTCAGTGAGTGAGTCAGTGAGTGAGTCAGTGAGTGAGTCAGTGAGTGAGTCAGTGAGTGAGTCAGTGAGAGGGAGTCAGTGAGAGGGAGTCAGTGAGAGGGAGTCAGTGAGAGGGAGTCAGTGAGAGGGAGTCAGTGAGAGGGAGTCAGTCAGTCAGTGAGTCAGTCAGTCAGTCAGTCAGTGAGAGAGTGAGTCAGAGAGAGAGAGTGAGTCAGAGAGAGAGAGTGAGTCAGAGAGAGAGAGTGAGTCAGTGAGAGAGAGTGAGTCAGTGAGAGAGAGTGAGTCAGTGAGAGAGAGTGAGTCAGTGAGAGAGAGTGAGTCAGTGAGAGAGAGTGAGTCAGTGAGAGAGAATGAGTCAGTGAGAGAGAGTAAGTCAGTGAGAGAGAGTCAGTCAGTGAGAGAGAGTCAGTCAGTGAGAGAGTCAGTCAGTGAGAGAGTCAGTCAGTGAGAGAGAGTCAGTCAGTGAGAGAGAGTCAGACAGTGAGAGAGAGTCAGACAGTGAGAGAGAGTCAGTCAGTGAGAGAGAGTCAGTCAGTCAATGAGAGAGAGTGGGAGAGTGAGTCAGTCAGTCTGTGAGAGTGAGTCAGTCTGTGAGAGTGAGTCAGTCTGTGAGAGTGAGTCAGTCTGTGAGAGTGAGTCAGTCTGTGAGAGTGAGTCAGTCTGTGAGAGTGAGACAGTCAGTGAGAGTGAGACAGTCAGTGAGAGTGAGTGAGTCAGTGAGAGTGAGTGAGTCAGCGCGAGTGAGTCAGCGCGAGTGAGTCAGCGCGAGTGAGTCAGCGCGAGTGAGTCAGCGCGAGTGAGTCAGCGCGAGTGAGTCAGCGAGAGTGAGTCAGCGAGAGTGAGTCAGCGAGAGTGTCAGTCAGCGAGAGAGTCAGTCAGCGAGAGAGTCAGTCAGCGAGAGAGTCAGTCAGCGAGAGAGTCAGTCAGCGAGAGAGTCAGTCAGCGAGAGAGTCAGTCAGCGAGAGAGTCAGTCAGCGAGAGAGTCAGTCAGCGAGAGAGTCAGTCAGCGAGAGAGTCAGTCAGCGAGAGAGTCAGTCAGCGAGAGAGTCAGTCAGCGAGAGAGTCAGTCAGCGAGAGAGTCAGTCAGCGAGAGAGTCAGTCAGTGAGAGAGTCAGTCACTGAGAGAGTCAGTCACTGAGAGTGAGTCAGTCAGTCAGAGAGTGAGTCAGTCAGTCAGAGAGTGAGTCAGTCAGTCAGAGAGTGAGTCAGTCAGTCAGAGAGTGAGTGAGTCAGTCAGAGAGTGAGTGAGTCAGTCAGAGAGTGAGTCAGTCAGAGAGTGAGTCAGTCAGAGAGTGAGTGAGTCAGAGAGTGAGTGAGTCAGAGAGAGAGTGAGTCAGAGAGAGAGTGAGTCAGAGAGAGAGTGAGTCAGAGAGAGTGAGTCAGAGAGAGAGTGAGTCAGTCAGTGAGACTGAGTCAGTCAGTGAGACTGAGTCAGTCAGTGAGACTGAGTCAGTCAGTGAGACTGAGTCAGTCAGTGAGACTGAGTCAGTCAGTGAGACTGAGTCAGTCAGTGAGAGTCTCTCAGTGAGAGTCAGTGAGAGTGAGTCAGTGAGAGTGAGTCAGTCAGTAAGTCCGTGAGAGAGTGGGAGGGTCAGTGAGAGAGAGTGGAAGAGTCAGTCAGTCACTGAGAATGAGAGTCAGTCAGTGAGAGTAAGGCAGTCAGTGAGAGTAAGGCAGTCAGTGAGAGTAAGGCAGTCAGTGAGAGTAAGGCAGTCAGTGAGAGTAAGGCAGTCAGTGAGAGTAAGGCAGTCAGTGAGAGTCTGTCAGCGAGAGCGTCAGCGAGAGCGTCAGCGAGAGTAAGTCAGTGAGAGAGTGAGTCAGTCAGTGAGAGAGTGAGTCAGTCAGTGAGAGAGTGAGTCAGTCAGTGAGAGAGTGAGTCAGTCAGTGAGAGAGTGAGTCAGTCAGTGAGAGAGTGAGTCAGTCAGTGAGAGAGTGAGTCAGTCAGTGAGAGAGTGAGTCAGTCAGTGAGAGAGTGAGTCAGTCGAGTGAGTCAGTCAGTCGAGTGAGTCAGTCAGTCGAGTGAGTCAGACAGTCGAGTGAGTCAGACAGTCGAGTGAGTCAGACAGTCGAGTGAGTCAGTCAGTCAGTCGAGTGAGTCAGTCAGTAGAGTGAGTCAGTCAGTAGAGTGAGTCAGTCAGTAGAGTGAGTCAGTCAGTAGAGTGAGTCAGTCAGTAGAGTGAGTCAGTCAGTAGAGTGAGTCAGTCAGTAGAGTGAGTCAGTCAGTAGAGTGAGTCAGTCAGTAGAGTGAGTCAGTCAGAGAGAGTCAGTCAGTAGAGTGAGTCAGTCAGAGAGAGTCAGTCAGTGAGAGAGAGTCAGTCAGTGAGAGTGAGAGAGAGTCAGTCAGTGAGAGAGAGTCAGTCAGTGAGAGAGAGTCAGTCAGTGAGAGAGAGTCAGTCAGTCAATGAGAGAGAGTGGGAGAGTGAGTGAGTGAGTCAGTCAGCGCGAGTGAGTCAGTCAGCGCGAGTGAGTCAGTCAGCGCGAGTGAGTCAGTCAGCGCGAGTGAGTCAGTCAGCGCGAGTGAGTCAGTCAGCGCGAGTGAGTCAGCGCGAGTGAGTCAGCGCGAGTGAGTCAGCGCGAGTGAGTCAGCGCGAGTGAGTCAGCGCGAGTGAGTCAGCGCGAGTGAGTCAGCGCGAGTGAGTCAGTGAGAGAGAGTCAGTCAGTGAGAGAGAGTCAGTCAGTGAGAGAGAGTCAGTCAGTCAATGAGAGAGAGTGGGAGAGTGAGTGAGTCAGTCAGCGCGAGTGAGTCAGCGCGAGTGAGTCAGCGCGAGTGAGTCAGCGCGAGTGAGTCAGTCAGTGAGAGTGAGTCAGTCAGTGAGAGTGAGTCAGTCAGTGAGAGTGAGTCAGTCAGTGAGAGTGAGTCAGTCAGTGAGAGTGAGTCAGTCAGTGAGAGTGAGTCAGTCTGTGAGAGTCAGTCAGTCAGTGAGAGTGAGTCAGTCAGTCAGTGAGAGTCAGGCAGTCAGTGAGAGTCAGGCAGTCAGTGAGAGTCAGGCAGTCAGTGAGAGTCAGTCAGTCAGTGAGAGTTAGTCAGTCAGTGAGAGTTAGTCAGTCAGTGAGAGTTAGTCAGTCAGTGAGAGTTAGTCAGTCAGTCAGCGCGAGTGAGTCAGCGCGAGTGAGTCAGCGCGAGTGAGTCAGCGCGAGTGAGTCAGCGCGAGTGAGTCAGCGCGAGTGAGTCAGCGCGAGTGAGTCAGCGCGAGTGAGAGAGTCAGTCAGTGAGAGAGTCAGTCAGTGAGAGAGTCAGTCAGTGAGACTGAGTCACTGAGAGTGAGTCAGTCAGTCAGAGAGTGAGTCAGTCAGTCAGAGAGTGAGTCAGTCAGTCAGAGAGTGAGTCAGTCAGTCAGAGAGTGAGTCAGTCAGTCAGAGAGTGAGTCAGAGAGAGAGTGAGTCAGTCAGTGAGACTGAGTCAGTCAGTGAGACTGAGTCAGTCAGTGAGACTGAGTTAGTCAGTGAGACTGAGTCAGTCAGTGAGAGTCTCTCAGTGAGAGTCAGTGAGAGTGAGTCAGTGAGAGTGAGTCAGTCAGTAAGTCCGTGAGAGAGTGGGAGGGTCAGTGAGAGAGAGTGGAAGAGTCAGTCAGTCACTGAGAGTTAGTCAGTCACTGAGAGTTAGTCAGTGAGAGTAAGTCAGTCAGTGAGAGTAAGTCAGTCAGTGAGAGTAAGTCAGTCAGTGAGAGTAAGTCAGTCAGTGAGAGTAAGTTAGTCAGTGAGAGTAAGTCAGTCAGTGAGTGAGAGTAAGTCAGTCAATGAGAGAGAGTGGGAGAGTGAGTGAGTCAGTCAGCGCGAGTGAGTCAGCGCGAGTGAGTCAGCGCGAGTGAGTCAGCGCGTGAGAGTCCGTGAGAGTCAGGCAGTCCGTGAGAGTCAGGCAGTCCGTGAGAGTCAGGCAGTCCGTGAGAGTCAGGCAGTCCGTGAGAGTCAGGCAGTCCGTGAGAGTCAGGCAGTCCGTGAGAGTCAGGCAGTCCGTGAGAGTCAGGCAGTCCGTGAGAGTCAGGCAGTCCGTGAGAGTCAGGCAGTCCGTGAGAGTCAGGCAGTGAGAGTCAGTCAGTCAGTGAGAGTCAGTCAGTCAGTGAGAGTTAGTCAGTCAGTGAGAGTGAGTCAGTCAGTGAGAGAGAGTCAGTCAGTCAATGAGAGAGAGTGGGAGAGTGAGTGAGTCAGTCTGTGAGAGTGAGTCAGTCAGTGAGAGTGAGTCAGTCTGTGAGAGTCTCTCAGTGAGAGTCAGTGAGAGTGAGTCAGTGAGAGTGAGTCAGTCAGTAAGTCCGTGAGAGAGTGGGAGGGTCAGTGAGAGAGAGTGGAAGAGTCAGTCAGTCACTGAGAATGAGAGTCAGTCAGTGAGAGTAAGGCAGTCAGTGAGAGTAAGGCAGTCAGTGAGAGTAAGGCAGTCAGTGAGAGTAAGGCAGTCAGTGAGAGTAAGGCAGTCAGTGAGAGTAAGGCAGTCAGTGAGAGTCTGTCAGCGAGAGCGTCAGCGAGAGCGTCAGCGAGAGTAAGTCAGTGAGAGAGTGAGTCAGTCAGTGAGAGAGTGAGTCAGTCAGTGAGAGAGTGAGTCAGTCAGTGAGAGAGTGAGTCAGTCAGTGAGAGAGTGAGTCAGTCAGTGAGAGAGTGAGTCAGTCAGTGAGAGAGTGAGTCAGTCAGTGAGAGAGTGAGTCAGTCAGTGAGAGAGTGAGTCAGTCGAGTGAGTCAGTCAGTCGAGTGAGTCAGTCAGTCGAGTGAGTCAGACAGTCGAGTGAGTCAGACAGTCGAGTGAGTCAGACAGTCGAGTGAGTCAGTCAGTCAGTCGAGTGAGTCAGTCAGTAGAGTGAGTCAGTCAGTAGAGTGAGTCAGTCAGTAGAGTGAGTCAGTCAGTAGAGTGAGTCAGTCAGTAGAGTGAGTCAGTCAGTAGAGTGAGTCAGTCAGTAGAGTGAGTCAGTCAGTAGAGTGAGTCAGTCAGTAGAGTGAGTCAGTCAGAGAGAGTCAGTCAGTAGAGTGAGTCAGTCAGAGAGAGTCAGTCAGTGAGAGAGAGTCAGTCAGTGAGAGTGAGAGAGAGTCAGTCAGTGAGAGAGAGTCAGTCAGTGAGAGAGAGTCAGTCAGTGAGAGAGAGTCAGTCAGTCAATGAGAGAGAGTGGGAGAGTGAGTGAGTGAGTCAGTCAGCGCGAGTGAGTCAGTCAGCGCGAGTGAGTCAGTCAGCGCGAGTGAGTCAGTCAGCGCGAGTGAGTCAGTCAGCGCGAGTGAGTCAGCGCGAGTGAGTCAGCGCGAGTGAGTCAGCGCGAGTGAGTCAGCGCGAGTGAGTCAGCGCGAGTGAGTCAGTGAGAGAGAGTCAGTCAGTGAGAGAGAGTCAGTCAGTGAGAGAGAGTCAGTCAGTCAATGAGAGAGAGTGGGAGAGTGAGTGAGTCAGTCAGCGCGAGTGAGTCAGCGCGAGTGAGTCAGCGCGAGTGAGTCAGCGCGAGTGAGTCAGTCAGTGAGAGTGAGTCAGTCAGTGAGAGTGAGTCAGTCAGTGAGAGTGAGTCAGTCAGTGAGAGTGAGTCAGTCAGTGAGAGTGAGTCAGTCAGTGAGAGTGAGTCAGTCTGTGAGAGTCAGTCAGTCAGTGAGAGTGAGTCAGTCAGTCAGTGAGAGTCAGGCAGTCAGTGAGAGTCAGGCAGTCAGTGAGAGTCAGGCAGTCAGTGAGAGTCAGTCAGTCAGTGAGAGTTAGTCAGTCAGTGAGAGTTAGTCAGTCAGTGAGAGTTAGTCAGTCAGTGAGAGTTAGTCAGTCAGTCAGCGCGAGTGAGTCAGCGCGAGTGAGTCAGCGCGAGTGAGTCAGCGCGAGTGAGTCAGCGCGAGTGAGTCAGCGCGAGTGAGTCAGCGCGAGTGAGTCAGCGCGAGTGAGAGAGTCAGTCAGTGAGAGAGTCAGTCAGTGAGAGAGTCAGTCAGTGAGACTGAGTCACTGAGAGTGAGTCAGTCAGTCAGAGAGTGAGTCAGTCAGTCAGAGAGTGAGTCAGTCAGTCAGAGAGTGAGTCAGTCAGTCAGAGAGTGAGTCAGTCAGTCAGAGAGTGAGTCAGAGAGAGAGTGAGTCAGTCAGTGAGACTGAGTCAGTCAGTGAGACTGAGTCAGTCAGTGAGACTGAGTTAGTCAGTGAGACTGAGTCAGTCAGTGAGAGTCTCTCAGTGAGAGTCAGTGAGAGTGAGTCAGTGAGAGTGAGTCAGTCAGTAAGTCCGTGAGAGAGTGGGAGGGTCAGTGAGAGAGAGTGGAAGAGTCAGTCAGTCACTGAGAGTTAGTCAGTCACTGAGAGTTAGTCAGTGAGAGTAAGTCAGTCAGTGAGAGTAAGTCAGTCAGTGAGAGTAAGTCAGTCAGTGAGAGTAAGTCAGTCAGTGAGAGTAAGTTAGTCAGTGAGAGTAAGTCAGTCAGTGAGTGAGAGTAAGTCAGTCAATGAGAGAGAGTGGGAGAGTGAGTGAGTCAGTCAGCGCGAGTGAGTCAGCGCGAGTGAGTCAGCGCGAGTGAGTCAGCGCGTGAGAGTCCGTGAGAGTCAGGCAGTCCGTGAGAGTCAGGCAGTCCGTGAGAGTCAGGCAGTCCGTGAGAGTCAGGCAGTCCGTGAGAGTCAGGCAGTCCGTGAGAGTCAGGCAGTCCGTGAGAGTCAGGCAGTCCGTGAGAGTCAGGCAGTCCGTGAGAGTCAGGCAGTCCGTGAGAGTCAGGCAGTGAGAGTCAGTCAGTCAGTGAGAGTCAGTCAGTCAGTGAGAGTTAGTCAGTCAGTGAGAGTGAGTCAGTCAGTGAGAGAGAGTCAGTCAGTCAATGAGAGAGAGTGGGAGAGTGAGTGAGTCAGTCTGTGAGAGTGAGTCAGTCAGTGAGAGTGAGTCAGTCTGTGAGAGTGAGTCAGTCAGCGAGAGTAAGGCAGTCAGCGAGAGTAAGGCAGTCAGCGAGAGTCTGTCAGCGAGAGTCTGTCAGCGAGAGTCTGTCAGCGAGAGTCTGTCAGCGAGAGTCTGTCAGCGAGAGTCTGTCAGCGAGAGTCTGTCAGCGAGAGTCTGTCAGCGAGAGTCTGTCAGCGAGAGTCTGTCAGCGAGAGTCTGTCAGCGAGAGTCTGTCAGCGAGAGTCTGTCAGCGAGAGTCTGTCAGCGAGAGTCTGTCAGCGAGAGTCTGTCAGCGAGAGTCTGTCAGCGAGAGTCTGTCAGCGAGAGTCTGTCAGCGAGAGTCTGTCAGCGAGAGTCTGTCAGCGAGAGTCTGTCAGCGAGAGTCTGTCAGCGAGAGTCTGTCAGCGAGAGTCTGTCAGCGAGAGTCTGTCAGCGAGAGAGTGAGTCAGTCAGCGAGAGAGTGAGTCAGTCAGCGAGAGAGTGAGTCAGTCAGTGAGAGAGTGAGTCAGTCAGTGAGAGAGTGAGTCAGTCAGTGAGAGAGTGAGTCAGTCAGTGAGAGAGTGAGTCAGTCAGTGAGAGAGTGAGTCAGTCAGTGAGAGAGTGAGTCAGTCAGTGAGAGAGAGTCAGTAAGTCAGTGAGAGTAAGTCAGTGAGAGTAAGTCAGTCAGTGAGAGAGAGTGGGTGAGTCAGTCAATGAGAGAGTGAGTCAGTCAGTGAGAGAGTGAGTCAGTCAGTGAGAGAGTGAGTCAATCAGTGAGAGAGTGAGTCAGTCAGTGAGAGAGAGTCAGTAAGTCAGTGAGAGAGAGTCAGTCAGTGTGAGAGTCAGTCAGTGAGAGAGTCAGTCAGTGAGAGAGTCAGTCAGTGAGAGAGTCAGTCAGTGAGAGAGTCAGTCAGTCAGTGAGAGAGTCAGTCAGTCAGTGAGAGAGTCAGTCAGTCAGTGAGAGAGTCAGTCAGACAGTGAGACAGTCAGACAGTCAGTGAGAGAGTCAGACAGTGAGAGAGTCAGACAGTGAGAGAGTGAGTCAGTCAGTGAGAGAGTGAGTCACTCAGTGAGAGAGTGAGTCAGTCAGTCAGTGAGAGAGTCAGTCAGTCAGTGAGAGAGTCAGTCAGTCAGTAAGAGAGTCAGTGAGTGAGAGAGTCAGTCAGTGAGAGAGTCAGTCAGTGAGAGAGTCAGTCAGTGAGAGAGTCAGTCAGTGAGAGAGTCAGTCAGTGAGAGAGTCAGTCAGTGAGAGAGTCAGTCAGTGAGAGAGTCAGTCAGTGAGAGTGAGTCAGTCAGTGAGAGAGTCAGTCAGTGAGAGAGTCAGTCAGTGAGAGAGTCAGTGAGAGAGTGAGTCAGTCAGTGAGAGAGTGAGTCAGTCAGTGAGAGAGTGAGTCAGTCAGTGAGAGAGTGAGTCAGTCAGTGAGAGAGTGAGTCAGTCAGTGAGAGAGAGTCAGTAAGTCAGTGAGAGTAAGTCAGTGAGAGTAAGTCAGTCAGTGAGAGAGAGTGGGTGAGTCAGTCAATGAGAGAGTGAGTCAGTCAGTGAGAGAGTGAGTCAGTCAGTGAGAGAGTGAGTCAGTCAGTGAGAGAGTGAGTCAGTCAGTGAGAGAGAGAGTCAGTAAGTCAGTGAGAGAGAGTCAGTAAGTCAGTGAGAGAGTCAGTCAGTGAGAGAGTCAGTCAGTGAGAGAGTCAGTCAGTGAGAGAGTCAGTCAGTGAGAGAGTCAGTCAGTGAGAGAGTCAGTCAGTGAGAGAGTCAGTCAGTCAGTGAGAGAGTCAGTCAGTCAGTGAGAGAGTCAGTCAGTCAGTGAGAGAGTCAGTCAGTCAGTGAGCGAGTCAGACAGTGAGACAGTCAGACAGTCAGTGAGAGAGTCAGACAGTGAGAGAGTCAGACAGTGAGAGAGTGTCAGTCAGTGAGAGAGTGAGTCAGTCAGTGAGAGAGTGAGTCAGTCAGTCAGTGAGAGAGTCAGTCAGTCAGTGAGAGAGTCAGTCAGTCAGTAAGAGAGTCAGTGAGTAAGAGAGTCAGTTAGTGAGAGAGTCAGTCAGTGAGAGAGTCAGTCAGTGAGAGAGTCAGTCAGTGAGAGAGTCAGTCAGTGAGAGAGTCAGTCAGTCAGTGAGAGAGTCAGTCAGTCAGTGAGAGAGTCAGTCAGTCAGTGAGAGAGTCAGTCAGTCAGTGAGAGAGTCAGACAGTGAGACAGTCAGACAGTCAGTGAGAGAGTCAGACAGTGAGAGAGTCAGACAGTGAGAGAGTGAGTCAGTCAGTGAGAGAGTGAGTCAGTCAGTCAGTGAGAGAGTCAGTCAGTCAGTGAGAGAGTGAGTCAGTCAGTAAGAGAGTCAGTCAGTGAGAGTGAGTCAGTCAGTGAGAGTGAGTCAGTCAGTGAGAGTGAGTCAGTCAGTGAGAGAGTCAGTCAGTGAGAGAGTCAGTCAGTGAGAGAGTCAGTCAGTGAGAGAGTCAGTCAGTGAGAGAGTCAGTCAGTGAGAGAGTCAGTCAGTGAGAGAGTCAGTCAGTGAGAGTGAGTCAGTCAGTGAGAGTGAGTCAGTCAGTGAGAGTGAGTCAGTCAGTGAGAGAGTCAGTCAGTGAGAGAGTCAGTCAGTGAGAGAGTCAGTCAGTGAGAGTGAGTCAGTCAGTGAGAGTGAGTCAGTCAGTGAGAGAGTCAGTGAGTGAGAGTCAGTGAGTGAGAGAGTCAGTGAGTGAGAGAGTCAGTGAGTGAGAGAGTCAGTGAGTGAGAGAGTCAGTGAGTGAGAGAGTCAGTGAGTGAGAGAGTCAGTCAGTGAGAGTCAGTGAGTGAGAGAGTCAGTCAGTGAGAGAGTCAGTCAGTGAGAGAGTCAGTGAGTGAGAGAGTCAGTCAGTGAGAGAGTCAGTGAGTGAGAGAGTCAGTCAGTGAGAGAGTCAGTCAGTGAGAGAGTCAGTCAGTGAGAGAGTCAGTCAGTGAGAGAGTCAGTCAGTGAGAGAGTCAGTCAGTGAGAGAGTCAGTCAGTGAGAGAGTCAGTCAGTGAGAGTGAGTCAGTCAGTGAGAGTGAGTCAGTCAGTGAGAGTGAGTCAGTCAGTGAGAGAGTCAGTCAGTGAGAGAGTCAGTCAGTGAGAGAGTCAGTCAGTGAGAGAGTCAGTCAGTGAGAGAGTCAGTCAGTGAGAGAGTCAGTCAGTGAGAGAGTCAGTCAGTGAGAGAGTCAGTCAGTGAGAGTGAGTCAGTCAGTGAGAGTGAGTCAGTCAGTGAGAGTGAGTCAGTCAGTGAGAGAGAGTCAGTCAGTCAGTGAGAGTGAGTCAGTAGAGTGAGTCAGTAGAGTGAGTCAGTAGAGTGAGTCAGTAGAGTGAGTCAGTAGAGTGAGTCAGTAGAGTGAGTCAGTAGAGTGAGTCAGTAGAGTGAGTCAGTAGAGTGAGTCAGTAGAGTGAGTCAGTCGGTGAGAGGGAGTCAGTCGGTGAGAGGGAGTCAGTCGGTGAGAGGGAGTCAGTCGGTGAGAGGGAGTCAGTCGGTGAGAGGGAGTCAGTCGGTGAGAGGGAGTCAGTCGGTGAGAGGGAGTCAGTCGGTGAGAGGGAGTCAGTCGGTGAGAGGGAGTCAGTCGGTGAGAGGGAGTCAGTCGGTGAGAGGGAGTCAGTCGGTGAGAGGGAGTCAGTCGGTGAGAGGGAGTCAGTCGGTGAGAGGGAGTCAGTCGGTGAGAGGGAGTCAGTCGGTGAGAGGGAGTCAGTCGGTGAGAGGGAGTCAGTCAGTGAGAGGGAGTCAGTCAGTGAGAGGGAGTCAGTCAGTGAGTCAGTGAGTGAGACAGAGGGAGAGTCAGTCAGTGAGGGAGAGTGTCTGTCATTGAGAGTAAGTCAGTCAGTGAGAGTGAGTGAGTCAGTGAGAGTGAGTCAGTGAGAGTGAGTCAGTGAGAGTGAGTCAGTGAGAGTGAGTCAGTGAGAGTGAGTCAGTCAGTGAGTGAGAGTGAGTCAGTGAGTGAGAGTGAGTCAGTGAGTGAGAGTGAGTCTGTCAGTCAGTGAGAGTGAGTGGGAGAGTGTCAGTGAGAGTCAGTCAGTCAGTGAGAGAGTGAGTCAGTCAGTGAGAGTGGGAGAGTCAGTGAGAGAGTGGGAGAGTCAGCGAGAGAGTGGGAGAGTCAGCAAGAGAGTGGGAGAGTCAGCGAGAGAGTGGGAGAGTCAGCGAGAGAGTGGGAGAGTCAGCGAGAGAGTGGGAGAGTCAGTAAGTGAGAGAGTGGGAGAGTGTGAGTGAGAGTCAGTGTGAGTGAGAGACTCAGTGAGTCAGTGTGAGTGAGTCAGTGTGAGTGAGTCAGTGTGAGTGGGTGTGTCAGAGTCTGTGAGAGTGTGATAGTCAGTGAGAGTGAGTCAGCCATTAATGCAATGCATTTGCAGTTAGGGTGAGTATTCTAAAGCTCAACTTTCATTGTGACAATGGTTCGAATATAAAACCAGTACATGTTTGCAGAGTTTAACGATTTGTGGCTATTCCTAATGCTCTGAGGATACTACATTATTATATGCAAATAAATACATGCAGAACAAATAAAAGAAACAATTATAGTGAAGACTTGTCTGCATGTTCTGAAAACCTGTGATTTCCCATCTTTCAAAAGAGCACAAGCAGCAGCTGTTTTAAAGTACTTGTGCTCGTCATTGCTAATTTATATTAATCGATTTCATTTTAAAATAATTCAATTAAGATAGAGAGACAGCACATCGGGTAAGGATTACAACGCACCTGAGAAAACACGTTAAACTCTTATCCTATAAAGCCCGGGAGTGGTGCGTGCGTGAACATGCGCGCAGACTTCACTTTTTCAAGCACTGGACTCGTGCTTGTGGCGCGCCGCTGCGCGCTCCCGCAAGGTGGATGCAGCCATGAGTGCAGTGCTTGAAAAATGTGAAGAACAACGGCTAAAGACCCTCCTATGCAGCGCATGCGCGCTGCGTAGGCGAGACCTAAAAAGTTATTATCTAGGAGTGGATCCTAGCCTGGTAGTTCAGTGCAGTAGTATATCCACTATTTTAGTGAACCCAATTCAGGAAGGATCTCAAAACCTGGCTCTTCGACTGAACACCTGCACACAGACAGATCAGCAACAAACCCCCCCCCCCCCCCCCCCCAAGTGCCTTGAGACCCTCACTGGTGAGTAGCAGCGCTATATAAACCCCTGATAGATTGAGTGATTGAGGCCTCTGTCTAGCTATATCGTCACATTCCTGTGGATCCACTCAGTCTTTCAGTAGGCCAGTGTGAAATTCGCATAATTTTCTTTGCTGAATTTAAACAAAAGTTTGCAAAATGGTGATGCAGAATTTTGCGCTATTTTTAGCATGAAATGCGTCCTTGCATTCATTTTAAATGTGAGGGTCCAACAGCCACTCATGTTCTATTCGTTCACATTGATCCAGTGCTCCTACAAACACATTTTTACATAAATTAAATCTGAATTACACAGCGTGGTGTAATACTGTAAACTTAGGCATTTTACATTAAAAGTGTAATGCTAAATGCAGGAAATGATGTGAGATTACTTTGTCGTAAACTCAATTTTGCCTGGGCATAGCCTTTATCTATCCCGCGTCTATAAAATGAGTTCCCCTGAGTTTATGAACAGTACACCTTGTCATAAGCATCAAGAGATAGCCTTGCGAGTGGGTGCACACTTCATAAAGCAGATATTTCCACGCTGTCCTTGTTGAGATACTCCAACCATAGAAAAACAACAAGAGAGAGAGCCACTCTTAGACCCCTAGATAATAACTGTTAAACAACGTAATCCCATGAAAAAAGAAGAATATGTAGAAAAAATCACTCTAATTTGATATAAGAACCCTCACTCACCAACCTGGTTGGTGACATGCTTCATCATAGGGTTCTACCAGAGATGCCTACTGCATCCCTGGTGTGCTACTACGCTCAATTAAAGCAGAGCTGGATATTGGTTATGTACCTATCAAAAAATATGTGATAAGTGCAAAGAGGTGAAGTTAAAAAGTGCAAAAGGTTTTAACCAAAACAATTTTAATGGCGAAAAAACCAGCACTGGATAAACATAAGTGAATTTGGATGTTCCTCAGTGGTTTAAACTGACAGATACATCCTAATAAATAAAGGTCAACATGATTTAGCTTCTGAACACATTACTTGAAGATTTCTTCAGGACCAGAAGCACCACGGCGGTATAAGCACGCTAAGGCTTACCCTAACCTGTGGTGCGATAAACCGAAGTAATTCGCGGTTTTGTAGAGGCATTCAAGCATTTCCCAAAAGCCATGAATGTCTGCAGAAACAAAAAAAGGTATACGTTTTGCAAAACCTTTTTATACTTGTATTCATATATCCAACACAAAAAATATTTTTTGCTTAATTAAAGTGATTAATCTAGAGTCACTGTTTATATCTAAACAAAGCACAAGTCATATAACAAACAAGTCCATTGACTTCTAATTGTTATTCCTTAGTAGCCAACTGAACAAGCATTGAAAATGCAATAGGCCTCGCCTTTTATTAAGTTAAAGCCATTTGCTTTGCTACATAATACCATTAGCAAAGCAAATGGCTTTAACTTAATAAAAGGCGAGACCTATTGCATTTTCAATGCTTGTTGTTTCTCTTTGCACATTCTCCTGCAGAAATAATCACCTTCGCTCTCCCATAGGTCTTTGCTTTTATCACCTCATTCCCATCTTTTGTTCTTATTTAAGGATCCAAATTTCACCTCTTTGCCTCCCACTCCCTTCATATCACTACCTTCACATGTAAGCTCCTCTCGATGCCACTCTTTTCAGCTATCTTTCCTCACCACTTTCATGTCTCTCTTCCGCATTTTCCTGCCGAATGCCCACCTCTCCCACTATAATTGACCCTTCCCCTTTCAGCTCCGTCATTGTTTAGTGCCCCCTTCTAGTCTCCGCTTTGCTCTTTTCTCCCTCCCAATTATTGCCCAATCATTTTGCCTCCTCATTCCCTTTTAATCACTCCCCACCATCACATCATCCCTTCTCATTTCAGACTCCTTTCCACACCACCCAATTACCCTCCCTCACCCCGTCCTTCTCACACTTCGTCGGCTCTATTTCTGTGCACATTACTCCCTCTGTAACCAGATCTTCACTAAACTCGATCCATTCTAAGTCTTACCGTTCCACATTCCCACCCCCTTATACCATTCTGCCATCACCTCTTTTCATTCATCCTCTTCTCGTCTAAAGCCTAGCCTTCTAAACTTTACTCTCCCACCCCTCTTTCCCTCGTCCCCGTTTCTTCACTACTTCTCTTGCGTTTTCTTACTCTCGCCCTTTCTCTTCTGCTATCGTCTTTCTCCTCCACTTACAATTATTCTCACCTTCTCAACTCTAGCCATTCACTCCCATCCTCATGTATTGCACTCCCTTCCTTCCTCTGCAGCCATTCCAAATCCCTGCGTGTCCACTAACCAGCTAGCCACTTTCTGTCATACCTTTTGCCCATTTTCTCTCCTCAACAGCCCTGTTTCTGTCATCTATCACCCTAGCTCTTAACATAATTCTTGAATAACTGTAAAATTAACATTCCAGGTCCCATTCCTTCTCTCTAGGACCCCCTTTAATAACTTCATGCCATTTTTCTCTGTCCCTTTCTCCTTCTTAAATTAATTCCCAGTCTTCTATTCCTCGCTTCAGTTCTAGACCAAGGTTCATTTCAGCCCTCCTTTTACTTTATTTATGCCTTTATATATAGCAAGGACATTCTCCAAAGGTGTTAAGAGCGCTGTACAATAAAAACAGGTTTCATTACAATAGATACTAAGTCACAGTTACAATAATTATAAACGGCACATGGAGGAGGGTCGAAACTAATGGATAGACATTCGTTTTGGTCGTTACAAAGGAACACATAAAAAAAAGATTGTAGGAGGTGGTGAATGTAGTAGCAGCAGAGCGAGGTGAAACAGGAGTGGTGCAATTCGATTCAGATTCAGTCCTAGGCACAATTATCTTGGAAGAGGTTGCCTAAGGGGACAGCTGGCCATAATGTCTTTGTAGCAGAAGGGCTTTCAGCACCCATTTTTGTTAATTACTAGAGTTCAAGTCCCTTTATCCTCTGCAAGGAGGGATGTCTGCCCCCAATCAAACGCTCTTGCTTAAAAGCCGTTTAAAGAAAGGCTGGAACATGTTCTGGGCAGGCCGGGTTGGGGGTGTGAATGTGCGCAATATCGAATCTGCATTTTGATCTAAATGCGAAAAGATAGGAGCGGAATATGTGAAGCGATTGGCTGTTGTAAAGAGAATGTAGCATAGCGGCCAGAGACGCCGATCCCTGAGAAACAATAACCCCATATAAAGTTAGACAGTTACACCTTAGAAAGACAAGTGCCTAGACTTCCCCCACCCCTGGTTTCTTATCTTTATGGGGCCATGTGTTTGGCCCCATAAAGATAAAAAAAAACTTTTACGCCAGCAGTAAGTCGGGGCAGCCAGTCCAACTGGGACGGCTCTAAAAGAGAAAAGTGTACATCACTAGACGCTCTTTTCCAATGGCTGGCCACCGTTTAGCATAAACGGTGACGCCAGCCAATGGAAAAGAGGGGCGGGGCTTAAAGCCCACTAGAGAAATCTCCTCAAATCATTAAATCTCGCCAGCGAGACTGCGCATATCTGCGCAGTCTTACGCCAGGCGAGACCTAAAAAGGGCATCTGATAGTTAAATACACCTCTTAGTTGCTATTAGAAAGCAAGTATCTCAACCCGTCATCCCAGCTTCTATTGTGCTGGTGAAAAAACCGATTCATAGAACATGACTAATTAGCCAACATCAAAATGCTGGCTGATATGGCAGGACAAAATACAACTTAAAACTTTCAGTATATCATATAGAATACAGGGCTTACGTGCAAAAAAGAGTCACACCGCTCCTTAGGTACTGCTGTAGAACAGCGATGGATTTATAGATTGTCCACACATACCACTGGGTTAAATGAGAATATCTCTTGGGGAACAGTGATGAGGCGTAATACCTAGAGGTGTCTTGTTCCATTCTGATTATTATTAGATAAACCCCTTTTTCAAATGACTAGTGTTTCTTTTAAGGGTTAGATGCCAACTGAGACATATGCCAATTCTGGATTTTCCGTTTAGCGGTCTTTCTTTTTCTTCTATAGAAATGCACTACGAGTCCTAAACCATTGGAGTTTAGATTAAGCTTTAGACTAATACCCTTAAGACTCTTACTTCATAGAAAGAGCAAGAATATTTCTAAAAATTAGAGCATAACCTTCATTAGGTTTTGATTCCTTGATGTTTTTTGGTCAGCAGGAATGGTTTGTGATAACTACCCATTTTTAGGTCTCGCCTGACCCAGCGCATGCGCTGGTCTGGCGAGACTTTTTGTGAGGGCTCAAAAAAGTGCAACCACTGTAGCCTAGAGCTACAGTGCATGTGCGCGGGCGCCTCACTTTCGCGGCCGCACGGCCGCTTTGATGTTCTCCGTGAGCCATTTTTTTTTTCCTGTTTATTACTTCTATGTAGTAATGGTGGCACCCGTGCGCCGCCATTACTACAGAGCAGTAATAAACAGAAACAAGCATTGACATAGCCAATAGGTCTCGCTTTTGGGACCTTGTAAGTATTTAGTTATGCAACTGTTGCATGGCTAAACACTTATAAGGTTCCAAAAGCGAGACCTATTGGCTATGCCAATGCTTGTTTCAAATGCCATAGGTTTTAGGGACCTAGTAATATACATGGGGACCCCCTTTTCCATTTTGGCATATTCCCCTTTCTATAGATACGATCTACTCTGACATGTACAAACCTTGAAAATTTGTGTATATATTATGTATAGACGCTAGGGGTTTTATGGGTTCATTGGGACACTGTTTGCTTTTTATTTCCTTTTGATTTTGGTACCATGGAGCTCAATATTGCTGTTTTCTCAAAAATTAAAAGCATGTTGAGTATTGGTGGGATACCTGCTTTAAGGATGTAACGAGTAGGTTATCATTAGGAGGTTGGTCAAAGTTGTGTGTCTGTGCTGTTGTTAGGCAGTAACGTTGTTTAATAAACTTTGCTTCTTACTATTCCTGCGAAGAAGTTAGCGGTCTAGTCCTTTTTTTGCATCACTTCTACACTTCCATCATAGACGTGATTCATGTGACCATGGTGGGTCATGTGATACTATGACGGGCCTGGAAGCTGAAACCGCTATTCTCCGCCATTTCTACTCACTATATATCAGCTGGCGTGGGAGTCACTGACATCTCCAGGTCTGTTGGGACGGATTAGGTATCCAGTTGGCGGTCGATTCGTGCTGAGTACTGATTGTGTCTCATACCGGCGGATAATTGAAACGAGTCGGACCTTTGGAGGTTTGCTAAGCAAATTTCCTCTTCTGCCTTTTTCTTTAGATTTTGAATTTAGAGTCCCGCCACCCAGCAGTACCTAAGGAGCGGTGTGACTCTTTTTTGCACGTAAGCCCTGTATTCTATGGTTAATTAGTCATGTTCTATGAATCGGTTTTTTTCACCAGCACAATAGAAGCTGGGATGACGGGTTGAGATACTCGCTTTCTAATAGCGAGTAAGAGGAGTATTTGACTATCAGATGCCCTTTTTCAGTTGGCTACTAAGGAATAACAATTAGAAGTTAATGGACTTGTTTGTTATATGACTTGTGCTTTGTTTAGATATAAACACTGACTCTAGATTAATCACTTTAATTAAGCAAAAAAATGTTTTGTGTTGGATATATGAATATAAGTATAAAAAGGTTTTGCAAAACATATACCTTTTTTTGTTTCTGCAGACTTTCATGGCTTTTGGGAAATGCTTGAATTCCTCTACAAAACCGTGAGTTACTTCGGTTTATTGCACCACAGGTTAGGGTAAGCCTTAGCATGCTTATACCGCATTGATGCTTCTGGTCCTGAAGAAAGCTTCAAGTAATACATTCAGAAGCTGAAACAGGTTGACCTTTATTGATTAGGATGCATCTGGTCAATTTAAACCAGTGAGGAACATCCAAATTCACTTATTTTTATCCAGAGCTGGGTTTTCCGCCATTAAAATTGTTTTGGTTAAAACCTTTTGCACTTTTTAACTTCACCTCTTTGCACTTATCACATATTTTTTGATAGGCACATAACCAATATCCAGCTCCACTTTAATTGAGCGTAGTAGCACACCAGGGATGCAGTAGGCATCTCTGGTGGAACCCTATGATGAAGCATGTCACCAACCAGGTTGGTGAGTGTGGGTTCTTATATCAAATTAGAGTGATTTTTTCTACATATTCTCCTTTTTTCATGGGATACACTCTGTTGGAGCCGGCCTCGTGGCGTGGTCCTGTTCCCCCTCGCTAAGCCGCACGAGGTCCCATGCACCTCGGGGCTCCTCCATTTTGGATTATACGTCCCTCCACGTGACCACCGACGTGACCCCGCTCCACCCGGCCTCGGTCCCAGCGGGGTCCGACATCGAGGCGCCAACCCCTGGCCCGGGGGATACCACGAGAACCCTTCCCACTCCCGGCGGAGGGCAGTATCAATGGGCCCCCCAACCGTCCTTCCACACCTAGGTGCGATCGCCCCCCCAGCTCTCTGGGGCCTGGCGCCTCTCCTGCTGGGCGTCTGGCCGCTTCCTACCCGGCCTCTCCGCCCCCCCGGGCGCAAGGGTCAGGACATCAAAGGGCTCCAGTCCTATATCTGGGGCGACCCGGCAACAAGACAACAGTTGTATCCCGGAGTCAAGAGCCCTGCTGATCGGATCGCGGCTGACCCTACGGAGAAAGACTCATCCTAAAACTACACCCTGAGCCCTGCTGACGACGTCGCGGCTCCACCGTGCTTAAAGACCTTCACGAACCTTTGGGGCCCTGCTGACGCTGTCGCGGCCCGACCTTGTTGAACTTACCATCAGAGCCCAGCTGACCTCGTCGCGGCTCGACTAAAGCGGACCTACTACCGGAGCCCTGCTGACTGTGTCGCGGCTCGACCCCAGCGGAACTACCACCCGAGCCCTGCAGACGCCGTCGCGGCTCTCCCCGTCCGAGCTACTTCGAGACCAGCACGCAAGGTCTAGCGCAGAGCCTCCCCGTACCTGGCTAGTACTGAGATTGACCCGCTACCCTATCCCCCTAAAGAACTTGAGACTCCTTTTGGATCACTCGATCCCACTGTAAATATTGAATGTGCTACCTTTGATAAAGAACCAAGATAAGCAACCGATACAGAGTCCTGTGTGGTGGTGTTACTGGGCTTAGTGCGATCTCAGGAGAAGGACCTCTCCTAAGAGGCTTCTCAGCGGCGCTCGGCTAGAACTG
The DNA here is from genome assembly GCF_964204655.1 of Triturus cristatus. Taxonomy (NCBI): domain Eukaryota; kingdom Metazoa; phylum Chordata; class Amphibia; order Caudata; family Salamandridae; genus Triturus; species Triturus cristatus. The sequence goes on from NC_140593.1 coordinate 635,934,646, forward strand.
TGTGGAAGGGAGGGTGCTGGAGCAGTCCCCCCGACTCCCCAGTGGTCCTCCCTCCAACACACTCTTTTGTTGTTTAACAGAAATACTCCAACCACCAGTTCTAAAACAGAGAAGTGATGTCTCGCTTCATGGGTGTTCATGCAGTGCATCATTAGAATTCTTCCCATTTTACTCTAATTGTCTAAATTTGTGCAGAACAGCTTCAGCACCTGACCCTCAGAGTGAGAAGAAACAAACAAACCGCATGTGTGAATGGCTGGCAGTCTATGCACATGCCTATCACACAAGCATTATTTGTGTTGTATAGATTGCTAACATGGTTGCACTATAATAGTGATCAGATGCCTGAAAATGCATTCTGCAGCTCTCCAGCAGACAGCGTCCCAGTAGATCATTGTAAGCCAGCGATCAAAAGGCAGTTACAACCCTTGCATCACATTTACAGTGTGAATACCAGTTTACGGTGTGTTACACTACACCATGCATCGCAAGCAAGCCATATGCGGCTTGCTGTTTTACAGGCCCTGGCACTGTCAGTCACACTGTAACAAATATGGGGCTTCCCACATGGCATAAACATGAACCAAGTAAGAACTGAGGTATCCAGAGCAGGACTGTTAACATGGAAAGTTATACAGGACAGCTCAGTGCAATTCTCAGCACTTTTCATCAGACACCACAGCTCTGCGTATCAACATCTGCTGTTCTATTTTATTGTCCATAGATGTCTGAGTTTGTGTATGTATATATATATCTATCGAGAGCAGATAGGGGGTGTTTGGGAGATAGTACTTTTTTAGTGGTCTTTCAAATCTGCAAGATGATCAGTGAGCTAAAATTACAGGACACAATGCTCTGAAAGCATATAAATAATCAGTCTACATTGTGTGCCCACTTCAGTACAGGCTTTGCATCTGTCAGTGTGTGGATGTGTGTGTTTGTAAACGTAGGGTTTTCATTTACTGATAAGGTACATCTCTTTCAGGCTTATAAATTTGGTCATTTGAACATACTGGCAATGATTTGTGGAGCTGATCGAGGATTGGAAATAATTGGTTATGGTTGGATTTTTGGAGGATTATTGGTGGACACCGATGGAGTAGAAGCATATCTACTAGGTTCCAAAGTCATGACACCTATATGTATCGGTTGAAATCATTTATGTTCATTAAGTTTAATTGTTTTATTGTGTTCATATGGAAATCCAGTTATAGTGTACTTAAACATTTGGCCAGACAGGCTTTTAAAATGTACTACTCCTTCTCTCCAGAGAGGTTAACTGGCATAACTCCTTCCAATCACATTGTTTAGTGAACCAACAGCAACTCTGCCTACAAAGTTATCTTTCATAAAAATGCTTTGTATATTATTGAACCATGTGCCATTTGTCATAATTTTGCTTAAAAAAAAGGCATGGCAATGACCCCAAATCTACTGTGAAGCCATATTTGAATTATATTCCATTTTGATTAATGCGATTGCTCCAATATGTTTTATGCAACATGCACACCGACTATCACAATGATCCCTTGCGAGGGACCCTCAATTCTCCTGTAAAATTGACTTTAAGTCTTATTCCGTTTTTCAGTAAGGCTGTTAGCTAATGTATTCAAGATGTAAGACTGGGAACAAATGAGTTCAGCAATCTTTCGGAATACCCCCAGCTCACTGTTAAAGTTTATTTACATTATCTTCTGCTTTGACTAGCATGTTTTAAATGTACAGTTTGTCACCCATTTCCTCCAAACACCCCCAGGATCATACTGTAACCAAATATACAAAATACAAATAAACAAAATGTTAATACACTGCCTGTTTTCGACTATCATCAAAATTAAAGACTTTTTTCAAACTGATTCCGCCTAATTCGAAGATAATGCAGGAAAGTTTCACCTATTGGAGATAAGGATACTCTGGCAACAACCTGGAAAAATGCACTAACATTTCCTTATTGTGAGAACACAAATTTACACAGTGTAGCACATTTTGAAAGAAACTGTTGGATAATGAAATAAACATACTCTTCTCAATGGAGATGAAATAATATATATTTCCAGTACAATAAAGTGAGTAACGCATGCGAAGGAATATCAATGAGCTGCACTGGATCATTAAGAATTGCTTATAACACATCAAAAATGTTATACACTCATATATCCAGAATCCCCTAGGACATTGTGATACTCCCGATGTGAGAGTGCTCTGTACTATGTAGGGTGCATGTCTCATCTTACATTAGGAATACTTTGGAACGTGCCAATTTAAACACATAAAAAAATGGATTTTACAAGAAATCTTGGTGTAGTTCATTCATTTGGTATCTGTAGATCTTTTTTGACTCTTGTGACTAAGTAGTACATTCATAGCTCCCACAGCAACCAGTATAAACCCTTAATGCTGCCCGCTTCAAGATGAGAACTAGGCCACCTACCTACCTGTCATATGCAAGGCTCATAAGTAAACTCATCACAATCTACTTTTGCACGACAGGTAACTAATTCTACACGTTTCAGAGACCATAACAACGGTTTATTCGTTTAAAAAATATACTGTTGGTATTTTGCAATGTTTTGGGGACGTTACAAACGTTCCAAGGGCTGGAGAGCAGGACCAGACACTGGGAGAAAGATGACAAATATTCAATCAGTAAATCTTACCAACTGACATCAAGAGGTCCAAATTGTCCTTCATCACATCCTGGTGCAGCTCCTTCTGCCATTCTTCTAGGCACTCCCACTCCTCCTCAGAGAAATGGACCGCAATGTCCTCGAATGTCACCAGTGCCTGAAATACAAACCATTTTCTTCTCAGTAGTTTCAACTCCAACCAAAACTATGTAACATTTCTAACTGCGAGCTTCCTTTTCCATCCTCACCACACAAATTGTCTCCAGCCCACACTATTACACTAAAGTCTCCCCCACCTACATGGTTTTCAACTCAGAATGTCTTATTAAAAGCATCAGCACTCAAACCAATGCAAACTAAGAAGTTTCTGGCAAGTAGTTATCCAATCTCACCTGCAACACAAACCATTGTAAACTCAGATTGTTCTGTACCAGCTCCAGCCAATGAAGCTCAGACATCATGGGAAACAAACTACTTCCAGCTTAGTCATTACATTTCAAATTCTAGCCAGTAGTCATCAAACAGTGTGGAATAAAATCGATTTCAAGTTTTCATCAGTGACCAACTGTGAGGACCCTTAGTTTAAAGCTTCAATTGTGATCATCAAAAACTATAGTCAATAGAATACACTCCCAGCTCAGAGCCTTTCATCCAGGACAGCCCTCCAACATCAATCTGGTGCAAAAAACGCACACATCCACCAACACTCTGAGCCTAAATACAACTTGACACCATTATGTTGGGGATCCGAGCATACACAGTTCTAATAGAGGCTTACAATCTGTCATCGATTGGTGACCATCAAACATCCCCTATAAAAAAAACTACTTCTTGCGTAGGACCTTTTGCTCCAAAAAGGACGATTAAAGTAATAGAACCTGTTCAATCTCGGAGCCTTCTGCTCCAATTAGGTGCATCCTACATCATCTTGGACAGAAGAAGTTGCCAGCTCAGCATGTTCTACTCCAGTTTCAACTATGGACCTTGAAACATCAAATGAAACACAATTTACTCCCATCTAGGAATATTTGCTTTAATGCCCTACGAATTACCTATAAATATTACATGGTACACAATCCTTTGCCAGGTGAGAACCATCGACTTCAGACATGGTCATGGGCAGAGAATAGGGACATCTTTTTAACTCAAAGGCAACAGGTGGCCCCATCTGCTTGAACTTTGTCCCAGATGTCTATTTAGTGGATGAAGTCATCAGTGCTGATCTCTAATTTTCATTCTCTGTAAGGGACATCACTTGTAATTCCTACTGACCCCTCCTTGCAAAATGTGTTTAAGTAGTGACGTTACATTAATTAACTACAAAAAAAGGGTGCAAACTACTGCTCTACTATTCACAACACTCTTGAGGTGACCTGTCCCCATTATTGAGCCATGCCTCCATAATCAATTATAATTTGATTTAGATTTCTGCGGTCATATTGGGTTTGTATTGGAGTAGTTCTCACCTCAATCCTCCCAAACAGGTCACAGTATGTTTCAGGAATTCTGAACATCCAATATTCAATAAAAAAAAAAGTGCAGATATATGTAAAACAAGCATGTCACCGCAAGAGAGCTAAAAATGCTGATATTTTGTACGGTTTCTTTGTTTTTAAACAGGCGCTAGGAACAGAACTTCCTTATAAACAAGGCATGACAATTGTGGAAGAAAAGACTATACACGCATCTTTTAACACATCTGCAAAAGAGTCAATGATATTGTCATTACGATAGAAAAGAGTCAAATTGACAGAGAAAATGGATCCTGCTCTCTGGAGGAGGCCTTCAAGTTATGGATACTAATTTATCTGCAATCATGTTGGCAATCGTCCTAGGGGCGTGGCTAAGCTCACCAAGGTGGCGGACGTGTCTGACTGAAGATCCCAAGTCAGCACGAATCTCGTCATTTTTTCGCACCTGAGGGGGTCTCAAACAAACCCATTCAGACCCGATACACCCATGCAAACATCAGGTTACTAAAAGCCCACTCTAGTAATTACAGAGTCGAGAAGAGTAAGGCTCCACCGGGTGAAGATGCAGATCCAACATGGCGCCTCCGAAAAAGAGATGAGCCTGATATCGGTGAAACACAGATCACATCAACTACACCCCACCACGTTGCGACAGGGACCAACAAGGGTAAGAGTATATCCGGAGCAGTAAACGTGAGGACCCAGACACAGGAATAACGATCAGCAATCCACCGCGAGGGACGACCGACCCCAACCCCAGACCCAGCGGAGTGAAGTGTTCGACCCGGCTGGTGTCGCGCACTGAAATTATCAGAGCGCTAAAGAAGCAGCAGCTGTGGCAGCAGGTGTGACTCACCGCAGGCAGAAACAGCTGGGTGAGTGCTTACCAGAAAGGGGTTCCAGGCCACAACAAACATCGGGCAATAAGTACAACCAAGACCCAAATCTGGGGTAAAAGGCCGCTTTATTGGACAGGTAGGCAATACAATATATATTTGCATACAGATCATAATACAAACATGTTCCAAACTAACACCCCCCGCCCCTAAGCAATATCCCCGTAGCAACTATTACCCAACCTTGTTCGGCCTAATCCTCCTCCCCAAACCCCTATCTCCATCTCCTGCCTACCTCTTGCCTCCAACTTCTCTCCCTTGCTTCCCTCTGGCCGAAGCTATTCCTAATGCCCCCAGCCCTTCCTGCCTGTCTTGATCTCCTCCAACTCTGCCACCTGTCCAAGCGACAACCACCCAAAAGAACAATTATTAAGCAAAACATACATGAAAGAAAGCAATACAAAAGTTTATAATGCCAGGGTGGGCGGGCGGGCCAAAATTCACTATCCTACCTCACCCAGTACAGTAAAAAGTGCGCCACAAAGAACGTTCGCACTGGAGGCTCGCGCTGATAAGCGTAAGCCAATCATAAAAGCCTACCTGTCCAAGGGCCATACTATGTGCCCGAAGCCGCCCGGGGGTGTACACTCTGCGAGTGCCACCCCCAGGAGCCCCCATAGTGCCACCAGCAGCCGAGCATCGGAGACGTCTCCACCCCGCCCCGCTAGCCGCGCTGGGCCGCACGCCGCTCCCAGGCATGATAGTGTCTGCCATTGCACTGCGTCGCCCTCAAATTATCTCACCCATAGATGGAGGCCATCTGGGGTGGAGGTGCATCCAGAGGAGTGGCCTGGAAGACTTAGCCATGGCGCGAACAGCTAGCGGATGATTTGCATGGTATGACTGTCTTCACATCCGGACACAGCCAGGCGACGCACCGGGCCCGAGCAAGACAGGACTGCATTGCAGTAGGGTGTGGAAAGGAGCAATCACGGCAATTGGGGCAGCTCACCACCACCAGAGCCGGTCAAATACTTGTCTCCAGGAGGAGGTCTCGACCCACTCTTAACACAGCGCCAGCAACCCGCTCGTACAAGACACAAGAAGGGGGAGCCCCCCTCCTGTTGACCTCATCACCCCCCACGCAGCCCACAGACAAGAAGAGTGCTCATGCACCTCAGAGCACACCACCATAAGTTACCGCGGGGAATGACCGCAGGCAGGAGGAGGTGGGTGACGAGATATGCAGCGAGAGCCAGCATTGCAGTGCACACCAAACATAGCCAATAGGTCTCGCCTTAGAGATCTAATACGTTTTCACCCATGCAGCACATTATCCTGGGTGCTACGTCATGTACTGTTCTTTACCATGGACACTTTGACACTAATAGGCATATTATAGGTCTGCATTGTGAAGTACTTAAAGTTTTTTTTTGTACAACTAATATTAGCTTTGTCTGTGCTGTCAAGGTAGGGTAACTCAGTAATGCCATAGTTGAAGAGATTTGTTTAACTTGTAATTTGGAGGTCAGATTTTGCCAGACTAGCTCGGCCTTACATAGTTTTAAGGTTGATAACATGATAACATGAGTAGAACTATATAAGGTGAAACGACATTGCAATGCTTCAAGGACAAAGCGGTAGGATAGTAAGTAGTATGTAAACGACTAGCCCTTCTAAAAAAAAATCCACATCGAATTAAATGCCATTCGATGTTATTACGAAAATTAAACAAAAGCTTGAGTAAACATGTCTGACATCACCGCTGTGAATGGCATACCAAACGTCTGACAGATGCTTGCATTTGGAGGCAATATTCTGAATTGCACAGTTTACTAGGGTGGCAGTTACTAGTATTGTCTTTGCATAGGTCATGTTTTATGTACATGTCACAATTACCCGTGAATGATCATATTATGAGAAGGCGGCTTTGCCGGTGTAGTTGTATGTGTTTTATTGTGTGTGGATTTTGCCTTTGAATATAATTAGAGATATGTAATCGGGTAACCCAGAACTAAAACCAAAAACAAAATATAAGCAAATATATAAAATGTGCCATAATGTAGCACAGAATGTAATAAGCAAATAAAAAAGAGAGAACGAATGTAATAAGAGGCCTATACAAATGCAGGGGAAAATGTGCTACAAAGAAAGGAATGCAGAACAACCACTATTATTTCTTCAGCTTTTTTTAGTTTGTAGTCAATAGAAAATGATACCTTTGTAGGCAGGGCCCCAGGACACATCTTGTAACAACAGTCGGAAAGTGTCATATTCCACCTCTGGACAGATTCCTGCCAGCAGCCATATGTTAGTTATCGGCCCATCTTAATTACAGAATGAATGTGAAGGTAAGGGCATCGGTTCAGGGACCGAGACATTAAACACCACTAACTTCTCTAATCCCTGTACTGTCAGTCACCCCCCTCCTCCGACCCCCTCTGAAAAGGCAATGCCCCAAGTGTTAGGCGTGTGCCCAGACGTGGCTCCCGTGCTCACTGTGCCATGACACTCAGGGGCACTGTTCCCACCGGAGCCTGACGGATTTACACATGGCCGAGTCTCGCTTGAGATGGCATGGTGGACCGGTGTGCGGCCCAGAGATGTGACCACTGGCTGAGATTAATTCAAGGATTTGAGGGGGGAGGGTGGTAGCGTAACATTTCCCTGATGGCGGTGCCTACCAGAACATTCAATAATGCTACTAGAATAGGGTTATAGTCACAAAGGCACAACTCTCCTACACCTGAACGCGCCTTTTACAAGTCATTGCCCTCAAGTGTGATAGCCCAGTGGTTTCCAGTGCTGTAAACCAAGACTACAGCTCCCAGAATGCAGTGGTCTGGTAAAGGAAAGCCTAGGACTGGAACCAATGTGTCATCGTGCTACTGGAGTATACAGTAAACCTACATTCTAGGTTTCTAAGCTCTGGGGTTAGAGTCAGTCATCCCAGAGAGGTCGTTGCTTGTCCGCGCGCAGTTGGCAGTTCGATGGTTCCGGCCACGCGCCAATGAGAGAGCACTTGGGGAGCGGAGGTGTTTGTTAGCGCTGACATGGTGGTAGTGGGTTCGAGACCAGCCCTCCCAGATGTTTGCACAGCCAAACGCTACTCTCATTATGAAGGAAGACGTGAGCCTACATGGACCGTGGGGCAGCGCATGGTGACTTGGGTAACACGTCCTGGCACAAAGGGTGCACGTGAGGGGGGGTTAGGGCCATCTGAACGAGGAACCGAGCCAGATGTTGGCATCTTCCATCGGGGCCAGCTGCTGGAGGGGTGAACTGGTTTATCCGGCTCTGGAGCCTGTCTTACTCTCCCATAAGCACAGCCCCTGACGCAAGACGAGACAATTAATTCCGCTCTTTTGCGTTTTTCCCGATGTGTAAACTACACTAAGCAGAGGGGTGGCACTTAGGTTGTTAAAGCCGGCAGCCTGAGTAATGTGCTTTCACAATACAGCACCAGTAAAGTTCAGCTCGTCATTTGATAATGTCACCAGTTACACAGCAGAGAACATCAACAGCTTCCAAGCCTGGTCACAAGACACTCAAAACAAGCGCAGCTGCGAATGCAGCTGCAACGTCTCGCGAGCGGTGCGCACTCGCGCGCCCCTGCTCGTAACCGCAAGCCATAGGCCGGAAGTCCAGAGCGAGACACTCAAAACAAGCGCGGCCGCAAATTCAGCTGCAGCGTCCTGCGAATGGTGCATGCACGCTCGCTAGCCGCTGCTCGTAACCGCAAGCCTAGGCCGGAAGTCCAGAGCAATTCCAAGAGGTCGTTTTTCTAGAGCAGCACTTGTGTGCTGCGCTAGGCTCGACCTAAAAAAACGCCGTAAGCCCTAAAAGACCTCTCCGCAGAGTTAAGAAAGGGAACAGCCTCCGCCCAGTGCACGAAGATAGGTATCATAAACCCAGACCTGGAGGGTCAAGAAACGGATGAGTGTTTAAGAGGGGGCCACCAACCGGCACTGTCAGTGGAGAGCACGGAAAAGACAGAGAAAATAAAAACAGTCACATAACATAATACACCGCTATAAAGCGACAGCACAGCAAGTCACGCAGAGCCACCACAAGTCGAAGCGAGCACCTAATAAGTGGATCACCAGGAACGTACAGAATAGTGCGCCATCCGGTAGACAACATGGTCCCATCCGAATACAAACATATAATGCTCTTCCCAGACTATTCCCGAGCAGTGCAGTGTCAACGATCCACATTTTTGGAAGTTAAAAGCAGTCTTCGCCAGAAAGGTGTTAATACTCGCTGTTGTTCCCGGCACGGCTCAAAGTCATGCAAAATGGATCCTCCACATTTTTCATGGATCCTGAGGCTGCCCAGGACATGATAGATCAAAACTGTCAAAACCGCCCAAGCTCAACCCTCAAAAATGCCAAACAACCTCAAATAAAGAAGTACAATCATTATCGCCCCAAGAGACTAAGCAGGAGTGCAAAATCCGGAACCCACTCCCAGGTCACAGGCTCCCCGTACCTCAAACAAATAACTGCAGAGCGCAGGAAGGCCCTGCAGGCCACAGCGGACATAAAACTAGCCTCACCAACAACAGATGATGACAGAAGCCCGCATATCTTCACCTCAGAAGAGGGCAGTGACAAGACTGTATCCCAACCAAGTTCGATGACCCCACCGCTAGTGACGCCGCTGACAGCTGACAGGCTGATACGAACTGTAATTATTCTCCACCGTATACCTAAGTTGCTTAGTAGATAACTGTCATAAGTACTGCACAAACTGATACCGCACGGAGCGTATGCTAGGCCATAGTCATGCCCCTCCATTCACATAAATGCTGCAACTGCCGTTCGCAGAGCCGAAGCGGATACCTGGCTCACTAAACCCCACAACACATTCAAGTTTAGAGACATGCAACGTTTGGATGTACCGCCTGTTGCAGTAGATATCCAGTATTGGAAATGCTTCCCACCCCAGTTTATGCCCCTTATTTCACCTCCCACTGGCACCCAATGTCTGCTCCCAGAAGGATGAGTAGGATAAATTCACGCATAGCATCAATGTCAGACCCAGAGGGGTACACACACAAAGCCACGCCTCACGTCCTGCCGTGGCATCCGAAGCACAACATTTAACACACCTCATGGCGCGAAAAGGTGATATCAAAATCCTCACACTCAACGTGCGAGGTATGCATACAGCACGCAAACTATACGCAGTATACGCCTACATAAAATGACAATATGCACAGATTGCGATGCTACAAGAGACGCACTTAAGGCAAGGCACATTCTGCACAACCACATACTCAGTGTTTGCACGTGGAACACTTATTTGGATACGACCAGGGGTACAGTTTCAGGAACAATCTAAAGTGATCAACGCACAGGGCCAGTTTTTCCTGTTAGAGGGACTCCTAGACGGTCACTCAGTTCTGCTGGGCAGCATATAGAGCATTGTAAATACTGGGACTTCCTCTCCTGCGCACTATTTCCATACACCGCAACACCCTGGATACTGGTAGAAGACTAGAACTGCGTGCAAAACGTATTCCTACATGGGGGCACAGGGAGGGGGGCAGAGCGGGCACCCTACTGTCATGGCTTGTCAAGCAGGACACCACACTCCATCCGATAACCGAAGTGAACACTATTGCAGCCATACTAGTCCGGTCCCAAGTAGACATAATGCATGCATTTTGCGAGTATTATGCAACACTATACGCAGCCTCGGACCCGGCAGATTCAGGGGCAGTGGACACATTCTTAGATGCACAAACCCTGTCATGTATAGCGGCAGCTGACAAAGACATCCCAGACGGATGAATCACCTCGACCAAAGTGACGCAAGCAATACAAACCTTAGCCACAAATAAGACCCCAGGCCTAGACGGCCTACAACTGGAATTCTACCGCACAAGTCCCACGATTGGTAGAAATGTACAAGACAGCACTAAAAGAAGGCATGCTCCTGCGATCTCTCCGGGAATCACTAATTGTCTCTTTTCTAAAACCAGACAGAGACCCCCAGCACCTGGGCTCATACCGACCCACTGCCCTGCTATCCGCAGATTACAAAATCTTTGGTAAAGTACTGGCAGAGGGATACGCCTCGGTTCTCCCGGCATTAATACATCCAGGCCAATGTGGATTTGTCCCGGGAAGGAGTACCTCCCACAACATTTGGCGGCTGTTCCATGTGCAGGATCAGGCACCACGATATTTGAGAGTGCGCCTGTATCACTCTCCACAAGATATCTACGAAGACAATCACAGGAAAGTATTGGCGGGTAACTGCTAATCTGTAAGATTCTGGAAAACCCTTCCCCTAGCCCCCACTGGAAGAATAGCAGCAGTCACAATTATTCTGGTCCAGAGACTGCTGTACCACTTTGTCAATCTCCCGAAAGTTCCTCCGCGATCCTTCTTTCAGTAGCTAGACACTCTTCTCAGCATCTTGATATGGGGTGAAGGACGCAGGCAGGTAGCCCTTACCAAAATGCAGTTACCAGTAAACCGGGGAGGACTAGGAGCCCCCTCATTCGAAGCATATTTTCTAGCGGTCCAACTACAGTGGGTGTCACGTTGGACCGCGGAACGATCAATGGAAGAGACATACACCCACACCGGGCCAATATCTATTCCAGCTTTCAGACGCATGTTGCTACCCTGATCTAAGCCCGTGTACACTTATCCCCTGTAGGTGACAGTGGCACTCACCTGCATGAAACGCATACACCGGATGTCACGGATGGTCCCACTTTATTCCCCTCTCCTGCCGCTAATAGGTCTTCCCCGAGACCGCAACCATTACACAGAACGAGCCCTACATTTCTGGACGAAACACTCGCTTACAGAGGCGGGATCGCTGTTCGCAGACGGGCACTTACTCTCATTTGCAGAACTGTCAACCAATACTGGCCTTCCCAGAGGTCGATCACTCACATATGGGCGGTTGGTGGCAGATTGTCGCCGAGCTTGGCACATGACGGACAACGAACCAGCAATGCACCCAGTTCTTCATGCTATACTAGAAATGAGCCCAGGACGCCACATAGTGACATAGCTGTATAAAGTGATCCGAGAACTGAATGCAGTACCACTCGCCTCTCTGCGGGAAAAATGGGAGGTTGAGATCCAGCGACCCCTCCATGAGGCAGAATGGCGACAAGCGTTAGAATACCCAAAAAAGTATCTCGAAACTACAGATTAAAAAATATACCGTTTTTTTATCCTGCATCACGCATATCGGACACCAGAAAATCTTCAACGATACTACGCCAATACTTTATTCTCATGCCCGAGGTGTCAAGAACCTAGTGCTACTTTCCTCCACATATTCTGGAGCTGCCCAACACTTCACGCCTACTGGAATGTAATACACACCACACTGCGCGAGGTAACAGGGCTCACAGACATTGTAACATGGGAAGCCAGTGCATTAGGTATATTCAAACGCTGCAAGCAACATAGTCGAAAAAAGGTTTGCATCCCTAGCTCTCCTACAGGCCAAACAAAGCATTGCCATGCACTGGAGAACCCCGGCAGGGGCCCCCTTTGGCAACCTGGAAGGGAGCAGTCATGAAATGGGGAGCATCAGTGGAAGATGCACTATGCCATGAGGAAGTCCGCGGCATCCGCAAACACCACATCTCCATGCAGTGGGTAGCACTCTTGCAAACTTTCAAACATACAACGGAACACGATGGATCCCATCAATCACTGACAAATCCCCTACAGGCTTCTTCAGAGAAGCCTAATCCAGAATGAAAACAAGATGACCATCCCCGCGAGCACAATACACAGGCTACAAACGCGGAGCATGTATAAGCATCACAAGATACACCCCCCAGACGTGTCTCCTTTATAGCCTCACATTGTCATTGTAACGTGAACTCTCAGCAACTCACACCTGCATCCAATACTCTGCATTCTTACATACATTATTAGTCCTCACTCGGATCAGCTTCCCCAGTTCAGTTAAGGTTGTACTCCATCGCCACTAAAATAGATTCTTGCACCTACTAAGAAGAGAGGGTTTGCATAACTGCAATACACAAAATGAATTGCTAGTATATCTCCCACCAGGGAAGAGAACATGTGCTGAACATTAAGACAGAATCCTAAACTGCACAAATATCAACGGTTAATATAATAATGCATCCAACTGCATGTATAAGTTCTTATGCGAGAACCAATTCTTAATAAGGCTACCATTTGTATGTATGCAATGAAACTCAAATAAAAAAAATTCAAAAAAATTAATAAATTGGGCAATCGCTCTAGAGTGATGGTCTGTTTTACCAAATAGGAAGAAATAACACCAGCGAGATTACCTCTGGTGTTTGAAGAGTTCTTCATTTGCTCGACTGCTCTTTAATATTTACCTTGGATACTGTATGAGGCCTAATCAGGAGGACCACAGTGATTTTGAATTTTATGTCAGGACCGGAGGCGAGGATTATCTTTCTTTAATTCAATTAGCAGCATTTCAAAGTTAAACAAAACCACTGTTCCCATGAACCACAGGGAACATGACAAAAACAATAGAGCGTCCATGGCTAGACAGTCCGACCTCCATGCACCAATCACAGGGCTCCTGGGAGTATGTAGTCCTCTGTCCTTATCCATTCTTCCTCTTTCCTTAATGCTGCAGCCAGAGAAGTGCTTCGTTTCTCCTTCCCTAGTAATTTGTCGATGGGAATGTTGTTTAATGCTAAAATATGTCAAGTATAGCTTTGTTGCCTGAATGCGCTTCGCTAGCGCTGTACGCTGATTGTCCCGTCAGTATCGGCTATATTTAGGCACGTTTGTGTTTCATAGCCTGCTGCGCGAGTCCGGTCAGGTTAAGCGCCTTTTTGTTACCGCTCATATTTTTTCACACAGGCGATTTAGATTTTCCTTGTACGCCTTAGCGAGGGAACCGCTACTCGGCGGAAGCGTTTTTTTTCCCTAACGGCCGGTGATCGTGGTGCACAGGCTTGCGGTGCTCCTCCTGCCGCTAGAGGGCGCCTGGTGCGCGCCGCATCGGCGGAACGTCTCGGCATTCCGCGCATTCTTCGCGCGTTTTCCCCGCCAGAGACGTTTCGCCGAGGAGCCTACCCTGCCAATTTACACCGTTGTGGTCTGTTTTCTGTCGTGAGGCAGTGTTTATTTATACGACCCCCTCCCCCCCCTGTGAACGCTCGTATTAAGCGAGTCAGTACCTGCCATTAGGCAGCGAGTTTCTCGGCGATCCAAATCGCCGGGGGGGGTCTGTACACTATAGGCCTTTACTTACGCTCTTGTAGGGAGTCGGTACTGGGACCCTTATATTATTTTGGCAGGGTGCCCTAAGATTTATCATTGCACCAGGGCTGTTGGTCCCGGGGATTTATCCCCTTTCCTAACGCGAGCACTGCCTGCACTTCATTTAGGCTGACACCCAGCCCCCCCTTCACACGGAGGCTGCCCTCTCTGGCCCCACTCACCTGCTTGGCACCCCTTTGCTATTCACATGGAGTCGTACGACGAGGAGGCTTATCAGCAGGACAATCAGTAGGAGGAGGATCCCCTCATGGCCCTACAGTGGGATGAGGACTTTTTTGTTGCCGTGGATGATTCTATCCACAAGGCGGTAGAGCAGGCCATGGGGCCCATGGAGGATAGCCTGTCCCGCAGAATAGAGCAGGCTTGTGCGGCATTAGCCAAGGCGCAGACCCTTCTTCCACCCTCCCCCGGTTCCGGTGGTACCCCTGCCGACACTCAGCCCCCTTCCCCTAAACGCCATAAGGATGCTGGGGTGGATATGGATGCCTTTGCCTGCCTTAAGCAGGCGTTCTTAGCGAGCAACCACACACCGGTGACTCCCGCACTATCAGGGGATGTAGCTGATGATGCTGACAACGAGGCAGGCCCATTCCGCCCAGAACCGACCTCCGAGGCGCAGAATCTTTGCACCGACATGTTGGATCCAGACGATATTTTGCATCCCCGCTCCTCAGACTGGGCACCCTCGGAGAAAGTTGCCCAGTACGTCGCCAGCAGAAACCGCCTGCCGTTAGAGGCCACAGCCAGAAGCTGTCTCAGGGCGGAATGCCCCCAGCCTTCGCTGGAGGGGAAGGTGGCTGCTACACCAGAGATGGATCCCCGCATGGCGACATTCCTACAAAAGTTTGTCAAGGACCCCAAGCGTGGTATTGACAGGTCCTGGCGTGCTTGCCAGGACAAGCTTCTTGACCTACTTGGGCCTGCCACAAAGATTCTCGATATGGCTGAAGAGGCCAAACTATCAGGCTCCCTGATTTCTCCAGATACCCTCTCTGCTTGGGCCCAGCGCGTGGTGGTGTTCCTAGGGAACGCCAACTGCACGCTTTCTACGGAGAGACGCCGAAGTTTACTCATAAAGGTGGACCCCAAACTTGGAAACCTGGCCAATTCTGAGGCGGGCTCCGTAGCCCAGGGAGGTCTTTTTGGAGAGCCCTTTATTAAAGAACTGGGCAGATTTGTGAATACCTTTACCTCTTTAGACAGGGACCAGACTTCCATCAAGAAAGTTTTCCGTCCCCGTGTTTTCCAGGGGGCCGGACGAGGCAGGGGCGCTCGTCCGGCCGTCCTAATCAGGGCAGAGGGCAAGGCTCCGGTAATGGCAACCCCAGGATCAAGCTAGATTCGGGAACTTCTACCCGACCAGAGGTCGCCGAGGGAAAAACAGAGGCGGTCGGGGCAGTGGAGCCTCCAACTCGTCCGGTGAGTGTTCTCCCTTCTAAGAGTGGGGGGTTGTTTGGCGCATTTTTTCCAGGCCTGGTCTTCTGTCACAGGGGAAGCATGGGTGCTGCAAACAATCCGGGGGTTTCACATAGAGTTCCACGGGGAGCCTTCCCAGCCGGTTCCCCCGCGCCCTCTCTCTTTCTCGGCCGCCGACATGGCGCTGGTCGACCAGGAGGTCTCCGCCTTATTGGACAAACAGGCGATCGTGGAGGCGCTCCCGCACCCCAGAGGTTTCCTCAGCAATATTTCCTTGGTCGACAAGGCCGACGGGACGCAGCGACCGGTCATCAATCTGCAGGAGTTCAACGCGTGGCTAGTATACCGCCATTTCAAGATGGAAGGCATCCATCTCTTGCGCGATCTCCTCAGGCCCGGCGATTGGATGGCGCGCCTGGACCTCAAGGACGCTTACCTCGCGATTCCGATTTTTCCTCCTCGCAGGAGATTTTTGCAGTTCACTTGGCGGGACACGGTGTACGAGTTCACCACCCTCCCGTTCGCACTTTCATCCGCCCCTTGGTGTTTCACCAAGGTTCTTCGGCCCGCGATCGAACGCTTGAGGGCGCCTGGCATGCGAATGATCGTATACCTGGACCACATCCTGATTATGGCCCAATGTCCTCGGGTTTTGTCGACTCACCTTCAAACGGCGGTCGATCTCCTTCAGGGTTTAGGCTTCATTATCAACGAAGCAAAATCCGTCCTGGTTCCGGCCCAGCAGGTGGTGTTCCTGGGTTTCATGATCGACTCGGTGGCATCCACCCTCAGCCTACCTTCTCGCAAGATGACCAAGATCCGTCACGCGATCAGGAGGTCCCTTGCACAGTTGCGCCTCTCCCTCCGCCAACTGGCCCGCTCGTTGGTCTGCTCTCAGCCTCCATCCAAGCAATTTTTCCGGGCCCTTTGCACTACAAAGCCCTGCAACGCCTTAAGGCCCGTCACCTTTGCGGGTGCCTCTCGTACTCTCAGAAAGTTGTCCTTTCGGCCGAGGCCAGGGAGGAACTACAGTGGTGGCTTTCCTATATGGAAGCCTGGAATGGGCGAGCAATCTTCGGTTCCACGCCAGATATCGTTATCGAGTCCGACGCCAGCAGGTCCGGATGGGGCGCACGGTGTGGAGAGTTTGTTACCGGTGGTGTGTGGTCATCGCAGGAGCAGCGGCTCCACATCAACTGTCTAGAATTGTTGGCAGGCTCCTTCGCGATCAAATGCTGGACCAAGGACTCGGTCCGTTCTTGCGTCCTCCTCAAGATGGACAACATCTCTGCGGTGCGTTACATCAACCACCTGGGGGGGACCCGCTTGCGAGCGCTTTCACGACCTGGCGGCGAATGTCTGGCAGTATTGCCTAGACCATCACGTTTCCGGCACGGCGGAATATCTCCCGGGTCACAACAATCAAGTGGCAGATTTTCACTCACGACATGTTCAGGACGTGAGCCTGTGGAAACTACACCCGGGTGTGTTTGCGGACCTCCAGAGCATCTGGGGCCCATTTTCAGTGGACCTGTTCGCATCCCGCTTGGATTTCCAACTGCCTTGGTTCTTCAGTTGGCGGCCGGATCCTCTCGCGGCGAGCACGGATGCCTTTCTCCAGGACTGGAGGGAGGAGACGGGTTACGCTTTCCCCCCGTTCGCTATGCTGACGAGAGTTTCAGCACAGGTGCGTCGCCAGGGGGCAGACATTGTGCTAATATCACCGATTTGGAGATCTCAAGTTTGGTTTCCAGTTCTTCTGGAACTTTCCTGGGATTTTCCAATTGCTACTACCCCGCTTCCCGACTCTTCTCCTCAATCCCGACGGAGTTCCTCACCCGCTCATAGCGCAGGGATCCCTTGCCCTGATGGCGTGGCGGATTACCAGGGACGATGGGCGGTCCCGGGCCTTTCAGGAACGGCTGAGAGGTTCATGTCCAAGGCCTGGGCCGATAGTACGGTCAAGCGATACCAATCCACTTGGAAGCGTTGGGTTCGTTGGTGTATGCGACGGAATCTCAATCCAGTGGCGGCAGATGTGACTTAAATTGTGAATTTTTTAGCCGCTTTGGCTGACGACGGTTTGGCTTATAGAACCCTTAATACCTTTCGCTCAGCCATTTCGGCCGGCCACTCCCTGGTGGATGGCTCCCCGGTGGGCGAGCACCCTTGGGTTTGTCGCCTTCTTCGGGGCATCCGTCTTTCTTTGCCGCCGGAGCCTCGTTATTCCCAGCTGTGGGACGTCAATCAGGTCCTGAACCTTTTCTTGTCTTGGCAACCGAACCGGTTTCTATCTCGGAAGGAGCTTTCAGCCAAACTGGCAATGCTTCTTTGTCTTATATCTTGTAGATGGGTTTCAGACGTCTGGGCGCTGGATGTCTTAGGCAGGATTTTCTCCCCTTCCAGGGTTACTTTCACTATCCGGAGGCGGACAAAATGCGGTACCACCTCCATTTCCTCTCCTGCCTTCCCGGATTCTCCAAAGCTTTGCGTGGTGTCTTGCCTCAAAGCTTACGAAGAAATGTCAGACGAATTCCGCCCTCCTGGAGAACAACAGTTGCTTATCGCGCTAAAGAAGCTTCACAAGGCAGTCTCCTCCCCCACAATAGCCCGTTGGGTGATGCAGGAGGCGGGCATTGATCTCCGCCTTTTTGGTGACCATTCTACCAGAGAGGCCATGGCCTCTAAAGCGTTTACCCTGGGAGCTCGTCTAGAAGACATTCTCAATGCGGCAGATTGGTCTTCGGATTCCAACCTTCAAAAGGTTTTACTTTAAACCAGTGCTGGATATGGCACATTTGGTGGTGAGCAAGTTTTAAACGAGCATAATCCTCGCCTCCGGTCCTGACATAGAATGAAAAATTTCCTAGCTAACATAACGGAAAGTTTAAATTCTATTAAGGACTCGGAGGCGAGGATTATCCCACCCAGGGTACCAATCCTGGAGATACCTTTCCCACCCTCGTACTGGGGTAAGTAATTGGTCTTCCTTCTGAGTTTTGCGTTTTATCATGTATCCATTGAATGTCTCTCACGGCCTTCCTCCCCTGTAGGGTTAAGCCTTAGCCAATGCTCTCGCTTACACTGTGCTTTGCTTCCGCAGGCGATTCTGGCAAACAGGATTCGTGAGGATCTGGAACTGGCTGGCCTACAGCGTCGAAAGAGGAAGAATGGATAAGGACAGAGGACTACATACTCCCAGGAGCCCTGTGATTGGTGCATGGAGGTCGGACTGTCTAGCCATGGACGCTCTATTGTTTTTGTCATGTTCCCTGTGGTTCATGGGAACAGTGGTTTTGTTTTAACTTTGAAGTGCTGCTAATTGAATTAAAGAAAGATAGAGCATAATCCTCGCCTCCGAGCCCTTAATAGAATTGAAACTTTCAGTTACATTAGCTAGGAAATTTTTCATTCCTATACAGAAAACTCTTCTAGGTTATCAGACAACTTAGGGCTGATCACTGTCTGGCTAGAAGCAAAGAATCTGAAGTTTTGAAAGACTGTAGTGCTCAAGTTGAGCCCATGCCGCCTATAAACCAATCAAGCTGCTATATCTAAAATGTTTAATATATCAAACTATTTACGTAAACAACAAAATGTCGGTTTCTGGTAGGAATCCAAACAAAGACGTGTGTAGGTAAGTTCGGCTCTTGAATTGGATAATTTTCAAACAGGCCAGTCTTTCAGCATATCATCTGAATTTTTAATGCAGCTTCTCTGAACAAGATTCAGCACCAGTCCTAGAGATAGCTATACACTGGCTTCCTTTAAAGCAGATAATATTTTTCAAGTGCTTTGCTTCACTTTGAAGAGCCTACATGATCTTGTTGTATTTCATGTGGCAGGTAATATGTTTTATACTTCAGCCTGAATCTGCACCAGGAGGGTGAACATCTTTTGAATATGCGGACCTCTCATCAGTAGTCAGAATGTGCTAGAAGGTTCTCAGTTCAAGCCCCTATATTCTGTAAACCCATGTATCTTGTGAAATCCATTCAGAATTTTCTTTTGGTGTCTTTCACAGAAAAAACTCTTATTTATCCTTCTTTGGTTTCTTTATTTCCAAATCAGCAGTGAGCTCGTTGTTTCCACTCTACTTGTGGCAGTGCCTAGATTAGATTCAGGTCTTCCTGAAGATATATAAATTGAAAAAAGCAACAACCTTATAAAGATTCCAGTAAATCTCTATGATTTGTGCTACCCACCGTAGAATGGTCAAAACACTGCAATAGCCTACATGAAAAGATCCCATCCTCTAGGGTGTGCTCTGTTACACTAGTGAATGGAGCTGGGAGACGTAGGATGCTCCAGATTGCATTGTATGTTTTTACTGTAACCCTTGTGGAGAAACGCACCTCTCATTCTCCAAGAACTAAGATCCTGGCCGCCCCCTACTGTAAAATCAACCTTTCAGCTGACTGCTTTTACCTAAACAACATTCAGATAAATGGTACAAAATGCACAACTCTGCACATTTGTTTAGAATCAAACCTGCACCAAGTCATAGTGGGCTTCTTTCCTACAACAGTATAGTACTTACTAGGTGATATACTTGCCATGCACCATTGAAAATCTCTACAATTTAAAATAGCTTGTAACTAATAATAGCCTTATTCACTCTTCTTATATTAATATCCCTGAACCAGGGTCTCAAAATCAGATTTCTAGCTTCAGGAAATGTCTGATAAGGAGGCAATACACGATCCAAACAGTGTAGCCCTGTTTTACATAAGGGACAAATTATTTCTTGGCATGGTATAAGATGTCCATGTCCCTTTAACTGCAACAATATGATGGAAGGAACAATGTCTTTATTCCTCATAACTATGTTTGCACTGTTAATTTTATTTTTGTCTGCAAAGCCTTCAATAGTTTGAATGAAATAATAAAAAAAAACCCGAAGGCAAGGCTTGCTTCTTCTTTAATTTTGCTCCCAGAATGTTAGCAATGTTCTTGCTTAGCAATTAGTTACAATACATAGATGTCCTCATAAGCCTGCTCTCCCTCAAATCACATGTTGACAGTAGTCTTGCTGCTGACCCTGTACAACACTGTGCTCCTTTCTGGTTAGGTAGGTGCAAGAAAAATACAACATACATGCATACATATACATGTATAATACAATTCCAAGGGTAAGGTACAGATGTTTCAATGCTATGATATTACTCAAGTATTTACAGCCACTAGATCGTCCTTTAAATCATACCTTAAAGCACTCCCTGTTGCATTTAGCAGCCAATTCAAAGACTGTATAATTGCTGCATAGACTTGATATCAGAAAACCACCATGACCATGCCCAGTCTAAGATGATGTATTGGGACATACTGTTGTACTTAGTATAAATAAAAGCTTCCAGAGCCTTACTTCATCATCTTCCAGATTTTCCACCTTCTGGATTGGGACATATTGTATTCCATACAAAAAAAAACTGCATTGACAGTACAGAGACCTCTGAGGTAAAAAAAAATCCTCTCCACAACCTACAGTCACACATGATAGTACATCTAAAGGTTTAAGTATCCAAAAGCTTTTCTCATACCATGTTCAAACACATCAAAGAACCCATACCATTTACACTGCCAGCACAAAATTAACAGGTAAAGCACAAGGCAACCCTGTCCTCCTTACTCCATTTAGTTTGCTTTATATTTGAAGCCTCTGGAATCGAAAAGAAAAGGCTCAAAACACATAGCCTCATATTTAAAGAAAACAATATCATAGCTCTCCATACGAGCATCAGATGCGTCCATCAGAATATCAAAGAATTCAGTCAAATATGAGGCATTAAGTAAACAGAAGTGGTGATAAATAATTAATTGGAATATAAAGTAATCACTTCAGGCGAATTATCTGATTAAATATCTTGGGTAACAATTACAGAAAATTTGGATGACCTCGTCCAGGTCAATTTCACGAAGGTCAAAAACAGAATAGAGGGAACGTGGCCAAGAAGGTCGTGGCCAATTAACAATGCTCTTCCTATGCTCAGCAGTAAAAATGCAAGCACTAAAAAAAACAAAAAAATTCCAACACCAATGGGGTGGGGGGGGGGGGGTTGTTTCAGGGTGGCGAATCTCCTTTACCATAATTTTGAATTCCAGAAACAATTGGAAGAACATGTTTTTGACGGGTACCGTGCAACAGGTCACAGTATGGGTGGTTGCTGTTCCAATGAGCACTAAACAAGAAAAGCAAAAAGTAGGATCTTCAGAAGTGGGTCTAATGAGCATTTGGCCATCACCAACTTCTGCTCCTGGATCACTTTTTGCGCATACACCCTGGCCCCACAAGAACATCTCTACCCCACGGACTAGACCACAAGCCATCTGAAACATAGAAGACATACGACTGTCCAAACGCTATTGTGACATTGAGAACACCGATGCAGACACACACAGGATGAAAATGATACGAGCATCTACCAATCAGCCCTACGCATCTACCACACGCGAATCAGGTCCAACAAGAACTCAACTCTGACCACACAAATTGAAAACAGCTGCAACAACTCCAAAGATATTCTCCATAGTAAAGGAATTAAATTTACATGCAGTCAGCACCACCGCAGCCAGCACCACAAATGTCACCCACACCCAGGACCTCTGCACCCAGATCACCAACTACCACAGCAACACAATAACACCATTTACAACTTTGCTCTCCAGCCAGGAATGTCCACCCTCTTAACCCTCCAACCCGAAGAGGTAAGCAATCCAGAAACTGCAATTACCCGCTGGTCCATCTTTACCATTATGGAAACCGCCACCACCATGCGCTCCACCCACTCGGGAGCCACAACAGACTCTTGTCCACATTTCATCTTTGCCAAAAGCCTCAACCCTATCTTCCTCTACCTCACCCAGCTACTCAACGACTCACTCACTACCATCACTTTCCCAGATGCTCAGAAACGTGCTACCATACCTCTACTGAACAAACCTTTAGCGTACCAAAAGACTCCTGCCACCAACACACTGATCTCTTTGGTACCCTAGCCAGCTAAAGTCCTGGAAAAACTTGTCAGTAAATGATTGGCTGACCACCTCAATGACAACCACCATATGCACCATGCGCAATCTGGATTCAGGACCAATCACAGCATTGAAACCGCCCTCATTCACCTTATAATGGACAAGGGAGACACAGTGGCACTCACCCTTCTAGAGCCATCTGCCGCGTTTGATACCATCTCTCAGCCGATCCTCATCCAACGTCTCCATGAAACTGCTATCTGACTGACCATCAACTTCCTCCGTAGACGCACAAATCTGTTAACCTAAATCCATACACGTCTTCTACCGCCAACTTGATCTGCGGAGTCTCAGGTATACTCGCTCAGTCCGACACTCTTCAATGTGTACATGGAACCACTCACCTACATCGTCCATTTTTCTAGGAATATGCGATTCCTAAATGCAAATTCGCGTTTTGCAACTGCTACATGAATTGCATTTAGGGAATCGCAAATTGCGATTCCCTCACTGCATTCGCAAAATTATGTAAACACCAAAAATTGCAATTACCCATATTGTGAATGCCAAGAGTTTGATACATTACAAAATGCATTTTTGAGTTCGCAAACGGCCGATTCTGCGAAGGCTCGATACATCAGCCCTATATGTCTACAGTGAAATCTCATGCGTTTTGCCACCAACAATGAGATCACTGGTGTTGTTCCCCTACCGCAGTAAGTTTGCAAGAGGCTCTACCACCAGTGCAAAAAGCAGTGGGGTTCTCCACTACCAACAGAGCAGGGATCTGAGATCTCCTGCCCAGTTCGGACTCCTGCAGTCAGGTTAGTGTAAAGCAGTGAGATCCAATGAAGTAATCTGTTGCCTAGTCCTATGCATTTCATCACAGGACATAGAAACCTCTATTTAAATGTCAAAAGCATTGGATCCGCAGATTAATCCAGTACCTAGAGCAATCTCCTAATGTTCATCCATGTATGGTGACCCTGGATGAAATTAACCCACTCATAACTGGATGAATGAAATGAGCCTATTACCAGGACCTTGCTAATTATTTTATAATCAAAATTGAGAACCGATAGGGTACTGCGAGATGCCATGTCCATCGAAGCCCTTCCCAGTTTGGTCAGGAATCTACTGTATATAATGCAGAGCAGTAATCTGTAAATGCTCCATTTATCTCCACCAGTGTGTGGACAACGTCAACATTCTTCGTCCATTTAACCAAGATATATGTGCCCTCTTTTCTGGGTTCAACAACCATGCCGACAAGCATGTCACACTCTTTGCATGTCTTGGTTTTGTGTGCCCTACTGTCAAAGCATTTCAACCTCTCTCTTTTCCATCAACATTTCTAGTGCAGGATATTATGGCCGCTCGCTCTTTAAGCTTTTTAGTTGGTCATATTGCTAATCTATCTGTAGAGACAAAGTGGGTCTGACCCCAATACAATCTTAATGCAATGCCTATGTATGACTGTCCTAAAGTTTTCCCTTTCAATAAATATGGAAGAAGCAATTCCTCTATTATCTTAAAAAGAGTTTTGTACTGCTCTGCGTGTCAAGCTCCTCAATATCAGATTCTCCATCACTGTGGCCTCCATGTAGTGATTGTGGCCCTCAGCCTGTCAAATCATGTAGATAAGCAACATAGAATTGTAATCAAACAGTGTCCTACACAGGTAGTCAGCTTAGACCGCTATATTGCAAAAGGGTGGAGCAGACCAACTTGTCAAGTCTGACATGCAGATCATGCACAAGGAAATTAAATGAATAGTCCAAGTCACTCAGGTGATGGGCCTGCTAGAAATCAGTCAGATCACATTGAATTAACCAGTCTTAAAGTGGTCCAGAGGTCCTTGTTGTCATTGAAGAGGGTCTCTGGGTCTGATCTGTCCAGATCTACATCTGCTATATAATTAAAGTTATCCCGCCTATTATCATCTGATAGTGAGTCAACTCTATGTTGCTTCAACATCACATTGAGGAATGTAGTATGTTCAGGTAGGTGCCTCAATGGCCATAAATCACCGATGGTAGCCAAGCATGTCATGTGCGCCTTGTGAAACGCCTGTCTGGAGTTCGGTGACTATTAGATCTCATATACCCATTAGAGATCCACTCAACAATTGCGCAAATAACATTCTTAATCACGCCTCCCCAGGACTGACAGCCAGCAGCTCTTTATGCATAACCAATCAAACAAGAGTGAATATGTGATCAATGGAATCCACTATCTGGAACCAGGGTAAGAAAGTGTGGGAGAAGCTCCAGGATCAACCATTCTAATGGTGCCTGCTGGCCCTGTACAAGCTCCTGTCATAATTGTTAATCTGACTGGCATAGCTAGGCTAACAGCGCTAGGTTACAAATGTAATTGCCAGTCTGGTTTATCAAGGGCAGTCTTTTTCTGTGTAGTTTATATCAACTCATCCAGTGACCCTGTGTCTTCCTCTGAGGAGAAGAATCAGTCTGGTTCAGCATTCGATTCATCTCAAACTGTTTCCACAAATTCTGTAGCCATGTTATCTATATTATATTCCAGAGTGTCCTTAGTGGACAATATGGTTACAAGAATGGCATCCAGATTATCAAGTCTCTCACCAGCTGGCACATCAATCTGTGGATTCATGTGACCTGGGACAGTGTATTTTGCTTTGGTGTCCTTCTCCGTTAAGGACAGAGTAAGCAATCGTCTCATTCATCAGCCTGTACCCTGATGGTAGTTGACCAAAGGTTTTGCCTCAGCAGAGTCCTGGCAACAGTGCTCCAGTCAGAGGCTGTATCTGTCAGTTCCTGTGTAGCCCACTGTTGAGGATATGTTGGGGAGGGCCATGCCCACTACGCATGAATAGGAGCTGGGCAGTGCCCAGCACACCTTCAGTTATCTTCGACAAGGTTTGTGCAGGGTTGGCAGCCCTGTGACATCCTTCGGTAGTGTTGTAGAATTGACTGTGCCCTGGTGGTAGGTAGTATTATCTGTTCATTTCTGCCTCACTCGCACAGCAATGTGTAATGTGGGGCTCTGTCCAAATTGGAGATGAACTGTGCCCAGAGAACTGCCGAAGGAGGAAATGCACTGCATGGCTGTCTGTTTCTGCCCTGAATCCAGTTTACCATTTCTCTAGGGCTCTAGACCCAATAGAGAGAGCTGTGGGCCATTCTTACGGTTGCTCCCATTACCAACGCAGTGTGGCCACATTAGCACAGCTCAATTATGAATGTCTCTTTACCAAGGCCTACAACCGGATCCCCAACACCCAAAAATCAGAAGAGGGCCGTAGTTGATGGACAACTGAATCCAATGCAGAATCTTGGCTCATCTGAGCCCCTGTCCCTTCTAGAGCTTCGCTCCAGCCATTCCTGCGGTGCTGAAATGGCTGTTCCAGTAGTTTGACTTTTCACCAGAGGTGTAACTGCAGCAGGGCTGCACAACCTCATACCCTCACTGTGCACTTGCTACAGGCCAGAACCGCTGCTGGGCTGAAAACTTGTACCAGTGGTAATGTCCCAGCGATAGATTTGCAGCACCATCTCCCTCGCTGGATGACTCGGAGCTGTTGGTCATTGTCACAGCGCTAAAGTAATGCTCAGCTGGAAAGTTCTTTCTCATGTGCATACATGCCAACAGACCGGATTCCGGCGGGAGACTCCCGAAATTTGAAGCAGAAAATTGCTTACATTTTTACTGTCTCCCACCTGAAATTGCCTCTCCTTTAATAGAAGTCAATGGGGAAAATACATTCTCCATATTATCTTTTTGTAAATGTCCCACTTTCCTCTTCTAAAATGTTGGCATGTATGCATGTGCACAAGAGAGTAATGTATTTCATTATTTTAAACCAGTGGCATTCCAATCTCTTTGAAGGAAGGCAGGCATCTTCTGCCCTCTCCCATTCAGGTTTGTTCAGTGGCAGTACTTTCAGACAATGACCAATGAGGAATGAGTTTCCTCTCATGCATTTGTGCGCAACAATAATGTGGTGCTTGGCGTTGGATTGTAACAGAAATATATAGCAGCACAAAGTTGACCTTCTGCAGCTGGAGTGTCCACTTCTTGATTCGAGGTGGTGGGTTGCGGAGCGGACACTCTAAATAGCAGCATCAATGGTTTATAGTCAGTGACCCCCATTTATGCTCATTATCTTTATCATTATCTTATCCAGCAGTACCTCCGTTGTGTCTCAGAGTGCTTTAGAGGCAAATATGATGGGCCCAATACACCACTGGGCTGAGCCCGAGTGAGAAATCTCCCTAACACAAAGGGACTGGTGTCAACAAGAAGTTCTGTCTTCATTGACAAGTCGAAGTATTTCATAGCCAAATCAATTAGGAGGGTGTCTTTGATTCTTTCAAATGCCCCTTCACCCAATTTCCAGTTAGTTTTTGGACTGACTGCAATGGGCAGCTTCTTACTTCAATGCTGTTCCATGGGTGAGCAGCTGATTTAATGTCAGCAGCCTTTGGTCATTTAACACTCATTCTTTCCAGAGAACACATACCTATTGAACTGCATCTCACTGCAGACGAATTCACAGTTCTTCTGGTGGAATGTGAAGCCATAATTGCCAACTATTTCCAGGGGCTGCTTCAAGGCGTCAAAGGTGTTCAGTCATACTCAAGGGTTTGTGGTTTAGTCTCACCAAGTGGCTGTAGGTGGAAAGGGATGCATCAGTGTCTGAGATATGACGGTTTTACTGTTGTGTCAATATGGAGTTTTATGTGTGGTGGTTTCAAGCATTCTAAGCCTTTGACCAGGTGG
Source organism: Triturus cristatus (assembly GCF_964204655.1). Taxonomy (NCBI): domain Eukaryota; kingdom Metazoa; phylum Chordata; class Amphibia; order Caudata; family Salamandridae; genus Triturus; species Triturus cristatus. The sequence goes on from NC_140593.1 coordinate 635,962,011, forward strand.
TCAAGGTTTTGTAGACCACAAGGTTCAGTCAGTGCTGTACGAGTTGCCACCATGAGCAAAGTGAGTATGTTTCAGCTTTTCGGCAGTGGTATAGCTGGGTAGAGTGCCTGTCCCAGCCTTGGAGAGATAAATAGGGGCTAGCCTGGAGTGCTCGAGGAAAAAAAAAGTGGTGGGTGGACTGCTTCAACTCATCTCAGTCATCAGTAATTAAACCAGGCCGCATTCTAGTCTATCGGTTTTGTGGCCACGACCCAACCTCACATAGGACAAATCATCATTGGTACTGAATCAAAAGGAACAGACCATCCCGAACTGCCAAGGCAAAGCAACTCCATACAGATTTAACCCCATTTGGATCTTGTCGGTTTTTTGCAGCTTGAGTCGTATGGCACAATGTCCACAGAACCCATTATTGGCACTTAGGGGTCACTTAAGGAGTTGCACTAAGGAAAACAAAAAAGTGATGGATTGGCTTGCTTGGATTATTAGCTGCGACCATTATTTACTGCAATCCAATCTTTTTTGTCTACTATGACACCTCAGACATTACCCAGCTATATACAAATCAGACTTCTTGATCTTGTTGTGTCTTTCTCTTTATCGGTCCTAAAATAGTTATATTGGCGAGCAATCAATACTTTTCACCTGGACTTGGCTGTGGCTGACACAGCTAACTACTTGAATGGTGGAAGGGGGTTGGTGTAGCTGCCCATATGGTGAGGTTGTCCTTCAACAATGTTCTGTAGTGGTGCAAGATCAGGTGCTGGTGCCTCTTCCTCTGTGGGGGTTCCTTGCCCCATGTTGTTTGATGTCCCGAATTAAGGCAGATCAAGAGTGCACCTGCAGCTGAATATCATCGGGAGCAATCAGGTTATATTTTAAAAGCAAAATGCAAGCAAGGTAGTGACAGGTAGCGAGAATAAAGCTTTTGAAATCATTACTGTGCAACTTCATTCAAGCTATACTTGCTTCAGCATCTCAGATGTTACAGGTCTCATTTGTACTCCCTTGTTCTGCAGCACCCATCTCATTGTTGTCAGCATTCCAGCAGGGAGAAGACTTTGAGCATGGATGCTAAAAGAGTGGGGCCACGAACCACGGTTCGTGGTAGCGGACAGGCAGCAGCACTGGAGTAAGACCTGTTCCTCCTCAAAGGACGATGCAGGCATGAGGTCAGTTCATCTGTCCTTGTTTCCAGTCTGGTGTTGTGGCTAAGATTCCTGCATAGACAACAGGGACACTGGGTTCAAGCTGTATCATGGATGGAACCTAAACCCTTCAACTACATGTATTTACTGCCTGATGCCTCACCCAGAGTCAGCATGCATGCATGCATCAGTGACATCAAAATAGTGGGTTGCTTGGTGTCACACTACATCTAAGCCATTCCCTTTTCTCAGATTAGAGATAGACAATTAAGATCGGGACTGTGTGTTCCTCTCCTGACTCCAAGAGAACTGGCTTGTGGGTTTCTTACGTGACTGGTCATTGTTGTTACTAATATTTGAATATACACTGCTCTTGATTGGCTTTAATGGGAAACCAAACAATAAAAAAACAGCATGGAAATCTGCTGAGGATAAACTTCAGCTGGCTGGAAGTGAATGGAGCAAAGACCAAATTCATGTGCCTGGGCAAAAAACAAGACTAATGTACCTAGCTAAATTAGCTTCTATCCCCAACTTACTGGAACAGATATTCCAGCCCAGACAAGAAGTTAAAATCCTAAGAATTTATCAGGGTGAGTGTACCGGCGTAAGAATGCAGAGGAGGCAATCCGTTGTTGAAAGGTTCTTTATTTGTAGAAATCTTAAAGAAGACACAAAGTATATGGTCCCACAGAATAAACGGCTGTTCACACAAGATCTCAAAGGCAGGAATGAATCCAAGATGGAATATAGAACATGGAATGAGAGAGGAGTGAAGGAAAAAGAGAAAGGGAAAAAAAGAGTAGGGACAGAGAAGGAAAGATAAGAACATTAAAGTGAGATACCATAGGCTGCCCTAATAATGGAGTAGCAAAGAACATCTGCTTTCATATCTTGCAGATACAACAAGTGATCCAACATATTGGCCCTTGCTATACGGATGTTTAATCTTAAAAACGTAGTTAGTTTGTGCTCGGGTTGTGTGAATAGTCTTTATGGAGGGATCCCTAAATTCTTAACATCTGGCAAAGTATGCACCAGTTTTGTGTGAATTTGACTACTGGCAGAGGGAGCTCCCTGCTTGGTCCATCAGACCCTATATGGGAAAGGATGAGGTATTTGAGGGCTTAATTACATCTTTTGATCCATTCTTAAGTACCAAGATCTCATGTGAAAAAAAATCCTGCTCACAAATTGGCCCGTTTGTTAAAACCGGGGAGGAAGAAGCTACTCGCTCTAGGCATTAAGGTATATGACTGCCCTACCAGATGAGGTTAGACAAGAGGGTCATTATAAGACGTACCAGTCATTGGTAAAACACACCTTTGCACCTAAAAGTATACATTGCTGGTGACTGGGCTGCTGTAGGCAATTTGGCAGCAAGAGACAAGCAGCAGAGTTTGTGCTCCCAGTGTGTTCTGAACAAATAAAGTGACCGGTGAATGCTACAATGTCAGGGGGTTGGACATAGAAAATGTCCTCACTACACTTTAGTAACATTACAAATATTTTTAAGAATGGATTAAGGGCACCAGTGTGTATCTTTTTAAAGCATCAATTGGTCACAGCTCTCTTCCCAAACTATAATTCCCGAAATCATTACCGCAACACATTGACTGGCAGCATTTTTTGATTGTAGTTTTTCTTCCTACCACATTTCCAATCAATCCTCCTCCCCAGCACGTCTTATTTGCATCTGATGTCACGTCACATGAAATCAGGAGTAAGAAAGACTGGATGCCCTGAGGAGATCTGCACATCCTGAGAGGTACATCCTGAGAGGTACTCGCAGAAGCAGCAAAAGTATGCGTTCACTGCACTACTCCCTTATCAATATTCCAGAGCATAGGTAGCTTTTCAAACAGGCGAGTGCCTCATTCAGTATTTACTTACCAGTGGGACTCTTCACAAAAAGTTACACATCCTATATAAAAGTTTTCTGTATTTCACTTTGGGCATTTCAGCACTTTAGTCAGGAGTACCAAACACCAGGTACATTTTGGGGTTTCTGTGGTACTTGAGGAATATCCAGAGATTTGGATCGGCTTTGGTGCACACAGAGGGTCTGATTTAGACCTTGGTGAATTAGAATTTTTGAATTTGAATTGGGATTTGTAAAGCGCATAGCTACCCTGGGGCGTCCCAGCGCTAACATGACCTAAAGTTCCAGAGGGTGGAGTGGAAGAAGTGACAGTTATGGAAAGAGCCAAGTTTTTAGTTGCCTACGAAAGGCCAAGAGATTGGGTTCTCTCCGCAGGGCAAGTGGAAGAGCGTTCCACAGTTTAGGGGCGTTGTAGGAGAACAAGCGCCCCCCGGATCGGGACTTTTTTATTCTGGGATCGCTAGCAAGGGAGAGGGAGTCTGATCTGAGTTGTTTGTTAGAGTTATAGGGTTTGACAAAGGATCTCAGAATCGGGGGGCCTCTGCCTTGCATTATTTTGTAGGAGATGCATAAGGTCTTAAAAGTAATCCTTTCTTTAACTGGAAGCCAGTGCAGGCTTTTAAGTGCTGGTTTCGCAGAGCATCTCGATTTGGTTCCGGTTAGGAGTCTGGCCGCAGCGTTCTGAGTGCATTGCAATCTATAAATAACTGATGCCGGTGCCCCCAGGTACAGGACATTGCCATAGTCCAGTCTGGAATTCACCAACCCCTGCAGCAGCAATTTCCTAGATTGGAAGGGGATCAGATGGAGGATCGTTCGCGCCATTCGAATGAGGCCAAAGCAAGTGCCCATGGTTTTTCTGGCCTGAGTTTTGAAGTTGAGGTCTTGATCCAACCAGATGCCAAGGCTTTTGACTTCGGGTTTGGGGGTAGGAGGTGTTCCCATACATGGCGGCCAAGAAAGGGATAGAGGGAGTTTGTGTGGGTTTCCCAGGAGAAGTATCTCTGATTTTTCTCCGTTTAGTTTTAATCGAGATTCACACATCCAGTGGAAAACACTCTCAAGACACCTTGCCAGATTGTCTAGGCTTTTACTCATCTGGTTGATCGAGACCACCAGCTGGGTGTCATCGGCATACATGACTGTTTTTATGCCAAATGGGGCAATAATGTCCTCTAAAGGGGACATATAGACGTTAAAAAGTGTGGGGCTCAGGGAGGAGCCCTGGGGGACCCCACACTGTACTTGGAAGGTTCTTTCTTCCAGGAAGGAGTTGATCCAGGATAGGGCGGAGCCAGAGACTCCTATCAAACTTAGCCGGTGGATGAGGATGGCATGATCCACCGTGTCGAAGGCGGCACTCAGGTCGAGGAGGATCACTGCCACTGATCCTCCTGCGTCTATGATGGTTCTTGCCTCTTCGACCACGGCTAGCAGAGCGGTGTCAGTTCCCTGTCCAGGTCTAAACCCTGTCTGAGATTGGCGCAGGAGTTTATTGGTTTCTAGAAAATTGGGGAGTTGGTGGTTGACAATTCGTTCGGCCACTTTGCTGATAGCAGGAAGAAGAGAGATGGGTCTGAAGTTGGTGGGGTCCGTGGGATCAAGGTGGGGTTTCTTTAGAAGAGCCCTAACAGTAGCTTTCTTCCAGTTGGCTGGAACAGAGCCAAGTATGAAAGAGGCGTTAATGAGGTGTGTTAGAGGAGGGGCAACAGTGGAGGCGACCAGTTTTAATTTGCTCATGGGAGCTGGGTCCGATGGAGCACCACTTTTTACAGTTTGTAGAGTGGACAGAAATAGCTCTGTGGTAATGGAGGAGAACACCATCACAAACACACTCCGATTGGTCACAAGGAAGCTGAACTATCGGGAACAGCCTCTATGCCGCAATCAACAGAAAACTCATCAGAAGGTTACAGACTATACAGAACTTGGCAGCCAGTATCACTCTCAACCTCCCATGCTGTACTCGAATCACACACAGCGGAAGGCGCTCAATTGGCTCCACATTAACAAACAAGCACAATTTACACTCCTCACCCACACTTTCAAAGTACTTCACTGGCCTACCTAGTATACCTCAACAATTGCATCTGCTTTCAGAAACCTTTCAGAGACCTCCGCTCTTCCAGACTTCTACTTGCACAAATCTCATACATACAGAACACCAGATCTGGTGACCGACCCTTCTCCTACATCGCTCCAAAAGCATGGAATGGCCTGTTGCTACACATAAGAGTCTCCTCCTCAGTTCTTTAATTTCACAAGAAGCTGAAGATTTGGCTTTTTGGAGTAAACCCACTAGGTCCTATATGTGCCTAAACTCACAACTGCTCAGCTTCAGGATAGCCTCCCGGATGATAGTGCGCTCTACAAATCTGCAAAATATAATTTAAAAAACCTTCCAAAAGGAACACACCGTGTTAAGTGAAGGAGGCCCGTGGTTATTATTTGCCCATCCCTTGACCACAGTACATTGAAACTGGGACACAAAAGTAACATTGATTCTTGACCGCCAACATGGACTTCTTTTGAAACAATAAATTGGGCGCTTGAATTTCATATGTTAATGTATATAGAAATCCCGTATTTTACACTATTCGGAAAAACAAATACACATATGCACACTTGCTCACTTTGGTGTTATATACTCACTATGTTCCATCACAGCTTGATGGGGGCAAGTATTGTCTGATATATGGCAAATTATGTCAGTAATTTGCAATGTGCTCTGATCTCCTGTCTGTCAAATTGATAAAATCGAGTAACTGAAAAAGTTAACAAAGTGCTTGTGCAATCTGTTTGTAGGACACAGCTGATTCAAGGGCACAGTGTCAGAAAAATATTTTATTATTGCTGTAGTGGCACCCTTCCTTGATTTGAAATATCCAGTGGCCCAGCCTATCCTTCGAGAATAAGTGCTGGGGTCAATAATTTATTCAGATGTAAACCAAAATAGAGTTGCTTAGTAATGAGCCTAATCTCAGGACACAGGGTGTATAATGCCCAAGGTTGCAACAAATTTCAGAGAAAAGATACCCCACTTTGTACTTGAGAGGATATTCTTTGATCAAATGCCCCAGGTACTTGAGGTCAAGGTGGTCGAACTCCCACTGACAATTATAGCCTCAATTACTGAACTGGGAAGACCCAAACAAGAGGAACAAGCATTTGCAATGCAAAAGGTCTCGCATTTATTAAAGTTAGAGCTTTTGGTATTGAAAATGACTATGTTTTTGATCTCCCGTTCAAGCTGTTTCGTCTCAGGTTTGTGCTTTTGTTTATTTTTGTCTTGATTTCAATTATTGTACCCCCAATGGTGGCTTTTAGTAAGTCCCAGAGAGTGTTAGTGCTGGTCTCAGGGTTATCATTGTGTTTAAGGTAGTCTGAGATAGCTTCCTCAATTTTCTTTTTGTCTGCAGGGTCTGTAAGTACATCGTTGTTGAAGCGCCATCTATTAGGTATGGAGTCGTTGTGGCACCCTGCCAGTTTTAGACTAATACAGGAGTGGTCTGATACTAGTCTTGGGGCTATATCTGAGTGGTCAATTAACCGTGTATGGGATCCGGAGATGAGAATGTAGTCTATTCTGGTGTAGGAGTTGTGAGGGGTGGAGTAGAAGGTGTAGTCTCTAGTATCTGGATGTTGGAGGGGCTAGGAGTCCTTAAGGTTATATTTGGAGCAGATGGTTTGGAGTATGGCATGTGAGTTCGTAGGGTGATAGTGGCAGTTGGACTGTCTGTCCGTTATCCATCATTCATCATGAAAGTCTTTATTTCAGTTTTACAGTACCATAAAAGAAGCAACCACAATAATCTTATAAGACAATAAACAAGATAAAAGGTACTATATTCCTTATACAGACTCTTGAAGTTATTAAAAAACAAATATACATCCACCATAGCTAACACAAGAATACAAATACGTAAAAAGGCGCAAAGCTCAGTAAGTTTAAGTATTTAAGTGCTTTGTCCTATTAAAACAGAGCTAAAGTGCTAGTGCCTGTATGACTTGTTTTTATCTCAAATTTACAAATATACAACCCAATTGCACAACAGCTTCCATTTTAAAACCAAATTTCCCAAGTTACCAATAGAAGCTAAAAATATGAGGTAAGATAATGGTTTAAAAAACAATTATTTACAATCCAAAGTGCAAGCTCAGGGTACACACCGATTGGTCTGGTCTTTTAGATCTCAGTAAATTTTATTTGCACCAAAGGGGCGAGTGGGTAGAGCCCTCCTTATCGCCCACAATTGACCCAGGAATTTTGCAACAGCACATGCATAAAGTGGTCTCGCATCTGACTTTAAGATGCGTAGGGCATCTTTATGGCTATGGGTCCCGAGTTCTTTACATACCGGAGTTAGCCAGTTCCTTCTGGGTCTGGCGTAAGCAACACAGGCAAAGAATACATGGCCTGTTGTTTCATTTGGGCATGGACAAGAGGGACAGCCCTTGTGCAGAGATGTATTTGTCAGCCAAGTATTAGTAAAAGCATTAATTGGTATACAGCCGTGTCTGAAATGGGTGTATAATTTTCTATCTGCCGGCACTTTTATAAAATCAAGGTAACTGTCTAGCCGGCTGCCTGATTTAATATCAGTGAACACATCACTTAAACAACCGTGACGTATTTTTGAGAAACTCGTCTGTTCCACCCATGTCCAAAACTGTGATTTTAATGTGTCCCTAGAGTATGTGGGAGGGTGACCTTCTTGCTCCTCAGGTATACCTATGTCTGCCCGCATGGTATTTATATATTTAAACCACTCCATTTTATGGTTTATATCCAATGCTGAAACTTCTGTATAGGCAGCAGCATAGGACATCAATTCAGGCCAGAAGAGCAATGGGCGTAAGCTCGCCTTATCATTAATAGGTTTAATACCCATGTCAAGTTTCAGGGGAAGGATGGGAGTGCTCTGTGGGAGAGATACCAGACTCCTAAGGAACTTGTTTTCTACTGTTGAGAGGATGTTGACATTAGTGGAGCCCCCAGAGTTCTGCCCCATAAAGCACACTACTCACTACCTTGGAGCTATACAACCTAAGTATGGGGGGCTACAGGCCTGGTGTAAGAGAGGCAGTGCTCCCGTCGCAGAGCCCCAGTTAACTGGGAAAATTTCAAGGACGCCCGCTCTAGATGTTTTTTCCATGCCATTCCCTCTGACAGCTTGATTCCCAAATAATCAAAGGAACATTATCAAGGAACAAGTTACCTTTAAAGGATTTATGGGGATTCTAGCATCATCAGCTTTGTTTTAGTAGTGTTGATGACCAGACCCCTCTCATCACAAAAAGTCTTGAAACAGTTTAGGAGTTTTTGTAGGCCCATAGGAGTTTTAGACACCAGGAGGGTATCGTCTGCAAACAATAGGGTAGTTACTTTATGGTTTGCCAGCGAGGGAGCATCGGCCGGGGAAGAACACAAAAGGTCGGCCACCTGGTTTACATAGAGGGAAAATAGGGTAGGGGCCAGGACACACCTTTGGCGTACCCCCCACCTGATCTTAAATGGCTCAGTGTTTTGGCCCTGGTTTCCCCACCTTACACAGGCAAAATGATCCTCGTGTAGCCTAATAAGTGGTTCTAAAAAGTCCAGGGGCATGCCCATGTCCTGAAGGACATGCCAGAGTAAATCCCAGGGGACTAGGTCGAAAGCTGTTTTAAGGTCGATGAAGGCAAGGTATAAACTGCCTTTGCCCAACACAACTACCTTCCAATACAGCAGAACCAGGCGAAACGCCTCGTCTATGGTGCCGGTTTTCCGCCGAAAGCCCGCCTGGAGAGGAGAAAGGATGTCATTCGCCTCCATCCAGGTCTGGATTTTATTAAGGAGCGAACGGCAGAAGACCTTCGGGGCACAGTGTATCAAACGGACGGTAGTTGGCGGGCATTGACCTGTCCCCCTTCTTAAAAATCGGTATTACTTCTGCCCCCTTCCAGGTGTCCGGGATGCTCTCCCCGCTAGTAATATCATTGGCCAGTCTCATAAAATAGGTTGCCCAGTGTTCTTTATCAGCACGAAAAAGGTCTCTAGGGATGCTATCGTGCCAGCGGCTTTTGCTGGAATAATGGCATCAAGGGAGCACAATATTTCCTCCCTAGTGAATGTGAGTGTGCAAGCAGGAAGATCTATATCGTTGAGCATCTGGGAACTGTCAATAGAGAGACCACTAGAATATAACTCACTAAAATGCTTGTGCCATTTGACAGCCGGATTATTATTAGCCAAAGGAGGTGAACGTTCAAATTTATTTTTGGACACCAGGGACCAAAACATCCGACCATCAGGATGCTCGATGGCCTCTCCTAGCTCCTCCCATCTCCTCTCATCCCATTCTTTTTTTGCTTTATCCTGCGCCTGTTTATAGTCCTTCCTAGCTTTACGGATAGTGGCTGGCTCTTTGTTCTTAATAGCAAGTCAGTCTCCCTCTTAGGGTCCTGCACTCTTTATTAAACCATGTGTTTCTTCCCAAAGGTCTTCCCTGTGATAACCTGGACTTATTAATCAGGGCATGGAAAAAACAGGCCAGACGATCAAAGAATTCCCTATGAAGGGTACTACAACTGCTCTGTTTATGCAAGTCTGTGGTCACTGATGTTAGAGTCGCTAAATGTTGAGTTAAGGCATCCTTAATCGATTTAGTCTTGGATTCGTCCGCCAATACCATAGGCCATTTGAGTCGTCGTTTATTGCTAGTGGAAACTAAAATCCTTGAACTTACTGGTGACAGTACTCTCTCCAAACACTGTCCCAGGGGTTATAAATAGACAGAATAAGGGGATTGTGGTCACGATCACATGAAGGAGTTAGGACCATATCCTGTACCAATGGCCAAAATGTCAGATCCACTAATAAATATTCGATCCTACTTGACCCATTTGGTCCAACAAAGGTCATTCCTCCTCCTCTGTCTGAAGTTGTTCTACCATTTGTGGCCCTTAACCTGTATTCTAAAGATATTACATTTAACTGGAGTGCAGCTTGCGACCATTTTTTAATCGGAGTGAGTTCCAGCGGGGGTACCCTCCAAAATGTATCCTCCTCATTTACATCATTGGCCTCTACCCAGTCGAGTGGTTCAAAGGTTACATTAAAGTCCCCACCAACTATTAATGGGTGACTATCAAGCCTGGCTTCCACTAAATTATCCAAGACCTGAAGGGTTGGAGAACTACCACCTCTAGTGCTCCTAGCATAAACATTATAAATACCGACCGTCCTACCCTTACCATTGTTTATCCTAATCCCTAGGACATCTGGGCTATTCGTGACCAACTCCTTAACATCACAACTTAGTGCAAGACTTACAAAAATGAGCAGCCCTCCTGAGGGCCGACCCTGTTTTGATGGTATTGCGGGTCTGTGGAAGGTCATAAAATTCCAAGTTTCTTGTAGTAGGCAAATCTCAGTCTGTGCGATGAGCTGCCAGTACAGATGGTCTAGCTACCCCCTTATACCCGCCGTATTCCATGTCGTTATTCTCAAAATCTGCCCATTTACTTTAGGAGTAGGAGCTAAAATAAAGGAGGGAACATCCAGTTTAGGCAATACCTCGCAATCAATGGTCGTCTACGAGCAGCTAGCCCGGATACCATCACTCATCACCGGTGCTGGATCAAGGACTAAAGCGAACTTTGTATGGTCTAATATACTCTCTTGCTCTCTAGATATTACATCAGAGTGGATCATAGGAGTTCTAATAGAGTTGTGGGGGAGACCCTTATTGGGGTCTAAGGTCAGTCAATCATTCTGAGATAAGTATGAAATGGGTGAATCCCCAAACGGCAGACGTGTGTTTCCAGCTTGAACTGGTAATAAGGGGATGTTTAGTCTCAATCTTATTTTAGTGAAGGGGCTAGGATGTGATCTGATCTCTAGGGCAATTAAATCATGCACCAGATGCTCAGACACTAATCTTAGCTCAATCGCATCATCTGTGCTCAGATGTGATGAGCACCTTTTGGCATAAACAATATCATCCCTAATTACTGACCAACACCCCCTAATATGTCTCAACCAATGTATAGCTTTGTTTTTAAGAGCATTAGCATTCTCATACTTAGTATGTTGAGGGTCTACTTTAGGGACATTAGTCATGTAAATTGACAATGGTGATGGGTTGCTCTGCTTACAATGTAAAGGTAGAGGAGGCTGGCAGGGTAGAGATACACTATTATATCTTGTAGCCGTACTCTGTACTAGTGGCCCGATCATTAGCCCATGCCCACCTCGGTTCTGTGGCAACCCCATGCATTTACTACCTTGTTCAACATTTGGCCCACGTAGCTCTTGGGATGCACCATTAGATGCTCTTGAGCTGGAGATAGGTTGATGGTCGGTATGCGCGGGCAAGACACTGCAATCAAGTCGCCTCCCAAAGGACACTGGAGGTTCCATGTTTGAGCCAACGGTGGTAGATAAGTGTGGCAATTGTGGGGATTGTGATGTTTGGTATGTGTTTTAACTAATATGGCCTTATAATTGCTGATGGAGTTTGAATACCAATGTAGATAAAGTCTCAACGCTATTTCTTAGAGCTATAATTTCCCTTTGGAGTTAGAGATTTGAGGGCATACAACCGGGGATAATTTCAATTTCTCCCTGTAGAGCCAGATCGCAATTAGTTGCATGGGAGCTGTTCGTATTTGTGTGAGCATTAGTTGTAGAAGGTTCATCAGCTAGAAGAGCAAATCTATTGCTGAGTGGTAACTCATCAATTGTAACACTATCACTGTCAGGAAGGCTCTCTTCCCTTTGGGCTGACGAGGGGCTTGGAATATTACTACTGCGTACTTCCACGGCTGCGGTAGTTTTACTTTTTCATGCTGCCTTCTTAAATAAATTGAGGATATTCCCGTACCCTATGACAGTGGGTCCATTGGAATTTGAGGAACATGGGTCTTGGTGTGGGTGGTATCCTTATTGGGGGAAGAAGGTATTGGTGCAGGTGTGAGTAACAAATCTTCACAATCCGCAACAATATTCTCTATGCGACCGAGAACATCCTCTCTTATCCCCCCATTACACCCTGTACCCCGCACCAGCGGCTAATGTTTTTAAAAAAATCTTTTCCTCATGGTACCTCCCAGCCCAGTCTCGGTCCCTTTTCTCTTCCCCATGTCACAAGTTAATCAATCGGACCTCAACCAGGGTACTACAGACAATACTAGCCCCAACAGAACTATAGCAGCCAACAAACAGCAAACAACTGTTAGTCCAATATTAAACTCCACAAGTGCAGGGAACAGCAGGGCAGGGCAGGTCGACAACAGTACCTTAGTAGGATTTGGCTTGATGCTCCAGTCCTTGCGATGTTAGGGAGGTGGACCTGTCCGGCTTCCTCCAGACGATGACGGGCAAGGACGGGCCCGCCCTTGGCCCGGGCGCTGCCCGCGTGCGTCCCGCGCTGCAGGGGCCCACTGGCAATTAAATACTGCGCCTCCAGGCGCGAGAGTGACGTTGCGCACTAAGGCAATAGGACTAAGGATTATGGGGCTATGAGTCCTGGCCCCTGCTGGTCTCCCGTTCAAGGTGGCGGCAGGCTTTGTTTGTCCGTTATATGGTCTAATGGCATATTAAAGTCTCCTGCCACTACAATGAGGTCATCCTGGGGGAAACCTTCCAGAGTACTAGATAAATCAGCAGAGTTGGGGCCAATATATATTTACTACGTGAATTAGATCTTCTCCCTTCATCAGATGAGTAATCAAAAGTCTGCCATCATTATCATGAGACTGGCCTTCCAGCGAGATATTAGATTTTTTTCAAATCAGTGATAATAAGATCCTTACCCTACTAACACAAAAGAAATAGGAGTACAATAAAATCTTAAGTGAAAGAGCAGGGATTTGGGTTAATAAATACAAAGCTCTTAATTTATGTGAATCAAACAAGGTAGGAAAATTACTCGCCTCCTACCTCAAACACAAACAGAACCAGAATGCCATCTCATCCATTAAAGACTAACAACCAAACCCATACCAAACACAAAGATATCCTTAGGATCTTTAAGACATTCTATCAAGATCTCTTTAAAAATGATCAGAACATTAACATAGAGGACTGCACCAAATATCTTAATAGACTCAACTTGCCTCAACTAACCACAGAAGAAACAATAAGGTTAGGACAGGTAATCAAGTTTATGGAAATCGAAAAGGCAGTTAAAACATTAAAAGACAACAAAGCCCCTGGGCCGGATGGGTTTACAGCTTTGTTCTACAAGACGTTCCTAGACGAGCTAAAACCGACCATGAAACAAGTCTTTAACCACATCTCATCTAAAGGGATCACGTCTAACACAATGTTGTAAGCTAACATAATATTCATTCCAAAGGAAGGGAAGGATCATCATTCACCGAAAAATTATAGAGCTATCTCCCTGATCAATGTGGACTGCAAAATATATGCTAAGATCTTAGCAGGTAGACTCAACGCCGTTCTTCCGAAAATAATAAGTAGCTCTCAGGTTGGTTTCCTCCGTGCACGTATGTCCAACGATAACACCCGCCTGCTGTGCCATGTGCTAGAGAATGCCGCTACCAAATCAGAGCCATCAGTAGCTATCACACTAGATGCCAAGAAGGCCTTTGATAGGGTATCCTGGGCTTTTCTGGAACGGTGCATGCACCCCTTCAACCTAGGTGAGGACTACATCCGCATGGTGATGGCTCTCTACGGAAAACCATCAGCCCTGACTGTTGTCAACGGATCACTCTCTGAACCCTTCCCATTACAACAGGGGACTAGACAGGGATGCCTGCTATCTCCATCTTTATTCTTACTGGCATTGGAACCCCTCATCCAGGATATTAAACTAAATTCGAACATCAAGGGGGTAGATATCAATGGCACCCAGGTAAAATTAGCCGCTTATGCAGATAACATAATAATAACAGAACAACCGGAAACATCAATTGCAACTTTGATGGACACAATCATGGTATACTCCAGTTACTCAGGTTATAAACTTAACAGAGAGAAATCTGAACTCAAACCATTAAACATCCATTGTACAAGGGATATTTTGGGAGAATCTGGGCTCACATGGCAAACAGGCTATATCAAATATCTGGGCATCGAATTTGGTAGTAACCTAATGGATACTCTCCACCAGAATAAGAAAACTTTATTAGGGAAAATAAAAAACTCCTAGACTCATGGTCGCTGAAATTTATCACGTGGTGGGACAGAATCGAAACAATCAAAATGATGATCACCTCTATAGTTAATTATCTAATCAGTATGCTTCCCCTCCTACTGTCAGATGAATTCCACCACAAACTAGATGTCCTCATCACCAAATTCCTTTGGCGCGGTATAAAAGCACGGATTAGTATCAAAAAATTGAGACTGGATTAAGCCTTGGGTGGTGTAAACCTAGCTGATTTCGGACTATACCAGCTAGCCTTCCTCGCAAAGCAAGGCTCATACTGGATCTCTCCACCAGCTGGCTACGCCCCGGTTTGGTTAGAGGTGGAGATAGCTATCCTCAATAACCTAAGCCCCCTCGCTCTCCTCACATCGAATAGGCTCTACCCACATACCTTTAAGCCCATTTTTAAAAATACAAAAATTGCACTCCTTAGAGTAAATAAGAAACTGGACAATAGTGTTAAAGGCTCCAAAATGGAAGCAATCTGGTTCAACAACAAAGTTTTGTAGAAGGGCAAAAGTTTATACCTAGACTCATGGATTGAAAAAGATATCCTTTTCCCGCACCAACTAGAAAATGCCTCATGCCCAGTCACATTCTCTGACCTCCAATCGAGATATAACCTAGCTGACACTGAGTGTTAAAACTTCTTCAAAATCAGAACGGCCCTCTCTAAAGCCAAGCTAACCTCCGTCCAACCATCAATCCCACGGTTTGTTTAAAATATTAACAAAATGGGCCACCAGGTCTCCCAAATCTATAAATTTCTCCACCCAAAGACCTCCAAACATAACCATAAGACTACCGCCTTCTGGGAACAACAAGCTCCGGTTACATTAAACAAACAGAAATGGCCCACACTGTGGAACTCGGTCTCACGCAATAAGATCTCCTCGGTCCTCTCCCAAAGCAAATACTGGCCATTACACAAAGCATATTGGACTCCAGCCCGATTATTCTCCTTAGGTCCCCGTAGTGACGCAACATGTTGGAACTGTAATAAAGAAACATGGGATTTAGCCCATCTTATCTTTCAGTGTGCATCAGTAAAACCTTTTTGGGGGAAAGTCTTTGCCTTCTTAACTGACATGTTTAATTGTACCTTGATCCATGAATTTTCCACCCTACCAATGGCCTTCTTGAACGCAGACTTAAGATCTGACGCTGACAAATCTCTACTTGACCTTTTATTAACATCTGCGGTGAAAATAGTTCTGCCAACTGGAAGGATACAAGCAAGGCATCCTATAAGGGATGGATAAACTGGATCACTCATCTCAGAGGGGCAGATAACATCTCCTTGCAGAACTCTCCGTAGAAACCCTCATCCAGGTTGTGGTGGAACTCTATGGACACTTATCTCGACTCCTACAAACCGCCATGAACACTACTGTATGTCGCTGAACCACACCTCGGGCCTTAATGTACCACCCCTTGTATCCTTTTATCTAATTGTTATTACCGGTACTAGGCTGTTATGTGTTAGGGTCTATTAATATTGAACTGCTCTTGTGCCCACAACTGCATAGAAGCCAGGATGTATAGTATATCGCTAGTCTAATCGTAGTTTCCCTTTTCCTCTTCTTCCGGTTTCTCTTCTTCTCTCTCTATTGATCACTTATGTTAGCATCTTGATACCCTCATAGGAATAATAACCTTTCATATGCTTTATTCCTCTATTATCTTTCTTACGGAAAATCAATAAAGTACTTTGAAATAAAAAAAGAAAAGAAAAAAAAAAAGAAAATGACAATGTTTTTTACTTTTTTTTGTATGCCGTGGAATGATGACATTTGCATGGTGTTATTGTCATTTGTAAGACCTCGGGACACTGGAGAACCTGAAAATGGGAAGTAGGTTATGAGGAAGGGGAGACAAACGTAAGATGCTGGCTGGAGAAAACAAAATTGCTTGGGGAAAGGACTGCAAGTGAGAGCATGTGAATGTATAAAATGTTTCTTAGGAATGGGAGTGAGGAATGCTGCAGCTTAAAGTAAAATTAATGTGCTGGCAAAATAAAAGCTGCACGTGCTGATTAAGGCTGCGTGTTTGCTTGCGCATGGGCAAGCTACTTAGAGTTTAGAGGGGGGAGGAATGTTCCCAGTTCCTTGTCCTGATATGCTAATTAATTTAAGCAGCTGATGAGAGAGGAAATGGGGGATGCACAGGAAAAGCTTGTGATTTTATGATGTTTGGGGTGTGCTCTGTATGGGTGTGGAGCACCAAGTTATTCAAAACTTCTGCACACTTTAGCACAGCAAAAAAACAAGAGCGTGGGTTGCACATGTTGCTTGATGTTGGTGAGCGTGGTATTGTGATGTAAATTATAACATTTGTTAATATTTTCTTATTGTTCCTTGTGCTTTTCTTTAACTGTACCACGTTGTACTTGCCAAATGTCATGTTAGAATGTGGACATGTTACGTGTGTACGGCACTGGAAAGAATTGCTGGTTTGTTGCTCTCTGTGTTCAGCCGGGACTTTTCATGTAATAAAAAGCTTAACTTATGAAGAGCATGTGAGCGGAAATTATTGCAGTTAGTGGCGGCAAGCTGCTCAAAGCCCCAGCAATGGAACCTATGGTGTCGGATGAAAGGAAAAGGCAAGGTGCAGTTTTGAAGAGAATGCTTGCGCTGAGTATACAGTTTAAAAATGACCATTGACCCAAACTCTCCTCCGGAGCAACACTGCCCATCCTGAGAAGCACAGCCCCATACTCTCTTGCCAAAAGAGTGCCCATCCTGAGAAGTTCTATCCAATACTGCCCGCCCCGCAGCAACAACGTCCACCCAGAGAAGCACTGTCCCTTACTCTCCCAGTGTTGTCTTCGGAAGCACCGTCTGTCCAAGCTCGGCTTCCACGAACTACCGTCCACCCTGAGAAGCCCCATTACTCCTCCTTCCCCGAGAAACAGTGCCCCGCCCTCTCCTGCAGAGAAACAATGATCCATCCTAAAAAGCACTGTCCCACACCCCCTCTCCCTCATACATAGATATACTGATCCATCTTGTGCAGCTGTGTCACCCCACACATGAAGAAACGTTGTCCATCCCAACACTGCTATGTCCTCTCGCTCACGGACACAGGGCTTGTCACTACTCTGGAGACACACTGCCCACCATCAGAAGCATTGACTATGCCCCACGAGGACGTGAATCAACACTACATTACCTCCCAGAACACTGCCCTAAGCTCTTCCCCCAACCACATCCCTCTCTCCCACAACACCCAACCCCCCTCAACGGCTTACCTGGCCCGCACAGACGACTGTAGTGGTAGGGGTTGCAGCAGGCCCTGTCCTACGATCTTCAAAAATGTTGACAGCCCAACAGCGAGTTGAGCGTGGCAGGGCGTTGAAGATCAGGCCAGCGGAAGAGATTGCAGAGTAGCCACTGGGGGGATGCGGGCAAGCCGCCCACCCATAGTTCGGCCAAGTGAGGGGACAGAGAGACACTGCCCCCCCCCCCCCTATAGGTCCTTTGGATTCCACGGCCTCCAGGAGCGCCTCGAGGGTCCGTAAACGCTTGAGAAGTGAGTATGTGACTGCTTTCAGTTCGGGTTCGGGTGGAACAGGGGACCTGGAGGATCCCATGGTGGGAGACCGGGGGGATGCTAGGGTGCGGGGGCTCGAGGGAAAGTTGTCCTAGAAGAGGCAGCAGGTCACCGTCCTGTCCAAGTCCTCCAGGCTTGTTTCTGCGCCTCCGTCCAGCCCCCTCGGAGATCACAGAGGTTTCTCCAATGTCGGTTTCAGAGGTGTCCCCAGTCCAACCCCCAGGAGTCTCCATGGGGCTTCCATTATGCCCTCTGGAGATCCCAGCAGTACCTGCATTCTGCCCCACGTCGTTCCCAGCAACGGCACGGTGCCTGGCCCCAGGGCTCGCAGAGCAGCCACCATGACACCCCCCGGCCCGATGCTCCTCCTGCTTCAGCATTCGGCTTCTCCAAAAGCGCCGGACCAGACTGGATCGTCTGGACCTTAACATGTGACAAGGATCCGGAGTTGCTCCTTCCTCCCCCAGCTCCTGGGTCTGATCTTGCCTGGATCCCTAGTCCTCCTTGTGGGCAGGTACCCAGAGACGCATGGGGCTTGGTGCACCACCCCTCCGGGGGCAGCACACGTTCAGCCGGCCCCTCCGAAAAGACAGTGCATCGAACTGCAAACAACAGATGCCAGTCCGGCACTCACAAACATCAAGAAATCATCCAAAACGGTTTTGGGGGTGGGGGGGATCCTACATTTCTATCCCTCACATGCACAACACGAAGCACACAGAAACTCGGTTTAAAGTGAAGCAGTGTGTGGGGTCACAGTACGTCCAGGGAAAGCCAGGTGAATCCAGATGTGAACTGTTCGTGAAAGTGGAAAACCATCAGCTCACAGAGTCACAAAGTGAAAACATCCGGTTTGTGGGAATGTCACCAGCCCCTCCAGTTTCTGAGGCCAAAAGTGGCAAAATTAAAGAACTATGGCCAGAAACGGAGAGAATCCTCAAGTTCAGGTGCTTGAAATGGATACTCTCCCCACCAAGGGGGACCAACAGGAGGATAGTGACTATGTGATTGCTCTGCCGTGGACAGTCTTTGGGTCGCTGGTTTTGCAATGGATAACACACTGAGGTTTCGAGTGTACAGGGTTAGAGATGTGGGGCTCTGTCTGTGAAATGGAGACGGCCCTCGGCTGCTTCGGAGCTCTGCTCCCTCGTACATCAGCTTTACCAAGAAGCAAGCAAAGCAGCAGGGAAACCGCATTTCCACTGCAGCGCCAAGCAAAGAAGCCAAAATCCGGCCAGACAGCTGCGAAGAGAGAAGTAGCCACGACTCTGCCGATTGCCTGTACCCCCCACATTCGGTGTTACTTAACTCCGTGATGTGACGTCACTGGCTGCAGCACTCTCACTCGGCCCGGCCAAGCTCCCGGCTCCGAAATAAGTATTTGTCGGCCCCCATAACATTATTTTGCCCCACAGCGCAGGCGGCCCGGCCGAGCAGCAGGTGCGATCAGCGGTGCTGCAAGGCTGCCGAGCCCCATGACTCCGGCACCACCCGCGGCACTAACCATTGAGCAGCTGGCCTCCACCTCCAATTTA
The DNA here is from genome assembly GCF_964204655.1 of Triturus cristatus. Lineage (NCBI taxonomy): Eukaryota > Metazoa > Chordata > Amphibia > Caudata > Salamandridae > Triturus > Triturus cristatus. The sequence continues at coordinate 635,981,290 of NC_140593.1, forward strand.
ATTACAAAATTTAACTCCCGGCGCACAGCGCCCGCCCCAGCCAGGCTGAACACCAGCAATAACAACCGTGCCCTCAGCATGCAAGTTGGACCTCCTCCTTGTACCAAGAAACCCGAGGAGGTGAGGCTAATGCGCGGAGAGGAGACAGCGTGTGGACAACAAAAACAAAAGTGCAAGGTAGCGTGGTTGCAGGAAGCCCGGAGCGTGCCGTACACGTGACTCCTCAAAGTTAAGTAAAGCATTTGAGAGACACAGAAAGCAGACAAGCCAGTCCGAATGGGCCGGCCCAAAGAGCGAAAGGGAGGCAACCCAAACAGGTCATTTCCAATGGCAGGCCACAGTTTATCATAAATGGTGACGATAGCCAATGGAAATAAGGGGCGGGGCTTCAAGCCCTTTTCTCAAAGTCCTCATTGACAATAAATCTCACTGAGTGTGCAGCGCATGCGCTGCAACGCTAGGCGAGACCTAAAAAGTGATGTAAGTTGTAGGCGGTTATATACAAGTTTCTGCAACTTGAGTTTTTTGTGTGGTCTCTCCCAACATTAAAGTACAGTAATACTCAGTAGGAAGATTGCAGTCCAGATGTAGTAAGGCTTTTTGCAGTCACAAAAGGTACCATTCGCAAAATCAGACCATTTGAGACCGCTAAACAACCTTTTTCTATGAACCAAACCCAAATTGTGATTCGGTAACATTACTGAATCACAGTTTGAGACTACATACTGAATCAGTATTTGGAAGGGGCACTTTTAGGGAGTTTCTTCCAAATAGTGAATCGGAATGGGATCTATTCATGTTTTGTGACCGAAATCCGGCTAAAAAACTTTAATATTTTACCTACGACAGAAAGGTAGTAGTAACAGATTTGCAAACAGAAAGGGGTCCCCGAAGGACCCATTACCTTTGTGAATGCAGACTTTTTTTTTTTTCTTTTTTCTTTTTAAGAGTAGAGAGAGTGGTCCTATGGACTGCCAACTCTTCGAAAATGTTTGTGTAACTTCAATTTGTTTTTTATAAGCATTCCATTTCCTCTAAGGAAAATGGGCACCATTTTAAAAACAAGCATTGCCATTGCCAATAGGTCTCACCAATGCAAAAGCTATTGGCTTTCCCAGTGTCTTTTAGCCATGTAGTACAGTAGCGAGGCTGTGCAGCATGGCCAAAAGTAAAGATGGGAAAAAGCAGGACAGTAAAAACAAAATTACACACAAAAAAAAAAAAAGAGCACTATGATGGGGCTGCATCATAGAGCTTTTTCCATTTCTCCCTTATGGCCGGTGTATACTGGGGACAACACAGGCAATAAGAGGGTGATAAGCGGGAGGAAAGAAGCAAAGCAACAAACAGCAGGTTGGGAGGATCGAAGCAAAATAAACAAGGGTGGAAGGACAGGAAGCGACACTGACAAGTGCAGGGGGGGACAGTAAAAAGCAACACGGACAAAGGTGGGAGGGGAAGAAGCAGCACAGACAAAGGAGGGGTAAGAGGGGGCACAGCAACAGGGTACTGGGAGGGGAAGAATAAAGTAAATATTACCTGAATCTCAGTGAGCATTGGATGGAAAGTGCAAGGACACTAATCAACCTAAATAAATCAGTACTTGGTTCATGCTCCAAACAAAAAACATGCGGCCTTGAGGCCGCGAAAGTTAAAGTGATCGCGATTGCGATCAACATCAAAGCGGCCTTGCGGCCGCGAAAGTGATAGTAATTGCGGTAAAACGCAGCGCACGCGCCCGCGCACATGCACTGTAGCTCTGGGCTGGCCTGGTAGCACTTTTTGGAGCCCTCTCAATAAGTCTCGCCAGACCAGCGCATGCGCTGGGTCAGGCGAGACCTAATCAGGAAGTGAAGTCGGGAAGCGCTAGCCAATAAGGAAGCAGCAACTAAGGATGACAATGAAGCTAACTAACAGTAAGCTATGGGCAGACTCCAAGCCCCTCACAGTAAACAATTCACCTTGCAGTGACCGCACATGCGCTGTCGGCAGGCGAGAACTAAAAGATTATTGCTTTATTTAAAAGCAATCACAGAAATGGGGGTCTGCAGATGACTAGTATGATTATCCAATTGGAATGTGGAATAAAGCACCCCAGGAGTATTCACTTGTGGTTGTAATTCATCGGGTTGGATGGTGCAGGGTTGGTAACCCTTCTGAACACAAGGGTATGTATTGATTAGCAAAGCATTATTTCCCTTGGGAGTAACGTCCCCAACCTTGCACTCCTGAAAGATTTCAATAAAGTTCTGGATGATTGTGTTCAATATGTACTTTTCTTTATTTAGCGGGTTTCATAGTTGTAATCAATTTTTCACGAATTCAATTATTAGAATTGGTTCCATACTATTAAATTCATAGTATCATTGTGTGCCCAATGCATTTCGGGCTTTGCCCTTCTTCAGGGGACTAATTTTCTGAAAGTACAAGAATAACAAATATTGGCAATACATTTAAACCTGTTATTAGCATGTCAAACATTGATAATGAACTGATGTAAAAGTGCATGAACAGAAGTCTGTTTAAAGTTCCCTTCTGATACCAGTTGATAAACGGTTTATGTTTCTGTGCGTATTTGAATGACCAATAATGAATGTTCATTGACATTTGTTAATAAAGAAAGTGCTTTGCTTAAAAAGAGTGTTTGAAAGACGTAAAATAAACGTTAAAAGAACGTAAAAAAACGTGTGTGCAATGGCGGGAAGACCTACCCGAAATGCTGGATTTCTGGCATATTTAACGATAACCTGCCGGTACGGTTGGCGTGATGGTATTCAGCTATTTTAAAATATGCTCACGCTGAGGCAGGTGAAATAAAATACATTTCTAACCTGATTGATGGTCGTCTTCCTCGCGTTTCTAAAACGCTCGTGTATCACAAAACAGACACTCATTATGGTGCTGGGATTGAGTTTACCTATGAATGAACCGTGTTAAAAGTTACTCTTTAGATTGCAATAACGGGTCATAACAAAGCTTCAATCGGTAACAAGATGCTAAAAGCGGTGGTCGCTTACCTTGAGTTTGCTTGTGTTACGCGCGTGTCGAAAGTAGAAAGCTGTGTGTGAAGTTACGGTTTCCATGGAATCGTTATAAACACTGACGTAGGAGTCAGGTCTTGACTGATGGTGAAAAAATACTAGTGAAGGGGAATAAAGAAAAAATACTACCAAATCGTGATTCATTCTGACTGAAGACCAACTAAATTATGGTGTGTCATGCGGATGTCAAGTCAAGTCAAGTCAAATAGGCTTTATTTCGACATAAAATATCTTAAAAAGCGTACATACATTGGAGATCATTTAGAGCATATACAAGATAAAAAACGTAAAAAACCCTAGATAATCTAAAATTCATCATTTTTCTACATTTGACTAAAAGGAAGGTTATTTAAATTAGCTAAAAAGAATTAAAATCATGATTAAACAATTTGCCTAAGTCTTTTTGACCGTATTCGCCATGCCCAACCTAGATACTTCGAGGTGGCGCATGCAAAGAATGGGCGAGTGTCTGTGAGTAAAATACGTAATGCCACGTTACAATGTCTAGTGCCCAAAGTAAGGCACATCGGTTTTAACCATTTCATTCGGGGGACCTTATAGGCGGGGCACTCAAATAACAAATGGGGGACAGATTCATGACGCTGAGGGCAAAATGGACACCATGGCGCTGTCTGGTGTGGTATTTTCCAGTGGCATGTGAGCTCCATGACCGGGAGGAGACCTGTTCTAAATTTGAAATACAGAGATCTATCCCATGGGGCAGTAACAATGTCCAGGTACAGTTCTCTGATAGGTGCATCTTTGTGCTCCAAGAAATTTCTGGTAGATTTGCAAATTGTTGAGGAAGAATTCCTGTTATTTGCTACCCATGTCCAATAGATTTGTTTTAACATGGATTTGGGCGGGGCTGACTGTTGGTGCCATGCTTCTTCCAGACCCAGATTTATAAGTAGAGCTTTGATGTCCCTTAGCCATTTTATTTTTGCCCAGCCGGGGCAGTTAATTATCTCCCGTAAGCCTTCCGCATAACTTGAGAGCTCTGGCACTCTCCAGATGCGGGCCCATAGTAACAGGGGGCGTAGTTTTGCTTGATCTTCAATCGCCCGGCAACCCATGTCCAATTGCAGGGGTAAAATGGGAACAGAAGGGCCGAGAGACATTAGGCTTCTCTGGAAGGCGTTCTCAGCTAGAGTTAGCACTTTCACATTTGACATCCCCCAGAGCTCCGCTCCGTAAAGTGCTGCACTTGTTCCTCTGGCGGAGTAAATATCCATTACTGCCGCTATCGGTCTTGTGGATGCTGCTCTCTGTTCTTTCAGCAGGGCCCCAGTCACTCTTTTTAAGCTCAACAACATTTTGGTCAAGTGGCAGTCCCATTTCATTGTATCCACCAAGCGAATGCCCAGATAGTCAAACGTTTTAGTTCTTTTAAGGGCAACATGCCCCAGTGTGGGAGGGGGGCCAAGCTTGCGTGGGGGATTCAAAATGAGATACTTAGTTTTGTCTGTATTAATACAAAGGCCTCGCTGCTTACAGAAGGTGTCAAATCCAGAAAGAAGCCGCTGGAGGCCCATCGGGGATTTTGACAAAAGTAAGGTATCATCGGCAAAGAGTAAGGTGGGAATTAAGCGACCTGCCAAACGTGGAGCATCTGCTGGAGTCTGAGTCAGAAAATCCACCACTCCATTTACGTATAAGGAGAACAGGGTTGGAGCAAGTACGCAACCTTGTCGTACACCTCTGTTCACCTCAATTCTTGATGTCTTTTGACCATTTGATCCCCAACGTATTTGGGCGTAGTTATTTTCATGGAATCTCATGATCAAATGGAGCAAGTAGGGTGGCATGCCCAGGTCACACAGCACTTTCCACAAGTTGTTTCTAGGCACCAAATCGAAGGCCGTGCGGAGGTCGATGAAGGCCAGATATAAGGTACCCTTTCCAATTGTGACGACCTTCCAGTGGATCATAAGTAGCCTTAGCGATTGTTCTATCGTTCCTGTCCCGGATCTGAACCCAGCCTGAAAATCCGAGAGTATCTTATTCTCGTCAGCCCACTGCTGGATCCTAGATAAGAGGACCTTGCCCGCCACTTTTTGGGAACAGTCTATTAAGCTAATCGGTCTGTAATTAGCTGGGTCGTCTCTTGAACCTTTCTTGTGCAGGGGAACCACCTCAGCTGCCATCCAAGAAGCAGGGAGGGGGGCGCCTGCCATGACTGCGTTCAATAGCGAGGCAATCATCATAGCCCATTCGCTTATGTCCATTCGGATAAGGTCGCCAGGTAAGCCATCGGGTCCAGCTGCCTTGCGAGGAACCAGGGATTTTATGGCAATTTCAGCCTCTTTCCTGGAAAATAGACTCTCCTCATAATTGCCGGCACCTTGAAGAATCTGAGGTAAGGGGAAGACCATCGCTTCTGTAGCAGGTGCAGTATACAGCTTCGTAAAGTGTGAGTGCCACTGGTCCTCGGTTGTATTGCATGTAATAACAGTGTCCAGGGGTCTATGTTTTTTTTGTAACAGATCCCAGAAACCTTTCGCATTTTTTTCTATGCTTGCTGCGCGAAGCTCCTGCCAGAAGTTGTCTTCCCAGTCTCTCCTGGCTAAATTAATAATGGATTTGTAGGACTTACGTTTAGCAGCTATTGCTAGGGCATCACCAGTCTTTACTGCCATGATTAGAGCTCTTTTTCCAGCACGGCACGCCTGTGAGTACCAGCCAAATTTGCCCTGTCGCTTAACCTGGTTTTTGTTTGCCTTGGGATTTGGTTTGACCAGGAACAGGTCCCCTATCGCTGTCGAAACCTCACTGAACATGGCTGCTATCTTATGCGGGCTAGGAGATTGATTTTCCAGGATTTCAGAGGCTGCGGCAATGACGGCTCTGATGCAAGATAGTTTTTCTTCATCAATTGCCACCTTGTCCCATTTTAAGCGTCTGAGGCAATTGGAAGGGACCACCCCCCCCAATGACCTCTGTAGGAGTGCCGCAGGAGCTCCATTTAATGAGCCACTGGACCTCCACCAATATGTTAGGGATAATGACAGTGCATTGTGATCACTTTCCAGGGAGGGCAAGACTACCATATCCTCCAAGTGTGCCCATAAGGAAAAGTTTAAGAGGATATAATCTATCCTAGATGAGTGGCCCACCCTATTGTACGTGTGTGCACCCGCCGGGTCTGACCGTGTTCTCCCGTTTGCTGCTCTTAAACCGAACTCGAGTGTGAGGGAATTCAGTTGGACAATTCTAGGAGTCCACCTTTGGACGATTGGAAGATCGAGGGGTGGAACGCCTCTCCTCGAGTCTTCGTCGAACAGGTCCAAGGATTCGTCGGCCATCAAAGGCTCGAAAGTACAGTTAAAATCCCCCATCACCAAAATTAATGAGTTGCCACGACACTCCCCCAAGGCTGCCTCTAGAGCCAGGAGGGTTGGTGACGAGGCCCTCCCAGAAGCCCCTCGTGTGTAAATGTTAAAAATCTCCAACTGCTCAACCATATTTGGGCATGTTACGGTGAGCCGCATCAAATCTGGTGATTTTTGGGGATGGTGATACACTCGCCAACCTAATGATATATCGACCCAGACTAACAGACCACCAAATGGGCGCCCTCTTCCTGATGCTGGAATACCTGCCGGGACAGAGAAGGAAGCATATCCTACTCTATGCCTTGGTTCCACGCACCACGTTTCTTGAAAGGCGCAGACGGCATGAGTTTCTATAAGCGCCACCCAATCCGGGGCGTCCAACTTGTTATTCAGGCCTGCCACATTCCAACTGATAGCCTTCAGGATAGGACGAATCAGTGGCCCTGCACATCCAGCAACCCTGCTTGGGGACCCCGTGTTTCCTACTCCATCCATGGGCTCAGTAGACTCAAATCTACTGTCGGAAGGGGAGGAGATGGTGGTGAAGGATGTTGGCTGGAGCGTGAGGGGGGTTATTAATAACGAGGGGACACTCACTGCTTTATGCAACCCCTTTGCCTTGGGTGGAGGGGCTTTTAGTGCAACTTGATTATCGAGTCACCAACCCCATCCATGGGGTGGAGCCGCTTGGGTCGGCGTCCTTGCCCTTACTCTGGCGTCCAAGGTTGGGTAGTGGGGATACCATGCACCTCTGCCCTCATCCGGCAAAGGCTTCTCAAACCCGGATGACGGGGGGGGACGATAGAAATACCCCAAGTCCCTGGTTTGTATGTTACAAAAATTGTGTGGCGACTGCTGGCTGCAGATCATACCTGCTGCTCTGGGATCACTAAAGTTAATTAGTATGCAGTCCCCGGTTAAGTCCTTGCGTCTATTTCCAATCCAACCCACACGGCGGACATGGGCTAACCTACCATCAATATGCCCTGGAAGAGGTCTGTTTAATCTGAGCCAGGACAGGGTCTTGTGTTTGAGATCAGAGTACAACTCACAAGAACCCTCTTCAAGCTCCGGGACCCCCGTGAGGATTACCACATACGGTTGGCACCCAGGGGGAAGGCTAACATTGGGGGTGCTAATTTTTGGCCTGCCCGGTGGTAATTTGGCTAGGGGTTTAGCTAGAGGTTTAAGCACAACCTGACTGCCAGAGATGGGATTAGGTGCAATTATATTTCCTTCTGGCGCGGTTGGCGTATTTTCAGCTACCTTGGGGGTTGTCGCTATGACCTCTGGATTGGGTGCAAAGTTAACTTTAACTTTAGAGGTCATCGCTGCTTGATTATTTAATTTTTTCCTTGGGGGGCCCAGTTTAGGTATAGGTTGAGAAGTTTGTGGAGCAGGACTGATACCTGTATTAGGTTGCAGTGACTGTAGGGCCTTCCCAGGTACGGGAACTGTATGACAAGATGTTGGCTCCGAGGGTGCCAACGTTACTGGTGTTACTGTACCACACCTTGGCCCTCCGTTGTCTTCTCCCTGCCTCTTGGAGTGGAATTTGACCAGTGATTTCACAGCATAGAAGTTATCCAACATTGATTGCTCAAGGGTGGCTAATTTCCGTGTGAGACAATCAATCTTGACTGCAAGGGGCATCACCACAGACCTAAGTAGGCCCTCAACGTCTAAAGATCGGAGGACAGTGTCAGTGTGCGCTGCCTGTGGAACTGGGGTGGTGCCAGGAGACACTGGCGGGACAGGTGTGCCTAACGGACAAAACAGGCCCCTGGATAATAAAGCTCTAGTATGAGCATTAGTTGTTTTAGGGATACCTCCTTTGGTCGCATTATGCCTACTTAATTTACTGCGTGGTTTCAGAGAACCCCCCCTATATGGGCTAACAGGGCGCTTTCTTTTCCTGGGTACTGCAGAACCTGAGAGTGGTTTCCCAGATGGAACAGTCGCAGAAGCCGCTGCTAAAGAGGTACCAACTTCGGGAGGTGCAGCTGTAAGGGGGAGGTGTAAAGCCTTGTTAGATGTAGCAAGAGGGCTTTGGGCGTAGTTGATCTCAGGTTCAGGGTCATCGTAATGGGTCCCCAGCAAGGGATTACATGAGTCGGGTAGGTTAGAATGTGTTGGGTCGTGGGCAATGTCTGGTACGATGGTCATTACCGTTTCAGAGCTTACCCTAATCCGACTCTCCCTCTCGATAGTGGCCGGTGAGTCGACTACTACAAGTGATGTGGGTGGTGCATTAACTGGGCTAGGGGCTAGGGCGAGGGTGCCCAAAGAAGAGCGCTTGTGTGTCAGGCCCATAGAGTCCCGGGATAGTCTTCGTTCCGCTAAAACTATCTCCTTTTCTACAATGGAGACTGCCCGGGAAATAAATTGGTCCATTGTGCCTATGACTGTATTTCCCACAGCATTCCTAGATTTACTAGCTCTAGTTCTAGTACCTGTAGCCATACTCCCGTCTTGCTTGTACCCACTTAGCAGGGCCAAGAGATGTGGCCCGGCCCGGCCTCTTCTGGCCACTGATGGCCAAAGATGGTCCCGCCCTTGTCCCGGGCTTCTCCCGGCGCTGCCCGCGCGCTTCCCGCGTCGCGGGGGGGAGGGTCCGTTATGTAGCGCCTCCGGGCGCGCTGGAAGCGTGTTTCCTGCTTCCGTTAGCAGGGGATCCTGGGTAATGTAGTTTTCGTCGGGTGCTCCCCCCACACAGCGGTCGCGGCGGAAGGCAGGCGACGGCGGGAGGGAGACACCACAGCCAGCGAGGAGTCCGAAGCGCAAAGGGACCCAAGTCCACTCAGGTGCGTGACAGGTTCTTGACTCGGTGTCAGTTTTGTAGCGCCTTCAGGCGCGAAAATGCGGCACTTCCGGGGTGCCAAGGATCATGGGAGATGTAGTCTTCCCAAGCGTCTCCCCCCACACAGCGGTCGCGTTTGTCCTGCGACGGCGGGAGGGAGATTCAGGCGTCAACAGGGAAGGCTGCCCCAGGGATCAGGATGCACAGCAGGTAAGTGCAACAGCACTCAGAAATGTTTCCACGTAGTTGCACCGGGCCCCCAGTAGAAGGAGACTCACGTTGCTTCTGTGGCTCTCGTAGCCCCCTGCCCCCTACCCCTTTGGGACACTCACGCTGCCGAAACACTCACGTGGGTCCAGACGGGGTCAGGTGGGGTCCGGGCAGCCTTTCCACTGCCCTCGCGGCTTTCCCCCCCGGCTTTCCTCCGCTCCGCCGCCGCCACCGCTCCTCCGCTCTCGCAGCGACACCCTCTTGGTTGCGGGGGGGACCGGGAGCCGATAGTAACGGCAACAGCGGCAGTAGCGGTTGGGGTAGCGGGATACACCGCGCAGGCACAGGTACAGCGGATACCAGCGACGAAGAGTGGATGCAGCAAAGCCGCGGTGCACGGGCCGCAGGTGAGCTGAGCTGCTGAACCTCTGCGGTGAACTGCGAGCTGCGGGGAGCCTCCCGGCCTGTCCATTATGGTGCTGGGATTGAGTTTACCTATGAATGAACCGTGTTAAAAGTTACTCTTTAGATTGCAATAGAGTCTGTATTTGGAATTCCGTTATATGTTGTTTTGAAATGTTGATAACTAGGGTTTCTGGCTTCTCGTGTTCTTGGCAACCGGATCTGTGGTTAACTTTCTTTTTGTTCCCGGTCCTCCTGGATCTTCTTGTTGTCTTAGACTTGATTCTAAAAAAGAGGAAGTAGGGATTGGAGTTTGTGATTGTGAATTTCCAGACGTAGAAGGGTGTGATTGATCAGATCTATCATTGGTGCCAGGAGCAGGTCCACGCCTTCTATATTGTGATTCATCAGACGATGTCTCTTCAGAGGATCTCTCTGAGGTTGGTTTCTGTTGTCTTCGTCGTGCATATATATCGGCCCAGTTATAAACTTCTCCCAATCTGTAATCGGTTGTATCCCTTTTGAACTTTCTGATTTTTCGATCATTTATGTCCTTTGTGTAATTTTCCAATTGTTGGTTGATGTCTTTGAGTACTTCGTCCCATTCATCCTTATTTAAGTTGGTACTTAGTTCTTGCTTCAATTGGTTGACTTCTTTATTTAACTCCTCTATGAGTTTTGCCAATTCCTCAATTATTAATAGGATTAAGTCCAATGAACATTTGTTCAGTATAGCGAACCACTTTTCAGTGAACCTTGTGGTATTTTTACAGAGAGTAGATTTGAGAGATATCCTTAATCCACGAGGGATGCGTTGTACCTTGTGGTATTTGATTAATGTGCTAGCATGCAAACGTTGGTTAACAATGCGTTTAGACATGTATAATAGTTGTTTGATGTTTGACTGGGTTGAGCCTGTACTTGTACTTGTACTTTCAGGTTCTTGGATAAGAGAATAAATTCGGTGTGTATCTTCTTCCGTAAATAAGAAAGTTTCTGCCCGTTGATCGGTTGTGTGTGATATATCATCGAATTGCATGGTGATATTTTATGTGGGTACAGTATAAACACAACGGGTGTTTTAAACCACATCCGCATGACACACCATAATTTAGTTGGTCTTCAGTCAGAATGAATCACGATTTGGTAGTATTTTTTCTTTATTCCCCTTCACTAGTATTTTTTCACCATCAGTCAAGACCTGACTCCTACGTCAGTGTTTATAACGATTCCATGGAAACCGTAACTTCACACACAGCTTTCTACTTTCGACACGCGCGTAACACAAGCAAACTCAAGGTAAGCGACCACCGCTTTTAGCATCTTGTTACCGATTGAAGCTTTGTTATGACCCGTTATTGCAATCTAAAGAGTAACTTTTAACACGGTTCATTCATAGGTAAACTCATTCCCAGCTCCATAACGAGTGTCTGTTTTGTGATACACGAGCGTTTTAGAAACGCGAGGAAGACGACCATCAATCAGGTTAGAAATTTATTTTATTTCACCTGCCTCAGCGTGAGCATATTTTAAAATAGCTGAACACCATCACGCCAACCGTACCGGCAGGTTATCGTTAAATATGCCAGAAATCCAGCATTTCGGGTAGTTCTTCCCGCCATTGCACACATGTTTTTTTACGTTCTTTTAACGTTTATTTTACGTCTTTCTAACACTTTTCTTAACACTCTTTTTAAGCAAAGCACTTTCTTTATTAACAAATGTCAATGAACATTCATTATTGGTCATTCAAATACGCACAGAAACATAAACCGTTTATCAACTGGTATCAGAAGGGAACTTTAAACAGACTTCTGTTTATGCACTTTTACATCAGTTCATTATCAATGTTTGACATGCTAATAACAGGTTTAAATGTATTGCCAATATTTGTTATTCTTGTACTTTCAGAAAATTAGTCCCCTGAAGAAGGGCAAAGCCCGAAATGCATTGGGCATACAATGATACTAGGAATTTAATAGTATGGAACCAATTCTAATAATTGAATTCATGAAAAAGTGATTACAACTATGAAACCCGCTAAATAAAGAAAAGTACATATTGAACACAATCATCCAGAACTTTATTGAAATCTTTCAGGAGTGCAAGGTTGGGGACGTTACTCCCAAGGGAAATAATACTTTGCTAAAAGGTCTGCAGATGACAGCATGCCACTATCCCTGTGGTAGAATAAAAAAAGCGGGGTACCTGGTTATCGAATTGCAGAATAATAATTAGTTAGGTTGCAATTTGCTACCTGCTGCGATTCGCTGCCACCACAGGGATAGTGTAAACAATGGGGGGTTTTCGTCCTGTAATGGCCAGGTATGGACGTATAAATCGAATAAAAAAAGCGGGGTACCTGGTTATCAATTTTGAATCACTATTTATTTAAGCGAAAGAAACAAAGACCAATAGGTTCATATGTTTTCAATGTATTATTCACATTTCTTTGCAATATACTCAAAACAGACTTAGTGAAAACATTTCATTCATGTCTGAGATACAATACATAATACATAGTAGACATCAATCAAAATTGTGATTTAAACAAATATCAATGAGCAATAATATTTTCAAAAAATGATAATAAATTCAGAAAATTCCATAAAATTACACCAGCAATACACTCCTATTGACAATTCCTTACAAACCAAAGTTTAGGCATTTTGGGAACTGTGACCACATGGGAAGATTAATACTCTATGGGGTTAATTTTAATTATACACCCTCTCTAGAGCTGTGGAGTTATTTATTTGCCCTATGTGGAGAAAAATGAAAATTGCCGACGCGTTTCTAATCCCTGAAGTTATTCACGGGATTTTCATCCGGGCATGAAGGCACGGTGTAACCTACAGGTTAAAATTGAATAAGAAGTATTAAATAATGTAGGGTATCTCCTCTTTCTCAATTTGCAGGTTTTATTATTTTAGTTCAAAGAAACAAACCTGAAAATGAGGATATCGCTCCATTAGGAGTTGAATTTTTAATGAGCCTTTCGCATATCAGGGCCTGAAAAAAACGGAACATTTTCCGTCACTTAAACTGTCTTTGTTACAATGTATTTCATTGACCATCAATGTGCACATCATTGAACTTACGTTTTAAAGTCGGCGTGCGGCAACCGGGAAGTTATTTTCGGGTTGCATCCGCCGTGGTCAATAAAGTTGTTTTTCGTTTTTCAAGCAAGTTCCTAACGCGAGTCGTTTTACTGCGTGAACCAAACCGAAAGCCACAGTGTTAATGAAAATCTGTGATATTTATCCTCTTTTGCCTTCACTAAATAATATTAATAAAGAGGACACTTACTTGAGAACCAGCCGGTTCAAAAGTGGTCAATCATTGAATGCTGCATTATTTATCTGTACGCACCGTGTTTGAGAAAAGACGAACCGCGGGTGAGGCGTTTGTTTCATCCCGAAAATACGTAACAATTTGCGGAACGGTTAGGTTAACATTAAACTTTTGACTTACTAGGAACTATTTTTTCGTTCTCACAAAGGATCGCCCCGCAGTCTAATGACGTGAAGGTGATTGCTAATGTTTGGTTAATCTATATCCTGCCGAAACAGGAAATGGGATACCCCTTCTAACTGCTGAATTCTGGGAATTGTTGTTTTCGTACTTAAACTACCAAAATGAACCCGCTGTGCTTGTGGTGAATTCTGTCACAATATTACAATCTCAGTGTGCTTGTATTAGTGTGTTTCTTTGTAAAGGACACAGGGCTGGGCTGAATAAAATTATGTCATCTCATTGAGACCATTCACCATACAGTTATATTTCATAATCAAATATGTCTCTTTTTTGCGCAGAAGTGTCTCAACATCTACACCCCCTGGTGATGTTTATATTGCGGATAAAACTGTCCAAACAAAGTCTTTCTCAGAGTGTTGTTTTTCAACAAAGTGTGTGACCAAAGGTGCTGTTACAACTTTTTGTTTGATCCTAGATCTGTGTTGCACCATCCTTTGGTTGACTTGTTGCGTAGTTTTGCCAACATACAGTTTCGGACATGCTCATTTGATGGCATTAACAACGTTCTTAGTTTTGCAGTTTGTGAATTCTTTATGTGTCCATTTGATGGAATTGAACACAAATTCAAAGCCCTCAACGGTGTTATAATTCTCAGGAGGATGATAATATTCTAAGTGGTGATGGCGCTTCTCTTGTAGCGGTCAAAGTATTTTTCAAATTCAATTTATGTTTGAATAGTGCTTAGGGAAGGGGTAATCATCCACCACCCCACTATGTAGATCCACAAAGGGATCTTATTCTCAGTACTACTAACCCCTAGCACACAAACATGTACAAAATCCTACTACACATCTGCAATAGTGCATTAATTTTCATAAAATACAGTATTGATGGATGTTGTTTTTTTATTGTTCATTCCAGTAGTTCCCGCCAACACGTGTTTTGTCGCTCTGGGTATAGCACCCGCGACTTCCTCAGGGCTGTACCTCTGCACTTTGCTAAGAACAAATTCTTCCTTTCTGTTCAAGTTATCCTGCCTGAATCTGGTCAGGATACTAGGATTGAGCAGGCTGAAAACTCGTCCCGAGAACTGTTCGTCATTTTTAAGGACATTTCCTCACTTACCAGAACCACGGTGCCAAACAACTGCTCAGTAGAATCTTGCAACCTGATCGCAGAGTTCTTTGCAGAGAAGGTAGCAAGAATTTACACCACCTTCCCGGACGAGGCACGCAACGGAGGGGAGAGAGGGAGCTGGTCGCCTCAGTATGGAGCAGACACAGTGCCTCTCCAGATTTGACCCCCCATCTGACGACGAACTTAAAAACATGGCCTTAGGCATAAAGTCGGGGTCACCATGGGACCCGATGAAAAGCAAAACCCTGAGAGACAGCATGGAGATCCTGGTACCCTATATTGGGTACCTCCTTAAACTCTCCTTTGAATCAGGGACAGTCCCAAAGCGATGGAAGGAAGCGGTCGTCATCCCCATTAAGAAAAAGCTGGGGGTAAATGCGAGCCAGTTGGACAACTACCGTCCAGTCTCGCTCCTGCCATATTTCGCTAAAATTGCAGAAAAGGTGGTCAACAATCAGCTAATCACGCACATTGATAAGCACAGCCTATTACACCCCATACAATCGGGCTTTCGGGCAACATACTGTACGGAGTCAGCACTGCTCCTATCAACCGAAACAATCCGCAGACAAGCAGACGACGGCCAGACGGTGGCGCTGGTACTGCTGGACCTCAGCGCCGCCTTCAACACCGTCGCCCACCCACTTCTCCTTCAGCGCCTCAAAAGAGGAGGGCTGGACGAATTGGCCTTGAAAAGGATGAGATCCTTCCTACAGGATCGGAAGCTTTCAAGTGTCTCAAAGTCCGCACTACTCTAAAAGAATTAGGGTGGCCCAAGGGATCCCCCAGGGTTCTATTCTCAGTCCCACACTTTTTAATCTATACATGGCCCCTCTGGCGGACATGATTACGAAATACATATTAGTATCGTATCCTATGCGGATGACACGCAACTAGTTGTGTTACTATCTCAATCCCATGAAAAGGCAGCCATCAACTTTGCCACCTGCTTACAGGAACTAGCTGTCTGGATGGGAGGTAATTGCCTCAAACTGAACGGCAGCAAGACGGAGGTTCTAATAGTAGGCAAGGCTCCTTCCATATGGTCCTCGGCGTGGTGGCCACAATCCCTGGCCCTCACCCCTTCCCCCAATGACCAGGTTAAGAACTTAGGGATGTGGTTGGACTCGAAGCTCTCCTTTGACCACCACACCAGAATTGTTGCCGGGAAATGTTTCGGAATAATGAAGGGCCTGAGAAAGACGCTATATGTGCTCCTGTAGCCTCCAGAAAAACCCTGGTCCATGCGCTGGTAACATCTCGCCTGGACTATGAGAACGCTCTACATCTTGTAGTAAATGGGAAATGCATACAAAATGCAGCTACTCGTCTTGTTTCGATGCTACCCACGAGGGCTCCTTCCAGGAACGCCCTTGCAACACTACATTGGCTCCCGGTGAGGGAAAGAATTCTTTTTAAAACGCTATGTATCAGCCACGGCATTTTGCAGGGAAAGGGACCTAGCTACCTACACAGTCTACTGGCTCCTTACACCCCTACCCTGGCTTTGAGATTCCTGGGGACAGTACTGGTGAAATTACCAGTAATCAAAAGAGCATGAATGGGAGGAAGATCCTTCCGCTGGCTTGCCGCTAAACACTGGAACGGCCTCCCTCAGACACTTAGGTCAGAACCTTCGGAAAGGACTTTTCGAAAAAAACAAAAAACCTGGCTTTTCCACATATAGCTCCCTGAGCCTGTAGGTTTATCTCATGTTACCAAAACAAAATGGGAGGCTAGCTGCAGCGCAGGGACATACTAGTTAGGATATCCAGGCGCTTTAGAAACTCATTAATATAATTTTTATTATCACAGAGACGAAACCCATGTTTTGCCTCAGGAAAATAAAACAATCTCAAAGTTTAAAACAGAAGTGCCGAAAAGATGAACCAGTTTTGGGTAAAAGCAACTAAACTGAAACACCTAGAGAAACACGTTATTAAAGACTAATATTGATCTACGATTATTTTTAGTTACACTCCATTTGCTTTTTTTTTCGCTTCACTCCATCCTACACTCGATAACCAACTTTGCTTGATATTTCAAAATCATTTTCTGATGCTGAATTTCACATAAGTTCTACTCACTCTCTTCTTTCAGGTGTCTAGGTAAGAAATCTAGATCATTATTCTTGTACAAAATTATCCAGCTGTCAACTGGTGGTCCCTTCAACAAAGAGCATAGACACCTGATTTAGGTATAGTTAGCTACGTAAATTGTGAAATAATACATCTAAAAGACATTGTGGAGCAGAGGCAAGCAAAAGATTCCTAACCTCGTGTATGATCTCATCCTGTACCTCACACACCTCTCCACATACAAGCTCCGGTCCATGGGGCTGTACTTTTAGAGGATTCAAAGACCAATTAATGACTTGTGGAGATATTTCACACTGTTGAACTCTCTGACTCTCTGAAGAGATTTGTGTTCCAAACAGATTGGTTAACCTCTTTGATGCAGTGTTATCACAATTTATCAAGTAATACTAGGATTGCAAAGCCCCTAGTGATGTACTTACTGCAATGTAGTCTGAATGGTCCAGGGACTTTCGTTTTAGAAAAGGAACTACTACAATGGCTCTAATTATGTAACCATTAATTTCAGAAACATCAACAAAAGTATCAAAGGATAAAGCAGAAATATACAGGCTAGAATCTTTGAAAATAGTGTTTCTAATTGTTCGAAGCAGAGTCAGTAGTGCTTCAAAACTCTAAAAATATACCTTTCAGTAAGGTGCTCAAAAAAGAACAAGCATTGGTACTGCCATTAGGTCTGGCTTTACAAGAATGCTATTTGGTAATGTGAAATTTTACAAGCAGATATGTTGAGATTGGAAATGTATGTGTGTAAAAGAAAATAGTTGCAGAATAATATTAGTGTAGGTTAGAAGGGCAGGTGACAGTTGCACTGTGAAGCAATACCTAAAAATCGATGTAGGCTAATAACTGCCTTCCTCCCATTTATGCTGCTGTCACAGAAAAACATATAATTGTCTGGCGAAAGTTGGGCTGACAAGCCAGACCATAGAAATTGGTTTGGAAACAAACATCAATGACATCCATGCCAATACCTGCCCAGCAGCAATCCTCGTCTGTAGTTGAACAAATTCCCATGGCCCCAGCTAAGAGTCAATAAGCATACAAAGATACTGAGACACCCGATAGACTGGAAGGCTAGTAGAATGGAGTAAACTGGAAGATAATCTTGATATCACCGTTTAGGCTTTACAGCAATGAAATCACAGAAATATTTTCGGGGCGGTGAAACCTGAACAAATAATTTCATATTATGCACCAGCACCTTGAGTCTTTAAGGGGCCATTTAATCTTACCAAGTGCCATATATATTTGTTCACATTTTAAACACATCTACAACAGACAATCTGCAGAGCAGTGAACAGTACAAGCAGTCAGAAATAACAAAGTTTGGTGGAGAAGACGCAGATAGTAAAAGGTGCATGGAGTTATGTTTTCTAAAGGTTCCAAATTTTACAAAGGTACTCCTGAATGCACCCAAAAGAAGCACAGGTAAAGTCAAGCAGTCTGGCTTTAGTGTGCCATAGCATATATAAACACGAGGACTCATTAATGTTAAGTATTACATGTACAAATCCCAATTATAACTTAACAGTCTGCTATATGGGCTTTTCCAATCGTGTGAAAAAAGAAGCAAAAAAACGGTTTCTGTATGGATTGCATAAAGGAGATAAAGATTTAAGTGAGACAAACAGCATGGTGACCAAGTGCAATTTTCAGGCGTAAAATAGACCTTCTTGCATTCCAGTGGAGGTACCTTTTGGAAGCCAGAATGTTACACCAAATAGTCAATTGAAGGAGGTAAAAGAATATCATTTTGAGTGGAGCGAAAAAATTGGTATCTGTCTTGCAGAAGGCTGTGCTATCAAACTAAACTTGAGAAGATTGCTAAGTGTCTGGCTATTATGTAAGGTTAGATTACAAGTATGTGGGTATGAAACGACCAAGTGAATAATTACAATTTGTGTCAGGGAGAATCTTCCCATGCTGACACAAAGCCTTACAGGGCGCGCATGGCTGTGCAAATTAAGATCACTGAGAATAACAGAATCCGTCAATTTCACATGTAACATCACTTTTCAGTCCTAGTCCCTTTTTAGGTCTTGCTTGAGAGAGTACATGCGCTATCTCTCGCGGAACATTTGGCTAGCTTACAGTAGGCTTAGACCTTCCCATTGCTTACCGTTGGTTGGCTTCATTGTCACTCATTTCTTTGCTTGTCTTTGGTCAGCATGCACTGGCTTCATTTCCGCTTCGTGGGTTTGTCCCGCCCCTGGAGCATTGGTCCAAGTACTTGTGTCCTTCTACTGCTTGTGCTATTGGAGCTAGTCTTTTCTTTTAGTTGGAGCACTCCACAAGACTGCATGTACTTGCAGGCCGTCTTTCTCATATGCACCCTGCTCTGTGTTGGTGCCCGTCCCTCCTACTCTCCCATGTTGTTGCTTGCCCCCTCTCAACCGGTCACACATTGCTGCTGACCCCCGCCCACCCAGTCCTGCATTGCTGCTTACCCCGTCCCACTTTGTTGTTTCTCTCATCCCACCCTCCTGCTTCATTGCATGCTACCGATTGCCTCCTTTCACCCTCCCACCCCATCCTGTGTTGTTGTTTGTCCCCCTTCCACCCTCCCCATCCCATACTGTTTGCTTTTCCCCTCCCTTTCTTCCCATACCATTCTGCACCTTGCCTACTCCCACCCCATATCGTTACTTACCCCCTCCCAACCTCCCGTTGTTGCTTGCCTCCTTCAACCCTCCAATAAAAAAACAAGCACGGGGAAAGCCAATAGGTCTCACCTATTCAACTTACTGGCTTTGTCAAGGATTGTAGTCATGTTGCACAGCAAGGTCTGCTGCATAGACTGTCTGTAGGTGTCGTTGGAACGCCTTCAGGATTGCAGCTCTGGTGTATACTGTCACACCCGTCAATGTATGCAAGGCAGCGGTCAGGGTAGGTGCCTGCTCTCTTCGGATGATCCAAGCTAGAAGGCATCCAGACCTGTACCCCTCTCTGTGCAGCTGCTGCCGATACGGACAGAGCGCATATTTCTCCAGCCTATTCCATATATCACTGGTGTGTGTATGTACGGCCCACTCCCAGCAGGAGCAGCCAGGTTAGTTGGATCTACTGCCTCTGCTCCCGCTAATGCAGTCTTGTTGCAGCTATCTGTAGCATGTCAGTCCCATACAGGCCCCCTTACCATCGCTTTCAATGCCTTCTATTCCGTTGCCCTAGTCGTGGTCACGCCCTCCCAGTTAATTGTCATGTAGTCAGTCAAGACCTGGGATATAGTCTCCTTCCCAAACGGGTCTTCTAGAATGTCTGTCGGCATTCGCCATGGTCTGGGTAGGTGAGTGGGGGTGCCCCAGGGGGCCACACAGCTGATCAGGGCATGACCAGACAGGAATCAAGCCAGATGCGTCTCCTCCACGTCTGGGAAGGCCTCCATCCCGACACCAACACCCTTTCCAATCTGTTATGTGTGTTGTGTAGGTGAGTAACAGGTATACAATTTCTGCGTTGGGTGCCTATCTCTTCATAAGCCTCTTGGTCACAGCAGCTTAGTGCCCTGTCTAGGAGGGTGCCTGTCCAAGTTACGATCCAACACACAGTTAAAATCCCCCACCCAGAGAAGAGGCGCATTAAGGTCCGGAGCCAGTAAGTCTTGTATGGACTGATAAAAGCCTGGATCGTCTACATTCTGGCATAGATATTTAGGATAACGATATCCCATCCATCAAGCGTTGCCCTGAGTAGGACATAGCGGCTGTTCACGTCAGTTTACATGTACTACAAGGCAAACAGCATGCCAGGAGCCACCCATATCAGTACACACCTCGCGTAAGTAGAGTAGGATGAGTGAAATATCTGGCCTCTACGTTTTTTTGCCAACCTATTGGCTCCCATGTCATCAATTGCGATAAATAAATTTAATGAATCTCATGATGTGCATTGTACAAAACTGTAACATGTTTCGTTGTGTACATAGCTACTTCAGATAGAGTAAAAATACTACAGGTATCCATGTGCAGGTGCAGATTTTTTGCATAAATTCAGAAACATACTTTTTGCATTTGTATTACTAATTGTTCTATTAAAAAGAAATGTGGAGAAATACCAATAACCAATAAAAACTAAAGATAAGCACAGAAGGCAATGTTAAAAAATGAAACTATTAAAACCAAAAATCTCAATTATACTGTACCCGATATAGAGTGAATGCAAAAAATGTTTAGCGTGATGGAGCAGGTAAAACAACATTTTGTATACCTCCTCTAATTTGCATGAAATTAATTACGTAATCATTCTAAATTTAAGTTCCAATAACCTGTTTGCAGTAAAAATGTATTAATCAACTTTTGCACTTGATAAACACGAAATACACGTGGAACTAAAATGCTAATTGCATGGCAGAACAATTAATTAATTAATTAATTAATTATTGGTACGCAAACTAATCATAGATTGTGGTGAAATAGAAAATTGCATGATTTATGTTGCTTTGTGACTGTTTGTGCTTTTATAATCATCAAATGGTAAGTATTATCGCTTTAAATGTTGCTACAGCTAGGTGAATACTAATATATAATGGGATTAGTGTGAGTTTAAACATTATAATCTTCATTTCTAGATTTCAATTACTGTTATGTCTGTTTTTGCTTAAGTCGGCATTCGGGCCTACTAGGCGGCAGTACCCAAGATGGCGTTCTCTGAAGCAGATGGCGCCATGTGATCGCCATGATTTCTGCGCACGTCCGGATGGCTCTGGAGATCACCAAATAACCCGAACTCTTGACAACGTGTTCCCTGTCAAGGATAGGGACTTGTTCGCCTGCCAACAGATGAGTATGTGGGAACAGCGGAAAGGACAATACAGAACCTGTGAAAAGATGACTTTTTACATTGAACTGTTACATTCGCTGCTCTCGCCTGGGAACTATAATGACATTTTATAAATTGTGCCTACCTATGCCAAGTCATCATGAAGAACCAGTTTTACTCTGGGAAATTTTTAATAACCTACAGATAACCCCGAACTGTCCAATCAGAACATTTTCTTCTGCCCCAAACGTTGCATGTTAGTATGAAGTAAGCCAGAAAAAGGGTATAAAATGCCCTCATCTGCCTTTGGGTCCGTCAATAGCTTTTGATTGTTCATGGTGTTAGGTTGCATTGAGCTGTTGGCGATTTGTTGGTTTGCCTTGGGTTCATTTTGCGTACGGGAGGAAACTTGCAGTGCATCCTATATTTCTTCTGATGGTTTGATCCTTTGCTGTGGGTCAGACAGCCTGTCCTGGGAGTTGTACCTGAGAATGCGGATAACTCTGTTTGATCAGAATCCATCATCGTTGGCAAATTGGTAATTAATTGACTGTGTTTTCTAAATTCATGTCTATTTACTAAATGTTTGATTTCTCTTTAAATAAAATTAAATTTGTATTATGAGCTGTAGTGAGAAAATGTAAACGCAAAGAAATGTATTATTAGATAAACAACATTTGAAATAATAAGAGATGAGTTTGTGGTTCTTTAATTAATTACAGAAAATACCCAATGTTTCCTAGGCTTTAATTGTGTTTTAGCTGGTTCTAATTCACCATCAACCAGTCCAACTAATTGGTCCATCGACCAAGTGGTGGAGTGCCTTGATGTTAAGGTCAGGATTCTGAAGATGTATATGTATAATATAAAGCAAATGAATCCCGATAGGTAATAAGGTACCCACATGTCCAGCGCTTTTCTCATGTGTACAGATTTGAGCGAGACTTATTGAATGGAGAGTGTGTGTTGGTGTTATGGGCCCCACCAATGAATGAGTGTATGAATGAGTTGTTGTGATTAAGAATCTGTGACATAGGGAGAATATGTAAAGTTTTGCCCTTTTGCGCTGCATCAAGCGCTAACTCAGTTTCATTTTGCCTGCAACTGACCCCCGGAAAAAATGGAATCGGAAAATGAGTGCAAGCAATTCTTACCGAGCCTATGCCGAAATTATGTTAAGCACTTTTGCTACTTTATTTATTTGTGTTTTCATAGGAGGTGACCTCCACCAGCCGAGCATCACATCGCTGTATAGAAGAAAGGTGTGTGATCACAAGGCAAAGGTCAACTTCGGTTAAGTGATAGCATAACAGGGAAGATTATTTACAGCAAAACTATGGTCACGAGTTACAGAATCAAAGAAGACTACAGTATACAGAAGGAATAAACAGTTTTAAACTAGAGGGAAACACAAAGTAATAAGAAATACAGGTTTACCAAGAGCCTAATGCACATGTTCAGTATCAACACAAAATAACTAGGTAACAATATGAAACCACAATTAGGACAGCACAGGGACAGAAAAGGAAATGGGACAACAGAACCCCCTCCAATAAGGGGTCAAGGTACAGTGTGGGTGCGGGAATAATGCAATTTTGTGGAGTAAAGACTGAAAGGGTAGAATGAGACAGAACAGGATTTTTAAATGGTACAACAATGGTCATGATAGCTGGAACGTTGGAGATGAGGAGAAGGTATAGAGGACAAACAAATATGTTGATATATCTTGGGGCTTGGAATCTTGGGGTGCAATTGTTAGAATTGTTTGGGTTCTAAAGGAATGATAGAGGGGAGATGAGAAGGAACGATTTTTGTGGAAAGAGGCTGGGGCAACTAGTGGTCCTATACGCTGCACAAGAATAAATCTATCAAGCAACTTACCTGCTAAGGTGTGTTAATTCAACACAACACTGGTGACGAGGTTGCTTTGAACACCAGTGTGCAAGAAAATGAACCCACGTCGAGATCGTGATTGCGGCCTGGTCATCGTGTCGTGCCTTGTCTATTGTGGTGTACACAGACTGCCAAAAGACGTGAGGTCCCAGCAAGGTGAGTGAGGTGCCGCACACTGCGGGTCGCAGCATCAGGTAAGTTGGAACACACAGACCCACCCTTTTCCAGAGTGTAGTGTGGTTAAGACTACTACGCCTAATGGTTAATATTGTGGCTGGGCACCATCTTTACTGAAGGCAGAATT
The DNA here is from genome assembly GCF_964204655.1 of Triturus cristatus. Classification (NCBI taxonomy): domain Eukaryota; kingdom Metazoa; phylum Chordata; class Amphibia; order Caudata; family Salamandridae; genus Triturus; species Triturus cristatus. Next base: position 636,004,746 of record NC_140593.1, read on the forward strand.
ACCAAGTCAGCTGGCCTTATTAACAACCAAACTGTGCCGGGAGCCATCTTTGTGGAGGGCAAAGCTGTTGATTGATTTGCCTTCTCTGCCTTCCTTCACTCCTCTGCTGTATTGAGGTATATAAACATCAATTGGATCGGCTCACAGGAGACAACTTAAAGTTATCATTGTAAATATGACACTGTTTCCTTCATTTTTGCAGGCATTTTAAATTAAGAAGACTTTATAGCTCTGATGCAATTTTACTGCTATAACACTGTTCCATTTGGTAGCCATTTATTTTTGGGATCTATTGGTTTGGACATGCTGCATTTCTGTGCTGTGGCTTTGTGTTGATATTTAACCGTCTTTGGTAACATGGAGTGCTTCGATTATGGCAGCCTAAAACATGTCAACCACCACAACTTTTAATGGAAATAGTGATCCAGTTCTACCTTGGAAACACTTATTTGATTTCTACTAATTAGCTATTGGTGGTGAAAAATGTCAGAAAAGAAGCTTTCCTACACCAAAACCTTGGTGTGGAGGGTAGAAACATTTATGAAAGTTTAGATGAAATTTAATTAGGGACAGTTGAAGGTGATCCTAGTAATGTTTACAAAATGTCAGTTTGAATTCTGGAACGTCGTTTTGGGTCGCAAATTAATGTGGTCCTAGAAAGGTACAAGTTTTCACGAGGGGTCAACGGAAGACGGAGAAGAATGGGAATTATGCAGCATCCTTGAACACTCTGGCACAAACTTGTGATTTTGAGAATCTTATTGATTCCTTAATTAGGGACCAATAAGGAAGGTGCACCAATACCCAGAGTGCACGAAAATCTCAATAGGAATACTAATTTGAAGGAAGCTAGAGCCATATTAGAGGGCATTGAAAACGCGGATTTGTGGATGCAAGAGATGAGAGATCACAGCAAAAATGGTGCTGAAAGTATAATGAATGTGATTAAAGAAATTGCTAATGTGAATATTGAAGCAGGGTATGTGCAGAGAGTCATGTGGGAGAGTAAAGATGTTAAAAGTAAGGAAAATAAGGAACAGCGTCCCAGTTGTTATTGTTATGGGAATGAAGGTCATCCTACAAATAGTTAAGGAGGTTTTGCCAGATTTGAGACATGCAAAAAATGTGTGAAAAAAGGACACCATGCACCTGTATGACATGGTAGTTTTGATAAGAGTTCAATCGTGAGTGGTGCAGATGAAGAGAATAAAATGGTGTTGAATATTCAGAATGATGGTGTATTTGATGGTGAGCCGTTGTTGATGCCTGAGTGTGAAGTGGAAATTGGTGGTAAGGCTGTCATGGTTCTGGCAGACTCAAGATCACCTTACACCAGGATAGGAGATAAGAACTGGGGCAGTATATTTGGAGGGGATGTCACAGAGTTGTCTCCTTCAGATATCAATCCTGTTTGCTATGGTCAAGTGAAGATTGATGTCCTGGGTTGTTCTGGAATGAAAACTTGGTTTGAAGACAGGGAAACCATGGGGAGGGTGTAAGTGGCAAAACGTGGTGACAATTTACTGGGAAGGAGACACCAGGGTGACATGGGCATAACACTGAATGCCAATTCATTGCAATGTGTGAGGTTTGTATTGAATAGAGCCGATGCCATATAAATTTATGGACGAGTTCCCATGTGTGTTTAAATGAGAAGTTGGGCGCAGTCAACCATTGTGAACATAAGATCACAATAAAACAAAGTGCCGTTCCTTGTGTATATAAGGTCAGGAAAGTGTTGCATAAGATATTGCAACCGCTTAAGAAGGAATTACAGAAATGACTTGATCTCGGAGTGATTGAGGAGACTGATGCAGAGTTGCTTCCCACTAAAGTTTTAGCACCAATGGATGAGGGGGAAGATAAGAATGTATGTGGATCTCAGTGGGGTTGAACAAACATTTGGATAAATCGCCGGCCACTCACCAATATTTCTGAAGCCTTGGCTTTGATAAAGGTTGCAAAGTTTTTTCAGTGTGAGGGACCAATTACCAGCCTACCATCAGGTTCTACTGCATCCTGAGTCAAGACATTTTACATCATGTGTGACTCTCTTGGGGGCTTATAGATTTATACGAATGCCTTTTGGGCTGGCATCAGCTGCAACGTGCTTGCAAAGGGTGATATAGAGGATCTTGGAGAGCCTTCCCACAGTGTTATTCTTCCAAGATGACATTTTGGTTTATGGGAAGGATCAGAGGGAACATAATGCAACACTCAGATCTGTGTTGTTTTGTAAATTATGAGAAGCAGTACTTACTCTTCAAAAGAATAATTGTAAATTCAGGGTAACTACCGTTACGCATCTTGGTCATACAATGTCTGGTAAAGGAATGTGGATAGGGAAGAGAAGGTGGTAGCCTTTGATTCATGCTCACTTAAGGGGTCGGAGAAGCTCTATTCAGTTATTGAGCATTAGGCACAGGCAGTTTACTGGACAGTATTGCACTTCAAGATTTACCTATGGGGAATACCCTTCATTATGAGGTCAGATCATCGTCCTCCGACGCAAACTTTCACTTATCCTTCTGATTTTATTTCACCAAGACTAAGAAGATGACGGGAGGGTTTAACCGAATTCAATTGTGTTGTGGAATATTTTCCTCAGCCAAAGAAGTACACTGCTGACTGTCCAGAGTATCTATTGAGAGTACTTAGGATGATGGATGTTTGCTGGGTTGGAAAAGTGAGAATGCAGTTAATGATAGGGAGTGGACTGATGCCTTAGCAGAGGATGAAGAGTTGCAAGTGCTGTAAGAATATATAGTAAAAGGATGACTGGAACATAAAACAGTATCTCAGAAGTTAAAGGGATTCTGGAAGGTGGGGGAGGGACTTTGCATTTGGGACAATAAGATCTGTGGAGGTGATAGAGTGATTCCACTAGTGATTTTAAGGGAAAGATAGGTCAATCTAGCACATGATAGACATTTAGGGAGGAACACAAGTCAAGACTTCATGAGTGGTATTGGTGGCCAAGAACTGATCACAATGATAGGAGAACAGAAAAGTGTGTGTTGTCTAATTTGGAGGATATAATGGGGAATGGTGGTCCTGGCTCCTGTAAACTTGTAAGAAAGTTCAGGAGAAGACCCCCTTGGCAAAGTGATTTCCTGATGTAGGTGTGAGTGGGTGAAACAAAGAGCTTTTTTAGCATTCTATGTATTAAGGCAATCATCTGTCATGTTTTGGCAGATGCCACGTTGTGAATAGATTATAAGTGCCACTTCGATAATTGTGTTGGAGTTAATTTAGTATTATTGCTCGTTGATATTTATCCTATTTTGATTGGTATGTTTCTCGTTTCCATGCTTTCACATTGCATATTTTGTTTTTAAGCGAGAAAGATGTGTTATATCTTGGGGCTTGCAATCTTGGGGTGGAATTGTATGACGTTTTGGGGTTCTAGCAGAGCGATCAGGGGGAGATAAGAAAGAACAATCATTGTGGAAGGAGGCTAGGGCAATTGGTGGTCCTATATGCTGTACAAGAATGAAATCTATCGATCAGGCGTGGCCAACAGCATGGCGGACTAGACGCCTCTCACCGGAGCTCCGACGGCCGAGCGCTGATCCGGACATAATCCTTACCTATCTATGTGATCCTCCACCCCAAGACCACGGACCGACTGCAAGAGGCCAGTATATATGCCCTGAGCAAGCAATGCGGAAGAATATTTGTCTGTAATAGCCTGAAAACGGCGTGGGACGTGAAGACCCGGCTGCGGACAAAATGGCGGCGGACTGAGCCCAGGGTGGCAAAGAACGCATCCCTGGAGAACTCACGGAGCGGTGGCTGACTGCCCATGCATCAATCAGAACCATAGTGTGCAGGTCGCGAGAAGGAAGCGCCCTTGGCATACCCGTTAGGTATCTGGTATAGAGACCTCATTGCAGACACATGGCGATAAGTCTGCTATTTTGGAAGGGGTGTGGCTTGTCTAGCCACGATGGGGGACATGTTCCGTTAGGGCTCCGAACGCGGGCCACGACAAATGCCAAATATTAGCACCGGCAGGGGCCAGAGAGTTGAGGAAAGGGCTTGCACCGAGACCCAACACAACGGAGACGTGGGGAGAACCATTGTGGGGCGAAAAGGACCTGCAGAAGTGAAAAACCCGAAGCTGCGCTGCGGCTTGGCGCCTGACCACAAAATGGCGCCCGCCGAGTAAATGTCGGGGAACAACTGATCGGACACCCGGGAACAGCGAATAAGTAAGGAGGGGGCAGCTTGATCCTCCGTATACAGCACTGGTGCCGGAACTGCGGGGTAAAAGGAATGACAGCAGCGGACACGCCGAGGCTGTGGTGAGGCTGGGCGCCTGACCCCAAAATGGCACCTGCAGAGCAACTGCCGGTGAACAACTGATCGGATGCCCGGGAACAGCAGATAAGGAAGGTGAGAGCAGCTAGATCCCAAACATGCAGTGCTGGTAAAGGCATTGCGAGGAGCCGGCTGTGAGTAATCTCCGCCAAGAGGCCCTGAATAAAGAAGGAGGAAGGGGTATGAAGGGCGCAAAATGGCAGACTCCGGTGCATGTTGAGATAACGAACCAGGCCTGAAGACCCAGAGGGAACATAGTGCGGAAGTATAAGGGAGGAGTGGCACAGGACATCCACAGGCAGATCTACACCGCCCCCTTGGATCACACCGCTATCAACGATCCCCTGGTGCCCTCACAGCAGACAACCGGCTCTTCCGTGAGGGGGCCCCCCGTGGAAGAGGACAAACGAGGGTTGGCGGGGTGTGAAGAGGGAGCAGGGTCCACTCCAACCCACGTCTGTAGTCCGAGAGCATGACCATAATCAGTGACAAAGGACACCCCCTCTGAAATGGATCACCTGACGGCCGAGGGCTGGGGCTAGACGGAGACCCCCTAGCATAAGCATGTCATGGAAGATAAGCATGTCATGCTCTTTCCAGTTTATTCCAGATCAGTCCAACGAAAGCGAGCATCCTTCCTTGAGATAAAGAGACTACTTCGGAGTCAGAACATTCAAAACTCTGCTGGTCCCAGCACGGCTTAAAATCATTCACAAGGACACTACAGTATTTTTCACGAACCCGCAGGACGCCACTAACTGGATGGAGCTGAACATGCAAATGGACTCCAAGAAGAGGAACACGAGAACACCGAGACCTAAAACACCCAGGCCCCCAAGACGCAACAACAAGAGAACCCAGAGCCAGTCAGACATGCAGGCACTCCAGAAATCGCCAACATTGCCAGATCTGGAACAGAAAGCAAAAAACACACAATTGATGGACGGAATGCAGAACAAATCAAAACATTCACCCCCAGTCAAGAGATCTGGGTTAAATCCATCATTCTTTTGCTCACCATGCCACCCAAGTTTAGACCTGGCTATATGCAAATCAGTCTTGGCCCTGTGCCTCATGGGAACAGTCCAGCCCGAACTGCCAAGCCAGGTCCTCCCTGGACCAGAAACAAGCATCCTAGGACCGGTTTCGGGGTTTCACCCCTCTTCAGCCAGGATAGCTCGATTCCAGTGGCACAGTGAGCCCAGGACTCACGTCTGGGCATACCTGGCGCACTTAGGGTGAGAAAGCAAAAAACACACAATTGATGGACGGAATGCAGAACAAATCAAAACATTCACCCCCAGTCAAGAGATCTGGATTAAATTCATCATTCTTTTGCTCACCATGCCACCCCAGTTTAGGGGGTGAATGTAGCGCAGACTACGTGAGCTGAACTTGCAATATATGTTGCTGTACCCAGCCAAGATGCGTGTGATCTACAACTCCAAATCTTTCTTCTTTGATACCGCCGAGGCCGTTTTCACATGGACAGATGAGCGCCCTCAACTTAGGCCAAACTCTCAACCTTCGGATTCTTCTTGCAGCTCATGTAGTCAACGGCCAAGGCGAAACAAATCCAAAAAACGAAGTGGCTGCGGATCAAACTAGACTGGCATGGTGAGCAAAAAAACGATGGATTTAGACCCAGATCTCTGTACGGGGGTGAATGTATGACATTGTTCGGCATTCTGTCCATCAACTGTTGTTTTTGCATTTGTCACCCCGAGTGGGACGGGTATGCTCAGACGTGAGTCCCGTGCTCTCCATGCCACTGGAATCAAGCTATCCTGGCTAAAGAGGGGTGAAACCCCGAAACCGGTCCTAGGATGCTTGGTTCCAGTCCAGGGAGGACCTGGCTTGGCAGTTCGGGCAGAAAGTAAGGAGGGGGCAGGTTGATCCTCCGTATACAGCACTGGTGCCGGAACTGCGGGGTAAAAGGAATGACAGCAGCGGACACGCCGAGGCTGTGGTGAGGCTGGGCGCCTGACCCCAAAATGGCGCCTGCAGAGCAACTTCCGGTGGACAACTGATCGGATGCCCAGGAACAGCAGATAAGGAAGGCGAGAGCAGCTAGATCCCAAACATGCAGTGCTGGTAAAGGCATTGCGAGGAGCCGGCTGTGAGTAATCTCCGCCAAGAGGCCCTGAATAAAGGAGGAGGAAGGGGTATGAAGGGCGCGAAAATGGCGGACTCCGGTGCATGTTGAGATAACGAACCAGGCCTGAAGATCCAGGGGGAACATAGTGCGGAAGTATAAGGGAGGAGTGGCACAGAACATCCACAGGCAGATCTATGCCACCCCCTTGGATCACCCCGCTATCAACGATCCCCTGGTGCCCTCACAGCAGACAACCGGCTCTTCCGTGAGGGGGCCCCCCGGGGACCAGGACAAACGAGGGTTGGCGGGGTGTGAAGAGGGGGCGGGGTCCACTTCAACCCACGTCTGTAGTCCGAGAGCATGACCATAATCAGTGACAAGGACACCCCCTCTGAAATGGAGCACATGACGGCCGAGGGCTGGGGGTAGACGGAGACCCCCTAGCAAATAAATCCACTTTACTCCATGACCAAAACCGACAGGGACCCTGGTGAAACTCAGGATCAAAATTGCCAACCGGGACGGAGGATCTGGAGGGCGTGAACAAACCCCCCCGCCCTGAACAGTCAGAAAGCCCCGATACCTCCTCAAGGCCCACTATAAAAAGACCCAGAGCCAGCAGACACCCCCACACCCCAGACAGAGCTGGTCACTACTGACACCTACCGGGAAGCTAACAAGAGGAGACCGGTGAAGCAAAAGGAGACCAGACTAGCATGTCGATAGAAACACCGAGAAGAGGGGGCTAACCGTACCGGAAACCACCACGACAAACCACTCAGAGGCTCGCCGACTGACCGGAGAGGGGCGAAGAAAGTAAAGCCCGGCAGGTACCTGAATCGAATCGACAACAAGAATCCATAAAAGACCTGCAAGCCCGAGTTATGGTCCCAGAGGAGAGGACGGATGATTTAGAAGGGCATTCCAGAAGGAGCAACCCACGAATCCTAAATCTGCCGGTGGAAGTGGAAGGAAGAGACCCCATTGAGTACATGGAGTCATGGCTCCGGTCCTTCACATAGCGAGTAGACCTTACTCCTTACTTTTCAATAGAAAGGGCGCACAGATTACCGGCGTGGCGCCCTCCCCCGGGTTCGCTTCCTCGCCCCATGGTGGTAAAACTGCTCCACTTCCGAGACAGGGACGTCATACTACGAGCTGCCAGAGAAAACAATCCCATCACAGTGGAAGATAAGCATGTCATGCTCTTTCCAGTTTATTCCAGAGCAGTCCAACGAAAGCAAGCGTCCTTCCTTGAGATAAAGAGACTACTTCGGAGTCAGAACATTCAGACCTCTCTGCTGGTCCCAGAACGGCTTAAAATCATTCACAAGGACACTACAGTATTTCTCACGAACCTGCAGGACGCCACTAACTGGATGGAGCTGAACATGCAAATGGAATCCAAGAAGAGGAACACGAGAACACCGAGACCTAAAACACCCAGGCCCCCAAGACGCAACAACAAGAGAACCCAGAGCCAGTCAGACATGCAGGCACTCCAGAAATCGTCAACATCGCCAGATCTGGAACAGAAAGCAAAAAACACACAATTGATGGACGGAATGCAGAACAAATCAAAACATTCACCCCCAGTCAAGAGATCTGGGTTAAATCCATCATTCTTTTGCTCACCATGCCACCCCAGTTTAGGGGGTGAATGTATGACATTGTTCGGCATTCTGTCCATCAACTGTTGTTTTTGCATTTGTAACCCCGAGTGGGACGGGTATGCTCAGACGTGTGTCCCATGCTCTCCATGCCAGTGGAATCAAGCTATCCTGGCTGAAGAGGGGTGAAACCCCGAAACCGGTCATAGGATGCTTGGTTCCAGTCCAGGGAGGACCTGGCTTGGCAGTTCGGGCTGGACTGTTCCATGAGGCACAGGGTCAAGACTGATTTGCATATGGCTGGGTTCAAACTGGAATGGCATGGTGAGCAAAAAAACAATGGATTTAGGCCCAGATCTCTGTACTGGGGTGAATGTATGACATTGTTCTGCATTCTGTCCATCAACTGTTGTTTTTAGATCTGGAACAGAGCATAGTTGAATGCCGAAAAGCAATCCAGGCAGCGGCAGAGCTGGTCACGAACCCCTCAACATCGGATCACGAAGGCACTTCACACATTTTCACGCCCGAAGAGGACCCTAACAACTCAAGTGACTCTGGCGAGAACTCTGGAACCATGTCAACAGTTACGCCGCAGACAGCTGCCACACTCATATTTAGTCCTTGAGTGATGGTAGATATAGAGACTCCAATTGTCTGAGAAACCACACTTGCTAACTCCACATCATATTTTGTGCACCGGCGATGGAGCGAGCCCCACCCCTAACAGCGCAAAACACCCCCACATACTGTACACATAATACTGGAGGGGGCCCCGTGTGAGGGTCATAGGAGCACGCACGAGCCAGATGGATCCCCCGGTGTGTTCCTTTAATAGGTACGTGGTTGTACCGGTTTGGACATGTACGTTACAACAGGTCCCCAGAATTGGGTCTTTTACCCCACAGTATTCTAGTTCAACCCCCTACCATACCCTGACTTCACACCCATCCCAAAGGGCAGGAACACTCTCTAGCATATCTACGCAACGCACCGGGCACATTCGACCCACACCACATGGCTTATATTGGGACCCCTAGGACAGCCCTTCAACGTAGCACGGCCTATCAGCTGCCAAGATTCCAATGACAGATATTAAATTTCTCACTATAAATGCATGGGGTATACATACAGCTAGAAAGCGATACGCCATCTACGCGTATATAAAACGCCACCAAGCGCAAGTCATCCTACTGCAGGAGACTCACCTGACACAGGGTGAACTTGACAAGCTGCCGAAGAAATGGCGGGACACCTTTTGCGCCACGACATACTCCGTGTATGCGCGTGGAGCCCTCGTCTGGCTTCGCCCGGGAGTCCCTTTCCTAGAGACCGGCAGGAAGATAGATCCCGATGGGAGATATGCTTTACCGGAAAGTTTATTAGATGGCCAGCCCATAGTACTAGGGAGTATATACGCCCCCAATACAGATCAAACTGAATTTTGGGAGACTGTCGAGCAGCTTCGCTCAATTCACACCTGTCCCATGGCTGTAAGGAGGGGGATTATAATTGCTCTTTGGACCTTGCCCTAGATAGATCCCACCCCCGCTAATGCCTCACTGGCCCACACGCAAACAGCCAGATTCCAAGCCTGCACAAACCAATGGCTGCTGACGGACGCCTGGCAACATGCACACCGACAACTAAACTCTACTCCTTCCATTTTATCCCTCATAATTTGCAAGTACGACTAGACCGATTCATGTGCACACGGACGATCCTCCCCCGACGCAGCACTTAGACTACCTAGGTAGGGTGATTTCGGACCACGACGCACATGTTATGACCCTCAGATGATATTACTATTCACCTTGGCAATAGAACCGCAGGCGATAAGGCAGAGAGAAGAAGGCGATCGTTGGGGTATACCACTCGAGGGACAAACGCACAGTATGTCCTTATAGGCAGACGACCTCTTCATATATGTCAGGGACATTACAGCAGACCTCACTCCTCTTTGGGCCACACTCAATAAGTTTGGGAAGGCAACGGGTTTAAATGTAAATTTGGCCAAATCCACTATTTACCTTTTCACCCAGATACGCCTCATTGGGAGATCAGAGTGGTGGAGGCCAAATTGTCATGGAAGGGTGACGCCCAGAGAGATTTAGGAATAAGACTATATCATACATCTGGTGATCTCCTAGAGGGGAATAATTACAGAGCCCTGAGAGGATTAAAAACCCAAGTCAACTTCTGGCGAATGTTGCCCTTGGCCCCCATAGGAATGGTAGCTTTATCTAAAAAGATAATGGTGCCCAGTCTTGTACACTACTTTCGAAATGTCCCGGTGCTCCCACCGCGAGCATTTTTTTGTGAGCTAAACACCTTTTTGATATTGCTCATTTGGGGAAAAGGCCGCTGCAGAGCAGCTTTGGCGACACTGCAACTGCCACGAGACGGGGAGGGTTGGGCGCCCCCTCCTTTGTGGCCTAATACCTCGCAGTGCAGATGCGGTGGCTTTCACACTGAACAGCTGGACGTCACTTTGAGGAATCGGAAACACGTGTGGGGACTCTGTCGACTCCGGAGATAACCCGGATGCTCCTTCCAGGGACCAAACCTAATCCAGCACATCCCCTGTTGATGAAGGTAGCCAGATGCTGCATGTTGAGGATCCACCGTCTCCCTGGAACGGTGCCGGTATATGCCCAATATTACCACTAGCAGGCCTCCCCAAAGGACGTGGACACTACACAAAGAATTATCAACGTGGATAGAACACACACTAACCAAGGTGGAAGCCCTGTTTACGGAAGGCCAGCTGTCGTCGTTCGAGGGTCTGATGGAGGCAAGCAGGGTTCCCGCAGGACAGTTCCTTATTCACAGGCAACTTGTGGCTGACTGTAGGAACACATGGGATCTAAAGGAAGGTGAACCCAATTCGCACCCTGTACTGCCCACGATATTACATATGGGGCGGGGAGACATCTTATGACCTGGATATACAACTCTATCATGGATCTTACACGTATGCCACTAACGCGGCTCCGATTAAAATGGGACGAGGAATTTGGTTGGGTACTACATGATAACGAATGGCTCATGGCCCTGGAACACCACAAGAAGGTGTCACATAACCAACGCTTCAAAAATATCCAATTTAACATACTACACCGTGCATATCTCACACCAGAACGGCTCAAGCATTTCTTCCCTGCGTCACAGTTCGATTGCCCGCGGTGCCACACTCCTGAGGCCACAATCATGCATATGTTATGGACTTGCCTCATGCTTCAACCCTTTTGGCGGCAGTACACACCACAATACAGACAGTCACGGGCCTGACAGGGTTCACCACATGGGAGGCTAGCGCCCTAGTGATATTTAAGCGATGTAAACAGCAAAAGGTGGGAACCTGATTCGTGATACTAGCCCTCCTTTTGGCAAAGCGAAGCATTACACTGCACTGGCGTTCACCGGATGGTCCCACGGTAGTAGCAAGGAGGGGAGCAGTCAAGAAATGGGGTGCTGTGGAGGAGGATACACTCAGACAGGAGGAGACGCGCAGAACAAGGTGGCGCCCCATACCCATGGAGTGGTCCTGCATAGCTTTAAGCAGGTATTAGATACCCCCACAGAAACCCCAACTGGCACCCAAACAGCGCTTAGCCCCGCCATCTCCCGTACCACACAAGTCTCTTCTGAGCGGGTCCCTCTCCCCCCTGCCTTGAGCGGAACACAGTCCTCAGCCCGGTGAAAGAGCAATGCGTGGAATTAGTAGATCAGTAAAGAACATTGCCCCTACTCCTAACCCCACCTCCCCCAGTTATGTCTCCCCAGTTTGGTTGTGCAAATGGATTTCTTTCTACTCAACATACACGCGAAATGAAAGCGCACCAGCTAAACCCAAGAGCTACACAGTTTAATATGAAACCCATCTTTTTTAAGCAGGCACACAGACCCGCATACCACATGCACTGAGACAAATAACTAATCTGTAGATGATATTATGTCATGGTAATGCATGTAATGTAAGTTCAATAACTTCCAACGATGTTGTAAGATGTATAATCTATATGAAAGATGCAAAATCCAATAACAAGGTTTATCAAAAAAAGTCTGTTTTTTTGGACCAGGCACCTTTTGCGAATAGCAGCTGATGGAATATGCCCAATCTGAAATGTCAGTAAACGCTGATGGTGGGTAAATATCTCTAGCAAAAGATAAGGTTCTATACCTTCAACTGTTACCATATAGTACTGGTGCATCAATAACCTCAACTGTTGCTACCATACAGTACTGGTGCATCATCCATTTGGCTAGGACAGACGCCTCCCTCTCGGCCGCCAACCTCTGAAAGAAAACGCCAGCCACCACCAAGCAATGTCTGCTTTGGTAATGCCCTCATGATTGTATATAAATGAGGCCTCCCTAATTCCTTAAAACCTGACTTTCTATACTGTAACCAAGGAATACAAGACATATTATCTAACGTAAGGCAATTTAGTATGATTAACCTATTGAGACAAAGCTCTTCTTTGACCCATACTGAATCCCAAAATAAAAGAGGGCAGAGACATATAAAATCCGCAATATAGTTCAACCCGAGTTCCTTGTGAATAGTTTGAGTGAGTACCTTGCCCCATACGAAGAAGGCTCCTTAGTAAATTATTTTCGCCCACTTGGAGTGGTGCAATATTTGTGTAGCCCCATATATCACAGCCAAACTTGGCCAAGGCAGGGCTTGAAAAATCATAAAAATGTTATTAGACCTGCAAGTCTAGTAACATGAATAATCCACACAACCAAACTAATGTACTTGGCTGGTGAACTGGTCTCAAATTGTGTGATCCTAGGCAAATATTTTGTCTTATGGAGCTGCCGCTTTCTTTATGATCACATAAGAGAGCGCCTTCAAATATGCAAGTTCACCATTTCTGCTGTACAAAAAAACTCTTTATTTACTAGACTAAATGTTTGCTGCATATATAAGAATCGAGCCGACAAAGGATACGCATGATCCCTGGTTGGACTCTTAGTTCACTAATAGCATTGTTATCTGGGCAGGAGGGAAATATTCCCAAATTCATGTTAAAAAACGCTTTTTAAATAAATATACTATTAAAGCATGATGTGGTATTGCACTGTCGTTTACAGATAGCACATTTTCCATTGAAATGGCCACAGAACTTTCCAACTAACACGTAGTTGTACTGATAAAACTATATAGCGCATCAAAAATGTTTGGAAATTTTGTTTCTGCAAAAATATGTAAAATTTGCACATCATCAAGAAAGTGTTCTGATTTGTTTTGATCTTAGAAAATCTTTTTTTTCCACCACAGAATTAGAAAACTATGTATTCATAACTACTGAAATACATAGAAAATGTTTGAACAGTTCATTATTAGCTATTTCAGTGCAGAAATCTTAGACTTTCATTTCACATGCTTTGCACAGAGCGATTGCTACACAGTTTGCCTTACAAAATCCTCTAATTTTAGTCACAGAGAAAAAAAGTAAACGTAGGAAGACAAACTTACTTTTGACCTCTGTCACTGAAATCTAAGCAAATGTGACACGATAAGATTTAAAGAAATCTTACTTCAAATTTTCAAATTCAATTCTTTATTGTTTAGCTACTAAAAGCCATTACAAATTGCATACCAAGATAAAAAGTGAAGGACAGGCAGGGATTAAAAGTGCATAATACAAGGCCAATGTACTGTTACAATGGTTAGTAAAATCTTTGCATGTTAATGAAGTTTAACAAGCATTGGCATAGTCAATAGGTCTCGCCTTTGGGACCTTATAAGTGTTTAGTTATCAAGCACAATATCCTTGGTGCAACAACATCAAGTACTACATGGCTAAACACTTATAAGGTCCCAAAGGCGAGACCTATTGGCTATGCCAATGCTTGTTTTGAGTGAGTGGCTCGTGCAGGTATGCCACTGTGAGGTAGAGATGCTGCGAGTGCTTTTACAGGAGCCCCTGTGACATTGCGCCTCTTCAAAATGTATCTTGGGTCTGGTGTAATACTTCTAGCCCCTATTCCCGTCTTCTCGCACCCAATGCATCCCTAAATGTCCCATGTACAGCTGGGGTTGTCACTCCTATTAACTCTGCCCTCCAGTGACACTTTACCTGTCACGGGTGGTGGTGGTGGATATGTGGTGGACGTGGTGGTGGATATGGTGGTGGTGGACGTGTGGGTGGTGGTGGTGAACGTGTGAGTGGTGGTGGTGGACGTGAGGGTGGTGGTGGTGGACATGTGGGTGGTGGTGGTGGTGGACGTGTGGGTGGTGGACGTGTGGGTGGTGGTGGTGGACGTGTGGGTGGTGGTGGTGGACGTGTGGGTGGTGGTGGTGGACGTGTGGGTGGTGGTGGACGTGTGGGTGGTGGTGGACGTGTGGGTGGTGGTGGATATGTGGGTGGTGGTGGTAGACGTGGTGGTGGTGGTAGACGTGGTGGTGGTGGTAGACGTGGTGGTGGTGGTAGATGTGGTGGTGGTGGTAGACGTGGTGGTGGTGGACGACGGTGGTAGTGGAGGACATAGTGGTGGTGGTAGTGGAGGACATAGTGGTGGTGGTGGAGGACAGTGGTGGTGGTGGAGGACATAGTGGTGGTGGTGGAGGACATAGTGGTGGTGGTGGAGGACATAGTGGTGGTGGTGGAGGACATAGTGGTGGTGGTGGAGGACGGGGTGGTGGTGGAGGACGGGGTGGTGGAGGACGTGGTGTTGGTGGAGGACGTGGTGGTGGTGGAGGACGTGGTGGTGGTGGAGGACGTGGTGGTGGTGGAGGACGTGGTGGTGGTGGAGGACGTGGTGGTGGTGGTGGACGTGGTGGACGTGGTGGTGGTGGAGGAGGACGTGGTGGTGGTGGAGGAGGACGTGATGGGCATGGAGGTGGTGGTGGACGTGATGGTGGTGGACATGGTAGTGGTGGTGGGCGTGTTGGTGGTGGTGGACCTGGACGAGCCCTGGTAATTTCTCTGTGGTTGGCTCTATGGTATCTTTCCTCCATAAATGGAAGCAATTGTGGATTGTTATTTTGAAATCATAGCACATAAAGTACTGCCACTACTTGAGTAATTCAAGCATTTTAGGACCGGCAGCCGGTAGTAGGAAAGTGACATGCAAACATAATGCAATGCAGTAAAATGGAACGAGATGGGACACTTTGAAGAGTGAGCCCTGCACGAGGGAAAACATATAATGTGATAATTTATGGCTCAGTAGTGTCTGCCTTATATTGAGGCTATTGTTAATTGTCGTTACAAAGAACATTGTAAGACGAATTGCTGTCTCTGTGCGACATGCGACCTGCGACAATAAAGAGAGAGCAAAAGAGAGAGTGCGAGCGAGCAAAAGAGAAAAAGAGTGAGGGGGGATAAAAAACAAAAAAAAAAAAAAAAAAAGGCCTACACTGTGTTTAATCACTGTGAATGACTAATGCTTTAACGCAAACAAGCAGCACCTGTTTTTAAAGCACACTCGTGTTTGTGCTGTCAGAAGCGAGCAGCGGCGGCACCAAAGCCATATGTTTTCAATTAGAACACGCGCCACTGCTCGCTCCCGCAAGGTGGATGCCAGCACAAGCACGAGTGTGCTTGAAAAGGAGCAGACCGATGGCTAAAGGCCCTCTTAGAGTACTGCATGCGCGCTGCCTAGGCGAGACCTAAAAATGACTACGATAATAAAAATGCTGCCGGACAATACCCTCTTGTGCAGTAAATCCAAGGGAGGAAAAGTTCAAAGTGCTGTGTGCTAAAAGAGAGAAAAAAGACAGAAACGAATATTAGGTGCAGTGGGTGGTAGCGACCTTGCCGAAGGCTAAGGTTCACTACGTGGCTACAGCAGTCAAAGTGCTGAGTTCAAGTAAGAATAACAATGGGTGATCAGTGCCACCAGGCTGGAACAGAGTAAAGAAATGTAAAGTTGATAGTATAAACATTTAAAACTAGTAAAAAGCTCTCAAGGTTGTTCGGGGGGACAAGAGACTTGCTACACTGGTCCTGGCAATCACCCTGGCTGTTTCGTGGCTGAAAGTAAGCAAAGTGAATGATGTAATTAAAGTCTGTCCTTGTTCCCAATGGGGTACTGCTGCCTCTGATTGAGAGAGCTGCCGCTTTAAAATTTTCACAAATGTAGCACATCTTGCCAGCATTGTGTGGGACCTGCTACTAAAGTAAATAAAGGAGGATGCCTGTGCGCAGGTGCGGGCACCCTTGGCCAAAACAACAAAAAAATGGTTTAAACAAGAGTCTCCTTTGATGTCTAAAACGGGGAAGCTACAAAGCATGTTTCTTGTTTGTTGGGAATAGCCTGCAATCACTGTTGTCTCCCAAGCCAGCCCAGGCTGGATTAAAATATTTTATTTGTAGCGCTTGTAACCTCATTTAAAGGATCTGGCCTCGTGTTTCTGCATTGTGGTTTCCTCTGGTGGTAGTTATCATTCAAAGGCTGAGCCAGCGTAAAACTATCAACGGCTGATGGATCTTGTTCCCAAGAGGCCACTTTCATTTGTTTCTGAACGGATGCACCAAGTGCTACTTGGTATTGCTTGGTTATACAGGTTAAACTGGTAGGCCAAGCTCTGGACATGCACCAGGCGGCAGAGGAGGTGTGGTAGGCAGGAGCGGGTTAGCGAGAGTGAGCTCACATCAGCCGCAAGCCACACCTAATACTGGATGAGCTGCTTCCGTGGACCGGCGGCTTGGGCCACCTGCAGATGGACCTAAACCAGCAGCCTCGCACTCCCGCCCGCCCCTACTGCCCCCTGCCACTTACCCTGCTCCTTACTGGCTGGCTGCCGGCTGATCCCTAATGCGTTACCTAGAAGGGTAAACCCAAATAATGTCACTGGGACCTGGGTATAGAGCAGTACATTTGAACAATGGTCCCAATACACAGATTGATGTGCATAAAAGAACCAAAGGATTACATATAAAGTGAGACACAAAAGCGTAGTATTCTCGATGTACAGTGTTGCTTAATCACACTGAACAACCAGTATTTCATACCATTTGTTAACACAATTTTAAAGCAGTGCCCCAGGAGGGAAGATTGAGGGTATGGTGAATGAAGTGAGGATAAGGAAGTGAGTGGAACAGTGTACGATTCACAAAATCCGTTAACTTACAGAGAGGGGCTCATACAAGAGCCGGGTAACTCACATTAGATCCAGATGTTTAGATAGCCATCGTTTCAAACAAAATCACAGTGATGAATCACTGTTGGTCCAACTGGCTAGTGTGGTAGATGTCGACGTTTCGACCCCTTGAGAGTAGTAGGTAAGTGTATCCCTTACGTTGGGCTCCCCCTTTTTGATATGCATTATATCCTTGTGTACACTAATGCCATTATATGACGGTATGCACTATGTAAATGAACAATATCAGTATGTGTTAATGCTCACTAATAACACGTTATTAAGGAGTTCACAAAGGGTTTTCTAACCACATGTCTATGACAACCACGTAGAAGTTCACACTGTATATAGAAATCAGTGGGTCAGACATTCCGTCATCACAATCCTGCGATACACACTGTGAACAGTGCCTATAACTTTGTCCCTTACATACCTTTGTCCACACTTAGACTGGTGCTTAGCAGCCCCTCAAGGGGCGACCCTCCTTTCAGTCTGTCTTCTCTTCCTTCGGTTAATCCGATATGACAAGGAGACCCTGCACGTTGGCACGTACGCCTGGGTAATTGACCGGCTTTCACCGGCATATTTAAAAGGCAGGATTCAGTCCTAAGGCTCCCCGACACTGACTGAGACGTTCCCTTGAGTAACGGTAAGCGTTTCCCATGCATGCTTCATCTCTGCTTTTCGCGCTCTGTCATTTTCCAGCCCTCGTAATACTTACCGAACACGCAGTCGACATTTATTACAGACTCGTGTGATTTATAGTAATTTAACAGCAGGCTCCCTGGCTCCTTCTCGGAGTGCGATACTTTTCAGGCAGAATTGGTCTTAAACGGCATACGCCATGTTTTCTACATGCGTTCGTGAGATGCAAGGGTGTACTCAGTTAATATTTTCTCTATGTTTGGAGTCGGAGCAATTAACCGAATCTATAATCTATCTCTTCCCAGAAACGAATGAATACGGAGCACTTTTGCCCAATGGTGTGATTGCATAAGAATGTATTATTTTCCAGGCCTAGCAGATTAACCCTGACTGGCCCCCTCCTTTTTACTCATTCATGAATCAGCAACCTCACAAGTAAGTGGATTAAACAGGCCCTATAATTCCTTCTCTACTTAGGTGGACCTTCTATTGTATTCTGAACCTGCTCATTACTTTTGCAAGCGATTGCTTGCTCACACCAGTTTGGAGCCTACGTGCCCTGCTTCTCCTCAGGCCCTTCGCTTGGGCCATTGATGATACATCTTTGAGACATAGGTTCTGCTGTGTAGTTTTAACTCACTCCCTATATGGGAACTTCCAGTTTTTAAGGTTTTTTATATTCTATCTCCAGGTAACTCGCCCCCACTCTCCCCTCCCTACCGTCCTGTCCTGAAGAACACCCCAACATAAGGGATACACTTACCTCAAGGGGTCGAAACGTCGACATCTACCACACTAGCCAGTTTGACCAACAGCGATTCATCACTGTGATATTGTTTGAAACTATGGCTATCTAAACGTCTGGATCTAATGTGGTTTACCCAGCTCTTGTATGAGCCCCTCTCTATAAAATAACTGATTTTGTGAATCGTACACTGTTCCACTCACTTCCTTATCCTCACTTCATTCACCATACCCTCACCCTTCCCTCCTGGGGCACTGCTTTAAAATTGTGTTAACAAATGGTATGAAATACTGGTTGATCAGTGTGATTAAACAACACTGTACATCAAGAATACAACGATTTTGTGTCTGACTTTATATGTAATCCTTTGGTTCTTTTATGCACATCAATCCGTGTACTGGGACCATTGTTCAAATTTACTGATCCCTCAGACGTGGCTGTAGCATCTTTATTGCTCATTCATTTTGTGAGCAAACAGAATATCCGTTGTCAGCTCACCAGAATGGGTGGCTAGGCCTAAATACAGCTTGCCTTGATTAAATCTGGCTCTCCCATAGAGAATGGGTGAGAAGATTTTTCGAGACCTGCATGGGAATGCATTTAGCTTTGTAAACACCTCGCAAGGTCTGTATTGGCTTATGCCCCGGGCGACGTGAAAAGTCGCTTAGGCTGGCCGCTGCCCTCTTAAGGCAGCCTGTATTCTTTCTAATCCAAGGCTGCCAACTAAGAACTAGAGTCTAATAAAATACTAAAATATGTAAAATTATCGACCCTGCCCTTGCACTCCAAAACCAGAGGTCTTGGTGTTTTTTGGATCGACCATCAATGGGATTTTTTAAAATTGGTTGTGAAATCCAAACCATCCATAAATAGGATAAAAAGGTCTAAAAGTCTCAGGAGGCTTCTGGCTGTATGGTCAATCAGGACGGCATCATCCTCGAAGATCAAGGCGGGTAGCATTCACCCACCCGCTCTCAGTATGTCCAAATCCTATCCAGTAAGGAACCCCTTCAGCCGACTGATGCACATTATAATTAGGAAGGATGTCAAAATGCAGCCCTGTCTAACTCCTCGCTTCAGCTTCAAGAGCTTTGTGCATTCCCCTTTACTCCTGAATATGACTGAACCTGTTAGACCATGATGAAGATCTTTTAAGGCAACAAGGGCAGGTTTAACCCCCATGGTCCTCAGCTCTGTCCAGAGCTTATTTCTGTTCACTTTTTCAAAGGCAAACCTGAGGTCCATGAAGGCCAGATTACCGACCTCCCTTTAACCTTCGTGTAATTGATCCAACAAGATGCTATTTTCGTCGGCCCAGTCGTTAGCTTCTCCAGTATGACCCAGCCAGTGATTTTTACCTTGACATCAAACAGTGAAATAGGTTTGTAACAGGTGGGATCATTTCTATCTCACTTTTTAAAAACTGCCACAATCACTGAATGACGTCAAGCTTCCGGAACAGTACTAGCAATAGGAACATTGAAATGTAAAGTGAGAATAGGGGCCCATATTTCCACCATCAACTTAAACAGGTCCCCCTTGCACGCCATTGAAGCCAGATGCCTTTCCTATTGGGAGGGTTAAAATGGCATTCCTAACCTCATTCCAAGAGATCCTTATCTTATTTCCCTCTGAGTCACACAGGGCAAGGGCTCTATGCCCTCCCCATCACATAGCGCCGAAAAAGGAGTCCCTCATGCCTGTGACGTGACAACCAAATCTGGAGCCTATGCCTCATGAAAGAAAGGAATGGTTAGCAACCCTTCAGAAGATAGTGCGGTCCCCAAGAGCACTAGCTGTCAATAGCTCGTCCCACAATTCTTTCTTTAATTAGACCTTACTTTTCCTCAACGCCGCACCATATAGGGCTCTGTGTAGTTTCAATTTGCTGCGAACCCTAGGCACTTTTTTTTTAGGGCTATGAGGAAACTTTGCAAGCTGGCGTGCAATTTTTATTGAACCATTTACAAGAAGCAGAGTGCTCTAAAGACCTCAATCAGTCAGAGGGGTATTAATATATAGACATAGCCTATCATAGCCATGTAAAATACATCTAGACAAAATCTGTAGCTCAGATTGACATGACTTGATCAACTCCACATTAAAAACCTCGGGGATAACCTTGTCCCATTTTATTCTCCGTACCTTATCACTCCAGCTGGCTCTAATTCTTAGAAGAGGAATAAGCGGCCCTCTGCTTCCTTTCCAAATGAAAAGTAGCAGAAAAGGGGTGTGATCACTAAAGCCGTTCCATTCCACTGAAAGCTAATCAGGATCTGGTGGCTTAGTGGACTAATGCGTCCACTATAGGGGCCTGCGTTTGACCTCATGGTCACAGGTTCAAATACCGGTGGGTCTACTCAGCCCTTCATCCTTCTGTGGTCGATACAATTAGTACCATTGAGTTGGGTAAAAATAAACATCTGTTATTCAGCACCAAGATACCTGTCGCGGTCAAAGTCCGCGTTTACAAATACAGGTTCTGTTTATCAGGGAGGCATATAACATTTGTAACATAAATATAATCAATAAAGGAACCTGCGCCGGGCCCTTATAGGTAGGGACACCCTTTCCAGAGTTCAGTAGCTTTAGACTCAAAAAGTTAACTAAATTATAATCTTGGGACATATGTTTGAGGAAAACGTGGTCCTCCCCCAAAAAAATCCTGATCAAAATGGGAAGAAAAAGAGCAATCCCTACAAGGATGATTAAAATTTCCCAGGATCACCAGTGCTGTATACATCAGGGAGCAAGCGGTGAATAGCTCTTTTAAAACTTTGGCTGAGACCGACAACATCACAGGATTCCTTGCCGTCCTTACTTTATTGTTAAAGGAAAGAAGGACACCTAAAACATGGGGATAATTAACCCCATCCATTTTGTAATTCAGATTCAGTTTAATCAAAGTGGCAAGGCTCTCCCACTAGGACGAAGGAGCTCTGTTCTTAAAAAAGGGGGCATAACCATCCAAATAAAGACGCTCAGAGGTGTCCCATGTCTCCTGAAAACTAATGATATCATAGACATCAAGTGACTTAAGGCCTAGACATGGTCATTAATGCACCAGCATTATTTCCAACTTAGAACTCGGAGTTCCCTGGAAGAAGTTAACAATTTTGCAGAGACAGAACTATTGGTCTCCTACACCAGTCAGCATAAATCGTTAAACTCACTCAGTGCTACAAAACGATTGCTACGGATAATGTTGGGACCGTGGTTTGGAACATTATATCGGGTCGACACCACCTTGTTTATCTGGCAACGAACCTTCTGCCTATTTCCCCGTTTCATTGGGTTTATAGAAGAATCCCAAAGGAAGCGTTGAAATGCTACTAAAGGGAGTTTTATTGGCCCAAGGATATTCAGAATAGGACCCACAATCCAAGCATTGCGAAAATTTAAAACTATGCAGTCTCCAAAATATGTTTTCGGCGCATTAACCAACCCACCCCACTCTTTGGGCCATTATGATTTCATCCAATAGCGATAACCCTTCACTGATGGGGACCCTTTCTGAAAGCCAATGGGCAATCTTATTTTTAAGCGGTTGAAAATTTTCCTGTACAAGTGGGTTTATGGGTAGGACATTAGCTAAGAACAAAACATATGGAGTAGTAGCTGGGGGGAGTTGCAGACTTAGCTCTGCGGATGCAATATGCCTCAGCAATATGCCTCAGTGACTCAGGTGGAACTGGATGGATTCTCCTTTGGGGCTGGCCCCAAAGTACCAGCAACATATTTTCCCATACTTCCCAAATTAGTGCCCCCCATTTGCGTTGAAAGAGCCGGCTGCATGGTGAATGGAGTGCACGTGGGACTAGGAGCAAAGCATTATCTGAGAATCCTTGGTTGCCCCGGTGCACCTCCGCACCCCCAGCATGATGAAGTGTGAAATGCATCCTAGGGCTGTGAGACCCAATAATAGCCACTTTACTAGGTGGGGCCACAGTAGCGGGTGGTAGATTATTGGGACAGAAGTTTTGCTTCAGTCTTCAGCTCAAGGAGATGACCTTTAGAAATCGGTCTGCTCCTTTTCAAGCACACTCGTGCTTGTGCTGTCATCCACCTTGCGGGCGGGAGCGAGCAGCGGCGCGCGTGTTGATTGAAAACATATGGCTCTCGCGCCGCCGCTGCTCGCTCCCGCAAGGCGGAAGCCAGCACAAGCACGAGTGCTTCAAAACAGCTGCTACTTGTTTTCATCAGCGTGGGCGCGCTTGTTAATTATTTCTTTCCGCCCATCGCCTCTTGCACCCTTCTGCTTGTTTCTAATTCTTCCTTACAGCGCGCGCGCACCACTCGCGGGATGCTGTTGTTTGTTAGGCGTGTTGCTGATAAGAGATCTTTGCTTGAGAATCGGCTTGTTGAAGAAGTAGCTACTCCGTATGTATATTATTTTTATGCCGAGGACAAACAAATACTCCAGCTTTTCATCTGGTTCCTGGGCGTCCTTTCATGCATGATGGATTGAAAGTGTGTCGGTTGTAGATATTCCTGCGTGGGAGAATCCTTGGATGCCGTGCATGAGATTTGGAAGCAGCTAGAAGTGTTTCCTGTAGCTTCAAGCACGTGAGCACGGAGTTGCGGAGAGTACGAGAGCAACTCAAATGCGCACGCTGGCACTTGGCAGAGGTATATTGGTATCAGGGCTCGTAAAATTCACTCGACCGCTCATTTTCTCACCTTTCAGATTAGAGGTCAAGTGCATTTCAGTTGGGTCGAGGAGATTTTGTAGGTTACTAGACCTGCAGGTCTTGTGCATTTTTTATGATTTTTCGAGCCCTGGGTATTGTCCTCTCTCTGTTGCTGTTCATTGTGCCTGCATTGCCCATGGCACAGCAAGATTGTTGCCCTCCAGAAAGTGTAACTTCTTTGGTGTGTCCTGGCATATTTTCAGCGCGCTGTGCGCCTTGAATTCTGCTCACAACATTTATTTAACACGAGAGCCCAGGCTGAGTTGAGCTGTAGATGTCCCATTTCACGTTCACGCGCTCGCTAGCAGCAGAAATTCGAGAGCAGCTCTTCAAGGTACAGCCAGATGTAACCTTCGATCATGTATAAGCCGTTTTATTTTGCTTAGTATTTCGCATCATGTATATGTTGTTTTATTTTGCTTATTATTTCACAACATACTTTATTGCTGTGTTATCTTGCCACGTTATTTTTTTATTTATTATTGTGCCGCCTAACTTGTGATCGGCCTTTGTAACCTTAGATCGCGTTTATGCTATGAAGGTTACAAAAGCCAATCGCAAGTTAGGCGACACAATAATAAATAAAATAAAACTAGTTTTTGTATTGCTGTGTTATCTCACCACGATTTCCAAGATTCTTATGCCGATCAAAATTATTCTTCAATTATCTCTCACTGTTCGTAGGTCTCACACATTCCACCGCTGCAAAAACACGCTAGCTTCCTTCTAAGGCCTGTGATCACTGTTGTTGGGTGATCACTCAAATAAGGCACTGCAACAAAATGTTCAAAACATGCTGTGCACACTGCCTCTTGAAGAAACATCCCCAGCACCAGCTGTCCTACTACCGATCTTAAGCCTGTGGTACCACAGCTATAACAACAAGCATTGGCATACACAATAGGTCTCACTTTTGGGACCTTAGAAGTATTTAGTTATGCAGCACAATATCCTTGGTGCAACAACATCAACTGTTGCATGACTAAACACTTATAAGGTCCCAATGGCGAGACCTATTGACTATGCCAATGCTTGTTACTCTTGGACATGGTCTCGCCAATTACCCCACCAGACTGTGATGAAGTACAAGCCTGCACATGTTCGATCAGGGGAGGGACTGTAGACTGCATATCCTGTATCTCTTGCGGACTCCCAATGAGTAAACAGCTCTGGGAGAAACCAGCCAGGATAGGCTGCTCCCCTAATTCCAATGCAAAGTCTGGTTCCCGGCTGTAGTGAGTTAGTTGTTCTTCTGCGTAGTAGATTTCCTCGGAGAGAGCACCCACTGCATTAGTTAAAAAAGGATAAAATAGTGGTGCTAGTTCTAGGACGCTCATCTGTAACATTAAATGCCTCTACTTTTCTTATCCCCCATAATGCGTACATAAATAGGGCGGGGTCTCAAAAACGGAAGGAAAGAGCCAGCTAAAGTTCAGAATACGAGACACCCAAGAAAACAGCAAATCAAGTATATAAGGCCAGAATTGGGTATGATCACAACAAAACAATTCACAAGCCCAGCACCAGCTATTGAAATGCCACAGAGCAAAGGAGTCACATTACCTTGGATGCAGAACCAAAGAGGATGGCTTTGCCCCGCCTCTTCCTGGCACAGAACGGGCCTGAGCACGTCCCCTGCTGCGGAAGATTACCATCGCTTTTGAGAGCGAAAGTGTGGAAGGTGGCGCCTCCTGGCATGATACTCACTGTGGCTTGTAGTCCCCTCCGGTAACTCCTGAAGCCTCGGTAACGTCCGACTCTGCGGGAGATCAACGGCGCTTTTTATCGCAAAAGTGCATTAAGGTGGCGCCAACTGGCGCAATGTTCGCCAGAGCATGTAGGCCCTTCCAGCAGCCCCTGCAGCCTCTGTAGCGTCCGTGTTGCAGAAGATCAAAAGCGCTTTTGAGGGCAAAAGTGCAGGAAGATGGCTACTCCTGGCGCAATGCTCACTGGGGCTTGCAGTTCACTCCAGCAACCCCTGCAGCCTTGTATTCAAATTCATAAAGGGTTGTCTGCCTACTAAAGATACAAAATGGATAAGTTTTTGGCAATGGGTGATTCTGTCTCATATGCACATTAACCACATACCGACTATATAAACTATTCAACTACTCTCATGTATGCATCTATTTGTCCGCTCCTTTAAATTGATGGTTAATGGGTAATTCAATGGGAGAGTTATTCTTTTTATTAGGAACTCACTACCCGTACAACTACTAGGCTAGAGGTATACAAAGTCTTCTCATCAAAAGGCCATATTTACCACGGCACATTTCTCACTTACAACAGGCCACAAGAAGGCTCTGTTACACAACAGTGAGCGCGAACGCTCTCGTTTCAAAGTAGATTTCCTGTAAGTGGACCCTAGTCACGGAACTCGCAAACTTGTACCAGGAGGTCAAAGCAATCATTTGAAGTTCATGAATAAGCCAAAGATGAGGCTCTTATACAAAACTCCTAAATCAACATAGCCATCTGAACATATCCCTCAACCATCTGTAATTACTAAAGCCTAGTGCACAGCCAATGGCTTGAATTCCCCTGTACCCCTTTCAAACATGAACACATAGTTTGTTCTCACAGGAAATAATAGCCATCAAGAACTAATTTGCTATAACCTGAAACAGACCAACTACTGGAGAGTAGTTGAATAGTTTATATAGTCGGTATGTGGTTAATGGGCATATGAGACAGAATCACCCATTGCCAAAAACGTATCCATTTTGTATCTTTAGTAGGCAGACAACCCTTTATGAATTTGAATACAAGGCTGCAGGGGTTGCTGGAGTGAACTGCAAGCCCCAGTGAGAATTGCGCCAGGAGTAGCCATCTTCCTGCACTTTTGCCCTCAAAAGCGCTTTTGATCTTCTGCAACACGGACGCTACAGAGGCTGCAGGGGCTGCTGGAAGGGCCTACATGCTCTGGCGAACATTGCGCCAGTTGGCGCCACCTTAATGCACTTTTGCGATAAAAAGCGCGGTTGATCTCCCGCAGTGTCGGACGTTACCGAGGCTTCAGGAGTTACCGGAGGGGACTACAAGCCACAGTGAGTATCATGCCAGGAGGCGCCACCTTCCACACTTTCGCTCTCAAAAGCGATGGTAATCTCCCGCAGCAGGGGACGTGCTCAGGCCCGTTCTGTGCCAGGAAGAGGCGGGCAAAGCCATCCCCTTTGGTTCTGCATCCAAGGTAATGTGACTCCTTTGCTCTGTGGCAGATTCACCCACTTTGCTTACACTTCTATAACAGACCACATGTCCCCAAAGCAAGCACCAGTAACTTAAGAGGATAGGCATACCACAACTAAAATGCTTACTCTTCAATGCAAGGTCCATAAACAAATAACAATCTGTTAGACCTGGCACCTTGGCGTGGGTCTCCCTTCCATTTTTGCTGTTGCCTCATGTGTTTTTGCTGGTGTTAGATGCTCAGGGCACTGTGCCACTGCTGTCCAGTGCCACAGTGCAAGTGCTCCCTATTGTAAATTGATGTATGAATGTGATTCCATGATTGGTTGGTTTACCTGTCAGACCCTAGTACAGTGCACCAGGAGTGCCCAGGGCTTGTAAATCCAAATGCTGCTGGTGGGCTTGCAGCACTGGTTGTGCCACCCACAGAAGCAGCCTGTAAAAGTGTGTCTAAGGTCTGCCATTGCAGAGCCTGCGTGCAGTCTGGTACTGTCATGCTGACTGGGCAAGTGCACCCACTGGCCAGTCCCTAAACCTTCCATTTTCTTCATATCAGACACCCCTATGGTAGGCCCCAGGGCAGGGTGCATTGTAAGGATACGGTAGGACATGCCCTGGTGTGTGTGGCATGTTCTAATAGTGATTTACAGCCATTTTCGTTTTTCACTATTGCAAGGCTTCCTGTTCTCCATAGGCCAGAATGGGCAGTTTAGATTATTACATTTTATAATCTTAACTGACTCAGGGAACATGGTAGAAATTCAAATTTAGTATGCCTGAACTCAGAATGATAAAATACATCTTTTAGTGAAATTGGTTTTAACATTGTGTTTGAAAATACCACTTTTAGAAAGTAGGTATTTTCTTTCTTAACTGTCCAAGCCTGCCTCTGCTAGGTTGTGTATTGCTTGTCTGGAGTTTCAGGAGACAGGGTGAGGTAGCCTAGTGGTGAATAGAGAGATCTGCATCTAGAGATGGGAGAGAGGAGTTGCACCTGGGACCTGAATAGGGCTGTGCCTTCCCCCCACAATGCTGGCTCCAACTCCTGTGGTGCGTCTGATGTCTCTGCCCAGCACTCTGAAAGGGAAGAAGGAGTCATGTCAACAAAGTGCTCCAGAACTGGTTTGGGCTAGGCAAAGGCCCCTCTTCCCTCAGAGGACAAAGGATTTTGGGGTTTAAGTAGCAGGACCCTGATCCCAAGGATTTAGATCATTTTTGGAACAAGAAGAAACCTTTACTGAGGAGCGGAACCTAAAGAAACGGAGAAGAGACTATCCCTAAGCTGAAGTGCTGCTTGGGGCATTGGCCTGCAGTAGTTTGCCTGACTGCCAAAGGAAGGAGAAGAGACTTTGTGTGCTTATTTCAACTTGTAAGGATCTCCAAGGGCTTGAGAGAAGAGCTTGCCTCCTGCTGAAGTCTCAGGGACAACAGACTTCAACCACCAGCTCCCCAAGAGATTTTTGGAAGTGCCTGCTGCTGTTTTGGGCCTTCTGAGGGACTGCGTGTCGCAAGGAGCTGGAAGCGTGTCACCGTCGCTGCCGTCGCATCGTGGATGTCGCTGCTGTAGCTGTCGTATTGCACCACATCGAGAGAAGCGTCTCGCAATGCCGAAGAAGCGCGACGCCTTCACAGCCGCTGGGGCTGTCGCATCACACCGCATCACGAGAAGTGTCTCGCATCGGGGAAGAAGCGTGTAGCCGTTGCTTCTGCTGTCGCATCTTGGATGTCGCCGCTGTAGCTGTCGTATTGCACCGCATCAAGAAAAGCGCCCCGCATCCACGGAGAAGCGTGCCGCCGTAGGAGCTGCGGTCGTCGCATCACGGAACAAGGGTGTCGCCACTACAGTTGTCGCAGCGAGCGGAAGCATCTCGCAACGTCAGAGAAGAGTGTCGCCGCCAAAGCCGTTGCATCACTGGACAAGGGTGTCGCCGCCGCAGCTGACGCATCAAGCCAAGATCTCTCGCAGCATCGGAGACGCGTGCCGCATCAGGAAGATCTTCACGTCTTTTTTTCTTTGTACCAAACTTTCATCGCATCAACATTGTTGCAACACTTTCGTTGCCCTGCATGTCGCATCTAAAGGTACATTGACTTAAAGTGTCGCATTTAAGAACTAAAGAGAACTAAGCTAAATACTACCATTTTAAAGTAACAGTATTGTGGATTTTTGTCGTTTATGGTCTTGTGGTAAATCTATAAAAAGCATACTTATTTTTTATATAAAACTGGTGTGGTGTCCATCTGTAGTGTTGTCACTTGATTACTGTATGTGTTCACAAATGCTTTACACAATGCCTCTGATCTAAGCCTGTCTGCTCGTGCCAAGCTACCAAGGGGGTGAGCAGGGGTTATTTTAGGAGTGTACCCCTTTACCCTAACTAGAGGCGAGGGTCCCTATTTGTCACAAGTACTTAGCTGTGCCAACTAGAGAACCCCAATTCTAACACAATCCAATATATTTAATCTACAATAGGAAATAACACTAGATTTAACCTTCATTACAGAAATGTGGTTCATCGTAGACACAGGACCCACATGCCACATTCCACCTGAATTTGGCATTATCAACAAAAATCATATTGTCAAAATTGGAGGAGGCTTGGCAGACATCATAGAAAATCACCAAAAATAACATACATCAAAAACTTCACCATGAAAAACTGCAAAACCTTCCCTGTAAGATATCACTCCACTCCAACTCTCCCTTGTTCCTTCTTAATAGAGCAACCGCCACACAGCAATGCAAAATGTAAAGAGGTCTTACTAGATACAGTAACAAAGACTTTTCGGAACTACCCCAACCTATACCTTCAGGGGGCTTCAACACATGGTTTGACAATAAAAATCTAACTACAAATACGCACCTTAAGCCCTTCAAACTCCAGCAGATTGTTTCTCACCCAACTCCCCCCGCCAGGCACACATTGGCATCATATTTGACCACCTACTGTCATGTGGTCACACTATAAGCCTGACTAGAAACGCCACCATTTTGCTCATGTTTTTAAGTTGCCTTCTTTTCTTAAATACAATGGCATTAGACACACATTTCCTTGCGTGTCTGTGCAGGATAATATTCTCTGAGACACCTCTGCTCACATTTCCACTTTGCTGCACAACATGTTGATGTTGTTATTGTTCATTCGGCGACAGAGCTATCACAAAAGATTAAATAATAGTGGACTGGGGCTTGGCTTGCTGCCAATCAAGATGGCAGTGCAATGAGCGAGTTCCGCTAGCCGACAGTGCTTAGACCCCGGTAAACATCCGTAACAATCCATAGCTGATCAAACTGCATACCCGACTGTCTGGGTAGTGCTTCCAGGCGTCAGGAGAAGTTTCCTCCGGGGCCCAGGGTGACCCACAGAGCCGTTAAGCCGGAAAACCCATGGCCAGGACGATCTGGGAGGCCAGAGCACCTCCCACTGAGAAACTGCAGGGCCGAGACAGCATACGAAGCTCCTTGTAGAGAAGCCCGAGGCCGATGGGGGTGCCAACCGAAGGAAACGAGGACCCCAGCGCCTCCGGAGCCGTCAGAGGCACGAGCGATGAAAAATCGCCCTGCGGGTCGGCAGCTGAGCCTGCGGAGGGCGTGTACGCTGGAGTTCGGCCTAACCCCGAGGAACCTGGATGAGTCTCGGAGAACCTGCAATGGCGTCCTGCAGTGCGGCAGACAGAGTGATTGCCTTGTGCACCTTCTAGGGGGGACAGTGTCGTTGGCCGCGGTAAACTTGAAATTCAGTGAGTTCGGCCTCTATAGCCCGAAAAGGCCGGCAGCGGTAAGAAAGATGCTAGACCAATATTGGCATGGCAGCGAGGGGGACAAGGGTGTCCGCCCCCATGGATAGTACACCCTAACGAGGGGGGGGGGAAGCCCTCAGCATTACCATTAACCCAAACAACCCTCCGAGCGCGGGTGGCTCCCATCCCAACACACCCCTCCCCCCCGAAGTGAACAGAACCTGGTCAGCAGAGTGGGGGAGGTTGTCGGCTGAGACCCCAAGACGAAAGGTAGAGGGGGGGTCAGTTAAGCCCTGTTGGACAGCTGGGATGCAAAGCCAAGGCCCAAATCAATATGGGGGGGACCACCAGGAGCATTTAGATTTGCAGGCAAAGACAACATAGTAAATACGTTAATAGAGAGGGCCTACAATGGCCCGTAACAAGAGTGCATCAGAGGGTCAAGCTAATCAGATTGAAAAATAAACAGTTGCATTGGGGCACTTGGGGTGGGGGGAGGTCCGGACCCAAACATGAGGAGTCCCCTGAAGAAGCCGCAAGGGATTCAATACCTGAACCTTCCTTGAAGGACATCATAAAGGCGATCAGAGAGATGGGGGACATGCTGGAGCCAAAGGTGAACACAGTCACTGAGGAGGTGAATCTATAGAGAGCCGACCTTCGGAGATTGGCCGATTAGGTTTTGGAAGTAGAAACTAACATAGGATGCATCAAGGTCAAGACCAAAAGACTGGAAGAACAGGTTGCATCCATCACAAAACAACAAAATCTTTTAATTGCCCGCATCGAAGACCAGGAGGGAAATGCTAGGCATAACAAAATGTGCGTAGTGGGGGTCCCGGAGGGGGCGAAAGGCCAAACAGCGGATCTCTTCCTGGAAAACCTAATACTTCATACTCTCTGGCCCAACTACTTTTCAATTGAGCGGGCACACAGAGCATTGGGGCAGCCACCGCGTCCAGGAGCACCCCCACGTACAATCATTTCCAGAATCCTGAACCTTCGGACCGTGATGCGATTCTGCAGGTGGCGCGTTCGTAGGGAGATCTACAATATGAGAACGTGACAAGGTTGTTCGATGCCGTAAAGAAAGTTCTCTGAGATAAAAATCTCAAATATACGATGCACAGTTATTTTTCACGACACCAAAGGAGGCCTGGGACAGGCTGGAGAGTAGCCAGCAAGGGGAAACACCAGAAGGGATCGTCAGACTCCAGGATTAGTTCACACAAGACGGGGGGACCAGGCGAATCATGCTCACCAGTTGGAACAAGACAAGAATAGGGATGAAGCAGCTGGACGGCCTTAGATAACTTTGATCAGTTAATACATCAAAGGAACATACAAGAGGCACTGAACAGGAGTCAAGGTAGCATGGAATTGTTGTCTTCTAAAATCTCCACGAAATAACATGATCGCTGTGGATTTAAATTAAAATACAAGTGCCGGAGTCTTAAGTTTGAATAAGTTCAGCATAATTTGAAACCAAAGGATCAGCGGTGATCTGACCTCCGCTTGCTTAAGGCACAGTTTTGGGCGACAGGCATTATGCAGGTTGGGGTGGTGGTGGGGTGGGGTTCTCTCACCACGAAGGGGTAGCAGGGATGGGGGTTATAGGGGTTAATAAGGTTTGTATTGTTTGGATGCACAGTTATGCTCATAAAATTACCAACAAATATACAGTGCGAACTCTACGTATGCTGTTCACGACGAGTGGGACACTGGGAGGGATTTTTTATTTTTTTTTACTGAGTTTTATATAGCGCAAACTTGACCCGGTATCAGAGTGCTTTACATACCACCAGTTGCGTTACACGAGGACACATTCATTTTTGAAAGGCACAGGGAGATGAAGTGATTTGCCCAGAATCACAGGATATTCAGCGTCATTGCAGAGACTCGAACTCGGTTCCCCAGATTCGAGGTCGACCACCCTAGCCGTTAGGCCAATTCCTCTCCCTCCAAGTTAACAACCACGAATGGGGTTCTCAACACAAACAACTCTACCTACATGGTCATGGAATGTAAACGGTCTAGGGAACAAAATTAAGCGCACCCTGGTCTTACAACACATCAAACGTCATCTCCCCGATAGTGTGCTGTTACAGGGGACCCACCTGAAAGGGAACCTATACAAGGCCCTGGACTACTTTAGGTATAAATTAAGAACCCATTTGGGTTTTAAATCCCACTCCCGGGCGTGGGCATTCTGGTGAAAAAGCAAGTCCTCTAACAATCAAGACAATATGGTCCGATAATCTTAGGATGTCATGGGGCTTTGTCAGGCACCTGGGAGGAGCTGTGAATCTTTGCTTCCTTTGCGTTCCACCTAAATTGCATGCTACGATCCTACCACAATTTAGCACCCTAATACTAAAACCACCACTGAGAATTCCCTTTGTGGGGGGAGACATGAACAATGTGATGAATTCGGAACTTGATCGTCAGAGTTTAGCTAGATACCAGACCGGGTAGGGGGTCCCTTCCTGATTTTACCTCGGCGCGGAGCCCGACAGATATATGGAGAAATCAGAACCCCCTTCAAAAACAATACACAATACTCAGCACCACACGGGTCCCCCTGCCGCACTGACTACCTGTTTAACGAGAAGTGATCAAATGGGGAGCTACCAGGGGGCGAAGCATCTAGCTCGGGGTATATCAGACCAATCAGCCATTGAGGTGTCACTAGAAGGACCGGCAACTCGCACCAGTAGTTGCCCAAGAATAGAGCCATGGTACCTAAAGGACAAAGAAATTAAAGAGAAATTGATCAAGGGCAGTGTTATAGTTCCAAGAAAATAGGGTCTCCGTCTCCTCCCCATGCATTTAAAACAGTAATTCGGGGGCAGGCTCCGTCCCTGATCAGGGGTAAGAAAAAGGAAACACAACTGGTATGTAAAAAGATAGAACAGGATATCATTAGGGCGGGGGGGGGGGTAACACAAAATCCCACAGCCGAGACCTGACAGAGTTTAGCAATGCAGCAGCAGGACCTCAGAAATCATGCTGAGGAATCAGCTTGTTTGCGGGCGCTGCCCACGCAACGGTGAATCTGGGACAGTAAGGGAGCCCTACAGACCACAAGCATAGAAATAGCAAGGACCTTTGCCACATATTACGAAGACCTTTATAAACCCAGGAGTAGCAGATCCTACTCGGACTGTGAGGAACTCTTAAGTGAGTTCTCAGTCCAGACAGTGTTGGATGAGGTCATGGACACTCTGGAAGCTGATTTGATGGAGAACGAGATAGTGGCAGCTTTAAACTCTTTGCAATCTGGGAAGGCCTACCGGCCCAACGGACTGCCAATAGAGCTCTATAAAGGACTCTCAGGCAAAGTCTCAGGGCCAATGCTAGAGATGTTCCGAGCTGCGGCACAGGAAGGGTCTCTCCCAGAAGACCAACGAATAGTAGTGATACATGAAGCGGGGATGCCCTGGGAGAAATACAGCTCTTACAGACAATCTCTCTCCTAAATGTTGAATTGAAGGTCCTGGCGAAAGCCCTAGCGCTTAGACTGACGACTGTTCTCCCAGACATTATACATGTTGACCACTCGGGCTTTATGCCCGTAGAAGCACTTTGCTCAATCTGCGCCGGATGTATAGGGTCCTCTATATGATCAAAGAGCTCAAAACCCACAAGATGGCATTGATGGCATTAGACGCAGCTAAGGCATTTGATAGTATAGAATGGACATACCTATCCGTGGTATTAGCAAGGTGGGGTTTGGTCCGAGATTCTGTACTTGGGTAAGACTGCTATATCAGGCCCCATTAGCGAGGGTGAGGGTTAACAATGCGATTTCTGAGGTTATATCATTGCACAAAGGTACTAAACAGAGTTGCCCTTTATCGCCCCTCCTTTTTGCTTTGGCTGTGGAGCCATTAGGAGTATGGAAACGTGGAGATCCTCTGATTTGGGGCATTCCCTAGTCCAACGGGTGGGAAGAGCGTATCTCTCTATACGCAGACAATATAGTCCTTTACTTCGCCAGGCCATATGCCTCTGTAGCACGCATCCTGCATGTTTTTGCACTTTTCGGAAGCTATTCAGGATATACAATAAATTGGGACAAATCACTAATATTTCCCCTCTCCGGGCCCCCAGCAAGGCTCCCAGCAAGCTGTGTGGCCCAAATAGTATCGGAGGGATTCAGATATTTGGGATCTTTGTCACCAAAGACTAGCAATTATTCATACCATGAAACCTTGCCCAGCAGTTGCTCCACTTCCGGACAGATGTGGCACACTGGCACACCCTCCCCTTGTCACTTATGGGCAGGGGGCGGCGTTATATAGAATGATATCTCTTCCAAGGTTTCTTTACGCCTTGCAGAACACACCGTTTCAGGATCCACCAGTCTTCTTTAAACAAGTATCCATCAAACTCAGATTACTGCTGTGGCAGGGAGGGGCGACTCGGATAGCCCTAAGAAAGCTGCAAAGAGGCATTTATGAAGGTGGGCTGGAGATGCCAGAAATCAGGAGTTACTATTGGGCCTCACAGCTCCTGATAATCCACAACTGGCTGTAGACGGACCAGAATGAGCCGGTGTATAGGGTAGATAGAGCATCCATGCAGGATGGGAACCATGACATTCTCCCATATGCAAGCAAACAGAAACTGAGACTACCAAAACATACTGAGACTACAGTGCGGTGCTGGATAGAGTCCAACAGATACCTGGGTTGACACTCCAATTTAACGGCTATGACCCCGCTTTGGTACAGCGATCTGTTGAGGGAGGTAGCGAGACTACAGAGGTTTTCTGGTTGGAAGAGGATAGGGATCGAGCACTTGCGAGATGTTTGGAGAGGAGGCTCCTTGCACGCTTTCGAGACCTTTATCAGGAATTTGCCCTCACCCCACGTAGCGACTTCGATACTACAAACTAGGCCATGCACTCCGGAGTCACATCCGAAAGGGTACCTGTATTCCAGACTTCTTTCTCTGGAGGATAGATTGCTAGCTGACCCCATCCCAGAAAAAGGAATATCAATGATAAACCAAAAACTAATAAACAATTCTACAGACCCGATGGAACACCTCCAGCGGACCTGGGCGAAAGATGTGGGAGGCTTAGAAGATGAGGAGTGGGTGGACACCCTGCAGAGCCCCCGGGACATAGCAAATCAAACCAGGTTCAGGCTCATACAATTCCAAATCCTACATTGTGCACATTACCCACGCACTTTGCTACACAAATTGGGAAAGGGGGATTCACCTTTATGTATAAGAGGTTGTAGACAAGAGGGGCCCTTCTATCGGTGATACAAACTTACTGGAAAGATGTGACAGATAAAATGACTGGGGCTCTGGGGACAAATGTACTGATGAGTGCAAAGGCGTTATTATTAATGATTCAGGGCGAGGAAGACTGGCCACACCACACAAGGATTTAGTGGGCATTAGCCGCCGAGAGGTGCCTAAAGAAATATAGTAAAGAAATAGGGAGCCTCTTACCCCCTGACGGTTGCGAAATGGGAAACAGATATGGACTGGTGCCTGAAGGCAGAAGAAGTAGTCTACAAAGCCAGACGGTGCCCAAAAAATTTGGAAAAAATATGGTCACCATGGAGGACCTACAGAGGGCCAATGGTGGGGTTTTGAAGGGGAGAGGAGACTTGGTAACTTTCTAAGTTATGGATAAATGATACGAAGGTGGCCCTGCAGCGGGATTGAATGTTGGGATTTGGATGGTGAGATTCTGTTCCCCAAAAAAGTGGTGGCCACCCGAGGGAAGGATATGTTGCCAAAATGTGATGTAATACGCACTGTATATTCAACAAAGCTTCTGTACAATGAGCATGGTTGTGAAAATAAAAAGATGTTTAAAAAAAACAAAAAACAATAATGGCCTGACTGGGACTTTGGCATAGTTACAAGGGTGAAGTTTAATATATAAACAATATTACTCCTTTGTTTAGATAGAGGAACAATTCGCTGGCACTGAGAGGTCACCACATACCGGAATTCCAGCCCAGCTGATTCCTGTTTACCTTGTGCGAGGGATGATGCCCAGCTCTCCACCAAGACAGGCACCCTGATAACACTTACCCACAGGTAATGGGGGAGTTAGATCACCCTGCAGGGATTTGGCAGATTCACCCACCCTAGGCACACTAGGTTAGGTTACGCTAGGTAGGAGCAAAATATAACTATTTAAATGCTTGCAAATATTCTCTGTAAACAGCACGATGGAAGAACTGTTAATCTTTTTCACCATTCTCATAAAGCTAATTAAACGGTCCTGTTTCCTTCGAATGATTATTGCACCACACATATTTGATTCAATAATCACATGGATTCAATAAATATTGAAACTGCATGTTGTGCATTTCTTGTGTATCTCTTTGGGTATGCATGACTTACTAAACAAAAAGGTTCTAGATCGGTTACCACTATTTCCTTGGGGGGGGTCAGGGTTGTCATGTTCTGAGGTTGCACATTCCATTTGTTACCTTGTCAGGTTTGGGGTACAGATTGTGCACTGTGAGCTAGCAGGACTAAGGTCAACATATCCTGATGGTGTGCGTAGAATCAGTCTTGCACAGTTTTGAATTATTTTGTCCAACAACTGCACACTTTTTACTGAGAAAGTATAAGCTGTACAACACTGCGACAAGCCAAAATGATAGACAACTCCCCAGTAATCTGGAGCGACTACACTACCATTACCTTCAGGATCAACATAGTTATCAATAATAACAATTCAAAGTCAGCAACAACCAATAGCAACAAACACAGATACAGACAATGAAAAAAACTAGAACTGAAAGAAAAAGAAAACTCCCATCTGGAAAGACGTCCAATAAATATACAACTGCAACACAAATACACCACCTTCAACCGGATTTCCACTGCACTGGACAACTATATGCTGATAAAGACACATCTAGGGTTAGCCAAAAAAGAAAAATTCATGACATTATCAAAAGAATGAAAACAACTTAGCACACTTCAAGGCAAATGGAGAAAATTATAAGATAACAAAAAAGACAGGATCATACTACACCAGTATAACACAACCAAAACCTCAAAATAGAACTCTATTCCACAAGTATAATTGAAGACAATTGCCATTCTAAAAAAGTTTACAAGATAATAACAGAAATCCTCAATCAGGAGTGCCAAAGCACAAATGCATCACAATTGCAAACCTTCAGTGATAATAGCTCCATAGAATTGAGCTCAGAAATTAAAACAATAGAAAATTATCTTAAAGAAAACACAGCTGGCACACCCAACAAAGCTCTCACCAACCGTAAAGAGGGGCAAAAGCAATTTTCCACCACTTTCAATTCCTTCTCAGAAAAAGATTCCACAAAATTACTATCTCGAGTAGACTAACAGGATCACCTTCAGACCCAGCACATTCAAAATTCTTGAAAGATAGTCTTCACATAATCTGCACAGGAGAGGTAGCTATAAGCTTACCCACAAGTTCTCTGAACTAGGGGCCAGAAGTACAAAGCTTATTTGGTGGTCGTAAATGGTCAGATCAGCAGAACCTAAAAAAGGCGTTTTATAATGTCAAAGGCAAATTGTGATTCGGTAACTTGTTACCGAATCACAATTTGCGTTTGGTACCAAATACCGATCGGTATTTGGAAGGCATGTCCCTTCCAAATACCGAATCAGAATGGTATGTATTGCTTTGCGATCAAATTCCGGTCGCAAAACAGTAATACTTTACCACCAGTTTGAAACTTGTGGTAACAGATTCACAGAATGTAAAAAAAATTAAACTGCCAAGTTTCATTTTTTTTTAAAAATGCATTCAGTTTTCCTTCAGGGAAAATGGGTTGCAGTTAAAAACAAAAACAGCAGCAAAAAAAGGAAGATTGCTTTGTTAAAAAGGAATTACAGACATGGTGGTCTGCTGACCTCAGCAGGCCACCATCCCTGTGATGGCTGCGATTCCTAATGGGTCGCAAATTGTGACCCATTCCATTAATATGCCACAGGAAATCGCTAATGAAACTCAAAAGGGTTTCATACATTACGAATACAGATTTTCTAATCGTGATTTGGAGAGAATCGCAATTAGATCAGTATTGCTAATGTTAGTACATCTGACCCTACGTTCTTTCCCACCCGAGCTGAAAACCTCCTACATTAGACCACTCCTCGAAAAGAAAAACATCAACATACCCAACACAGCAAACTGCAGATCAATATCTAATGGTGTGTTCTTAGAAAAATATATAAAAGAGCAATTTTTAAAATCAACTTTCCATGCTTATGTGGGAAAATTACTTGATGTCAGAACAACAATCTGCATTAAGACCAGGTAGAAGGAAAGAGTCCATATCCATTTGGGATGATCTAAAACTGATAATATACCAGAAAGGGTGTCCGTCCTATTGCTTTGGGACCTATTCGCAGCATTTGAAAAGATCCACCACAACATGTTACTTCAAAGACTATCATCTTGGAATATGTAGAAATGCTCTAAAATGGATTGACTCTTAGCACAAACAGAGGCAAAGCTTGGTATGCCCACCACCTTTTACACCAGCCCCACACACCCAACATTGTTCGGCCCCTTAGCGGTCCATTATATTGTCTAAATAAGTGGTTCTTAACCTTTCGACTTCTGTAGACCCTCCACTTAATCATTACTAGAACTTGGGGACCCCCACTGAATGTTTATTGGAATCTAGAGACCCCTACCGAATACCCCAGGCTCTGCATTTTAGATGATTTGCACTGCAAAAAAACACATAAAAAATACAGAAACAAGCATGCATGAAACAAAATGTATAAATGAAATATTTTTTTAAATTGACAAATATTTTTTTTAAATCTACATTTTAAATGTAATGGGAAAGTTGAACCTTTTCCAGAATCAATTGAGGCCAATCATCGTCCATACTGTATTATGTTTGATGCACTTGCAGTGCTCCCATGAATCAACCAACTTAGGGCCTAGATACGATAGCAGTAGGACCGACACCGACGGCATGTTGGCGTCGGTCCCAGCAACATTGCATTATTTTATCATTTAACTGTTTTTTTGTGCTATATAATTCTATTTGGCTCGTTTTATGTATTACAACACAAAGAGCCCTCGGGTCCGAATAACCGACTAATAGTTGTCCCAATGAGAAAAGATGGAAAAAACAGTGCTGTGGAAGAGGGGTCCCTTTTAAGGACGTTTTCCCTCACACACCAAACGTGTCATGCTTAATCATGGGGATACCTTGTCGCGTCACGAACCTAGTCGTGACGCGGGCTACAACCCCCTCACTGTGAGGGAGGAGCTAAGGGATGTTTTAGTGAAGAAGAGGGGTATAACTAAAACCCAATGTGAGCAAATGTGTGAGTGGGGTAGTGCAGTGCTGTCTGAACAGTGGTGAGAAAAAGTGGATAAAACTAGCTACAAGGTAAGCCTACCGTAGTTTATTAATGCTTCCTGGTGCCAGGATTAAAAACAGAAATTGAGTAGTGTGGCTGCCCTTCATTAGAGGTAGCTGCACTACAAAGTGATCAACATGTTTCTGCCTCATTGACCTGAACCAGTGTCATGGCTTTCATCAGGGTCTCTCTTTTTTTAATAGCTACTGCAAAGCGTGTGTGAAAACAATGAAAATAAAAGGATTTTCAGGTATTTTAGATCATCTGTCCCTGGCAGGTGGCACTAGGTACCAACGCCCATTCAACCGCTCAGCTCAAGAGTGGCATCTCCGGCATCTGTCCGTGGAACAGGGAGGCATCGTTTTATGTACTGTCATAGGTTTTATTTATGTATAGTTTGCAGTATAGTCCCGTTTTTGGCAAAGGTGACGGAATCTTATATTAACTCTATCCTCTCAGAGTACATTGAACAGAACTCCATTCTGGACTCCTCGCAACATGGCTTTCGAGTACGTCATGGGACAGAGTCTGCACTGTTGGCAGTGTCGGAAGCTATTAGGGATAGTCTGGATAGGGGTGACTCCGTGGCTTTGGTCCTTTTGGATCTAAGGGCCGCCTTCAACACCATTTCACATGCAATTTTATTAACTTGTTTGCAGGAAATTGGTGTTGAGTGGGAGGCTTTGGGCTGGTTCCGCTCTTTCTTAGAGAAAAGGTCCTTCCAAGTCTCCATGCCTCCGTTCCATTCCCAGGAGTTTGCTCTGCATCAGGGAGTACCGCAGGGCTCAGTTTTGAGCCCGCTTTTGTTTAACATCTATGTTCGCCCCCTGGCTGCGGTAGCTAAAAACAGAGGGCTTGTGTTAGTGTCATATGCTGATGACACCCAACTGTTGATCTCCTTCTCTAAGAACCGTGATGCCAATCTGGGGAAATTCAAGGAGGATCTTCTAGCAGTGGTGGACTGGATGGCGGCTAACTTTTTGCAGCTTAACGCTAGCAAATCAGAGATTCTGCTGTTTGGGAAGGACAGGGAACTTTGGTCCGAACAGTGTTGGCCTGAGCGTCTTAAACCTGCGCCCTCTCCCAAAAAGGTTGTGAAGAATCTAGGGATATGGTTTGATCAGGGTTTGACGTTTGAAGCGCAATCCAAAACAGTGGCTGGGGTGTTTGGGCTTTTACGAGGTCTTAGAACCGTGATAGGCTTCTTTGCCCCCCA
The DNA here is from genome assembly GCF_964204655.1 of Triturus cristatus. NCBI lineage: Eukaryota > Metazoa > Chordata > Amphibia > Caudata > Salamandridae > Triturus > Triturus cristatus. Next base: position 636,045,470 of record NC_140593.1, read on the forward strand.
AAGTGCGTCAAACCATAGTCCAGGCCCTTATTCTGTCTAGGCTGAACTATGGTAATGTACTATATTTGGGCGCTAATAAGGCCAGTACCAAGCGTTTGCAGAGGGTCCAGAATGCCGCTGCGCGTCTGCTGGTAGCCCTTCCGAAGTCTAGCTCAGTGGCCACTCTGCTCCTAAGCTACACTGGCTGCCTGTAGAAAAAGGTATCCAGTTTAAGGCTTTATGTGTGGCGCACAAAATCTTGTCTGGTCAGGCCCCTGTGGGCTTGTCCAACCTACTCAAGCCGTACACCCCACAACGCCTATTAAGATCGGCTGGCTGCGCCCTGGTCTGTACCCCTCGTGTTTTCAAAGCCAGAGCAGGCGGCCGTTCCTTTCGGAACTTAGCCGCCAAACTCTGGAACTCATTGCCTGTTTCTATCAGAGTCATTCTGAAGCACTTGGCCTTTCGCAAAGCCATAGAAACCTGGCTCTTCTCTGGCCAGGCTAAATCTATATCGGTCTAGCTCTTATTTCGCTTCTGTCTCCGGGACGTTGGTCTTGGTTGGGGTCGCGCTGGGAAGCCCCGTTGCTGGGGCAGCCATGCGCGTTACAAATCGGACTAATAATAATATTCATTTTCAAATGATTCATACTTCACTGTGTGAAACCAATTTTGAAGTTTCCACATTTACATTAACTTCCCTGTAACACTGTTTCTTATTATTATTTCTGTCTATTTTGTTTTGTCACCTAATGTATATTTCTTTGATATAATTATTTACAAAATTTGAGCCTTCGTTTTAAAATTCTGTATTAATAATTGTGTATTTTATATTGAATATTGGCGCATTGGGTTTAACATTATTAGCATTATTTTATGGTCGAATAATTTTTAATTGACCAATATGTTGGCTAGAGATTTTCCATATTCACAACGGTGTTGGTCCTACCAACATCTGCCCCTGAGGTCCGTCTGCCGCATCGTAGGCATCAGGCGGAGGGACCATCCGCGGCGCTTCTGAAGGGCTCAATGAGCGCTTAGGTGCGTCGGTAGCCACCATAATCCCATAATGATGGTGGTGCCTCACTCGGCTCCACCAATCGGATTACGATGCCACTTTTCAACACCCTTTCAATGTCGGCCTTTCCGACATGAAAAGGCTGTCAGAAAGCATCTTTGGAGGCTCAACATCCTTGCACCGTGTGTCCGGCACCATGTTTCAAAAAATGTTTTAAAACATGCATTTTACAATGGAAGCCTGTGCTGCTGGCCTTTTCTGCCCATCGCACAAGCTTGTATTGTAAAATGCATTTTTGTGGACAGTCGCATCCCAATACTGAAGCTGGAACTGACAACCTAAGGTCAGGCGGTTCCAGACTGATACATGGTAATGAGCACCTTAATTTTTAGCATCCAATTTCAAAATCCATCACATTTACATGTTTTAAAATTTTCAATTGTACATTTTTCTTCTTTATTTTTATTGACATATTGATCTGTTAATATTGGTTAAGTTTCTAGGCTGCCGCAGACCCCATGACTACGCTTCACGGACCACCAAGGGTCCCCAAACCACAGGTTAAGAACCACTAACATAAATCATCAACAAGAACCTAACCCCCTTAAAGGACTCAATTGGGTCATTCAATCTCAACTCTTAGAAATATAAAATATAAAGAGGATCTGCAAGTCATTACAGAAATGGATGACCCAGAAGACCTCTATAAATGCAAACTTTACGACTGCTTTTGCGTCACCTATAGCTCAACACCGCAAAATAGATAATGACCTGTGGACAGTCGCTTAGACACCAGCCTACTGCTATATGACCCAAGAACTCATGACCGCCCCAACATCATCAAGAGAAGCAAGAAGCCTAGTGGGAACCATTGATTCTGAAGTAGCCTAGATATTACGTCAACAAGGTCAAAAAAAGCAGCTACTACACAATATAAACGCTACAACGCATCTTCCTGTACTTTGGACACTAACAACAGCTGCAAGCTATCCTCACACTTGCATTCTTCGAGCTTGACTATGCCAACAGCTTATCCCTTGGCACCCCAGTTTCATCATATTCAAAAGGACAACCAATCTTAAATGCTGATGCAAGACTCGCGCTCCACCTTCACTCAAGAGAACACATGAGTCCAGTTCTTCAATCACTACAGCCACTTGTTGCTACGTGTATAATGTTCAAGGCAATATGCATCGTCCACAAAGCTTCCCCAGTAAAAGCCACAGTACCCACATTTTAATTCAAGCAACACAAACAAAATAGGGCACTGCACTCCAATCTTTCCCCACGGTCATCATACCACCTTACTATAAGAAATCCATGGGAGGCATTTCTTCCGCAGTACAGGACGCCATGCTCTGGAACTCACCAACTACCGGGATGACAGGAATTCAAGAGCATAACACTTCAAAAAAAGGGATGAAAATATGAAAATTTCCGATAGCTACATCACCTCATAGTCCATGACGGGTGGTCACAACTAGCTACGTATTATAACTGCTTCTTGACATCTCACAATGACAACCATATAGAGAATGAGAGGTCATCAAAGCAGATCACTCCCTCCAATCTATGCCTACTCAGGATCATAAACCTTAAACTAAAAATCTCTGAAAGCCCACCCCGTTTGGTAACCTGAAAGGACAACGAGACCACAAATGCGGCTGGCCGCGGCCCCCGCAGGGGGCCACCCTAAGCGGGTAGCCACCCTTAGTCACATTTGGGCACTTCCCCACCCCCACTAATACGGGGGACTATAGGAAGAGTCCCCTGGCCAGACACGTCACTTCCGACACAAAGAGGAGGGGGAGGTATTTATGCCTCCCCCGGCCATCTTGGCGTCCTCTTTGCGCTGGACACGCCGTCTCCCACCCTACCGCTTACCAGGCGTGGGGTTGGCAGGCAAATTACATAGGATGTTGTAATGTTTTTCTTTGTCGTTGCAGGCGGAGTTACAGGGCGATCTGGAAGCATATGGGTACAGAAAGGTTACCTCTGCAAGAGCACAATAGGGGTGCCAGAGCCAAATCACAGGAACCTCGTGTGGAGGGTCCTGGAACAACTACGTCGGCGCCCCGTTAGTCCTTCGGGCGGTTGTGGGCCTGAACAACCGGGGGTTTGCCTTGCTACGCTCCGCCCTGAAAGGGGCGTGAGTAATAAGGGACCAATGTGTCACATGATCCAGTAAGGGGATCACCCGTGATCCAGTAAGGGGATCACCCCCATAAGGGTAGCGCTGATGGGTTTCTCCACAGTGCGTGGCTCATCAGGCGGGCAGGGCAGCATTGGTTTATACAGCTGCCTGCCCTTGGATCGCCCGTAAGATAACCCACCATATTGCATACTTTTGTATGGAATAAACCTGCAGCAATATTTTTCCCAAACAAAAGTTGTGTTGTGTATTTATTTATGCATGCATACTCTGTTGTGGTAAGGGTGGGACCTGGTGCCATAATGGGACTAATACCATAGAGAGACGTGCAGATATGTTCAAGGCTACCAGTTTACGAATAATCATTTACTGTGCGCCTTTCTCTCACCCTTCTTCATCCACCAAACAGCTAAGTACTGTGTCCCATAACACGATAACCGCACCTCGGTGGTGATCACACATGCCACGGAAACATTTCCCACAAAGGGTCAAAACAAAATGCAACAAAATGTCAAACATGCATCCTTGCAGTGAGGCATGCTACCCATGAAGTCAAAAACATCAGTGTACCCACGGTTAGCAAAAGCTACGCAAATGTTACAATTCGCTCAGTGCCCATTTCCTTTGGGAACTGCAGGTCGCAAGGGCACTAGCCTAGCGCTCCATTAGGAAGTCACCTCTTTTATGAATAACACATTCTGATATTGACACGTCCAACGAAGTCTCCGTGTGCATCTCTCTTCGTGTTTATCGTTCGTGGTCCGAGAGCATCCGATACTGACATGCATTCCCCTGTGCTAGGTCCGCCTCCAAGGTACTCTCCCTCACCTGTGCACAGGCCCTCGGCTTGCTCCTCCTTGTCGCCTCCCCGTGCTCTTGGGTCCTGTGCCTGTGCATGAGAGCTTCCCGAATCTGGATCCTCACAATGGCTGCTGCTCCGCGATGGCAGTGGGAGGAGGTAGGGAAAAGAGGTTTACGGAAGCAACAGCTAGGGAACGACAGGATCAGGGGACCTGGAGTTAGCCTGCGACACGAACCATTGGAGAGGGCAACGATATTGCCACAGGAGAAATGAAATGCAAAGGGAGAGCGGTCTGCAAATCGGGAGACCAGTGGGGCACCCTTACAATGAGCAGGAGCCTGCTCCCGTAGCCCGATGGTAGGTGTAGTCGCGCATGCAGGACCGCTCCGCCAATCCAGGAGCAGCGTGGTCGGCGTGCCACGCTTGGAACGCTGGGAAGAGTAGTCCGTGAAGGGTTGGTATACTCCAAAATGACTAGAATACATATATGCTGCTTTTTCGGTTATGACTTCTTCTGAGAGATTACGCGCAGCTTGGTAAGAACACTACTCAGTGCGCTACCAACCTCCGGGATACAGCTCTATTCCTAATGGCCTTTGCTCGGCCGTTTAAGATCATCGGGCCGATATTGTGTCCACAATAGGAGGTGTGATTCTTTATGCCTTTGTATTCTCTAATTGTCTAGTTCGTAGTTGATCTTTACATTGCTGGGTGTCAGTGCCGTGGCAGTCTATCGTTGCAACCCAAGAGCATTTTTTCTTACCTCCTACTGTTAAAAGTCAGGAGAAGGTTACCTCAACACTATTTTTATAACTATACATTCCTGAATTCGAAGCCAGATGTACTAGGTATTGTTTTTTGTGTGTGGTTTTTTTAACGTTTAAAGAGCTTTATTTCAATTTGTAAACATAGTAAAACATCATTACAGAGTAAAAAGTTACAGTGAAAAACAAACGCTAATATAATATTATACTTTCAAAACGAGTCCCATAACTGGGAAATAAAACTATACCAAGGAAAAAGAGCTTTTTTAAAATTTTAAAAGGAGAAAGAAGGAAGAACAAAGAGGAGTGAAAGAAAAAGAAAATAAAAGATAGAGGGGGAAGAGGGAAAGAGAAACAAAAAGGAAAGATGCCGAAACAATAACCATAACCTCTACAAGAGTTAAGAGTAAACAAATAGTGAGAAAAGAAGAAGGTACTTTAAATGAAAACAAACACAGTCAAGGAACTTGTTTAGAAAGGTATGCTGTAAGAGGTGACCATAATAAATCCTTTTTTATTAGTAAAGGAACAGAAGTGGCGAATGCACGATCAAGCCGGTGGTGATGACATAACAAGTTTCACCATGCCTGATATGAAATTTTGGAGGTATTTTTCCAGTTAGTTGTGATAATCTGGAGGGAGATGGCTATAAATAAGTCTATGAATCTTCGTGCATTACAGTGAGCATCCCATATTGGAGAGGAACCTCCCAAAAATATATGTGCAATGTCAAAAGTGAAATTTGTGGATAAAATATCATTTAATTTGGACCAAATACAAAACCATAGGGATTTAATAAGTGGACAGTGAAAAAACATGTGGAGAAGGTCACTGTCTTCACATGGACATGACCAGCATTTTTTAGTGTCAAATATTTTGAATTTGTATAAGTCAGAAAGGGTAAAAAAAAGTCGGTTGTAAAAGAAGAATAGAGTTTGTGTAGTACTAGCAGAACGGGAAGAGGTATGTATTTTGAACCAAACAGATTCCCAGAGCTGTAGAGAAAATTCCTGTGTTAAGTGTTTCTCCCATAATAATTATATTGCCGTCTTCGATCTGTCAACTAAAGGACGGGAGACTAGGTATTGTTTTGACACCAGCAAAATGCCTTTTTAAATGTACCAACCCTATTTTGCGAGTTGGTGACGTATTACTGACTCGCAAAATAGGATTTGTGAGACATTATTAGGAAGGGGCATGCCAAGGGCTTTCCTTCCTAATAGGAGTGGCACTGGTATGTAGGTCAAAAAACATTCTCAGTTTACCACCAATTTCAAATTGATGGTAAGCCAGTCTATTAAAATCCAGAAACGTGATGCTTTCCAGGGAGATTTTAAGCCTTTATTCAATTAGTGCAAATATCCATCAACCCTATAAGCAGCCGGTTCTCCCTCCAACTGTCACCGCCTCCCACAACAGCTCAGTTCAAGTTATCACCACTACATATTTCACCCCTGATGACAACTACAACCTTTAACTCATAGTGTTTCACCCCTGGTGACATGGCCAACCTTCTACACATTGCTGCAGGAAAGATGAAGTAAGACATAACACATTCGCAAACAGGAAGGGATCTCCGAGGGACGCCTTACCCTCTGTGAATGGAGGCATCAACATTTTGTCAGAGCAGGCAGTGGTAAAATGAAAAGAAAACTTTTCAATTTTATTTTTGGAAAGCATCCCGTTTTCCTTTAAGAAAAACGGGCTGCATTTAAAAAGAAAATGCTTAATTTAAAAAGTATTCACAGATGTGGATTCACATCTGTCTTTTCTAAGCTCTACAGAGTGGGCTTCTTGAAATACATCGTAGAAGTTTCACCTTCCTTCACCAGCGGTGCGTCCATCAGATGGGCTAACCATTTGGATTAGAACAACCCTGAAATGTAATGTTAAAAAGCTCAATATATATCAGGGTTAAATATCTCATCACCTAGCGGAGATTATTCCTATTTGTTGTTTAATATCTATAATAGGTATCCAACAAAAAATCAGTATCGCCTACTTAACTTATATTTGATGAGTACCTGGAACAGTTCATTACCACAAGTCATTTAATCTTAGCAGGTGATTTGAATGTAACATTTTAACCCCTGAACGTGATGCAAAATCTTACAGTAGAAGATGACAAAGAGAGGACCTCTGACCTCTTGTTAGTGACCCAGCTCTCCGTCCCTGCAGCTTCGCTGACTGTGCCTCCGCCGTTGCCCCTTCCACCTCTCTCTAGGTAGGGGTTCAAGCCTGTTGCTTTAGTTATTTGCCTTAATTTTATTTTGCCTTACTTTGCTTTAGTTTTAATTTTATCTCTTCCTGTTCCTGCCTTCCGTGCCCGTTGTTTTGCCACTGCTGCCCCACAGCCCCTTCCACCTGCCGGTTTCCCGCTCCTGCCTCCCAGCTGCATTTCCCTCCACCCTTCCCATATTTATTGGCGGCCGCTGCGCGGACGTCTGAGCAGGACCTCTGACCTCCTGGTCAGTGACCCAGCCCTCCGCCCGTGTAGCTCCGCTGACTGTTCCTCCGCCGCTCCCCCTTCCACTTCTCTCTAAGTAGGGGTTCGAGCCTGTTGCTTGAGTTATTTGCCTTAATTTTATTTTGCCTTAGTTTTCATTTTACCTTTATCTGCCCCCTGTTTTCACTTCTGCCTCCTTCCTGTTCCCGCCCTCCGTGCCTGTTTTTTCACTACTGCCCGCGGCCCCTCCCCCTCCCGGTTCTCCGCTCCCGCCTCCCAGCTGCACTTCCCTCCCCCTTACCCTTTTTAATGGCGGCCGCCGCGTGGACTTCTGAGCAGTGACACAGCTCTCCTCCCGTGCAGCTCCGCTGACTGTGCCTCTGCCGCTGCCCCTTCCACCTCTCTCTAGGTAGGGGTTCGAGCCTGTTGCTTGAGTAATTTGCCTTAGTTTTATTTTGCCTAACTTTGCTTTAGTTTAAATTTTATCTCTTTCTGCACCCTATTTTCTCTTCTGCCTCCTTCCTGTTCCTGCCCTCCATGGCCGTTTTTTTTGCCGGATGCTGCCCCGCAGCCTCTCGCCCCTGCTGGTTCCCCACTCCTGCCTCCCAGCTGCATTTCCCTCCCCCTTCCCCTATTTAATGGCAGCCGCTGTGCAGAACGTCTGAGCAGGACCTCTGACCTCCTGGTCAGTGACCCAGCTCTCCGCCCGTGCAGCTCTGCTGACTGTGCCTCCGCCGCTGCCCCTTCCACCTCTCTCTAGGTAGGCGTTTGAGCCTGTTGCTTGAGTTATTTGACTTAGTTTTATTTTGCCTTGCTTTGCTTTAGTTTGAATTTTATCTCTTTCTTCCCCCTGTTTTAACTTCTGCCGCCTTCCTGTTTCCGCCCTCCATGCCTGTTTTTTTGCCGCTGCTGCCCAGAGGCCCCTTCTCCTTTCCCCATTTAATGGCGGCCACTGCGCGGACGTCTGATGACCCAGCTCTCCGCCTGTGCAGCGCCGCTGACTGTGCCTCCGCTGGTGCCCCTTCCACCTCTCTCTCGGTAGGGGTTCGAGCCTGTTGCTTGAGTTGTTTGCCTTAGTTTTATTTTGCCTTACTTTGTTATAGTTTTAATTTTATCTCTTTCTGCCCCCTGTTTTCACTTCTGCCTCCTTCCTGTTCCCGCCCTCCGTGCCCGTTTTTTCGCCGCTGCTGCCTTGCGGCCCCTCCCCCATGCTGGTTTCCCGCTCCCACCTCCCAGCTGCACTACCCTCCCTCCTTCCCCTATTTAATGGCGGCAGCTGCGCGGCCGTGCGCAGCAGGCGCACCGCTGGTGTGCCAAAGCCGTACCAAAGGCAAGCCCATCTGCGCCTGTTCATGACCAACGACAGGGACCCTGGCTCTCCAGCCACCCGTTGCTACGGATTAACTGCCCTCCTCGCACTAAACCCCGGAAGGAACAACAACTGCCAGCTGTCGACGCCGAACACCACCCACAGCCAGTTCTCCTGTCCTCACTGCTGCTGAACCTTCACCACCATGGCCGCCATCCCCACACCCGCTGCCATCACCACTGAAGCCATGAAGTGCATCCTCCTCAACGTGAGCTCCCTGCACAGACATGCCGTAGAGATCTGGGACCTCCTCGACACCCTCTCCCCAGACGTCACCTTCTTCATGGAAACCTGTCAGGTTGTAAACAGGCAACCCACTAACCTGTCTCTCCGAATGCAGCAGGAACGATGGATGATGCTAGATAACCCCGTCCCCCACCACGGAAACGCCCCCGAGGTTCCGAACACCCCTCAAGGAACGACTCCGCAAGGGGAAAAGGGATAAAACGGGACAAAGGAAAGAAGAAAAAAGGTGTGGCTTCTAAGTCCCACTTCAGGAAGGGAGCGAAGCGAACCTCCGTAGGTGTCGGGAGCCCCTGCCAGCTAGCCCTGTTTTTCCCTGCAGAGAAAGAAGCACAGTCACTCAAAGATCTTAATTGGCACACAGGGGTAATGACACATACAGTAATCTACTAGGTGGCAGCTTACTTACGGGACAGGCAGTGGCAGGTAACCCAGACTGAGACTCGTGCTCACGGAGGAGGAATGTTAAACACCATAGAGCCCACACCGCTAATCAGAGACACTTGTCCTGACTATGCTTTCAGCAGCACGTCATTATCTATGATCAGCCTCAAACAAAAGAAGACACTTAGAAGAAGGCACTTAGCTGACGGATGGCAGTCCCGAAGTTCTCTGACACAGTGTTCGTGCAGAACGATCTCCGTAGTCCGACAGGCACCCAGCACCTTTGTGTCCAGCCGCTAAGAATGGAAATAAAAGAAGTAACGGTTCACGGAATCCGAGCCTTTCAAGCGGCTCGCCGACGAGCCGTTGCTCGTGAAGGAAAGTAACGTAGCCGGTTCCCGGGGAGTACCCCTGCGGACTCGCACCCGTAGACCGGGAAAGGAACAGTGTTCAACGTGTGCTGCAGCACGGTACGCGAGGGCTGCGCGGTAGCAGCAGCGGCAGCTGTTTCGGATCTCTCGCACGGTTCCGTGCGTTCTGAAAGGCAGTCGGCAAGGGTCAGTGACGCCCCCCTCTCGGAGCGTGTCTCGATTCTTCAAGGAAGGATTCAGACTCTCCAACGGTAGGAACAGTACGTAGCCAGGAAACGAAGAGGAACAGAGCCTCGGGAAATGCTCGGGAGCTTTGATTGACAAGCACCGTTCAAGGGGGAGGGAGGTGCTTATATATCCTTCCGATGCCTGTGTTACGTGATGGTCGCTTGGCCTTATGGGAGATGGAGTCCGGACTCTCATACTCGCCGATTTCCCCCACTACCTCGGCCGAAACGTGACAGTACCCCCTCTCAACGACCGGCGACTCGCCGGTCCGCCAGGTTTGGAAGGGAAGCGCGCATGGAAGCGCCGAAGTAGCACAGGACAATGTAAATTGCTCTTGGGTTCCCAGGAACGGTCCTCCGGACCGTACCCTTTCCAGTCAATGAGATAATAGACCCTCCCTCGCTGCACCTTGGAATCGAGAATGCGTCTAACTTCGTATTCTTCTTCCCCATCTATCTCTACGGGCTGCGGCCGAGGAGGAAGTCTAGTGCTAGGAAGGCAGGGCCGTAGTAGGGAAACGTGGAAGACGGGATGTATATGCCACGAATGGGGGAGTTTTAATTTCATGGCTACAGGGTTGATTACTTTATCCACTACATAGGGACCCACGTATTTCGGCTTCAGCCTATTGCTTCCCCTGAGTTTTAAATGTTTTGTAGCCAGCCATACCCTATCCCCCACTCCATACGATGGTTCAGTGGTACGTTTCTGGTCTGCGTTGGCCTTGTCACGGGATTGGGCGGTGCTCAGGTGTGTTCTAGCTGAGTGTAAGACCTTACGGAGGTGCGCATGATGCTCCTCAATGGTAGGGTGTTTTGACTGAACAGGCCACTCGAAGGGTAACATATTCGGATGGTGACCTTGTAAGCAGAAGAACGGTGCACACCCTAAAGAGGAATGGTTGGCATTGTTGTATGCGAATTCCGCAGTCCAGAGAAGAGTACTCCATTCCTCTTCGTGTTGTAGGGTGAAGCACCTGAGGTACTGTTCCAATGTTTGGTTCAGTCTTTCTGTTTTGCCATCTGTTTGCGGATGGTAACTCGTTGATAACCGGGCATCAATTTTCATGGATTCACAAAAGGCCTTCCAGAATCTGGACGTGAACTGAGTCCCCCTATCGGTGATGAGGACCACTGGGATCCCGTGGAGACGTACGATATGTTGAAGAAACACTTGAGCCAATTCCGCTGCAGAGGGCACCTTGGGGAGGGCGATGAAGTGCCCCATCTTAGTAAGGTGATCAATTACTACCAATATGGTGGTTTGCCCTTTACTGGGTGGCATGTCGACGATGAAGTCCATTGACAACGTGTGCCAGGGTGTTGGAGGTATGGGAATGGGCCGCAAGAGCCCACTAGGTCTTTGATGTAGGGCTTTTCCTTGAGCACAAACCGCACATTCGGACACATAGGAAGCGATATCCGCTGACAAGGTTGGCCACCAAAAATGTCTCTTCATTGCTTGCAAGGTTTTGTGTATTCCCAAATGTCCTCCCAAAGGTGAGTCGTGGATCCATTGCATAGCTTGTTGCTGTAAAGGCTCCTCAGGCACAAATAAGTTGTCTTCCTGGTACAGCAGTCCATTTCTACTTGTTCGTCTTCCTGGCGCTTCGTCGATCCATGCTTGGGAATCAAGTTTCAGGACATGTTCCTTTACTCGCTCTAGAAAGGTGTGGTGAGTCGTGGAAGCCAGGAACGTGTCTGGAAAGGAAGCGTTGTGTAGGATTACTGGGGGTTCTTCTTGCGGCACTAGATTCACTTCTGGTGGCGGAGTTTGCCGCGATAGGGCATCAGCCTTACCGTTTTGTGGCCCCGGTCGGTACTTGATCACAAAGTTGTAGTCAGCGAAAAACAACGACCAACGGAGCTGTCTCGGAGTCAGTGCTCTGGCAGTCTTTAGGAACAACAGGTTTCTGTGGTCCGTAAAGATCTCCACGGTGTGCTTAGCTCCTAACAGGTAGTGTCTCCACTCTTCGCAGGCTCTTTTTATTGCTAGCAACTCCTTGTCAGTGATGCTGTAGTTGACCTCGCAAGGAGTGAGTTTTTTAGAATAAAAGGCCACCGGGTGGAGTTGGCCTGTACTAGGATGCCGTTGAGAGAGAATGCCCCCTATGGCGTAATGAGAGGCGTCTGTTTCCACCACAAAAGGAAGTGCCGTATCCGGGTGTCTTAATACTGGGGCTTGGGTGAAACATAGTTTAAGTTCCTGGAAGGCGTGTTCTGCTGCTTCTGTCCATAGAAATCGGGCTCCTTTCCGGAGTAGAAGCGTGAGGGGTTGGATAATGCGAGAGAATTCCTTGATGAACCGGCGATAGAAATTTGCGAATCCCAGGAAACTTTGCAGAGCCTTGACCGTAGTAGGGGATTCCCACTGTACTATGGCTTGGGTCTTTTTACTGTCCATACACAGACCATGGGGTCCTATGATGTACCCTAGGAACTCCACTTCCTCGGCGTGAAAAAGACACTTTTCCAGCTTAGCGTACAGAGCATACCTCTGTAATCGTTCCAGGACTTCTGCCACATGACGTACATGTTCTTCCTTGGAAGAAGAGTACACAAGGATGTCGTCAATGTAGACTATGCATGAGATGTCTAGGAGTCCTCGCAACACCTCATCCATAAAATATTGAAAGGCTGCGGGTGCGTTGCAGAGACCGAAAGGCATGACCTGATATTCATAAAGCCCAAACTTTGTTCGGAAGGCGGTCTTCCATTCGTCTCCGCGTCGCACCCGCACCAGATGGTAGGTTCCCCTTAGGTCCAACTTGGTAAAGATAGTGGCTCCTTTCAGTTGATCTAGTAAGACGGGTATCAAGGGTAGGGGGTATCTATTCTTTATAGTCACCTTGTTGATGGCTCTGTAGTCTATGCACGCCCGCAAGCCTCCCTCTTTCTTAGGTATAAAAAAGAGGGGGGAAGAGGCTGGAGAGGATGAGGGACGAATGAATCCATTAGACAACATTTCGGCTAGATACTGCTGTAAATACGTTGTTTCCGCTTCCGTGAGAGCATATACCCGACTGCATGGTATTAGTGCTCCTGGTTCTAGTTCAATCACGCAGTCGTAGTTCCTGTGTGGAGGCAACTTCCCTGCCTCTTGTTTGCTGAACACTGCTTGGAACTGTAGATATTCGGGCGGTAGAGTGGAGGTATAACATACTGTTTGGGTATGGCGTCCTAACGCAAGTAGCTTGGCGGGGCGTTCCGGGTTTTTGGTGCTCATGACTGTTTGTCTTGTGCAGTGTTCTTTGCAGAACGCCGAATTCATTGAGACAGAACGTGCTGCCCATTGTATCAAGGGGTCATGGTAGGTCAACCAAGGCATCCCCAGTATTAACTTGAATTGGGGGGCATCTATCAAGTCGAATTGGATGTATTCAAAGTGCTGCTCCCCTATTTGCATCAGCAAAGGTTGAGTATGGAAACGTATCAATCCTGAGGTCAACGCGGACCCATCCACAGCCTTCACGGTTTCGGGATGTTCTTTTTTCATACAAGGGACACAGATTTCGTCGGCGTACTGTTGATCGATGAAATTACCCGTGGCCCCGGAATCCAACAGGGCATGGACAACTATGAGTGTTCCTGATGGTAGTTCCAAGGTCACGCATAAATTCATATGGGCCACCATATACTGGACCGTGTTGGCCACCGAAGGAGAGACCTCTTCTTTCGGGGGTCTCAAACAAGGGGTCTCCATCTCGTTTGAGAGCGTCAGTTTTCCGACTCTTCTGCAGTATATTCCACCACTGAAAGAGTTCGATCTGTCGGGGTGGTTCTCCTGGTGAGCCGAGTGCGGGCCTTGCATTCTTTAATGAAATGGCCGGGTTTTCCGCAGTACAGACATAACCTCTGCTTTCGTCGTTGTTCTCTCTCTTCCTGACTTAAGGGACCTCGGACTCCACCGATTTGCATGGGTTCGGCGCCATCGTTGGCGGTGGTTCGTTCCTCCGTTACAGGTTTAGGTCTGGGCACGTAGGTTCTTGCTTCGGAACGATACCTGTCCCCTTTTCGCTCCTGGAGCCTATGGTCCAACTGCACCGTGAGGTCAATCAGTTCTTCACATGACTCTGGCATCTGTACTACTTGTGCGAGCACGTCCTTTAGTTCACCCTTAAGCCCTTGATAGAACATGGATGCTCTTTTTTCCACAGGCCAATTTGTTTCAACCAGGAGGCGGTTGAAATTGGTGATATATGTGAGGAGGTCTTGTGATCCCTGTTTAAGGGTGAGCAATTCCTTGTCCAACGATAGGTGGTGAGCCTTGCGATCAAACAGCTTACGTATGTCATCACAGAAGTCCGAATAGTTGTACAAGACAGGATCGTCTCTTTCTATTAGTGGAAGGGCCCAATTTGCCGCATTGCCCCCTAAGTAGGACATGATAAAGGCCGTCTTGGCTTGGTCGGTAGGAAACACCGCAGGTTTGCACATGAAATGTAGTTGGCACTGACCCAGAAAAATACCAAATTTCTTTGGGTCCCCATAGAACCGTTCAGGAGGTGCCAAAGGCAAATGCATTGGCTGTATCACGTGCACCGAGGGGATCCCCGCACCCTGTGTCCCCCCTCCTTGTGTGTGCGGTATGGTTCTAGGGGTCTGAGTGCGATCTGTCACTGGGGGTGGTAAAGTCCAATCCCTGATGTAGGAACCATTCCCTCTACCCCCTGTAGGGGTGGTTCTAGTGAGCCCAGCTACCTCCCTTCTCATGGATCCCATTTCATTTCGTAACTCCTGATTCTCTCCTCTGAATGCATCTACCTCTAAACGCAAGGCGGTCAGGGTTTCTAGAACGGACGAAAGAATAGTGGATGGATCCATCGCTCAGGCTGCAGGCAATCGTGGGCTTGTCAATCTGTCAGGTTGTAAACAGGCAACCCACTAACCTGTCTCTCCGAATGCAGCAGGAACGATGGATGATGCTAGATAACCCCGTTCCCCACCACGGAAACGCCCCTGAGGTTCCGAACACCCCTCAAGGAACGACTCCGCAAGGGGGAAAGGGATAAAACGGGACAAAGGAAAGAAGAAAAAAGGTGTGGCTTCTAAGTCCCACTTCAGGAAGGGAGCGAAGCGAACCTCCGTAGGTGTCGGGAGCCCCTGCCAGCTAGCCCTGTTTTTTCCTGCAGAGAAAGAAGCACAGTCACTCAAAGATCTTAATTGGCACACAGGGGTAATGACACATACAGTAATCTACTAGGTGGCAGCTTACTTACGGGACAGGCAGTGGCAGGTAACCCAGACTGAGACTCGTGCTCACGGAGGAGGAATGTTAAACACCATAGAGCCCACACCGCTAATCAGAGACACTTGTCCTGACTATGCTTTCAGCAGCACGTCATTATCTATGATCAGCCTCAAACAAAAGAAGACACTTAGAAGAAGGCACTTAGCTGACGGATGGCAGTCCCGAAGTTCTCTGACACAGTGTTCGTGCAGAACGATCTCCGTAGTCCGACAGGCACCCAGCACCTTTGTGTCCAGCCGCTAAGAATGGAAATAAAAGAAGTAACGGTTCACGGAATCCGAGCCTTTCAAGCGGCTCGCCGACGAGCCGTTGCTCGTGAAGGAAAGTAACGTAGCCGGTTCCCGGGGAGTACCCCTGCGGACTCGCACCCGTAGACCGGGAAAGGAACAGTGTTCAACGTGTGCTGCAGCACGGTACGCGAGGGCTGCGCGGTAGCAGCAGCGGCAGCTGTTTCGGATCTCTCGCACGGTTCCGTGCGTTCTGAAAGGCAGTCGGCAAGGGTCAGTGACGCCCCCCTCTCGGAGCGTGTCTCGATTCTTCAAGGAAGGATTCAGACTCTCCAACGGTAGGAACAGTACGTAGCCAGGAAACGAAGAGGAACAGAGCCTCGGTAAATGCTCGGGAGCTTTGATTGACAAGCACCGTTCAAGGGGGAGGGAGGTGCTTATATATCCTTCCGATGCCTGTGTTACGTGATGGTCGCTTGGCCTTATGGGAGATGGAGTCCGGACTCTCATACTCGCCGATTTCCCCCACTACCTCGGCCGAAACATGACAAAACCTGGACCAATGCCTCCTCTGCCCTGACATCGCCACCACCATTCCCAACGGTACAAGATCCAGAGGAAGGACCGCCTCCACCGCCCAGGAGGAAGACTCACCATCTTACACAAGAGCTCCCTCTGACTCTCCACCCCCAGCACGAGCGACCCCCTCTCTAACACCGAACACCTCCATTTCCAGATCCAGACCACCCCCAGAACCACGCTTCGTGGCACCCTCGCATACAGACCCCCTCAGGCCTTGCGCTTTTTTCAGCACTACCATTGTGGTCCTCATCGCACCCCACGCCATCGCCTCAACGGAATACATATTCATCAGAGACCGGAACTTCCACCTCGACAACCACAGCGACCCCAACGTCACCGCCCTCCTTGAAAACCTCGCTAACCTCAGACTGAAACAGCTCATCACCACCCACACTCACAAGGCAGGACATACCCTCGACCCCATCTTCGCAGGAGGGAACAACATCCGGTTCAGCCACACCTCGCAGCCCCTCTGGACAGACCACCACTGCGTACACTTCTCTGTCAACACCACCACTCACAAGCCCACGTCGCGCCCACCACGAAGGAATTGGAGTAAGGACACCGTGGAGCACCTCAATTCCACCCTCATCCACGACCCTCCCTCCACAACAACCAACGCCAACTCTGCAGCAAAGGAACTACACCACTGGATCACTAGCTGCGCAGACAAGCTCACACCCCTCCGCAACCCCGACAGACAGCGTCCCTTGAAGGCCACCTGGTTCACCACCGAACTCTAAGAAGTCAGACGCTACTGCAGACGCCTTGAAAAACAATGGAGAAACAGCAAAACCACCAAAGACCAGACCGCCTACAAGAACGCCATGACAGAAAACCACCAACTCATAAGATCCACCAAGAGGACCTTCATCTGGAACAAAATCCTCACCAACTCCAGCAATGTGAAAGAACTTTTCAACATCATCCTGCAATTCACCAACCCCCCCAGTGAAGCCACGGACACCACACCCTCCCAGGACCTCTGCGACAAGCTTGGCTCCTACATCCACCTGAAAATCAAGACCCTCTATGACAACTTCAGCGAACAGATTCCAGAAACCACCATCCCCTCCAGCATTGACAGCCAGCCCACCATCACCTCCTGGACCCCGGTCACCACAGAAGATACCACCATGACCATGAAGAGCACCCACTCAGGAGCCCCCACGGACCCCGGCCTGTCTCACATCTTCTACAGAGCCGCCGCCACCATAGCACCCGAGCTACCCCGCACCATCAACGCCACCTTTGAATCCGGCATTTTCCCAGATGACTAGAAGCAGGCAGAGGTCAAGCCCCTCCTCAGGAAACCCTCTACTGACCCTACGGACCTGAAGAACTACCGTCCCATCTCTCTCCTTCCCTTTGCAGCCAAGGTCACTGAGAAAATCGTCAGCGCCAAAATGACCACCTTCATCGAAGAGAACGCCATCCTCGACTCTTCCCAGTCTGGATTCCACAGCAAACACAGCACAGTGACCACCCAGTTTGCTGCCACCGACGACATCCGCACGCTCCTCAACCATGGCCACACTGCGGCCCTCATCCTGCTAGACCTCTCTGCAGCCTTCAACACCATCTCCCACCGCACTCTTTCAGCCAGACTCCACTACACCGACATATGGGGAACCGTCCTCCACTGGATCCGCTCTTTTCTCACCAGCAGAACCCAAAGGATAAGACTCCGACCCTTCCTCTCCGAACCCACAGAAATCAACTACGGAGTACCACAAGAATCATCGCTCAGCCCCACGCTCTTCAACATCTACATGGCCCCCCTCGACGCCAATGTCAGACAGTATGGACTCAGCATGTTATTCTATGCTGACGACACGCAGCTCATCCTCTTCCTCACAATGAACCCCAATGACACCAGATTCAGCTTCCAGGAAGGAATGAAAGACATTGCAGCCTGGATGAGCTGCAGCTGCCTAAAGCTCAACTCTGAGAAGACTGAGGTCCTCATCCTTCGACCCTCCCCCACCGCTTGGGACAAAACCTGGTGGCCCTCGCCCTTGGAAACACACCCACCCCTACTGACCACGCTCGGAACCTCGTCATCATCCTCAACTCCTTTCTCACCATGATTCGCCAGATCAATGCCGTTGACTCCACCTGCTTCAACTTCCTCCACATCCTCCCCAAGACCTTCAAGTGGATCCCACCCAAAGCCAGAAAGACCGTCACCCACCCACTCATAACAAGAAGACTCGACTATGCAAATGCCCTCTACGCTGGAACCAACAAATCCCTACTACACAAACTCCAGACCATCCAGAACAGCACGGCCAGTCTCGTCCTCGGCATCCCACGACAGGAGCACATAACCCAACATCTGCGAGACCTCCACTGGCTCCCCGTCGAGAAGAGAGTAACCTTTAAGCTACTCACCCACGCCTACAAATCACTCCCCAACCTCGGACCCAAATACCTCAACGAAAGAGTCTTTTTCATCGTACCCAGAAGAAAACTCCACTCTGCCGACCTCTCCCTAGCAGAAACGCTGCACATCCGCTGAACCAGAGCACCTGGAAGAGCTTTCTCCTACATCGCTGCCAAGGCCTGGAACGAGCTTCCAGTCACCATCAGACGTTCCCCTATTCCGCACACCTTTAAGACCTGGCTTTTCGGATAACCCGGAGCTGCAGCCCCCCGCCCAGTGCCTTAAGACTCTCACGGGTGAGTAGTGCACTTTAAAATTCCCTGGTTGATTGATTGATATTCCCAGTACTAGCAATATACAAACGGTCAGGAACTCTAAAGTAGTAACACAGGTTGCATCTGATGAAGCATGATTTTGCAAAAAAAAATCCTACTTGATTTAATCTACTCATGTTCGTCTTACTAATAAAACAATGACTAATGGCGTGGAAAAATTATTAACATGGGTGACAAATTTCTAGTCAGTAGCACATTAAAACGATGGGAAGAATTAGATCGTTGGAAAGGAAAATGGGCTAAAAAGAAGGAAGACAGTACAGCGACTACAGTGGCATTAACATTGTATCCTGTGAGAGAAGCAGGAATGGGAATAGCTGATACTACAAATGCCCTATGAGAGAAGTGCCGGAAGGTGGGTTTGTTCATGCCCCGTGGTCAAGACAATATATATTGCCATTTACGAATGATTTCCCAAGATTGAGAGAAAAACCAGTGGAATGGTACAAACAGGTAGAGAGATTTGCGAAGGTTTCAAAAGTATTGTGGAAGGACTTAGATGGCTTGTTTGACATTGTAGTTCCAGCAGATTTGTGGACTGAATGTAAAATTGCTATAGATTGGCCAAAAGAAGAATATCTGAGAAATTCCAAAACAGGAGCACCTTCGGAACAGGTTATGAAGAAATATAATAAGGTCATTACCTATTTGAAAGGAAATATTTCATCAAAATAAACAGATTGGGTAAAAATAGAGAGAACTACTCAAGAATTGAAAGAATCAGTACATGTTTATTATGAAAGGCTTTTACAAGTGTTTAAACAGTACAGCGGTATTGAAAATATCACTAATAAAGAAATGGGACATTTTGTATACAGGTTTGTGTATGGATTAAGACCAGAAATTAGCCTTTTGATTCAGCAGCATTTGTTTTGTTGGCAGAGCAAGACGATTGGTGAGATTCTTTGTTATGCGAAATATTGTAGTAATGACATTGACACAAGGCATAAGAAATTCAAAGAGAAATTGATGCTAGCCAAAATGAAAACAGCAAAGAAAGGAGGATTTGTGAGTACAGATTAAGTGGAAGGTTTTCAGACTACTACTGGTATGAGAGGTATATCAAATGGAAATACTGTGACACAAATGATACCATTACCACAAGGGAGAGGTAAAAATAATAAAGATGAGATGAAGAAGAAGTATTCTTGTCAAGCGTGCGGTAAGTTTGAACCTTGGAAGCGCGAGTGTAGGAGTCTATTTAGAAATATTGTTACTGCAGGATTAAATTATATAAATCAAATGCAACAGAATAACCAGAATAAGCAAGTGTCAGTTCAAAGAGGACAGGGTAAGGCTGCTATGCCTTTAGCTCTGGTACTTCTAGCTCCTATTATATAACACAACAGACCCACTAGAAAGCGTACAGTGTTTATTTATTTTATATTTTGTACTGCCAGGAATGGGGAGGGGAAACTCATCTCGTCACATCCACCCCCAATAATCTATATTTATGAGGTGGATTCCTGATAGCCCAATATCTGTACTATTTGTTTAAAAAGCAGTGACCATTGCAAGAACCCTCAGCTTGT
Source organism: Triturus cristatus (assembly GCF_964204655.1). Lineage (NCBI taxonomy): Eukaryota > Metazoa > Chordata > Amphibia > Caudata > Salamandridae > Triturus > Triturus cristatus. Next base: position 636,065,538 of record NC_140593.1, read on the forward strand.
GAGCCACAGTTATCAGTTATAAGACTGTGGCAACCCCCACCGTGGACTTTAGTGGGAGGAGGAAAAGAACAAAGAATTAGAAAAATGTGTGCGGAACAAGGGAGCACCTCACGTGCGCAACACCATAGCGGGCTGACACTGGTTAGATGATTACCAGTACTGCCACGTTTCTCATCATCGGTTGCCACCTTGTTCAACAAAAATGGAAACTGTACCAACAAAAATAAAGAAAACACAACGGTGAAAGAAAGAGTGATCAAATGTACACCCAAGTCCTGATTTTAAAATTGAGAGCGGGCCATGACTACTACAACTTTATTCTCTGCTCATGGACCACTTCAACAATAAAAAGTGCTGTGATTAAACAGACACGAAGTCATTCGCCAACATGTTTCATTGCCTTACGTGTACGGCAAATTCTTCAGGGCAACAGGACTTCATTCACCATTTCAGCAAAATTTATGCTGGATTTATTTGTGACTGCAAGAAATAAAAACACAGCAGCGGGTTCCTGCAATAACTCACTGAGGGTAAGGGCACAATCACACACAGTATGTCATCTTATAAAAGAATGTATGAAAAGAGTATGGGTATATCATTACCCGTTGTCAGCCAAAACATCTCATACCGGCTCGACCGCGTCTTATTACTGGCTGTGATTCTAAGTTTCATCAGCCTCGTTGTAGCCTCTGGGCATTCTGCAAGTCAACACCAAAACTTATATTATTATTTCAGTTATTGGTATTGCACCCGTTTTAACTTTTTAGAAATGCGTGTCAGTAATACATGTATAATTCATGATTGTTTCAAAACAACTTAAAGCCGCCTCCAAACGTGTACATAATATCAAGGCTCAAGGTATTACCCCCAACCACCATAGAGCACTCACACCTCGGTGTCCTGTACTATCAGAATCACGATTATCCGCGGTTTATTACACCGCATCGGTCATCGGTTTTTGCCATTTTTAAAGTCATTATGTGTATACACAGTCTAGAGCCTCCAGGCATTACACCCAACGACCATAGAGACACTCACACCTCCGTGTCCTACACTGTCAAAGTCACAATTACCCGCGGTTTGTTGCACCGCGTTAATCATCGGTATATCCCCATAGCAACCCGTATATTATCAGGGACCCACGTGTCATGTACCGTTGGGGTTTAGGAACTAACCCCTCCTTGTATCTGGATATCCGATTCTAGGGGCCATAGAGAGTAATATTGGGCCACCAGGGGAGCTCATGCTACACCACACTGACCCCACACTCATACGTCTCACCGTTATTCCCGGCAACATGAGCCTCGTCTCAGCCGCCCCGAATGCCGTAACCCGGGTCTCAAATAGACCCAGCGTCCCCGGCGTAATGAATACCAGCTGGTGGACATGTCACGTGGTACATCCCGTAAATGGAAGCGCCATCTTAGAAAGGTGCTGCAGTCCAAATTTCCCATCCAAACGGGACATGCCTGGCACATTACACTTTGAACACCATACATATGTATATAGCCGATCGTGGGGACCTAAATCACTGAATTGACACAGGGATTGGAATGAAATACGAGACTCCACTCACCTAGTTTATGAACTACGGGTGATTTCTTCTGTTTTTATCTGTTTCACAAAATGGCTCCATCCCGGTTTTTTTAAAAATATAAAGGGCCTGTGTCTTTCCCTCTATACAGACGAACCCCCCTCCTTTTCTAGTACACAGTGTCGTGTGCCTATGTTGGAAATTGTCATTAGCCCACTCATAATCTCAAGAACAAACATTGCTATATATACAAGATGCATGTTCTCCGGGGAAAGATTGATTCTCCAGGGAGGGAAAATCCACTCTTTCAAATATACACGCCAGAATGTATACCTCACAAATCGCCCAGTCCACAGTTGCGAGGACATACAGACGACAGAAGTCATTTATGCTTGTGGCCTCAAGTGGTACCGTCACACAGATTAGCAACAAGGCCTGTCAACACCCTGGTCATTTTCTACAGTTTGCTCATTACAGAGAGATTTTGTTCCATTCTATCCCGTCATTGAGCCCCCGTGTGTCTGCCTTCTCAGAAAAAATCCAGCGTGCCTCCCTATTAGTTAACAATCTGTCAATATTGGAGGCATCGCCCTTGACTTTTTCTAGTACGGTCCAGGTTAATGATTTAGGGTCATGTTTCTGAGTAACACAGTGTTGGACAAACTTGGTGGTAAGTTTCCCCCCTCTGACAGTACTCAAATGTTCCTGGATTCTAATTTTGACCTTCCTAGAAGTCAGGCCAATATAGTGTAAACCGCACCCACAGGTAATGCGATAAATCACGTTCATCGTGTTACAGTTAGTAAATTGGGTTAGATACCATGTCTTCCCATCCACTAGGGTCACTCTATCCCTCTTAGATGTTAGGGGACAAACAGAGCAAGAGCCACACGGATAGTGACCTGCTGGCAGTGTAGAAATGCCTTTTTCCAGCCCTGCTCGGGAATGTACCAATTTATCCTTCAGATTACACGCTCTTTTGAACGCAAATCTAGGGGAGGGCATTTTAAACTCTGCTGTGGACAGCAGTCCCCAATGTTTGCGCATAATCTGTCTTAGTTAGTTTGCTAGAGGGTCGAAAGTCATGACAACTGGAAGGCAATCGCTTTTAGGTTTAATTAGTGGTCTCTAACAAGGCACTACGGGGTGTATTGAGTGCTCTCTTCCTAGCATTTTTAACTACCTTCCTCGGGTATTGTCTCTGGATTAGCCTCTCACTCAGATCTTCAGACTGTTGTACAAAATCTGCAGTAGAAGAGCAGTTCCTCCTGTATCGAAGGAACTGTCCCACGGGTAAGTTGTCTTTGAGGGCACGAGGGTGAAAAGAATCAAACAATAGCAATGAGTTCCTGTCAGTCATTTTCTGGTGTACTTTTGTTGCCAATTGTCCCTGTTCTGCTCCTATGCCAAATCAAAATGTGAATGGTCAAGTCCAGAGATACAGTGTGAATGTGGGTTTTCATACAAATGATCAAATGAATTCAAATGTGCAGATGACATCGCAGTATTTGATGCAGTGGCCAGAAACCGATTCAGACACATCTAAATGACAGTGCCTGAAGGGGAGGGGGAGTGCATGCTTGGTGCATCCTTAGAGGTAGATCAGAATGATCCCTATGTGAATGGCGAGGTAGATGGAAATGCAATTACATTCCTCGTAGATACTGGTGCTACCCGTTCCACTGTGAGAACTGTGGACATTCTCAATCTACCCCTCTCAGCAGAAAGTATCCACGTTGTAGGTGTCTCAAACAAATTGATAAAGATCCCAGTAACAAAACAAATGAAAGTGCAGATTGGGGGTTTCCAAAATTTACATCGATTTGTAGTGTGTGATACAAGTCCAGTTAACCTATTGGGAAGAGACTTACTTTGTTAGATGAATTGCTTGATTTATTGTACACCAGATGGAATAGCATACCATACAGAAGGTGCAGACATGGTGTTCAATATGGCAAGGCAGGGTACAGAAGTGAACGATTTATATCCATTGTTTACAGCGAATGATTTGCCTGTTGAATTGAGAGATATGGTGTTGTCTGTTGTGTAGGAGTTTTCAGGGAAAGATATTGGACTCATGAAAGGTGTAGCTCCAATTAAAATCACAGATAAACCGAATGCAGAATTTCCAAGAACACCACCATAAAAAATGAGTCCTGAGACAATTGCAGGAGTGACTCCGGTAATTGAAATGTTGTTTGAGTAAGTTATTTTAAAGGAGAGTTTTAAGGTACTCCATGCAATTCACCTATTATGGGAATTTGCAAACCTAATGGAAAATATAGAATAGTTCATCCCAGCTGTGATTCTTTATCATATTGCCTGTGAAGCAGAATGGTTCACAGTGATTGATTTATGTCAAGCATTTTTCTCGATCCTTTGCACCCGGATAGACAATTTTTGTTTGTGGTTCGGAGATCGTGTCTTAGCACGGGGCAGAGTTCCTCAAGGGTATACGTAGAGTCCTTCATTTTTTAATCAGATACTGAAGAAATGTTTGGAGTCATTGTAATGCCTAAAGGCTCAGTACTGGTGAAATACATTGATGATCTGTTGGTTGCATCATAAACAAAAGTGGCTTGTGTGACAGACACAGTTGTTCTACTGAACCATTTAGCAGTAGGTGGATGTAGGAAGGTGGAATCTGACTGCATGGTTACCCCCATTTTTTGCCTGGTGTTTTGCTGGTTTTCGACTAAGTTTGACTGGGATCCTGCTAATCAGGAACCCAGTCTATCTGCTTTCTCCCTAAATTGGCTGTTCATGTACTTTAGGTACACTTCAGATTGGATTCTAGGGTACCCTTATAAGTCCCTAGTATATGGTACCCTACTTACCTAGGGCATAGGTACCCCAGAGGCCTCTCAGGGGCTGCAGCATGTATTATGCCACCCCTGGGAGACCATTCAAAATGACACAGCAGGTCTGCTACAGCAGCCTGTGTAAGGTGGTGTATGCACCCCTTACTTAGATATAGGTTCCCTATATCTATCCATATCACTGCACATATAAACCTATCAATCACCCCTATGGCAGGCCTTATCAATCCTGAAGGCAGGGTGATGGGTTTTATATGAGAGGGTGCCCATGCATGATCAGAGCCCCTCCTCAGCCTTCGGAACCTTATTCCGGGGTTGTTTGTGATGCAACCAACCATATACTCTTAAGTGCATTATAACCTCGTGGTAAATGCTAACTTTAAAACGGCTGCATGGAAACGTCGTGTTTGGTGTCAAACACCTTGGAATCATACCTCCACACCAGTAACTGGTGTGGGAGGTGTGATTTCACCCTACTAGAGGGAGAAATATGACAGCACCGATACACCCGGTACCAGCTTTGCAAACCCTGGCATCACAAAATGGATGCTGCCAGCCACAGACACGAGTCTGCCCTCCTGCTGCTGGACGAACCTCCAGCAGGGGATGGCTGGACAATAGGTTTCCTGTCAGACAGGCTTTAGTGTATTGGGGCTGGGTGGGTGCACTCTGAGAGTGCTTTGATGTCTGCGCTGGGGGTACATTTGGTGTCCCTGTGCATAGTCCAACTCAAACCAGTTGCAAGTGCTCTCAGCCCCATCTCTGGCGTGAAACTGGACAAAGAGCATGGGTGTAGCCACCCCTCTGACCTGACCCTCCCATAGGTGGATCCCCAGAGTTTGTCCAAACCCTTCCTTGGGTATAAAGTAGGAACCCCTGGCTACAGGACTTTAGATTTACCTGGACGAAACTCTGCTACAGAAACCAAGTACTTCAACTAGCTACACTACGTTGGATGCATCTGACTGGTTTGCATCTACACAGCTCCTGAAGGACTCTGAAGGTTTTGCAGCACAGGAGGTGGGTTCCTAAGCTTCCCCGAGGCCGACCTGTGCTCTCAGCAAACCTGAGACCCGCAGCCCTCGTGGGGACCGTGCAACCCGAACCCCTGGACACCGTGCACAATTGCAGCAGCATATGCTTTTTGGCAATCCCTGAGGCTGTGCTTGGAGCTACTTGTAGTCCAGACCCGGAGCAGTGAGTCCACCAAAGGTTACTGGCTTACACTGCACGAGTGTTCCGTGGGCTGGTATTTTGTGATTCCTCTTGAGGTCCCTTCGCGATCCCTGGTCCGTCGACCTGTGGGTCCCTGAGAAGGGTACTTTAACTTTCAGTGGGCTTTCCTTGTTGCTCCAGATGTGCCCTGACTCTCCATTGCTTGGGGAGTCCCCAGGGCCTTGCTGGTCCACACAAAGCATCTTATATCTGACCGCGTGGGTTACAGTTGCCAAGGCTTGTTGGTCTCCAATCCAGACACTGACCACCCAGCACTCGACATTCTTCATGGACCAGCTTCCCTGCAGACTTTGGTCATCGTTGACGTCTCCTGGTCCCCGTGGCTGCAGTGTCAAGCTTCACGTCTTCGCACCTGAAGCACACGACATCGGTGGGCATTTGTCTACCGAGCCCCTGGTTACTGGTAAGTGACCAAGACTCTGTCCCCTCTGCTTTCAGGTTCTTCTCAGCTCTGATCCAGGCTTGAATCACACCGGACACTTTTCCTCTTCAAGGCAGCAACACTTTGCAGCATCACGCCATTGAAAACTAAGAAGATTCCTGACACCATTTGACACCTATGCACCCGGCTTCCCTGGGTAGGTAACACGAGTACTCCGGTGCTCACATGGGTGCTGGCCTTAGAATCTCACAAGTTTGAAAGGGTTTGCTCAAAGTTCTCTCCTAAGTGTCCTTAATCTTTAAAATTCCAACTGCAACTTTCCCATAGGATTGTACGGAGCTCGCGGCTGTGTTCTCACACTGCACGTGTCCCCCGTGGGTTCCCTGTGTCACTACCTTGGGTGGTTCCTTGGGTTCCCAGCGATTCTACGTGCTCTAGGAACTGTGTCTAATCAAGTCGTGGTTGTTATACCACTTTCTTAATATATGGCTTGGTCTCTCCCTGGGGCCGACTGTGTATGGTGCTATTTACTGTCATTCTAGTGTCTTAATATTGTGTGCCTTGTTCTTTAATCTCATAAAGAGGTTAGTAGAGAGTATTTAGAAATAAATACATATATTTTATATATACCTTGTGTGGTTCTCCTTTCATTTGGTCATTCAAGAGGTTATAATCTGGTAAACCAAGCTGCTTTACGTTCCTTTGAGACTTAGCCTGAAGGCTGCATTTCATAGCTACCACTAGGATAGCTTTCAATAAAGGTTGTCTATAACCTAATCATCAATAAGAATTGTTTGGACTGGTACATGGTGCCCACTTTAATTAGTGGACAGCATCTACCAGGCCAACTTCTCACAGTGGGCATAAAGTGTCACCAGCAGAATTACAATTTTGCCGAAAAGAAGTTCTTTATTTGGGTCACAACATTGAAAAAGGAATTAGGAAAATGTCTTAAGATCGGATTAATGCAATTTTGCTAATGAATCCGCCAAAAACTCAGAAAGAAATTAGAATGTTTTTGGGAGTGGTTGGTTATTGTCGAAATTGGATTAACAGTTTTTCCTTAATAGCCAAGCCATTACAGAGACTAACTCACAAAGATGTGTCAGATCCAATACATCTGGATGCTAAATGCATGAAAGCATTTGTGGAGTTGCAAGACAGTTTGTGTCGAGCACCAGTGTTGGGAATGCCAGATTTCAATAAGGACTTTGCATTAATTTGTAGCGAGCATGATGGATGTCACTTTCAGTTTTAACGCAAATGCATGGAACAGCATACCCTCCAGTAGCATATTTTTCCGCCACGTTGGACCCTGTGGCTGCAGCATTACCTGTTAGTTTGAAAGCAGTTGCTGCTACTTGCATGAGTTTGGAGCAGAGTGAAACAATTGTGATGGGACATCCTTTGAAATGCCACATTCAGTTGAGATTTTGTTAACACGAACTCGCACACAGCATCTTACCAGCAGTCACTTAACAAAATATGAGAGAGTGATTTTGGGAGCTGAAAATCTGACAGTGACAAGATGAACAAATTTGAATCCAGCTTCCTTGTTTTCAAATCCGAGTTGTGAAGCGGTAATGGATGAAGCAGATCATGATTGTTCGGATATTACTTAGTTGTGTACGAAACCGATACCTGACATCTAAGACACACCTTTGGCTGAATCAGATTTTGTGATGTTTGTGGATGGATCATGCTTGAGAGATCAAGAAGGTACCTTGCGAGCTGCATATGCAATATGCACGGTTGCAAATGTGATTGAAGTATTATGGCTTAAAAGAGTAAGTTCAGTTCAGGTAGCTGAATTAATTCCACTTACAAGGGCATGTTGTTTTGGAAAGCACATGAGTATAACAATATTTAGGGATAGTCAATATCGTTTCGGAGTTGTGCATGACTTTGGGCAGTTGTGGTCCCAACACGGATTTTTAACCTCTTCGGGTTCGACTGCACAGAGACAGGGATCCCACGAAAGGAAGGGTCCACCCACAGACCGACTGCCCATGAGTTTTTACCAGGGAGAAGTGGATTAATTGATTAATTTGAACTGCTCAAGTGAAGATTGAAGGCTTTTGAATGAACCTCCGTCAACCGCTTACTGGGTGAGAGAACATGTGAAGGACTGCGAGGACCAGCAGCCCAGCACACCACAGCTGCAGCCTCTTCCCTCATGACCCCGCCCCCGCCTGGACTCAGCATACGGCTCGCAGCCCCCGCTTTGCGGGAGCCGCTCGTGGGAGCATTGTTGTAGTTACTGGGCGAGAGAGCACGTGAAGGACTGCGAGGACCAGCAGCCCAGCACACCACAGCTGCAGACTCTTCCCTCACGACCCCGCCCCCTGCCTGGACTCTGCATACGGCTCGCAGCCCCCGCTTTGCGGGAGCCGCTCGTGGGAGCATTGTTGTAGTTACTGGGCGAGAGAGCACGTGAAGGACTGTGAGGACCAGCAGCCCAGCACACCACAGCAGCAGCCTCTTCCCTCATGACCCCACCCCCCGCCTGGACTCTACATACGGCTCGCGGCCCCGCCCCCCGCCTGAACGGATATAACGCTACCACACGGACGCAACGCGGGACGCGTGCGGGCGAAGCCCGGGCCAAGGGCGGGCCCGTTCTAGCCCGTTACAGACCGTGTGAGACCGGACCGGGCCACCCCTCTTGGCCAAGGTATATGTACAATTGATTGCTATTCCAGGGACATATTATTGTAGTACACTCAGGATCATGGCGGCCAGGGAGACAAGAAGCAAAGCTCACTCGTCCAGTGTAACAATGGCGGGTACTTTGGACTGTTTTTTGATCAGAGCTAATTCTCTGATATCAAATGAAATCACTATTCTGGAACGTCGCCTCTCGCAGGGCATCGATAATGTTAAAATATCTTCCCTTGGCCACATAGCTACTGCAAGAACACCTGATAGGTGTACTATACCATCTAACCCTGCATCTATCAGTGACCACTTGGTAGCAACTACCTTGCCCGATTTTGGCAGTTGCCCTGGACCAAATAGAGATTCTACATTGGTTACTATTGATTCCAGTATTGTGCCCCCCCCCCCTACTGCTAATGCGATGCCTGCCAGTGGGTGTCCGGCTAGCACCCTTCAGTCACGAGGCAATAGGGAGGGGGCTGTTCCTAAAAGAAAGCGAGGTCCACAGACAGGGGGTGGTAAGAAGGCAAGGCTCTCTAACTCCGTAAACCAAACTAACTCGATAGCCCGGGCAAAAAATAAGGTGATCCCTCCCGTAGCTAGTGAGTCTAGTAACTTTCTAGTTCAGAGTCCCTCTGTACCACAGCCTTCCCCTACAATCACTAGTGATAATATCCAGGCAAGGGTTGACCCTCAAATCTCAGGCTTTGGAAGCATCCTGAAATCTTTGCTGGACCTTCTGATCGTCAGACTTGATCAAATTGATCTTAGGCTGGCAAATATAGAAAGGGCCATTGGGCCTAGGACTGACCACCCACAATCTGTAGAAACTACCGAAAGGAGGAGGGATGTTAATGTAAGAGGTCCACATCTAGCCAATTCCAACTCTTCCAGGTTTGGCAAATCCCCCATCTCAAGTACAGGTCATTTAAAAAAGGAACACTTATTCCTCTCTTCCCTCCTGTCCTGGGGTAATGGCGAAAAACCCTATAGTAAATATTGAGCAAAAAAATTGGAGGGCAATAGACCGAGGAAGGAACTGATAGTAAATCTACCTCCGGAAGCTGCTCCCCTGGTAGTGGTCCTAGTAGGAGTTCCTGAACCCACCAATACAGGAGTTGAATCATTTGCTTCACTAAAAAATAAAGTAGCAAGCTGGCTAAACAAACATAGACCCATTCCTCCACAGATTTTTAGTGAAAAACTGATGGTCAGAAGGGTCTCTTGGCTGGGACCAACTAAGAAAAATATTAGCAGTGATTGTATTGTGGTCAACTTCAGGGACCCAGGGTCAGTTTCCCACATTCTTACTAGCCCGTTTTACGGGGAGGACTCCATAATACGGTCCCTCCCATGCCTTTCTTTTATCCGCCCCATGCTAGATGTACTGACATGGGAATGGAAGAGGGCTGGACAAGGTTGGGCCGTGAAAGCCATTCCAGAGGGAACAGGAACAACACACATTATTCTAACAGGTCACCTCAATATTCCGATCGCAATCGGTTTAGCTGCTTGGATGAGGTTGACTGACTACGCGATAACCTCAATTTGGGGAGCTACACGAGGGTGAGTGCTATCAGTACCCACGATTCTCCCTTGCATGATCGATCGGTTACATGTATGAACAGGGGTGGACCTGTGGGAATGGATGGTGCTGAGAGTGCCCAGCCAGGGGCTTCTCTAGCCACCATCATCCCTGACGGCCAGTCCGGGGTCTTAGTGGATTGTCGTATGATGGAGATTAAAATGATTACAGAGGGAAATGCTGCACCAACACTGGAATCTTTACCTATCTCCGCCCCACTGACAATTTTGTTGTGGAATTTAGCAGGAATAGGAAACAAAATAATGTGTCCTGAGAGGGGCTCGTTTATAGATAGGAATGATATATGCCTCTTTCAAGAAACTTGGGCTAGGGAGGAATACCATCGTAGTGGCTTTGTTTCATTTTCAGTCCCGGCAAGGTGGGGGGGGAAGGGCAGACCGTCTGGGGGCTTAATAATCTGGGTGCGCTCTCACCTTGGGTGTCGAGTCAGGGTTCTGAATACGACATCAGAAGATCTCCAGTGTGTGACTCTAGAATGGCCGAATGACTCCAAGCTTGCTTTGGCCAATGTGTATTCAAGACCTGTGAATATTACATCGGAGTCTGGAACCATAGAAGAGCTCTCTATATTTTTAAATACGATTCCCCAGGGCACTGCCTTTCTGCTAGGGGGTGATTTTAACTGTCATTTTGAGCCGCTTTTGGGCTTGACGGATAGTGGTTTTGTGGAGGTGGACGAGTACTGGAAAATTCCCGCAGTAGTGGGTCCTTCACCCAAGTCATGGGCGCCATTGGCTGTCCAAATTATGGCCCTAACCTTAAAGCATTCAATTAGGGCATGCAATGGCCGCTTAAAATCAGATATCCCCTCTAAGTGCACTTTCAACAAGCCCGGGCAAGAGTCACGCTTGGATTATATATTTGTTGAAAGTTGCGCATGGGATAAGGTCATTGATTTTAGGATAGAAATTAGGGAAGACAGCGACCACAATCCGTTGATCCTAGAATTTCTATCCCCGGGCAATCCTGAAGGCTTATGTAACCCAAATGATGATCCGGATGTCAGGTGTCACTTATCCAGCAACAGGCATAGGGTTAGGTGGGAAAAAATAGTTACACAACCAGCGTCACTGGCAGAACTTTATGAGCACGTAATCCCGGTTCTGGAGGCAATCAGTTCCTTAACGCTGCAGCACCCAACTCCAGAAATATATCAAAAATTTGGGGATTTACATATGGAATTAACTGTTATCTTGGCTGATGTTCTTAACCCCATAGTGCCCAAAGAGAGAAGGAGAGGCAACAGACCTACTTGCTACAATAATGCCTGCAGGAAGTCAAAAACAGAACTTCTCATGGCCGTGAAGTGTAACAATAATAAGGCGCTAATAAGACAAAAACGATCAGAATATAAGCAGCTAATATACCATGCCAAGATGGAGTGGGACAATGACAACTGGGCTAATTTAACTAGTGCACTAAATTCAAAAGATTCCCAGAAGTTGGGGGGGCGCTAGGTGGCGCTACACCAAGATGGCCGCACTATCGTGAGGCTCCTGCCCGACCGGGCACTTCATCATCCTCCACACCATCCTGCCCTCACTATCCTGAGAACAGACCTCACCGTTTTATCCGGGGGAGCCTGCTGGTCGCGGCGGTATACTCCTCGACGCGCTCCCGTGCTGGTGGGCGGCGCTACCGACTGTGTTCTGTCTGGCGGAGGCCGCTCCCTGTGCGAGACCCGGTGCCTTGCGGCGGCGCGAACTACTGGGCCCCGCGGCTTTGTGGCCTGCCCTGGCCTGGGGGCGCGGCGGCTGTCTGGAGGCTCCGAGGCTCAGGGGTGAGTGATTCTGCCTTGCGAACTTCAGTTGGGCTACGGAGGGTGACGGAGCTGCGAGAAGGCCTGCCCTGGAGACCCCGGCCGATCGCTGCCTGCCGCCCGGCGCTGTCCCGGACTGCGAGCGCTGTGCGGATTGAGGAGCGCCGCCTCCATCATCGCTGGCTCCCTGACTGCCGCGCGGCATCTCTCCGCGCCGGACTGCCCCTGGGCTGTGGGGGGACCGGTCGCCTGCCTGTTCTGCCTGACATCTGCTGCTGTACCCTGCCGCGCTGCGGGGCCCCGAGCTGGGAGGTGCCTGGGACCCCGGCCGGGCACCGTGTGGGGGCTGCCCTCTGGAGCCCCGCTGAGGGCTTGCCTTCCCTGTGCCGCCCTCCGCGCTGCGAGGTGGCGGGCGCCTGCTTCGGCCCTGGGGGGCGACCTGTGCTCTTCCCGGTGGCGGGATGCGAGCGTTGCCTGAGCTCGCTCCTGCTGTTGGGGGACCCTAGGGCTGTGCTGCAGCGGAGGCCCCCGGGCGCCTGACGACTGGACAACCCCCCTGGCTTGGACCCTTCTGCTGTCTGTGGTCCCCGGCCATCTCCCCCCACCGCTCTTGCTGCCTGCACTGCTGGCAACCTTGCCCTCGGCCGCGGGGGGGGTTGCAGAGGAGGCCGGGGTGCGTTCCTGGGCCGCGTAGCCAATGGCGCCGAGGGATCGACTGCACTTTGCTCCTAGCTAGCGGGTCGAGTGTTGCCCCGCTTGCCCTCGCGCTCTCCTCGTGACCCTGGATGCCTTTCCACCTGCCTGGTGGCTCTCGCCCACTCTGGTCGCGGCTGCCTGGGGCTGCGGCCCACCTGATCCCGTGAGGTCCATCCTGCTATTGCCCTCCTCTGGACCGTGGACTGTTGCCCGTCTTCAGTTGGACTCCTCCCGTGTGGTGCTCTGGGACGGCGTCCCCCCCACACCTTAGCCGGTCTTCCCTTCAGGTGGGATCGCGAGCGGCGGGGTGGGCTTCCCCCCCTCGGGTTGCGCCATGGGACGCAATGACACCCGCCAGTCCAGACTGCCCTTTGAAACCAAGAAATCCCCCCCTCCGCCGGCGCCCGGAGCGAGTGGCGGGCCTCCGTCCGCCGAGGCCCCGGATGAGGATTGGAAGTCTCTACTGCTCGGCATGAAGCAGAGCCTCTCGACCATCGACTCCAAGATTGATACCATCACTACCCGGTTGGACGGGGTCGTGGCCAAACTTGATCAACATGACGTCCGCATTCAGGAGACCGAGGAGCGGATCTCTTCCTTGGAGGATGGCGCCACCTCCGCAGGCAAACAGATGTCTCAAATGGACCGGCTCCTTAAACTAATTGCGGACAAGAATGAGGACCTGGAGGCCAGGTCCCGTCGAAACAACGTCCGCCTTTTAGGCCTTGCGGAGTCCACCAACACGGTGAAAATGGAGGCCTACATTGAGAACCTTGTGATTGAGTTATTTGGGAAAGACTCCTTCTCCCCACACTTGATCGTTGAAAGAGCGCACAGGTCCCTGGTGGCCCGCCCTCCCCCTGGGGCCCCTCCGCGACCTATTATCGCACGATTCCTGAACTACAGGGATCGAGATGCAGTTCTCCGCTGAGCACGGGAGATAGGTACAGTGCGACACGGCAATGCGACATTATCATTCTTCCCTGACTTCACTGCATCAGTACAAGAGTCTCGACGCAAGTTTGCTGCCGTCAAAAAGAAATTACAAGCCCGTGAGATCCCCTATGCTATGCTCTACCCTGCGAAATTGAAAATAACTCATCAAGGCAAACAACTCTTTTTTCAGCAGCCACAGCAGGTTGAGGATTTCCTTAAGCGGCATGGGAGAGCAGAGACTCGAGAGAGTGAGACGCCGCATCGCTCCAGGTCGCCCTCACCGATAGGACAGCAGGGCTGACCGCCCTCGCGGTGGGGTCAGGGTAACGTACACATGCAGCTACAGGACTCTCCTGATCCAGCTACCAAGCATACTGGGTGAGGTAACCCTCTACTATTATAAATGTCTGAAAGGGTGATTGTTTACTTCAATGCTCGGTCACCCACCTCCGTCCCACGCTAAGAGCCCAGACTAGCCGTCTGGATTCTTGTGGGTGAAAGTAAGGAGTTGGGTGGCAGGTTGGGCGCCCCTAGACATTACCCCCCCCTACGGGCGAGCTCCTCTACACCCCCCCCCTAGCGGGGTAGGGGTTGATGTCTTACAATTTTCTTTTCCTGGGTTGGTTGTTTTGGGGATGGGGAGGGATGGTTGGGACCAATATTCCCGGCCAGTTGGGGTAGCCGGTGTGGGAGGGACTCAGTTTCGATGTTACTGTTCTCAAGCCACTGAAACCCAAGTAATGAATGAGCGGAACGGGGAAAAAGGGAAGGCACCTAGAGGGGTCTTTTTTGATTGCCATGCTGACTTCATTGTGTTGTACCATGCTGTGAATAACTGTAGAACATTACGAGGCCGGGAACAATGGGTGATGTAGGGGACACGGGGCCTATGCAACAGTTTAAGTTGATCTCCTGGAATGTTCGGGGACTAAATGACCCGAGAAAGAGACGTCAGGTCTTGGGTTACCTAGATAGGCAAGGAGCGTCCATTGCCATGCTTCAGGAGACGCATTTACGGCCCGGGAGGGACCCCTCATTTGCGTCGCGCTGGGCTGCATGCAGGGTGTTCTCGTCCTACTCAACTTATGCTAGAGGCGTGACGGTGTTGGTGCGGCGCGGGCTGGGGTTCATACCTGCGGGAACCGAGGTGGGACCCTGTGGCAGATATTGCATGATTTGGGGGAGGCTCCACTCTCACACGCTACTGTTCGCTTGCTATTACGGCCCCAATGTAGATGACCCGGCGACGCTTCTGAACATGTGGGAAAAGATACAGACACTAGGCATATCCCATGTAATCCTGGGTGGAGACTTCAATGCCGCGATTGGGCCCGCCATGGACCGCTCACACCCCCAGCCATCCCACTACTCGCATACCCAACGCACCCTGGCTACTTTAACAGATGAGCATCGGCTGATTGATGCCTGGCGACACCTCCACCCCTCGCTTCGGCAGGGCACGCACTACTCTGCTGTACATTCCACTTGGGCCCGCATCGACTATATATTTCTGTCTCCCGGCCTTACCCCATGGCTAGTCAAGGCGAGTCACCTAGCGCGCACATTCTCCGATCACTCCCCTGTGTTGGTCTCTCTGCACGTTCCCCTTGATGTGTCCCCATACCTCAGCTGGCGCCTCAACCCCGCGCACCTCACAGACTCAGTATTCCTGGCAGAAATGGAGGATGACATAACAGACTTCTTTAACCGCAACACTGGCTCAGTCACCGAGTTTACTACTGTATGGGAGGCTTTTAAGGTTACGGTGAGGGGGTGGTGCATAGCGAAGGGCGGGGGGATCCTCAAATGCCTGCGCGGGGATGTGCATAGACGGGAGGCTGAACTGTTGCTACTAGAGCGCGAGCAGGCGCTGAACACACAAGACCAGGGGATCGCAGTGTGTCTTAGAGAAAAATTGAATGAGTATACAGACGCGGCCGCTAAGGAATGCAAGTTCCTGGGGAAGCCTTACGTTGCGAGGATATACGGCGAGGGCGACCGACCCGGTAGAGCACTGTCTTCGGCAGTGCGCCAGCCCCGCTACCAAAATTACGTGTCCTCTCTGCTGGATTGACATGGTGTCCCGCAGAGGGACACTTCTGCCCAGCTCCGTGTCCTTACGGAACACTACATTGGTCTGTATACCTCCGGTAGACAGACTCCGATTGCACTACATGAGTACCTCGATGACACCGCAGTTGCCTGGTTGGGTCCATCCCAGCAGAAATTTCTGCATCACGAACTGGAGCTGGACGAGATCAAGGACGCGATAATGTCCATGAAGTCAGGCAAGGCGCCGGGCTCGGACGGCTTGCCGATAGATTTTTACAAGGCCTTTATCCATGTCCTTGCCCCTATCCTAAAGCAATTGTTTTATTCTGCCCTTGAGGCGGGTATCCTGCCGGGGACGATGCGTGAGGCCCTCATCACCTCTCTGCTGAAGCCGGGTAAACCCCCGGAGCACTGTGACTCGTATAGACCCCTCTCTTTGTTGAACACGGACAGTAAGATACTTGCGAAGGTACTCGCAACGCGGCTCAATTTGCTGATGGAGCGCCTCGTTCTTCCCGACCAGGCCGGGTTTGTCCCGAATCGGTCGACGTCCCACAATCTTCGTACCCTGCAGGCGGTGATGCAGGATATCGACCCCCACTGCGAGGCGGCGGCTGTTTTCATGGACGCCACCAAGGCGATCGACTCCCTCGAGTGGGATTATTTATTGGCCTTGTTGGAGCGGATGGGAATTCCCTTCAACTTCCTGGACTGGATCCGGTTGCTGTACCGCCGCCTTAGGAGGCGGTTCTGCTCAATGGATCCCGATCTGCCCCATTCATTATTCACAGAGGCACTCGTCAGGGATGCCCTCTCTCACCGGTCCTCTTCGCCCTCGCTATTGAACCGCTTGCGGCCAAACTTCGCCAGCACCATAAGCACCGCTCTCTTATGTACCCGGAGCGGCAATTGCTCATTGCATTATACGCGGACGACATGACACTATACGTCCATAAGCCGCGAGACAATCTCAACCCATTGTTGCGGGAGGTGACTAAATTCGGGGCTATATCGGGCATACAAATAAATTGGGCGAAGTCTGCGTAATTCCCCCTGACTGATAGTACTACGCAGTTCCCGCTAGATTACCCCTTGCTGTGGGAGGCGGACGAGATAACATACTTGGGGGTTAGGGTGACCAGGAACCGGGACGCCCTTCTTAGAGCAAACTATGGCACTGTCATGGACAAAATCTCCGATAAAATCTCGCAATGGAACCATCTTCCGTTGTCCATGGCAGGACGCATCTCCCTGATCAAGATGGTAATACTTCCCAAATTGTTGTACCTTTTCACCAATATACCATATAGTCCAGGGGCAAACTTCTTTCGGACCCTTAATTCCCAGCTGTCCCGCCTTATTTGGGGCGGGAAGCAGGCCAGGATCGGGCTGCGCACACTCATGTTGCCCTATCATCAGGGTGGGCTCGACGTTCCGAACTTTCAACGCTACTATGATTGCGCCCAGGGCCACTTTGCGGTGTACTGGTTTCACCCCGCCCCCTTCATGGCACACCTGGCAGTGGAAGACGGGTTTATGAGACCCGAGAAACCCTCCGGGTATCTGTACACGGAGACCAGATTGGGGACTCGTGACCCCACCACGGTAGATTGTACCGTTCAAGCCTGGAAGCGCATGGCAGACTATATGGAGGTTAAATTTCTGTACTCTCCCCGTATGACTTTGGCCCATGATCCCAGACTAAGTATCACCCGCGAGGAGCTTGGACGTCGGTTGCTCACGCGGCTGGCGATCCATACATGGGGCGACCTATACCACCAGGGGACCTTTCGTGCTGCGTCCCACTTCTTCGGAGACAACACCCCGTCGGTGATGGATACATTCCTATACACTCGTCTCCGGCAAAATATAAGGGCAGTCACTCCTAATTTCCCGGATGAGCCGGACACCGTGGCGCCTTTGCATACCCTGCTCCAGACGACCACCCCGACACATGTGGTCTCGATGTTATATAAACATGTACAAGTGGCACCTTCTCTCCCCCCTCTTAGGGCGCGGACGGACTGGGACAGCGATCTGGGTGCCCCAATGACGGATGCCCAATGGGAAGAAAGCTGCTGTCACACCAATGCTGTGACGGGCAATGCCCGCCTCCGCTTGATACATTTTAAGTACTTACACCGCCTTTACTTCACTCCGGCTAAACTGCACCGCTTCGGACTCCGGGATGATGATCGCTGCCTTCGGTGCCGTCAGCCTGGAGCGGACTTCATACACCTGGCATGGTCATGTCGGGCCGTGGCTGAGTATTGGATCGCGGTCTTTGCGGCCCTGTCTATAATGGTTGGGATGGACATATCCCCGTGCCCAATGATTGCCCTTCTGGGCCGCTCCTGCCCCACGTTAAAGGCACACCGGAAATTTTTCTCGTAGGGACTATTGCTGGCTAAGCATCATGTGGCATGCAGATGGGGACGGGGGCGAGCGCCCAAGTTCAAGACCTGGCTGGCCACGATGTCAACCTGGCAGGAACACCTGCACAGCTATGCTGACCTCCTGCCACACCGATCCCGTCCCAAAGACCTATGGGGACCACTCACGGCATATCTTCTGCGCTCTCAAGCCTCGGCTGATGGGGGATTCGGAGAGAGACGGGCCGCCTACCCCACGCGGGCCAGGGTCTCCCCCCGCGAATGGTCATGGCTGATGCATCACCTTACCCCCACTTACGCCCTCCCCTTGCACCACACTCCGCGCACAGCGCCCCCGCCTTGCCCTGCCATCCCGCACACTTTTTCGGTTGTGTCTACACGCCCCGCGCCGGTTGCTCGGGATGGATGACTGGAGGCTCTCTTGCTTCCCCTGACCCCTAGGCAATGAGATCCTGGCTCTCTAATAGATCGTGCAGCATGGCGTTCTAGCTGGTGACACCGGTTTCTGGCTCCCTGATTCGCTCATATTACCCCCCCAGCGCAATTGACCTGGCTATACGGGGCGGCGCTGTGTCGCTATTTCGCCTACTCCATTCTTCAGTGCGGTTTGCCGTGCAGCGGCCCTGCGCCGCTCAGTCCTTTCTGCCACATACTGTGTATGGTGGACACACCCTGGGGGGGAATTGAAGTTTGATGTTTTTTGGCTCCTAAGTTGGTTATTATAGATAAACGAAACCTCAACTACTCACTGTTGAATCTGCACCGCTTTGTCACTGCACATCATTGCATTTCTGTGTGGTAAATGTTTTAATTCGCTGCCGGCCCTTTAGGGTTGTAGGCGTTTGAGCTGTGTTAAATTATGGATCATCGTCATACAATGTTCACTGCTCATTATACTGCATTACCGCTACCGGCCTGCTCATTCAGGTTGTAGGTGATAAGCTGTGTAAGATTTGTTTTTGCCCAATAAAGGTTTTAAAAAAAAAAAAAAAAGATTCCCAGAAGTTTTGGCTAATTGTTAACACGGGGTCGTCTGATCCTCTACCGGCGATTGTACCTAATATTGCTGCTAACGTCTGGGAAGACCACTTCTCCTCCCTCTATGGAGGCGACCATTTTACCAATAATATGGAGCAGGGCCTAGAATTGTTTAACCCCCCTACTGTTATATATGAGGACGAGTTTAGGGTAGAAGAGGTCCTTGTTATATAAACTAGACTTCACGCTGGCAAAGCGCCTGGGCTGGATAAACTCCCTGGCGACCTCTTCAAGCACGAACCTAAGGTCTGGGCCCCTTATTTAACGGCTCTATTTAATGCAGTCCACAGGGGTATGGCGGTACCTAGCACTTGGCTGGGGGCTGAGATAGTCCCAATCTTTAAAAAGGGCTCACCTCTCCTCCCAGCCAATTACAGGCCTATCAGCCTTATTAATGTACCTCAAAACTTTTTTGCAAAGTTGATCTTAGATCGCCTTTGGGACTGGATAGAAGAGTCTTCCATTCTAAGCCCGTACCAGGCTGGGTTTAGGAAGAACGTGTCCACAACGGACCAGATCTTCCGACTGACCCTGTTATTTTGGAAAACTGTTAAAAGCGAGGGTGGCTCGTTATATACTGTCTTTGTGGACCTCCGTGCGGCGTTTGACCTGGTCCCCAGGGTCAAACTATGGTCTGTCCTTTTACAACTCGGCATTCCTGTTCCCCTATTGAACATGTTAATTCGACTCCATAGGGGAAATTTCGCACAGGTCAGGTGTGGGAAAAATGGTGCTTTAACATCTAGATTTCCCGTTGACAGGGGAGTCAGACAAGGGTGTGTTTTGGCTCCCACCCTGTTCTGCCTCTATGTCAACGGAGTATTTACACATCTGAATGAGGTCATAAATAGTGATGCCCCCAAGCTTGCTGGATGTCGGGTCCCTGCGATTATGTTCGCAGATGATACCCTACTACTTTCGAAGTCTCCAATGGGCATCCAACGAATGTTGGATGGTTTTGAGATATTTTGCCTCGAGCGGGGCTTAGAAATAAATACTCTCAAAACAAAATATATGATCTTTAATCCACCAGTAACGACACGCCCCAACCCGAGTATAGGGAGAGTTAGCCTAGAAAGGGTCCAGACTTTTGAGTACTTGGGGCTCACCTTAAATGAAACAATGACATGGGTCCCACACCAAATCAAAGCCCAACTAAAACTAGCGCAAGCAGCTGGGGGGGATTATAAGACTCCTAAATAAATCATGTGCCAAACCAATAGGCCCACCCCTTGAAATATACAAACTTCAGGCAAGGAGGGGAGTAATCTATGGTGGTGAACTCTGGGGCTTTTATTGCCATCCAGAGATCACAGTCACAGAAAACAAATTCCTAAGGCAGTTGTTGGCCGTCCCCCCAAGTACTCCTTTACTGCCATTGAGACTCGATCTGGGTCTTAGATCTATAGATGAAGAATTGGGTCTCAAAGCTTTAAAATTCTGGTGGAGGATTTGGATTACCCCAGAGCTTCAGGACTACAGAAAAGAACTTCTGGAAGTCCTGGGGCTCCCTAATACTGGGAAACATCCTTGGCTGAGGTATGTGAAGGAGGAATTGGGGAGAATAGGCCTTCCGCTGCTCTGGTCTGACCCGGCGACAGCATGTATTAGTGTTTCACGTAAGAATTTGGCTAACCTATATTATAAAGCCAAATTAATTGCCTCTGTGCAGAAATCCCAAGCTTCCATCTTAACTCAAACTTTTTTATTGTTTAAAGATTCTTATCATTTTGAGGATGTTTTAAGCGATATCAGACCATACTTTACAAGAAAATTGTATTTGCAATGGAGATACGGCACCTTACCCATAAGAGCCTTCACGAGTAAATGGTCTCCGCTCTCTCCAAAAAATTGTCCTGGTTATGCTGCCGATCAGGAAACTGAACTGCACATAGTATTTTTCTGTCCTGCTTACAAAAAGTTCAGAAGGTGCTGGATTGTTCTCGTCTGCAAAAATCTGGGGTTCAACCACTGTATCCACGCTTATCGAATTTTTAAAACAGACCTAACTTCTGTAATAGTCTGTGCTGTGTCATTATTTTTGGCAGCTATGTGGAGCAAAAGAAGGATCTGTGATAACCTTGCTGGAAATTATATCCTCCCGTCATAGTGTCATAACTGCCATGAAGAGGTCTTTTAAAGTCTAGATCGTATGGAGGTATTGTATAATGTTGCATGGTCTTGTATATCTGCACCAATCTTCTCTTTTTTTAATGCTAACTGTATGTACACTTTTATGACTAATGTCGAAATAAAGATTGATGATGATGATGATGAAAGGGAGAGTGTGTGAAAGATCTGTTCATGGCATCAGAATTGCCAGTGCAAATTGAGGTGGTGAAATGTTCCGCATACAAATCTGGAAATGATTATGTTACAGTTGGCAATAGATATGCTGACGATATTGATCGTTATTGAGCGCAAAATTCAATATCAATAAATAGGGAGCAATTGAAACAATGTGATCAAACAGAAACAAGACTAATGTTTTCATCTGTTGAAACATGGGAAGAAGTTAGACAATTGCAGGACACAGCTGGTGATGAGGAAAAGGAAAATCGGCTCAAAATAGGTTGTACAGGCAGAGCAGATGATGAAGTATGAATTTACACTGATGGAAGACCAATAATGCCAGATAGTTTGTTGTCTCACATGGCACACCAGATAGTTTGTTGTCTCACATGGCATGAGTTTATCATGGTCCTACACATGTGGGTAGAGATGCAATGATTAGATTGTTTAAACAGGAATGGTTTAATCCCAAGTTTAGAGTCATCGCAGATAGTCTCTTTCAAAGATGTGTGACATGTCAACAACAAAATGCAGGGAGGAAAACTGTTGTCAGTTTGGGTCGAATTGTAAACACAGCAGGTCCATTTGCTTGCATGCAATTGGATTTTGTGGAGATACCTCCTTGCCATGGACTAAAATATGTCTTGGTGATTGTGTGTTTGTTTTCTCGTTGGGTAGAAGCTTATCCAACAAGACAAAATGACAGTCTAACAGTTGCTAAATTGCTTATAAGAGATAATTCCTCGATTTGGATTTCCTGTCTCATTAGAATCAGATAGAGGAACTCATTTTAATAATGAGATAATTAGGATGATTTGTGCAGTATTACAAATTGAACAACAATTACATTGTGCTTTTCGACCAGAAGCATCAGGCGTGGCTGAGGAGATTAATGGTACAATAAAGTCTAGACTTGCTAAAGTTTGTGCATCCACATCACTGAAATGGGCAGATGCATTGCCGGTGGCCTTGATAAGTTTGAGAACTATCCCTGACAGAAGAACTGAACTGTCCTCACACAAAATTGTGATGGGAAGGGCTATGAGACAGCCAACAGTCCCTGCAAAACAATTGGTGAATATAACCAATGACTTGGTAGTCGATTATTGCAAAGGATTGGCTGATGTAGTGTGTTCTGTGTCTCATCAGGTTGGAGAAGTTTCAACTACGACACAACGAGAACAAGGCCATGATTTGAGCCCTGGAGAGTGGATTCTCATCAAGAAACACCTAAGGAAGTCGTGTTTGGAACCTCGATGGCATGGGCCGTATCAAGTGATCCTTGTGACAACAACAGCAATCAAATGTGGGGGTTTGCCTAATTGGATACACGCAAGTCATACAAGAAGAGTCCCAAGTACGCTTGAAAGCACAAAGTCAGTTGAAGGTGAACAGAAAGAAAGTAAGAAACCTGAACAGACTAAGAATCAAATAAAGTGGGCACAAGCTACTGGGTCTCGTGATACTGTCATTGTTGAAACCGAAGGAGAGTTCGTCCCTGAAAGAAAAAGAAAAAAGGGACTCAACTGAAAGGAGTTTCAAAACAAGTGAAATAGAAAGTGTTTCAAGAAAAAGAACAAGGAAAGGTGATACATGGCCTAGAGGAGTCAAAAGACTGAAGAACACTTTGAATGAAAAAGTTCCAAATACCATAATTGAAATCTCTAGCGGAGGAAAGCAAGGTAAATACTGTATAAAATCATTTAGGAGCGACAGATATTGAACTCATTGTTTTGTTGTTACTATTATGCAAAGAAATTTAGGGCATGATTTAGATGTTGGAGGACGGGTTACTCTGTCACAACGGTGACAGATATCCCATCCACAGAAAAGTAACTCAGGTCTTTTCTTTAGTGGGGCATAGTCCAAATGTACAGTTGCACAGACTGGTGATTTTTTTATTTTACAATATTAGAAACCAACCATATAAGATATTTACACTTGCATTTAATGATTGAAGTCTACATTCTCGTACAGTTTCACTTTACTTTTAAGATTTTGCTTTGTCAAATCATCACATATCTTGTTACACAAACATGGACAATGATTTTCTAAATACTGCGATCAGAACAAAGTTTAAAACATGTAACAGACATATATACCTTACTGTGCTCTGGGGAATAACAAGAGTGAATGTACTATTTTATTTATTTATGGCATTAATAGACATCGACCTTGAGCAGTCCGTGAGGCAAGCAGACACTAGCCTGACAGCTGTCAAATCCACAGTTGCAGAACATACGCTAGACAATATTGACCACACAACACATATAGAAAAGCTCAAAAGACACCACGAACAGCTTCAAGACAAGATCGACAACCTTAAAAACCACTCTAGGGGCGTGGCTTGGAGAGCCATCATGGCGGACACAGCCTAAATGGGCTGCGAGCGTCCACGCCAAAATCCTTAATTAATCCGGCGATTATCCTGTCCAGACGAACTGACTCAGAGCAGAATTCGATCCTGGCGGTTTGGAGAGTGCTGCTCCCCGCTTTGAGCTAACACGGAGCTGGGACGAGTGCTCCGCATCGTATGGTGGATACAGGAACGGCGCGAGCTGAGGACGAAAGGAGCACCCACCGCCTACGATCCTGGTCGGCAGATTGTGGTGCGGCGGTGGTGCTGGGGGCTTGGTCGCGGCCCCGGATGTGAGTGCTCCGACCGTGCACGGAGGTGCCCTGGGACATCGGGCGGCCTCCGCCTGGCTTTCTGAGGTCATTCCGGGCCGGCGAACAGAAGAGGCCCGCCCCTCCCTCCAGTGTGCTGCCACACATCCTGGGAGCCCCAGCTGTACCGGGCCGCAGGAGAGACCCGGCAGCCCCTGGAACTATGGGCATGGCCCGAAGACAGCCCCACATACCTCGGCGGCCGGGGGAATCGAATTGGCCTGCTGTTTCACTTTGCAGGCGAAAGGGGCCTGAAATCCTGTCCTGACTGCAGTGCTCTCCCCCCTGGGTGCCACATTTGTGGGGGCAACATAAGTGCACGGCAAGGAGGCCTAATGTTGGCTGCAATAACGCCTATGCAGCATTGTTCCACTACCAAGGGCAGGCTCGTGAGACGGGCTAGAAGACCGGAAGATACAGGCACTACACCCCTCCATCGGCTGGGGCACAGTGAGATCGCCCCCCCTCCTCGCACCCAATTTTGTCTCATATTTGAGGTGGTGGGGTGTGTGTGGCGGCGGGAGGTCGTAGGCAGCCGAAGTGGGCGAGCTAGGCTTGGTGCGTCTTGCGGCCCAGGACATGCCTGGGGGGCCTGGCATTGCCCTTGGGGTCCTTCGTGATCGGGGTTGTGCCCCCCCTACACCTGCGTAGACACAAACTTGGCACTCATAACCCCAGAAGACTCCTGCGCCTGCTCCTTGGAATCAACCGCTATGGGTAGAGACAAACCTGGTGGCACTGGCCCCAAACAGGGCACCCTGGATCACTTTACCACACCTACCGGGAGGGCCACAAGAGGCGATGGAGCAGGCTCAGTCCCAGACAATGCGGCCCTCCTAACAGCGATAAACGATACCAGGAATAAGTTAGATGCCAAAATTAGCACGGTGGGTCAGAGGTCTCATTCCTGCATCAAGATCTCAGAAAAGCAGTCAACCGTATCACTGAAGCAAAGACACTGCTGTCGACGGTGGAGGATTCAGTAACCACCCTCCAGAAAAAGGTAAATAAACTGACTGTGGTCTCACAAGAACTAGCCTCCAGAGTAGAAGACTCAGAAGGCCGCGTGAGGTGTAATAACTTGCGCTTCATGGGCCTACTAAAGGGGTGCGAAGGATCTTCCATGACCCGCTTTATAGCCTATTGGCTCATCGATCTCATGCAGAAGGAACTACTTTCTACATGATTCCTGGTAGAGCGAGCCCACAGGGCACTGACCAAAAAACCACCCCCAAGCGAGAACCCCAGACCATTGATCTACAAGTTATTGAACTATGCTGATCGCGATGCTATCTTACAGTTTGCAAGGACACATAAAGAGAAGTTCCAATATGACTCGAGGCCCATAATGATCTTCCCCGACTACACACGCCTGGTCCAACAGCAACGCAAGTCGTTCGTGGCAGCGAAGCGTAGGTTACAAGACCTCAATTTGCAATACATGCTTTTATACCCAGCTAGGATGCGAGTCATCTTCAATTCAAAGTTATTCTCCTTCGACACACCCAAAGCAGTTTTTGCATGGACAGATAAACACTCTCACCTCAGGCCTCATACGCCACCGCCGCGGGAATCAGACTCTTCCCAAGGATCGCAACGGACCAGACCTCACAGGACTAAATCAGAGACGTCATCGATCCGGCTCAGACAGAAGCTCCTACAGTCCAGAAAGCATCTCCTGAATCATCCAGTCATAACTTTATTGGCAAATTATGTTAGCCGTAGATCGCTCTTCATCAGGTCTATCCTATCACTTATTATTCCTCTGAACGGGCGTGGATGCCAAGCCGTGGGGCTGCCAAGCACTGGACATCTTTATCTCCCCCTGTTAATGTTTAGTGGGTGGCTTGCGAATTGTTGGAGTGGGGGCCCAGGTTCCCCATGTTGGGAGCCCAATGTGCCCCACTCCGCAGCAGATGCTCCTAGTTTATGGCAGTATTGGGAGGGGGTGGGGGGATACTCAGGGATCTTAGTTTTATTGTTGTTTTACATGCAGACTTTTTATCTACGTTTCGATATTCTTCTCACAGTGCCCTCAGAGATACGGCATGATGGCACATTCTGATACAGCCCCCCTCGGGGATCTTACAGTGGTTTCCTGGAATGTCAGGGGACTTCTAAATAAAATTAAGCAAGGTGCGGTTTCACATCAGGCCAAACGATATGGGGCCGACATCCTACTCCTATAAGAAACTCACCTCTTAGGTA
Source organism: Triturus cristatus (assembly GCF_964204655.1). Classification (NCBI taxonomy): domain Eukaryota; kingdom Metazoa; phylum Chordata; class Amphibia; order Caudata; family Salamandridae; genus Triturus; species Triturus cristatus. Next base: position 636,091,814 of record NC_140593.1, read on the forward strand.
TGAAAACCCCTTGTCTGGCTAGATTTGGGTATGATTATGTTTACCACGCAGGATTCACCAGGGGGTCACGAGGAGTGGCCATCCTTATACATCGTAGAGTCCCTTTTCAGCACACAAAACACTGGGTGGTTCCAGGGGGCAGATTTATTATTGTAACAGGCACATTGCATGGAGAGCACATCACCATCGTTAGAGTCTAACTATTGCGTACCTTTGTGCTGTTCCTCAGTTCCGTTCGGTGGAATCAATTGACCATCAACAATTGCTATCTTTAACAAGTGTATACCAGTGAGTCGCTTCTCTATTACTTTTTGGGAGAAAGTATAGATCATTTACCCAGGCTCTGAGTAACAAGTGCATTCTTAAAGGGTATTCCTCTGCTGTTCAAAACCACCCAGACAGCAGAACATGTTCCCTCTCATGGATGAAAGTCAAGACTACATGAGTGGCTATCTTTCACTCTACTCCATTCAACTTCCGATATTAGGACAGCAGCATATTCCAGCAGTATATTGCACTGTGTATAACAGAAATTCCCCATACACTTGACACTTTGGCCACACTGACAACCCAACCCTGTTAGCCAGACACCAAAACATATTAATAAAAAATGCATGCGCTCTGCCCCGCACAATAAAGCCCTGCAACTAGGAATGCTATCTGACCAGCCTACCTGTTATTTTCTATGTAAAAAAAAATCGGCCACATTTTTAAAGATCTAATATATTTTCGTCCTTGAAATATACATTTAATGTAACAATGACAAGACGAAAACACATCCTTAAGAATTAAAATGCTGTCTAGACTCTTCTTACATTGTTGTTAAAGCAAACAGAAGCACAAGAGGATTTTACACTGTTACTCGAATACCAGCTCCTGGCCTTTCCAGGGCCTCAACGGTAGCACAAAGGTCCTCTGTTTTTCTATGAGAGAGGTTGAAACACTAGCAGATACCAATAGCAAGATAAGAGTAACACTATGGTGAATAACCCACAACACCAAAAAGCTGTCCATATAGGACACACTGTATTATAAATCTTTTCCAATTGGAGTAGTGCAAATTTAATCCTCCGTATTCTTTATTGATCATATGTTAATCTGTGTATAAATGTTTGACAATATGTGTATATATTGCCACATTTTATGTATCTGAAGTATTTTTTTTTATAACACACTTTATTGGGTTTTTCAAGTTTCTTGGGTCTTATACAAACATAGGTACATTCGGTGCATTTGTTATAGTAGAATGCATTACATATGCATTATATGTTGGGTAGTGATTCCCAGTTGTCAAGCAAAGCGTACCTTCTGGTGTATTACACAATGCATATACAGGGCCAGCTTTAGCGCTGGTGGCGCCCTGTGCGACAACCATTTTTGGTGCCCCCTCACCTCATGACCACCTCCTCAAATTCTCTCACTACCACCTGGCAAAAGTGCCCCTCATCTTACCAATCATAAGTTATTGCTAAACACAGCACCCCCCACCTGAGGTCAGCACCCCTCCACAGGTCAGCGCCCAGTGCGGCAGCACCGGACGCACTGCCCTAAAGCCGGCCCTGTGCATATACATTCCGTAAGTATCTGTAAGACAATAACTAGGTACAGCTGCAAGTACATTAAGGTAACTCTTGAACTTATCAACTTCCCCTCCCCCCACCCATCTCTTCTGGCGCTCCCCCGGCTTGTAGTGTTGTAGTCTCATTGTGCCTTAGTCCCCTTGATACTGTGTGTAAGGACATTATATGTATGTGCGATAGTGCTTAGCGTCGAGACTGTTCTTGGGTCTAGATTAATTATGCAGGGGCTGGCATACTGATCTCCACTATGTGACTTGTACTGCAGGGACTGGTACAGGTTTAAGGGCCCTGAACACATCAATTATAAGGTCCCAGGCCATCGATCTAGGATTCTTATGTAAACCTTGGGCTTCCTCCTGTCTTATGGCAGCGCTCTCCGCACTCCCCCACCTCACCACTTCCCCATGCCACATGTAAACTGTAGGGAGCCTTGCTGACTTCCACCGCATTGTTATGGAGCGCTTAGCTATAAGTAGTGCTTGGTCGGTGAATTGGTAAACGTGAGCACAGGTGCATACCCAGCAGCCAGCTGTTTTCCCAATAGGTAGTCCTGTCGCTGTTCTTCTGTTTGAGCGACAGGGCATGTGATGATTTGAATGTTATTTCATTACTCATATTGATACAATTAATATTGATAAGCGTTTTCCATGGCATTTCTGTTGTTAACCTTGCCTAGAATGCTTAGATGGTCACTAGTGATAATCCTTGTTAGGGTCATTGTAGTGTTATGTTAACACGTGATCACTATTTTCCAGTGATAAAATATGCAAGTAGCTCAGCAGGGATTTCCATAAGCAGAAGTAGCTCTCACTATAGAAAAGGTTGGAGACTCCTGCTCTAGAGTTTAACTAAGAATGCAAAAGGGGAGAGGGCTCATGTGGGTTTCGTCCACAGGAGTCTGCCCCCTTACCAATAAAACTACCAATGAAGCTTTAAATTACTTACGTACTACAACTATACTATAGGCCACCCCTCAGGACAGATGCTCCTTCTGAAACTGGGGGGATTGTTAACTGGTTTCAGTAGTATCTACTCATATGTTGTTTTTGTTGTTAAGTGATTTATATTTTTTGTTACTGACACACTTCTCTCCTAGATCCTAGTGCGGTGGGAAGGGGGCCCAGCTTATCCCCTCATTCTTACACACAGACCGAAACCCTTTATTGACCTGGTTATGACGACCTTAAGTATTGTCCCACTCAACGTCCAGGGCCTTAATACCCCTCTCAAATGAAGAGCATTGACCCACTGGCTTAGCAAGAAAGAACTAGATGTGGCTCTGCTCCAAGTGACCCACCTCCTCCATGTAGATACCTAGCGCCTGCTTTCCTACTGGTATTCCACTCAATTTCACTCTACCTACAAGCGCAAGACACGGGGAGCGGCAATACTGCTTCAGTGCGACCTTGCCTTCACATTAACAGTGTTTACAGGGATGGAATGGGTCGCTAGGTGGGCATACAGGGAAAACTCGGCACTACTTTGACAACAATAGTCTCAGTCTATGGGCCCAATGGGGTGAGAGGGGAGTTCTACTCAGACTTTTTTTCCACGAATCTCCCTTTTTGCCAAGGGGGACATCATTATAGATGGGGACCTAATGTTTTCTTTGATTCTAAACACGATCGCTCTCGCTCTGGGCAGGTCGGGCACCCCGCCCCTTTTGCCTTACTCCAGGGTCTGACAGATCTATCTCTGGCAGATGCCTGGTGCCACCACCCACATGAACGTGACTACACAATTTATTCCCACATTCATAGAACTTACTCACGTATAGACTACTTCTTAGTATCTAGATCCCTACTACCAAGACTTGCGATACAAAAATAAATATAAAAGTCCTCTCTGCCTACAGGCCAGTGTGGTTGATGGTAGGATCCGCTGACCCCCAACGCCCTTTTCCACCACCATGAGTGAGGAATGAAGTGGCGTTTCATGACTCAACCCTCTGAGACTGTATCAGGGACGTAATTGACCATTATTTTGTTGAAAATGACCATGAAGAAGTGACTCAGGTGACACTATGGGACGCAGCAAAAGTAGTCTTCGGGGGGAACTCCTCGCACACTCCGCAGTCTTCGAACGTGCAGTCAAACTTCACAAACGGATATTAGAAACACAAATACGAGATGCACAAGCTAGACATAAATTGGGAGGATAGAGTAGAACCCTAAGGGACCTGCGTCACCTTCATGGTGAACTTAAACACGTCCTGATTGAGGAGGCAGCACAGAAACTATTATATGTAGGTCAAACATATTACGAGCAAGGGGATAAAGCCGATAGGCTTCCATCACACAAAATATGTATCCGCATATCCTGCGACCATGTTGCAGGGATTCAAGATGATGAGGGGGGGGCTGCACCAAGAAACGGCCAACATTATTAAAGTTTTTCACCAATATTATAAGGTCCTATACTGCTATATTCAATATAAGTACCCCAATATCGGCTCGGTAGCATCCCAACCTTCAACCTATATTTATCCCTACATTACGTACATAATGGGCTGCTAGGACTGACGCTTTACCTAGTTACAGTACTGCTTACAGAAAGTGGGGTTTTCCCTGAACAATAGCCTCATACATTATGCATGAGGATCCTTAGATTCTTGGAAACTAAGCAGGATTACCATCTCCTGCATAATAACTATGTACAAGGTTCATTCCCGACGTCATCCGAAGTCCAACAGTGGCACAGCAAGGTAGAACTCCTGGGGATAACTTTGGGTATGTAAACATCACATCTTGCGGAGATAGTCAGAGGAGATCACGACTTCCATGCCGACACGCTGATACAAGACGCTGAGGTTCCTGCATGCAGATACTCCAGCTCGCAGTGGTCTAACATCTCTTGCGGGGTGTCCAGCTCGAGAACAAGACGGAGTCCCACAGTCTCTCACTTAAGGTAATGGGGTTGGCTTTATCCTAGAGGGATTCTTGGCTTAACACCTACACACATGCTAGGTACACTCAGGTACATCTAGTTAGGGTAGCATCATACCAGTACGTATTATATTGTCATGTATTTTATATACTTGCCTGTATTCATGGTTATAGCAAGATGGTAGAAACCTACCATCCTTTTACCTTCTTAGTGCTTCTAATCATTTATATCTGTATCCATCTAGTGGTTGTTGCAGCACACCTATTTTACACTAGAATGATGAATGTTCAATAAATACTTATTGAAAAACGTCCATATCGTTTATTCTGCGTATCTCTCTGAGACTAAGTGAGCACGAGTGACTGAGCGAAAAGTATTGCACTGTTTCCACGGTTCTGAGGGATCAGGGTTGTCATGTTCGATAGTTGCCAAGAACTATTCTCTCCTTGGTAAGAGGAGTTTCTTCTGGCACTGTGAGCTAGCTGGTATCCAGGCCAACATACACGGTGGATGTGTCTAGAATCAGTCCGTACACCAAGCACGCAGTGTATGTTGTCTAAACGTGCAGGTCCTGTATAGGTTTTATAGGAACTACACAACAATACCAGGCTCAAAATCTAGATGAGGGATGCCAGGATTATTATCTCCGTAGTTATGACTCTGCTGATCGACGAGAGGACCTGGGTATGTTAGAGGAGGACTTCATCCAAGAAGAAGTTAGAGTGGCAATCAACAATATGCCATCCCACAAGGCTCCAGGCCCACATGGGTTCACGCCAACATTGTATAAAGCCTACTCTCCTCTATTGATAGAACCTTTGGTGAAGGTATTCAATTAATTTCTGACAAGAGGGGTGGTCACAGATACAATGTTGGAATCACATCTAACGCTATTGCCAAAGCCCGGCAAGCCTTCCAAGTGTTGTTCCTCATATTGGTCAATAACACTATTAAATTGCGATGTAAAAATGTACACATCTATATTGGTGGTCCATCCCCATTATATCTGGCCCGTGCCTATCCTTCCCCAGATATCAGGCTTTATTCACAATCGTCAAGCCAATGACAACACTCATCTGGCGATCTGGACGTAAATCCATAGTTTTTTTGCTCACCATGCCATTCCGGTTTGAACCCAGCCTTATGCAAATCAGTCTTGACCCTGTGCCTCATGGGAACACTCCGGTACAAAAGGGGGTGGTGATGGACGGAGCATCAGAACCAATCAAACACTCATACCCAGTCAACAGATCTGGGTTTGATCCATCACCGTTCTTTAGCCCACTCTGCCACCCCAGTTCAGACATGGCCATATGCAAATCAGTCTGACCCTGTGCCTCATGGGAACAGTCCAGCCCGAACTGCCAAGCCATGCCTTCCCTGGACCGGAAACAAGCTTCCTAGGACCGGTTTCTGGCATTTCAGCCGTCTTCAGCCAGGCTTGCTTGAATCCAGTGGCAAAGTGAGCAAGGGACTCACGTCTGAGCATACCCTGCCAACTTATGGCGAACAAAGCGGTACAAAAGGGGGTGGTGATGGATGGAGCATCAGAACCAATCAAACACTCACACCCAGTCATCAGATCTGGGTTTGATCCATCACCGTTCTTTAGCCCACTCTGCCACCCCAGTTCAGACATGGCCATATGCAAATCAGTCTGACCCTGTGCCTCATGGGAACAGTCCAGCCCGAACTGCCAAGCCATGCCTTCCCTGGACGCCCGCCTCCTTCCTTAGTCCATGGCTGTTTTCAGAGTCTGCTGCTCTCCGTTGACAGACTGTCCTGGGCGGCCGCTGCAACCGCCGTTCATCGACTCCATGACCAAGATGAAGATTTTTGAAAGCAGGCGACAACAGCCTATATGGCCTGGTACTCCCCCAAGTCCCCTCTTTACCTTTGGTACCCACAGCCCTTGTCCAGATGAGGTCTCCCTCCCTCCTACAAGGCAAGTATTGAGACCCCACCAATTTTTGGATTTCTTTGGATTAGGGGCCGTTGGTGGCCCGGGTGCTGAGCCAGTAACAAGAGACTGTTCTGCTCCCCACACCCCCTTTTAAAGGGTGGGGGTGCACGGGCCAGGCCGGTCTAAACCGGCCGGACCCCCATGCTGGATGCCCGCGTGAACCGGAAGCACTAAAGTGCTTCCGGTTCACGCCCCTCTGAGACGCCCCTATTGGACGCATAATGGGGAGGTGGGAGTGCTCCCACCTCCTCCTTTCCCCCGGGGACCGGTCCGACCGCCATAATGGCGGCGCGCGCTAATTAGCGCTCGGCCTTTTCCAGGAAGGTCCGAGGAGCAGGCAGACAGTGCTACGAGTGCCATGATTGCGACAGTGCCTGAACACCAGAAGCCAGCATGAACCCTTCACCTCAAAACAAACCCCCGCCTTCGGTAGCAGGACGTGATGTCTGCCTTGGCGCCAGACTAATGGATGTATAATCACATTGGGCACTACTGTGACGTCAGGCAGTGAGAGCTGCGCCATGGAAAATATTCACAATTAAATATTGTTGCACAGTGCAGTGAGCCTGCCAGCAACCTTACCTCAGCTGCAAGAAATAAGACTGCACCGGGAGCAGCGCACGCAGACTCAGGTGGCGCAGTGGCAGCTGCCACGCTCTCCATGATATAGTTTAGGCAGCGCTTCAGTAAGGCTGCTGAGGCACTATGCATATGCGTGACGATGCATTTCAGTGCTGTGATGCGGAGCACCACACTGAAATGCGTCAGTCTAACGCCTGATTAGTGATACTTGGCAGGACTGCGATATTGATCTGCAATCCATTTTTTAGGTCTCGCTGAGTCAGTGCGCATGCGCTGCTCCCTAGAGACATTAGTAAGTGAGGGCTTCAAAAAATGCCAACGCCGTCTACAGCTTGCAGTGCACGTGCGCGGGCGCGCGCAAGCTGTGGCCGGGGGTAGCATTTTTCCCCCCAGCGTTTTAGCCAGCTTGCTAGAACGCACAACAAGCACGCGCGCTTGCGCGCGCATCACTTGCGTGTTTTAGCGTGTCATCGCGATCATTTTCACTTTCACTGGGATCGTGATCGCGATGACTTTCGTGGCCAATGCTTGTTTCCCCCAGTTTCCTCCTTTTAGTTTTATTTATTCCAGTTCGCGTGTCGCCTCTTTCTTCCTTTGCCCATCCAACCTCCGTTTTTGTTCTTCCTTTTTCGTTATATCTCCTGCCCCCTTTCCACCTAGTGTGCTTCCTTCCCCTCCCTTGTTCCTCCCCTCATTCCCGCGTGCACCATGCAGTCCTTCCGCGTCTCACCTCTTTCCCCACATTTCTACCTGTGCCGCCTCTAATCCTATAACCATCCTCCCCACTTTGCTGTCTCTTTCTACACGTGGTCTGTCTCATTTCCCTTGTTCTCTGACTGCCTTTGTACCAGTACCTCCTGATGCACACCACCACACGTCCCTCTCTTAACCTCTCTCTCACGCTCCTTCTCTCCTACGTCACTCCCCCTCATTATACCATGCCATTGCACCTACTCCTCTACCCCCCATCTCAGCCTACGTCTCACTTCTTCCACATCATTACTTCCCCAGCCCTCCCTTTGCTCCCTCTCATCACCTTTACGCATCTTCAGGTGCACACTCTTAAGTGTGCACACACCCTTTTCATGCCCTGTACTCCCTTTCCTCGTGTCCCCTCTAGAGCAGCACTCTCTTTTAATGTTCTCTCCTCCACTTTCTTCCTTCCCATCACTTCTCTTTGCCACCCATTTCTTACAATATCCCACCCTTGAGCCCCCTCCCTCACTTTCTTTTCTTCCCTTATTACGCTTCACATTTCATTCTTTCACCTCTTCGCCTCACGGCCTTCCTCTTCTCCTCTCCACTATTCCCTCGGAAGCCTTTTCTCTCCCATTTCCTATGCTCGCTCCCCCACCCTTCTCCTGCCCTCCACGCCCTTCACTTCTCCAGCCTCCGTCTCATTCGAATCTCATTGTTTGCTCCGTTATTTGACAATTATGAAATGAAAACCTTTTTTTCGTATGACGATCAAATCTTGTCGGTTGACGCAACGGCTTCCCTGATTCTCTGCAAAAATGTTATCCCGCCCCTCCCTCTTGACTTCGAGAAACGGCGTTAGTGGATATGAGACTGAAGGCTGTGGGGGGGGGGGGGGGGGGGGGAGGGGGAAGGAATGAAAACAACACCTCCCTTGGAAATGCACGTCTCCAGCAGGATGCCTGCTTGGGACCACCACGCTACCCCAGTGACTCAATACATGTCTTTTCTGGAATAATGGATCAATTGGTTAAAAAAGGATGTGATTGGTTAATTGCCCCTGACCTAGCGTGCAGCCTTCCAGAGTTGTTTCAAGTTTCATATAATCTTTTAGGCCTTCCCCACCTCGTTTGTGTGTCACTAGTGACGTTGATACCAACTCACCCTTTGTGTTTTACAGTCATTTTTACCTGAGGCTTATCAACTTCACAATTTTCCATTCTCTTGTTTCCAGTACCTGCCTACGGTTACACATTTGTTGGCTGCTTGTCTGCTGCACACTTAAGTGGAATGTCAATTGAATTCTCCACTCCTAATGTGACTTCCTCCTTTTCTCATCCCGTGGTCACTATAATCAATCTTTAATAATGCAGTGTGCTTCTGATCAAAACTTAATAGGAGTAACACACAACATTTGTCAATTTACCCTGCTTAAGTCCAAGACACTTACTTGAATTAGATAGTTTAGTATATAAACAAATGCACAATAAATGGAACAGTTTGGATTACTGGCTACCAAGTGAATGGTTGCCTCTCACAAAGATACATTTTCAGGTTTCATGTCTCCCAGCACTTAAGCAGTAGTGCAGACAGTATGCAGAGCCAGTTTCTCGCTTTGTGTTACATGTTATACATTCCTAGGAATTTATATGATAGGGTGTCTTGGTCTTTTCCACTGCTGGCCTTACACTAAGGTTCATGAATTGACTAGGTAAAGCATCAGACACCTCTTTGGAGCTCTGGTGGGTGATTCTCCATCCCCCCACAAACCCTAACATGCCCTGGTTGGTAGTTCAGACTCCGCCCCTTCCCTACCTGCAGGTTCCAGGACACTTCATTTACCCACTTTATTACATTTTTGAGGCATCATGAAACTGATTGTCGTTCCCCAAACTTGCAAATCATTGTTATCTATCAGAGGCGATAATTCAGTCTGCTCTTTCTGATGCCCTAGTCAAGGACATCCAATATTGCACCTCAAGGGCCACATTGATGCCAGGGTTCCAGAATATCCTCTTGGGACAAATGCACAGGCAGTTACTTAGTGGTTATCTTGAAAATGTAGTATGGATCTGGGCCTCGTGTGCTATATTGGATTCCCCTGCAAATTGTGTCTTAAGAGCAGGAGCATCAGAGGAGTAGTGCAGTTTTTTACGGTGGGCTAGGGAAATGGAGAAATGGGCGGGAAGTGAGGGGACTTATAGATTATGTTTGGCTCGACGCAGTGACAATGAAAGATCGCATGAATGGGCCCGGGCATGGATGGCTCTCCTGGACTTGTTCAAATGTTCGGTTGTGGGAGATGGGGGAGATCCGGTGGGGGATGACGGGGTCCCGGTTCCTTGAGCCCCCTCTGCAGGGCTTCCCCCCTCTGCTCTGGAGGTACTCTCTGTTGGGATTCCCGAGAGGCGGACTCGACGGGTGATGACTGCGATTTTGATGTACATGTACTTCTGATAGGTACTGGCGACATGCTTGGGTGGGTGGGTAGGGAGGAGGGGCTCGTTGGGGGGGGTGTTGGGGGATGGGGTGGGGGGTATTTTGGCTATCTCGCACACTCATGGTGGATTACTCCTGTGGATGCACTACCTAGTAGAACGGACATTATTGGGGTGAATGCTGTACAGATGTAGCTTATGTGCTGGGATGGTTATTGCAAGATGTCCTGACTTGGCTGGGGGGCGGACTATGGGGGACGGGGATTGATTGCATTTTGTTCAATGAACTAATAAAATTTGTTTAAAAAAAAAAAAATCAGAGGAGTAGTGCAGAACACCACATCATACCCCCTCTCTTCCTACCCTGAGGGAAGTAAAAGTCGTTTAAGAACTCAGGTCATGATTTTATCCATGCTTTGTGCTGCTCCCTTATCATTCCTCTGATATTAGCAGGAAACTTGAAATGAAAAAGACTGCATCTGGACTGGCATAATATCCAGGAAGAGACTGACTGCATCTGTGCACAAGATCATCCTTTACATCATGGCTTCTTCCAGGTCAACATAAACTTTCGAAACCTTTTACAAGTTTAGGCCAACTGCTCCTTGAGATGGTGCTAAGTACAGCTCATACACCCACCTTAGTTTTTAAACTGCCTGTAATTCCCTCACCCTAGTAGTCTAATTTTCTAAACCTTGGCCATGTCAGTTCACAATTTCCAATCAATTGTTTGAGCCAGTATGCCATTGTGTTTACCCCTTCCCCATTTTCATTCCAGGATTTTGAAGACTGGGATAAAACATGAAAGAATTATTGAGACACATGGTGCTGAATCTGTTAACGTTTTCAACTCACCAAGTGAACATCCAATTATCCATTTTACAAAAAGAACAAAATGATTTTATTATAAGCTGCAGTAAGTAAAAACACTTTTTAAACTTGTTAGTATTACCCCAGTGTGAATACATTTGCCATCAACTTTTGTGCTATGGCCTGGCAGGTCACATTATAAATATATATATTTTTGTCTTTCTTTTTCAATACTGTAATTAGTGCAGTAACTATTATATATATATATTTCCCTCCTTGTGCAAGTCTTCAAAACCATCATAATGCAGTCATTTTTATTTTATTTTATTTTCGTCTGTTCAGAGATGTTTTTGGCAGTTAAAGGAGCAACCTTTTGTTTTGCTCCCACCATTATGTGATGTTTTCAATGAAATCAATAAACACCTTGCTTCCAAGTGGCCGTTCTTTTTTTCACGTGGTTAAATTTTGGGGCTCATCTATGTATAACAACTTTGGTTATTGTTTTTATCACTATAAAAAATAGTCAGATTTAAGGTTTACCAGTCAATAACACACGATATAGATGAAATGGTAGCAATAAAAAACGATACTTAGAACATGTCTGCTAAACGCGTCCTGAGCATAACTTTAAAATTATCACACCACCCAAGTGAAAAGTTACATGTTTAGGAGTTTTTTCGAAGGCAAATAAATGTATAGCTTTCTTCAGCAAGCATTGGCATAGCCAATAGGTCTCGCTTTTGGGACCTTATAAGTTTTTAGCCATGCAACAGTTGATGTTATTGCACCAAGGATATTGTGCTGCATAACTAAATACTTATAAGGTCCCAAAAGCGAGACCTATTGGCTATGCCAATGCTTGTTCAAAGGGGAATGGGGAACATTTTTTACTCTGGGTGGGGGATTTTAACATTCAACTTTGTAAATTGCCCTCAAAAACTATTTGTGGTATGGTTTCACCATTACATGAAGACACCATCCATTTTTTGCACTCAGATTATGGTAGGAAGTTAAATGAGCTTTTTTTTTAATATGATCTAGGTTTCAGCAACGAATTTCGTAACAACCCAACTGATGTATTTTGTACCTTTGACGGCACCATGGGCAAAAGCGCTATAGATTTCTATTCTTACCGAATCGTTACTCAGCACTCATCACCAACTTTACATTACATGATTGTGCAATGAGTGATCATTATCCTCAGAGCTTAGTGCTACATTCTGGGTTAGTAAAAGATCAGTGGGTCAATCACCACATTCTAGCCGTAGAGAATTTTGAGCTCTCTCGAATCAGTGGGTATACCCTATGTTGTTCTATGAACTTGTTAGAGAAACTAATCCAGCAGCAAAAGAGTGCCTTTGATGTGTGTTTGGATACTACAGAGGAGGCCTCTGCTATTGTGGAGTCTTTCGGATAAATTACCAGTGCTATTAAGGTGGGGTTAACATCCAAGCAGAAGTCAGGAACGGCGAAGAGGAAAGGTTGGTTTGATCATGCATGCAGTGAAACCCACAAAAAACTACACCTATACGCAAATAGCTACGCAAGGGTACATTTTGGTATAAAAGGCGAGTGCACTCGCCCCTTTAGAATTGTATAAGGGGTTCTCCAAGGGTGTGTACGTGCCCCTTTTTTATTTAATTTGTACATTAATAACCTGAGTAACACACTGGCTAGTACGTGCGCAGACTTGCCACAAGTTAAGCATCGGCCAATACCCATTCTGCTTTATGCGGATGACGCGGTACTTATGGCGCGCACCCCTTTGGCTCAACATCATGGCTGTTGCTGGCTTTGTGGGGGTTGTTGACCTGTGCTGAAATTGGTCATGGCTGCTCCATTCTGCATTCTGGTGCACACATTTCCTAATTTCTCATCAGAGGTGTCTTTGTAAGAGGGCTGACTTTCGTGAAGTTTTTGGCCGCTAACTGTCCAGCCGTCATTTGATGTGTATCGCTGTCACGCTAGAGTGAGGGGCAATTTTGTCTGCAACAAGCTGATCCTTACGCCATGTAACAAGGTATTGTACATACGTTGCTAACAGGATAATGGATGTGGTCAATAGACACTGTCTTAAAAACATTTGCCACTTAGCAACCTCAAAAATTAGTAGCACAAATTCTTGAAATTGTGCACAAGTGTTTTTGCACATACCATTGTAAATGTGCCCATCTTTGCCTCCATCTAAGCAATTATTCCAATGCGATTCTGTATTCAACCTTCACATTGTATGCAGCATTATAATTCTTCAATACAAGTAGTGAATGCTTGTTGTGCAAGTTATTGTGAGTTGCAAGCCAATTACCTTGTACAGACATCACAGCAATGTGTAATGTGACAGTCTTATATGTAGTCACACTTACAACCAATGGTAATCATTATGACTAACACTGATGCATGCATTATCTATCACACATGATGATATCGGGATATGCATCAATGTGGGGAACGAGTGCATGTTGACAGCTCAAGATTTCTGATATCAAGACATATCAGAGTGGCTAAAGTCACCTACACAACACAGATCACATGCCATAGCCATATGGTGTTGTTAGGCATGCAATATCCCGCAATATGTTCTGCAGTATGGTACATTTGCTGATGAACTAGCACTTAGCAGCAAATCCTTTGCAAATTATTTGCCGCGCTTTCACATAAGCGATAATTTTAATAACCGCTATGGAAAACCCTTGCAAAATACAGGTGTCAACAATGAAAAATTTGCGCTTACTCCTCAGAGGCAAATATTTTCACACAGAGTCCAAAAACGGGCTGCAAATACCTAGGAAGTGATTTCAGCATGCATCCTGTTTCATGGAGGAGTACTGTTCACTTTCACTTTCTCTTTTAACCACACTGTTAATTTCTGTGGAGAGTTGTGGAGGTGTTTAGAGGTGTCCCCTGGACTTGTGGTGTGAGAGAGTGGTTTGGTATCTAGTCTACTGTCCCTACTGGTCCTGTCAAGTCCTGTGTTGCTGTTTTTCTGTATTTTTGCGTATTTGTGATTATATTGTCGGGTGTTTGTCTAAGGGGTATATCTGTAAATTATATAGGTTAATTGGGTATTTACTTTTCTTTATTTTCTTTTAATAGTGGGTTTAGTTGTGTGGTGGGAGATGTTGGGTGAGGGTAAGGAGGGCCGTATGTCAGAGTAGGCATTGGGGGGTCGCCCTCGGGCTGGTGAAGTTTTTGTTTACCAAGGATGGTGGAGAGTGGGGGACGGGTCCTGCAAGATCAGGAGGGTGAGGTGGGAGCACATCTGCAACCACATGATGCACATCTTCGGGGTGGACAGGGCTGTCCACCAGTGGAAACACTGAAGGCAGGATTGTGTCGGACGTGATGGAGCCCTATTGGATCACCTGGCGATCATTGTTGTCAGGCAAGGTGGTAAGTGCATGATGAAAGTATTATGATATCAGTGTATTTTCTCTGTTAACAACTATAGTCAGTGACATAATGTGGTATACGCACAAGGATGATGCCATCAACTTTGTGGAAACAAAAGCTGCCTCGCTCCAACGCAGCAACACTTGCACTATTGTGCAAGTGTGCCTGCGTTCAAGTGAATGATTGACCTTGTGCAGTAATGCATAAACAATCAGTAAGTGCTGTATCACATTTCTATGTGTGCTGCGCAATGCAGCATACATAGATAGTGGACAACGTGATTCGTCTGTAAGGACGTGCAATGTGCAGGAAGGGCCTATGTGACATGCACAAAGCAGCACACATGGCAAAACGCCAGACCGGATGGAATCACTTGTTTATCCCTGTTGGGCAAGGGTCAAACCAGTTTTTAAAAGTTCCCAATGTAGGCGCAGGACCATATGTATGCCAGCCTTTTAAATATGCTCCATTGCAATATGCTATGGGTGATGTGGTGGAATGCCCATCACAACACCCATTCACAAAGGAACACTTCACACAAGGTTGAGTGTGAAAGGCTGCCTTATACACAAGGCGGGACCAAACCATGTCAAGTGTCTGAAAACACCCTTGTGAAAAATGCTAGGCCCATATTAACTACACACCGTCAAGAAAAGTGTAGTTGTGGAGGCATTAGTGCTTTGTGAATGTGTCCCTCAAGTTGTATTCACAATATGATCACGTATACTTGCAGGATTGTCTAGTAGTCCACAAAACTGCAATGGTCATGTGTTGTGTGTCAGACAGGCAAAGCACATCCCTTCATGTAGGCTACATGAACAGAGACATAACTGTTATAGTTCATAACATTGTATGTAGATGACTTCAACAATAAACATGACACATGTGAAAAGTCATGTCTAATAAAAATGTATTTTTACATGTGTCACAGTTTATAGACCATTGATCACTCAGGAGGACGTTGATGCCTTCATTCCCACACACACAACTGTTGAGTGTCTTAGGTCATATATTTTGCTTTTTGTGAGAGCAGATACTTTTAGGCGAATGCTCCTGTATTTTATTGAACACAGTCTGGGTGTGCATTACATGGACCTCCACTCTAGGATGATGAGGCGGCATAAAGTTGAGGTTTTTGCACATATTTATGGTTTACTGATGGAGCACAGTATTAGCCTTCTTGGCTTTAAATTGCACATCCCCAGTTTGTTAACATTATCCCTGCATTGTACTAGCAACTATACGGCTTATTTCAGTGTTTTGCCCTGTCATTAAGCATATTTTGCTGAATCCCAACCATGTAGGCACTCTGCCGCCATTGTGCAAGGGGGCCTGCTTTGGTGCAATGCAGAAAAAGTGGACACTGTTATTTAAAATAGTGTTTGCCCCTTATCATGGCACATTCGTTGCTAACATGCATTTGCAACATGTTGGAGCAGATTGGCACCCATTTGGAAAGACACCACCCTACACCATTCTTCTCAAAGGGTGCCCATGTACAATATTTTTTATCTGATGTTCGATCCTATGGTATCCATTGTGTCCCTCCTTTTCATTTTCATTGGAGGCTGTGGCTGTGGATGCTTATGGCAATATCAATACTGTATGAATTTGTCACTCAATTGGCCAGCAATTTGCTTAGTGTTGTGATATCGGGTGTAAATTCATATCCAATTCACAAAGTGAATATGCCTACTTGGTATAGTATCGTGTACATGGCAGCATCAATTCACATTGCCTGGCTACAGCTACATGAAATATGATTGGGTTAGTCTGCACTGGCTAATTGAGTCAGTGAATCTTGTGAAGTTACGGTATCACTTCCACTGAGGCCATATGTGCACATTATGTATGTTACTCCAGCCGATACAGGTGGGTTTCACCGTGTACATACAGATGAGGAAACATTTGAGGGATGTTGGTGATGGGTATGACCAGACATGGAATCCATGTACACCCTGGTCTGATGTAGCGGTCACTGATGATCAGGTCATGGAGCAACAGTTGTCAGTGACAAGTCTTACTCCAAAGAGGCAGTATCATACACAAGTTGAGAGCTGGTGTACGTGACAATAGTGGAAGAGTGGCCTAACCCAGACCCATAACTTGTTTGAATTTGTCAAGACATAGTTAAGTGCCCAAATTCAATTTCAGCCATTAATCCCTGTCTTGCTTCAAATGCAGTGAATCTTTGACATTTTGGAGCATATTTCAAGGCCCCTATCGGCACCGTAACATTACTTAGCACAACATTTTGGTGGCTTAGCCTTAGTCACAAGACAGTGTTAAGCCACTTAACTTTGCTTAACACCAACTTGTGCTTAAAACCCCCTTTCACTCTATAGTTAGGGTGAAAGGGGTGGCAATGTTACACCGCGAAGCCCATTGTTTTGTATGCTGCCCCATATCTACAAGAGCAGCGTAAATATGGGGGAGTGTGTAATTGGTAAGACCATGGAAAACATGTTCTTAAACATGTGCAAGAATGTGAACTGTTTATTTTCTAATCATATTTGCTGTTCTTATGTTTGCTGCGTTGTGAGGCACACATGGAAACAGCAAAAGGCCATTGATTGTTCATGTGCTGGAAGGTGAGCCTTCCAGTACATAAACAATCTTCTGCTCATCCCTGACATTCTTGCACTATGGTGCAAGGGTGCCTGCGTTGGCGCTAGCCTTATGAGTTTTGCACCCGCACAGAGGGTAATGCAGTTCTGCACCAATATGATGTAAATATGGTGCAGCTCTGCGTTTCCGTAGTGGCAGAGCACAGCATGATGACAAGCAGGCTAACACCGTGCTCTGCCACTTCCTGGTAAATATACCCAGTTGTCTTTCAAAAAGCAGAGTTGTGACATACGTTTACTCAGATGTTTCAAGTAGATGTATACAGCATGACTCATGGATGTGCAGCTATGTAGACACATCCAACTATGTGGTGAATTGATGAAAATGGATCTGGTATACTGTTCTACATGAGTAACACTGTGGTGGTTATTGGTCTGCCACTATTTAAACCAGTGCACCCAATGTCTTTGTGTAAATGTCATGGCCTTGCTCTGCAGTGGGCCTGAACAGCTATCTCCTTGAGGACATTTCCCTGGTAGACTAATTCTGAACCTGTGTCTACGTCATCATTGACCTCAGCTAATCTACCACTGTTGTTACTCTATTCTGCCCTTGATATGTCCCATACCAGACATTCCCATGTCACTATCACTATTAGAATGTGATAAGAGTTTTCCTTCACATTGAACTTGTCAGGTCATGTCAGAATTAGCAAACAGTTGATAAGAGTGTAGAGTTTCTGTTTTTGTACACTTAAACGTGAGCAAATGCCATTCTGGATAGCACATAAAAAGGGGCAGTATTTCCACACACAGGCACACAAGAAAAACACAGAATACTGACCATTTGCTTTCTAATGGGGATAGCTTCCCTGATGGGGTTCAGTTTTTGCTGCCGTCTACACCAGAACTCATGGTATCTCTTCAATAGCTGTGATACCAGCAGTATTAAGACAAATACAGAATGAGTATGGAGCAAAACCTGCTCTAAACTTGAGGATGAAATTATTAGGCAATTTTTCCCAGATATCAACAATTATGTTGGCAAACAGAAAAGGTGAGGCAGCGGTGGTGGCTATACGCTAATGCCTACGGGAATGCACCCTTGCACAACAGGAGCAAGAATTACCTAAAATTATCAAAGTTACATACGCCGAATTAGGTAGAGATAATTTGGGAGCTACAGGTACAAAACCACAAGTAATGGATAGTCCTGAAAACGATAACTCCAAGCAAGCACCTGATCCTTCTCAAAAGTAATGGGATAATACACAACAGAAAAATAGAAAGAATAGATCACAATCCAGGGGTGGTTCCCCTCAACAGGAGCCCCAGAAAGGAGGTATATCCTTAGAAATAGTGATAACATTAAAAAACCTGACAGGTATCAGGATAATGATACACGTTCCTTTCGTTACTTCCAGGGTTCATTCAGAAACTCTGAGAGGGAAGGATGGTAAGAACACAGATCAGAAGAACAAAGTTCAGAGATACACATCATAGTTTGGACTATAATATGAAAAAAAGATAGATAATGATTAAAACCTCAATTTAAAAAGAAGAAAGTAGCTGGCCTTAAAATAAGAAATGCTCAGACTGCTGAGGACTCAACTTCTGAACGAGGAATGGGCTCTGACGATGCTAGACAGCGCAGCAGAAGTAACAATAGATTGCCAGAACCTGATGGAATTTCTGGTGAAAGCAGTGTTGAACGAGCTTATCACTGTAGAAACACCTGATACGAGGGTAATTGTCCTACACCCATTATACGAAATACCACTCCAAATGGAGGAACCCAGGAAGGGTAAAGGTTTCTTTTGGGAGAACCTGAGTTTTGGTTAGGGCATAATTTTGGCTGAAAAAGATTGGCCACCTGAGTTAGTTTTGGATTGCACAAAAGTAGAAACGGTAATTTTACCTGCGTTCTCTGACCTCATTACAGAATCTTTAAAAATATTCATACGCACAAGAGTGGGCGGTAGCTCTTGCTCCTGCATTATACTGCAACCACGTAGGGTGGGATGCTGAGTCACCTTATCATGTAATCCCAGTAAAAACTACACCAATCCCACTGTTTATATTGTCTAAATGCGCAGATCCTATATAGATTTATAGGAACTACAAAACTCTGTTACCCTTGCTAAGAACAACCCTGGGCTATTATTGTACCCTTGGGGTAGTCTAAAAAATTGACGCTGAGAGCCTAGGGCTGAGAATCCCTTCAAATATCTGCTCTCAGGCGCTATATTTTGGCAGAAGAATCCATTTGAGATATCTGGTGGTTTGTATTTTTTCTGCAGGATGTTATTCATCAATGCGGCACTGTGTGCATTCTTTACTGAAAATGTCCTTGTGCATGTGTTCAAATGCCTGTTGTCTAAAACTAGGCGTTAGGAATTATCGGGTTTCATTACGGGAAACAAAGGATTATTCATGTAAGAGGTGCAATTCTCTATTACACCTTGGTATTCAAGTTGATCTAAGATCTTCCTGGCTTGTTTTTTCGCATCTTGTTTTATTGGGGATGGTCTCTGTGGAGTTGGGTTCATCACCTATATGGGGTCCAGAGGGCACTTAATAACATACCAAGAAGTTCTCTTGGAGGCCGCACTCCATATGAGGTCCTATTTGGGACAAAAATGTGAGCACCCGCACTAGATCGTGGCAGGAGAAAAACATTTGACATCCATAACTGTTTGGCTGTTTTACAAGAACTCATGAATGCCAGGCACTACAAAGCAAAGTCCAAGTAAAACGCACTGCCACTGGGGAAGTAAAATCAGTAAGGGCAAGACCTGCCTGGGTCTCAAGTCGGGGACCCAGTCAGAGAAAAGATTGTGGACAAGAAAGAATTTGAGACATCTTACAGAACGCTGGTACCTGTCTTCAATGTCGAAGGAACAAAAACAGTACTTCTTCCACCTCTTGCTGGAAAAAAGAAAAGAGATTTGTCTCCATTGATCTGAATAAACCACACTATGTGGCCGATACTGAATAGCCAGCCGCGTGGTCTCCTGGGTAGCCACCAATCTCCTCTCGCTACCATACAGTAGGTTCAGACAGAAAGACTGATAACGTTTGAAGATTCTACTCTATGAAGTAACGGAGTTGCCAACAATGGAATGGAACTCGTGCCTATTGAAATTGAACAACAAAGCACAAATGAAACACAGATCTCAATTCAGCCTAATACCGACATCTATGTGAATATGCCTCAAAAGGAGTGATCTGCCAGTTCAACAAAACCTGCTGAGCTACCTAAGATAGATCAAACTGCATCTGGCTATTTCATTGATTTTGACAACTTCTCTCTGGATCCAAGTGAACCTTAGTCACCACCAGCTCCAGTTTCCCGCAAAAAACTAACTTCGGCTGAAAAAGACTTACCTTGTTTCACTGTGGCTACAGCTTTGGATAGAAAAATGCTCTACTGTTCCTAGTCCTCTGGATAGGTTTAGTAACAGCCTTTTTCTTGCTACTGAATGGGGGTTATCTTCCAGAATGCTCTGCAGTATCACATGTGAACCTAGTCTTGAAACCACATACGTCATCTCTTCATGAACAGAGAGACCTGTCCTCTGTGAACATTACAGCAGTTCCTGTTCCTGAAGGAATAGTTTGATATAGGGTTTCATATGATGTGTTTGGTCCCACGGAACTTTTAAAAATACTGCATGTATTTAAAATTTGTTTGAATGATATGATCACCTCCAGTACATTCTCTGACGATTGGGATTTTGAAACTATAAATAGTATGCTGTCTGATTTAGAACAATCTGCTGCATTTAAAAAAAATGAAATGTATGATGATACATCTGATTTCGACACCATGTATTGTTACCAACATTATGGTCATCATTATTTTGCATAAAGCAAGTACCCCACTTAATGTTTTTACATACCACCAATGGGAACATTGCCCTACACCACCGAAAGGTACTTCACAAACGTTTTGCTTATTTTTCTGGATTTAATATATCAGATCCACTCTCATATTATTATAAACTTGCACCTACATCTGCAAAGAAAATATGCTTACTAACACGAAACACTTATACTCTGCATCCTTTATTTCCCAACTGTCTGAACAGGGTCTTGACTTATGGAAAGTCACTATAGACATAAAATCAGTCTGGAGAACTAAGGAAAGGCAGGTTCACGGATCTGAGGCATTATTTAGAGCAGGCTTCATACCACAACAGATTATTTCCCTGAACGACACTGTGCAACAGACTTTATATCTTGGGTGAGCCAAGATAAAGGACTTAACACACCTTGTATTCCCTCTCTTTCACACTTTGAGGGATGGCAAAACTATACAGAATATGGCAAGGGTACACTAGATGACATTGTGCATAATGTTTCTTACAATTCACCAGACCCCAATTGGAAGGGATGGTTAGTTTGGTCTATCAACACAAATAGGTGTCAGTCAAGATTCAAGGGTACCACCGAAGAGTTTAGTGTCCATAAGCCTGACCTACGCTGTGTACAACGAGAACATCCGGAGTGGTGACATCATACAGTGTTGGAAGTTATTCCTAGATTGGCTAAGAACCTCAACACTGTCACAGGTGAAACAACATATGTCCTTTCTCTCAGATGACATGGATTTAAGGGATTTTTTGCTATGTTCCCAGAAACTAGGTCGCAAACGCTTCTTATAAACCATTTACAATGAAGTTTGCAAAATCTCACAATAGGAAGCTGCAGAGAGGTTACGTGAAATTGATAGGGTTAACCTAGAAAAGGCTTTGGCAGTAGTTGACAATGGAATGACAACACTAACATCCAGGATTTATTCACTGGGCAACATTGTGTCTTCTACTATCGATATAATGGAACAGGATCTGTCCATCCTACAACATGCGCAGTCGCAGTTACGATTCACTATATTATCAAGCTGGACGCTACAATCATTGCACTCTGGTTACGTGCCTTGGTGATATTTTAACAGTACGTCTTTGTTCTCTGCATATAATCTAACAGAAAGGCAGACAACAATGGCACAAAGAGATGCAAAATATACAATGCTGCTCATTGAAAAATTGGACCAATTACCTTTCACCATGGCAGAGTCACCATCCACAGAATGGTTAATTCATGGCCATATAACATTGTCGGTAACAACATTTCAATTTCAATATTGCCTAGAATACCACCAGGTAGGCAGATATTAAGCAACGGGTAAGGACTTCATCCATGAATCTTGGTAATTACCATATAGATTTAGATGCAGGTATGGGGACACTGAATTGTTTTTCAGAGGTACAGACTGCGAGACTTCATTAAGTGGGTCTCTAATTTTCCAGGATATTATGCTTCACGGGGCCTGTAATGGTTCAGTTGCAAACTTATCCTGTCGTGTAAAGGGTTCCCAAGCTGTTGTGGTTTGTCCAGTGTTCAGGCTACTCTTGAATGGGAGTTACTTAATGCTGTATGATCAAGGCTGTTGTGAGATGCTTCAGGCATCGCATATCTAGTAACAGTAAGTTCCAGGGTTACTTGCTATATGCAAGCATTGTTTCCACGACCCACACAGTCAAGGAGGCGACGTTATGACCTTCGTTGAATGTTTCCTTTATACGGTTTGATTGCCTGAGCTGACAGAAAACCATGCTTTTACAGAAGGATGTGTCCTTCACCTCAGCCCGAGAAACTTTTGATCTTCAGGTTGCAAGGTCCTCAGCTAAGATGCAGGCTCTGGTACAAACAAATTGCCCTTTCCATTTCGGAGAAATGGTACCGTGTATCTTTAACATGTCTGATAAGAAGGGTATAGTACACCTATTTAAGACCATAAGTTCTGGACTGCTAAACACCTTTCAGACAGTATTCGGAGTGATTCCAGCTTTTATACACTCCGTATTGGTAAGTGTTTTTGGAGGCCTTCTATTGACAGTGGGTATCCTGATTTGAATCTTTCTGCTACGCAATGGACGTCCCAATCACCAAGGAGCTGGGAAAAACGCTCTTGGAGCGACGTTGCCATGATCGCATGGTACTCCATCTGGGCACACCTAGACTTCGAGAGCTAAGCAAGTCTTGGTTCCTATCATTCCGACCAGTCTGGATTGACTGAGTTTTGCCAGTTCTCCACTGCTTATTCTGCGGACAAGAATGCATGTTGAACTTCTGTCTAACACTTCCATCAGTTGCGCCTCTGGATGTGGATGTATTGCTAACCCAATAAAGGCCAACGTAGTGCAGTGTCCTCAGCGTATTCCCATGCTGATGTAGGGCATTCTTAGAGCGACCACGGGATGCTTCAGCTCGTGCTGGATTGGACACCGGCTCTACTACAGGCACACAGGCTTTGGATGTTTCAAAGGCTTCCTCAGCATCAGCTGTGGGAACTGAAGAAGATCACCTTTGCTTGATTGACCTGATCTGTGAGGTGTTACAGGGACCATCGTCTAGGCAAGCAGCAGTAATGTTGTATCTCCCACACAGGGCACATAAATATTTGGCTCTCCGTGTGCTGGGATTAATTTGGGCTTTTTCCAAAACAACCAAAATCGGAATTTTAAAACAATTTTTTTTTCTCTCTCACTCTTTCTGAGCACCATGGCTTTCAGGCGTGCTCAGTTGCTCAAACCATTTATGTACATATTTTAAAGGACTTATATAGCTTTTTGATATATATTGAGTATTCCTAAGGTTTTTAAGTATTTTTATAACTTTTTAGAACAGTTTATTATCATTGTTTTTATGATTGATTATAAGGACATTCCCTTTTAATTTTGTAGTATATCGTCCAGTCGGATGAGGAGTGGGTGTTATGATTCGCAATGTACCCAAATATAGTCCTGGGTATTCACCTAACCTTTCACCTACATTTACTGTGACATTGTACTACATAATGTGTTTGGTGTTGACCTTTTACCTAGTTAGGTGCTGCATAAATATTGTGTGGTTTGCTTCGAAAACTAGCCTCACTTATTATGCATGAAGATTCTTAGAATCACAGCAGGATTACCATCTTCTGCATAATAACTATGTATAAGGTTAATCACTATTGTCATCCTCGGCCGACATGACACAGCAAGGTAGAACCCCTAAGGGTACCTTTTAGGTATATAAACACCATATCTTTGCTGGGGCAGGCATGGGAGAAAGACTTCCATGCTGACACAAGACGCTGAGGTTCCTGCACGCAGACACTCCATCACGTAGTGGTCTGACATCCCTCGCGGGGTGTCCATCTCAAAACCAAGACGGGGTACTTCATTCTGTTACATCAGGTAATGGGGTTGGCTCTATCCTAGGGGGATTCTTGGCTATACACCTACATACATGCTAGGTACATTTTGGTACAGCTAGTTAGGGTTAGCATCGTAGGAGCATGCATTATTACTGTCATTTATTTATATGCCTGCATATATTAATTGTTTAGGCACTATGGTAGAGTTCTACCATCTATTTACTCTGTTGTTGCTTATAACAGTTTACATCTGTTTCTGTCTTATGGTTGTTGCAACACACACATTTTACACTAGAATGATGCTGGTTCAATAAATGCTTTTTGAAAATGTCTCCATCATTTATTTTGTGCAAGACAAAGTGAGCACGAGTGACTTTGCGAAAAATACTGTACTGTTTCCATGATCCCTGAGGGGGCAGGGTTTTCATGTTTGATAGATGCCACAAACATTTGCTCCTTGGTAAGAGGGGTTCATAGTGGCACTGTGAGCTAGCTGGTATACAGGTGAACATATCCGGAGGGGGTGTCTGGAATCAGTCTGGACACCAATCCCACAGTTTATGTTGTCTAAACGTGCGATCCTATATAGATTTATAGGAACTACACAACAGTATGGCTTGTTAGCAAGGCAAGGTTAAGCCACTTCAGGTAGCTTGACACTGACTTGCTAATTGATCCAAGTCCCTATCCCCACCTGAACGTAGGGAAATGTTACGTTCCAGTGACAATGTTGGCTTGGAGATTTGACCCCGTGGGTTATTCTCTCATGTCCTGTCATCTCACTGCCTATCAAGGACACAGACTCAGCAGACCCTATTTTTGACAAACGCCTTCTGGATTAGTTGTGCTGGCTATACTGCTTTGGCATTGTTGACACGTGTCAAGTTTGATGGTCGCAGGCAACACACATCTTTGTAGTTTTAGTGCTTTTATTTTCACATGCATTTTAGAAATTGAGAGACAAGACCAGTTCTTTTGACAACAACCCCCACATTGTGTGCATAGCCAGTGGACGGCCAGACAGAGTCCTTGTGGGGGAACATGTCCTGAGACATGTCGAGGAATCAGATAACTTCAGTCAGAAGGATGATTGCAGTGTCATTGAGGATCACATTGACAGTCCATTAAATGTCCAAGGTGAAAGTAGCATAGTCAATCTGAGGACAGTGACAGGTTGTATTTCGAGGCTCAATGGTAAGCATAGGGGCTAAGCAGAAACTAGCCATTTGACACAGATGAATGCTACAGCAGGATTTTCCTTTTAAAAGATGTACCGTCCACATCTTCTTTCTCTGATGTGTCTGGTGCCTCTCGTGAGGGTAATGGTGGATTGGCGGCAGCACAGGGAGCCACAGACACATCAGGGGCGGAAGAGGTGGATCCTGAAGGTGCAGTCGTATTCCTCTCTGCCACCAGATGAGGCATCACTGCAGCGAGGATGAGCTGCAAGTCTTTAAGGGCTCCAGCAACGTCATGGTGGTAGGCAGCCATGTCAGCCAAGTGGGAATCCTGCTTCCGCTCCATGTTCTCCAAGATCTTGCACATTGCCCCCAACTCTGTGGCCGCATCGCTGGTGCCACTTTGACAGGACAGTTGTTGTTGTCTCTGAATCAGGACACCAGCAATGTCACCCATGGACTTCTGGAGGGCACACAGAGGACTGTGGGTGCCTCTGGTGGCATTTAGGTGTCCCTCATGGGACTGAGGCAACCACGGATCTCATCAAGTTTGACTGCCAGGCTCTCTAACCCCACCCACACCTGGTCTGCCATCTCATGCTACACTCCTACCGCACTACGTTGAAATTGTTTCTGTGAGTCCTCAGAGTCCAGGTTTGTGGCTGTGGATTGTAGTTTGTGCCTGCTGGATGGTTTTGTGGGGCATGTGGAGACGCCACAACGCTGCTGGATCTCCCCACTTCCGCAGATGGGCGGCCTATGAAGTCAAGCAGCTCTTGGAGGGTGTCCTGGTCGATGGTTGTGAGATCTTCTACATCTTCACTATGGAAGAATGGGACAGGCTGCTGAGCAGGAGGTGATGTTTCATCCTATACAATGTAAAGGACATATACATTTGTATGTTTATGTCCAATTATAGCATGCATTTTAGCATTTGACAGTCACAGTGCATGACACATTCCATTCTCCTGTATTACATGGTACACGGGTTACACGCAGCTTTGTATGTCAATGTAGAAAGTCCATGACTGTTACATTTAAGTTGTTCATTGATTTGGACAGGTGCTCTGTATGCCAACAGTAAGGGTCATATTTATAAGCCCCTGCTGCACCTGTTACGTCATCTATTCACACCTTCCTGTGGTGCTACACTGCATTGTGGATAAGGCACCCTTAAATAGTCAGGTTTTGCGTATGAATGTTGGTCAGAAAGTTTTGTGGTCGACATTCGACTGCACCCCCCATTGATGTTGGCGCTGCCACCTATTTTGTAGTGTGGCATGATGAGGAGGACACTCATGCACTTGAGACAATTGATACAGTGATGTCCACGATGAAGAGACAAGAAGATGTGCTTGAATTCCCTTAATATGAGATTTCACTATGTGTTTCGAGGTGGGCAACACACATTGACACAGTTCAATCCCATGAATGGATGTTTATGTGCAGGAAGGAGCACCTACTTGTTCATTAACTATCGTTGCATCTATCCAGACACTCTTGCACTTTTGTGAAAAGGTGCCTGTGATGGTGCAAAGTAGATTCAATACCCACTGTAGCAAATAATGAGATGCATTTTTTTTCTGTTGAGTACAGGAGCAGGCTTTTTCATCAAGGTGAAGAATGATGTTTGCAATTTGAAACTGAACACACACTTCACCTTTCTGTGGTTCATCTACTACAAAGTCACTACGTACTAGACACCTTTTAATATGTGTATCACTGACATCCTCTCTGTAGCATTGTTTTTGTTGTAGGTGATGTGAGTCAGCTTAGTTATGTCTGCTGCACACATGTATGTGTCTGGTGATCCCTCTGTGTGTTTAAGACTGAGGTCTGGACAAAAAACTGACTGCCACACAGTTATGTGAACATGTTGATTCATTTTTTTTCATGTGGCTACTACTCTTGCTTATTTGGTAACTTGCTACAACCGAAAAATGTTGCAATGTGTTAGACGGTAACACGTATCGTGCAGCACAGTATGGAATCCCTCTCTTGTCTTGATGGTGTAATTTCAGTCCATATACTCCTTAGACCGTGTTTTGAATGAACAATGGTGCCGTAACATCTTAAAGTGTTCAAGGCAGCATGTGTCTACAGACACAGGACTGGGCCAGAGTTAAGATGTGCGTGCCCTCCCCTTGTGTTTGACACAGCAGTATTATACACACAAACAAGAACTGGGGGTCTAGTAACAGACAGCACAGAAGAAAGAGAAGGAAGTTGGTGCATAGGATCAATCCCAAACAGTCCTAGAGCAGAGCATGGATTACCATCAATCTCACTCATAGGATGGAGCATGGAATTGGAACATACTAGCTCTCTTGATCGTTCATATCATTTGGTCATCCAACTAATAACGGAGGTGTGTCTCTTGAACATCGAGACTGCCTCACTAGTTAGAAGCTCTATTGCTCATTTGGGCTGATGGATATTGACCACACAAGAAAGTCAAGAGATTGTTATGTCCAGGATGAATAATCCTGTATAGTGCAGTGCGAAGAAAACAGTGAAAACTAAAAAAGGTTGTGTAGAGAGAAAAATCTTGAATAGTCCATTCACTCCGCACACCTTGACTAAAAAAGTGTAACAAAATTATAGCAGTACTTCCTAGTGACTG
The DNA here is from genome assembly GCF_964204655.1 of Triturus cristatus. Taxonomy (NCBI): domain Eukaryota; kingdom Metazoa; phylum Chordata; class Amphibia; order Caudata; family Salamandridae; genus Triturus; species Triturus cristatus. The sequence continues at coordinate 636,119,731 of NC_140593.1, forward strand.
CTATATGTAGGTCAACATGTTTCAGCCATCCGGGTATACTACCCACGGCTTGTCCGTCGTTGCCCCAAGTCTATCTGAGCAGGGGGGGAGGCCTCCTAATCTAGGACTGTTTGGGATTGATCCTATGCACCAACTTCCTTCTCTTTCTTCTGTGCTGTCTGTACTAGACCCCTAGTTCTTGTTTGTGTGTATAATTAAGTCAGTAGTGGGGATTGGAACTTGGGCAGGTCTATAAATATTTTTTCCCTTAGACCCTACTTTCCTATTAGTATTTTTGATGTTTTTGACACAGCAGTGACAATGGTCCTTTAATGCACGCAGGAGGACACCGGACATTGAGGCAGGCTTCTAAGATTCACAAGAAGATACGTTCATGTGGATAACTGCATTTTGAGAAATTATAGCAAGGCAACGTGTGGCCAAATGACATGCATTATTGCAACTTTGTGAATGAGGCCCTTTCTCACCCTTCAATTACCATGTACAGAACAGGGAATGTGCGGTTCAAGGAGCATTGCAATCAAAACTGGCATGTTGATATTTTATGGTACACATTCCTACAATACTGGGCCCTTACACGATACTTAGAAATGCAGAACCCTTTTACAAAAATTTGACAGCACCTTGCCCTTCCAGTATGTATATTTTGGTCATTATGGAATGTGCCCATCATCAACGCTGGGTGCTTGAAAGAGATTTGCAGCTTTTCATATGTACAACAAGGGTGATTCAACTTGAAAAAGTGTTGTCCAACATTTTTAGATGTGGTTAAGTGTGCTGCATTCGGCTGCACACATGAAAGCAGCAGTTAAGCCATTACACTTGCTTGTGGCATATTTCGAAGGCACTATCGCAAAAGGACCATCACTATTTTTAGGTCTCGTCTAGCGTTACAGCGCGCATGCGCTGCTTGCTTTGCGAGGCATGCAGTATACACTATAGCGGGGAAGCTTTGTTTAAGCCCCGCCGACTCTCCGCCCATCTTTTGGATTGGCTTACATCTTAAATGCTGCCTTCTGATTGGTTTTTGGTTTGGTAGACCCTCCTCCTGACGGCCATATTGTGATTTGTAAACTTCCCTGGCTATTGGCCCCTTTACTCCAACACTATTTTCTGCCCTCTGTTTCCCCCCCGCCCCCTCCCGCAGTCCGTGACTTTTGCACGTCGGTCGAGTACATTCGCAAGCAGAGCGGCCATCTTTAAGTGCAAACTTTTCTTATAAGATGGTACTAATAGGGTACTCTAATCAAAAGGGGGGGTTCACTGTTCCGAAGGTAGGGTTGCCAAAGGTCACCCACTCACCAAAAGGAAAAAAGGAAGAAAAAAAGAAAGAAAAAGAGTGATCCTAGGTCTAGAACCCACTGTTCTAAGGCAAGAGCAAGTCTTGTCTCTTGTTGCCCTCACACATCCCGAAGGATGTCATGCTTCATCATCAGGCATTTTCTCCTCGTCAGGCCGGCGCTTTAATGCCCTACAGGTCCCCCGAAGGGTCACTTTGGTGGAGATCTTTTGAGAACAGCCATCAGATGAGTGCAGGTATGTAGGGTGAGTCCTATATGAGGGGTAAAAGTGTGAGTGAAAGTTAAAACTGGCTAAGGGATACCAAAGAGGGTATATTTATTGTGACGGTACCCTTGTCAGAGTAAAAACCCTGAAGGTCGTGCGTTACTCCACTGGGCGTAATGTGCCCCGGTAACTAAAAGGTCAACATGTTTCGTGCCTGGTTGGTCACGAGGATCTGTGGCGCTTCATCAGGACGGTAAACAAACCGTGGTGTGGAAGTGCAAGTGAGTGGAGGGAGTAAGACCCTCTGTGAGATCAGGGCGTGCCAAGACTGTGAAACACTACAGTAAGGCTACAACTGAATAAATGAACCACTCCTGATGTGACCTAGGAAAAGAAAGGAAACAGAAAAACAACAAAGGACACACATGAAACATATATCAGAGGCGTCATTGTGTGTCTCCTCAAAGTACATAAAAGCGTGCCCCTGGCGCTTAAAGACAAGAGGCTGACTGTGCTTTATACCATGAGACTGGTTCTCACAGTGGTGGCTGTCAAGGTGTGCACAGCACGCCGCAGCAGGTTACGCCAGAGGGCTGGCGATTACTTGTGCGGTAATGCCAGCACCCGAGAGGCAACCCCCTGTGTGAGAAAGCACCGTGACTAGTGTGTCAAAGCGTGCAATTTACGCACTGATCCAGTGATGCTGAGTGTTCAAAATAACATGATAAAATCACTGTCGCGTTGCTGGTAGTGGAATCGTGCCGTGGAAAGAATGCCCGTCCCGTAGGACCAGCGTACGCTAGTCAAGTGCTGAGCCAGCCGTACTGCATATGCAAAAATAATTGAAACACTGCCGAATTGCTGTTAGTGGATAGTAGGGGAGAAAATGCCCTTTCCTAGAGTCATGTGGAGAATTGCTCCATGGGCTAGGGCGTAGGTGGACCCACACTTTAACGGGCTAAGAGAAGGAAAGTGTGAGAGAAGGACACAGAATGAGAGCAGAACACTCTCACCACAACAATAGTATATCAGCGACTTTCTACCATGGGTGATCATTTAGGACTAAGCTTCGGTGAGGACACGTGGCAGAAATCCTCAGAGCCCCATCACTACTAGACAGTGAAGGGAATATGGCAGTAGCCAGTCTACAAGGGGAATGGAACTCCCTAGCTTCACTTAAAAAATTGCATGTTAAAATTGCACTACACTGATCTGTGATGACTGAGTACCTGAGAGCCAACGCAGCACCGAATGGTCTGCTAGTTAGGACCACACTGCGGATCTTCCTGGATGATCTGATCTTCAGGCGTGAATGGAGCCAGACCGTGTGGATATGTACCCGCGACTGGCTCATCTTGATCATAGGCACAGCAAAACGTCTCTCTGAAGCGCTTATTATTAAGATCAATATAGCGGAGAATGGCCTGAAAACAGGCATTAGTATATCTGCCTTTAAAACCTGCTTGGCCAAGATCAATGCAGAAATGTCTGACCATTGCGACTACCTCCTACAACAGAAGATCCAAAAGTTGCAGAAGGATTTGAAAAGGTTTGACAGAGAGAAGATATATCCCTACACCAAGGAGGACTACCAACCCGCAGACAATGATGCTCTTTCAGATGACGGCTCCACAACCTCGAACAACTCAAACCGCTCATCCAACATCAATGCAAGTAACAACAGCTGGGGCAGGAATTCAAACAATCAGGGACTTCTCCCACCACCTCCGCTACCAGCCATGTATGGGTACCTCAACCAACCGTATCCCCCACAGGGACCTATGTGGTACCCAGCTGTGACGAGGTGCCGAGTCCCCGCGATGTGGACACTAGTAGGTCACGGCTTTCTTATCTCTCCCCACAGCCACACGGGGACCAGTCAACCAACTATTGTGGGAGCGAAGAGGCTGACTGTTTCTTTAATTGGGCGGAGTGCGACGAGCCAAGGCCCGGCCCCTCGTCTGACGTCAGAGACCCGGAACCTGTAAGAACCCTGAAGGACCATACGTCGGTGTGTTTTACACCTGGAGGCGTTGAGGAGGTTGGAGAAGAGCGAAGGGAGAAGCCGTGGAGAGAGAGAGAGCGAGCGGACCAAAAGAAGCGGAGGAGGAGACGAGAGCGGGGAGGAAGATCCGAAGACTAAGCCAGGAGGCCAACGTTCCCGTGAATCCCCGTGCCACACTTCAAGGGAAGTGTGGCTTCAACAGGTACGGGGCCGAGTCAAAGCGTGGGTGGGAGCGAAGCTTGCCAAACCTCCCTGAATCACCCGACCTAACTCCCCGATTAGTCACTATCAGCAGACAGTAGTTGTTGTCCCTTCCCTGAGCACCTCGCACCGTATCACTGTCTGGGTATTGTAGTAAAGCACCGTGTGACTCCTCACTCCCTTTCCCCACGCCTTCCGTATGTGTCCCTATACCTGACCCCTTCGTGTCTTCTTTGTTCCTTCCTGGTCACCCGCCTCCCACCGGTCCCCTGGGGAGCAACGTACCCTGAACATCCTGGAGAGACCCCGGAGCACCAGGGAGAGACGAAGCCGTACCAGTCCGGAATCCCGCCTTCCTGAGGGACCCCTCCCCTACTACCGGAGTAGCAGGACTGCCAAAGACACTGTAAAAACAATAAAAACCATACTAAGTTCCCCGCGACGCCGTGTGCATCCTTCCGGCCCGCTACAAGTGGTGGAGAATGCGGGCACGGAAGTAGCCATCTGCACTCCGAAGATGGATAAAATGCTGCACCATTTAGTGAAAGGACAGGAACAGTTGGGCTGGGTAGTCGAACAACAGCTCAATGCCGCCAAAGCGGATCGTGAAACCTTCACACAGACGGTATCGGCACAACTCGAAGGGCTACAGAAGCTAGTGGCTGACACAACCGGGACCCCCCTACCCCGGGAGTCCCGCCCTCCGCCCACTCCGTCAGGGAGCTCGCTTCAGAAGTACACACCAGGAGAAGACGCCGACGCCTTCCTATTGAACTTTGAACGAGCTGCCCTCGCCTGCGGATGGCCCCTAGACAAATGGCCCTTCTTCCTCGCCCCCCTCCTTACCGGGGAGGCCCAAGCGGCCTACCAAGTAGCGAACGCCACAGGCAACACCCCTTACGCAACAATTAAAACTATTATTCTGGACCATTTGGGGTTAGACTCCGAGGCTTACAGAGTACGATTTCGCAAGGAAAAAGGGGCTATCGGCGAAAATCCTAAAACACTTTTCTTTCATTTAAAAGCGGCGGCGGATAAATGGCTCATGCCTACAAGTAGCACAAAAGAAGACATCATGGATAAAATATACTTGGAGCAATACTTGGACGTTCTCCCGTATGGCACGCAACGATGGTTGCGACAACACTCACATCTAACGACCGCACAAGCCGTCGAGATGGCCGTAACCTACTCCCGGGCACAGCCGAGAACATACGCTGGAGAACCTGATAAAGCCTCAAAGCCGATTCCGAGACCCAAAAGGAAGGCCCGAGTTCCCCTGGACGTACTTGCACCACGAGCCCCACCAAGATCGGATGTGCCTTCCTTCAGGGGCCCACAATGTTTCGAATGTGGAACATGGGGACATATCGCTCGATTATGCCCCCAGAAGAAGGGAACCGAAGAGCCCATGGAGGTGGGATACCTGCCGAAGACGGTCCTCTACTCGGCCGAACTAGGTGGAGCGTATCACGTAAGAGTTATTGTGAATGGGAGGCCGCCAAAGCCCTTCTAGATTCCGGGTGCAAACAGTCTGTTATAAAGGGGGTTTTTGTGCGTTCTGGCCAGGTGGTCCATAACAAGTGGGTGTACATTAAATGTGTCCACGGGGACGTGAGAGCCTATCCCCTAGCCCAGGTGCCCCTGGAATTAGAGGAGGGGAAGAAAGAAGTTGTCCGGGTGGGGGTTCTCGAAACACTGCCAGAGGAGATCATCATAGGTACGGACAATCCCCACTTCCACCGATTGTTTTCAGCGTCCCTTGAGGGTCCCCCGACCCCCATACACAAGTCTATACCCACCCTCCTATCCCCCGATCCCTGGGTCAGTGACCGGAGTTTCAAATTCGCACAAATTAGCGACCCCTCGCTGTTCAACGCATGGGAACAAGCACAGGCTGAAAAAGAGAAAGGAACCCCAGTCTACCCCAGGTTCATCATACAAGAGGGCCTACTGTATAGACAGGGAAAGAAGGACGACCCCTTACAGTTACTGGTCCCCGTAACCTTCAGAGAACAGATAATGTTTTACGCCCATACCCACTTGTTGGCAGGCCACGCAGGGAGCGAAAAGACTACCCACAACGTCTTGAGGTATTTCTTTTGGCCAGGGATATACCAAGAGATTAAAAACCACTGCGTCTCCTGTGAGGTCTGTCAAAAGAAAAACACCCATCGCCCTCCCGCGGTGCCCCTCCAGCCTATGCCCATTATTGGCACACCGTTCGAGAGAGTCGGGATGGATCTCATAGGTCCCCTCCCCAAAAGCAGGAAAGGCAACCTATATGCTCTGGTAGTAGTAGACTACGCCACCCGATTCCCGGAAGCCTTTCCCCTCAAAACCCCTACCTCTAAAGCTATCGCCGAGAAAATCATCGAATTGTTTTCAAGAGTAGGTTTCCCTAAAGAAGTCCTAACAGACCAAGGAACCCCGTTTATGTCCCGCCTGATGAGTGAGGTGTGTAAGGTCCTACACGTTCAACAAATAAAAACATCTGTGTATCACCCGCAAACAGATGGGCTCGTAGAGCGATACAATGGGACCCTAAAAACCACCCTAAAAAAAATGCTGTCAGTTAGCGGAAAGGATTGGGACCTCCTCTTACCACTCGCCTTGTACGTGATACGGGGACAAACGCAAAGTAGTCTCGGCTGTTCGGCATTTGAGATGCTATACGGACGACAACCCCGATCCCTCCTTGAGATGATGAAGGAAGCCTGGGAGGGAGAAAAGAATGAGGAAAGGACCATATTGGACTACAGCATGTCTCTCAAGAACACCCTTGGAAAGCTGAGAGACCTCGCCCACACGAACCTGGAAAAAAGACAAAACAAACAAAAAGAGTACTATGACCGAGGGAAAAGATGGAGGAGATTGGAGGTTGGCGATTGGGCCCTGGTTCTGCTTCCTTCCCCCACGAAGCGCTTCCAAACGGAGTGGATGGGGCCCTATGAGGTCCTGGAAAGCATTGGAAAAACCAGTTATCGGCTGCGGGTGTCCTCCCGGAAGTCCCAATTGTATCATATTAACCTTCTAAAAAAATGGCTGGGGCCCCCTCCAAAAGATGTGTGTTTGGCCCTGCCGAGCGGGGACTCCCGAGGTTCTACCCTGGACCAGCTGGTCGTCAACGATGACTTAAAAACCACAGAAACCCAGATGCTACGAGACGTCTTGAAACCCTTCGCCCCTATCTTTTCCGATTTACCAGGGCGGACCACTCTAGCCGAACATCGGATTGAAACCCGACCTGGACCCCCAGTGAAATTACGCCCCTATAGAGTGCCCGCTGCCAAGAGACCCGTGGTGAGGAAGGAAGTAGAAGAAATGTTGCGATTGGGGGTCATCCGACCGTCCCGAAGTGACTGGTCGTCTCCAATAGTTATGGTGCCCAAACCTGACGGCAGCACACGTTTCTGTATGGACTTTCGCTCCCTCAACGCAGTGTCCTCCTTTGATGCGTATCCCATACCCAGGGTGGACGAGCTCATCGAAAAACTTGACGATGCCAAATACATCGTACATTAGACCTGACCAAGGGATATTGGCAGGTCCCATTAAGAGAGGAAGACAAGAAGAAAACCGCCTTCTCTACACCCGATGGGCTCTATGAATTCAACGTGTTGCCGTTCGGATTGCATGGAGCACCCGCGACCTTTCAACGGCTCATGAACGAAGTCCTGAGAAACCATCAGGACTACAGTTCCGCCTATTTGGATGATATCATAATATTCAGCCCCTCGTGGGACTCGCATCTACAGCACCTGGAGACAATATGCCGGGCACTCCGCACGGCTGGGTTGCATATCAACTCAAAGAAATCACGCATTGGATTCCACAAGGTGAAATACCTAGGGTACGTGCTAGGACATGGAATAATCGAACCCCAAATCGAGAAAATCCGAGCCATCTCTGAGACTCCCTTCCCGACATCTAAGAAGGAGATGAGAGCCTTCCTTGGGCTCATCGGTTATTATCGCCGCTTTATCCCGTCCTTCTCAGCCCTAGCAGCTCCCCTCACCAATACCTTGAGCCAGGGGAGAAGCCGTGGAGAGAGAGAGAGCGAGCGGACCAAAGAAGCGGAGGAGGAGACGAGAGCGGGGAGGAAGATCCGAAGACTAAGCCAGGAGGCCAACGTTCCCGTGAATCCCCGTGCCACACTTCAAGGGAAGTGTGGCTTCAACAGGTACGGGGCCGAGTCAAAGCGTGGGTGGGAGCGAAGCTTGCCAAACCTCCCTGAATCACCTAACTCCCCGATTAGTCACTATCAGCAGACAGTAGTTGTTGTCCCTTCCCTGAGCACCTCGCACCGTATCACTGTCTGGGTATTGTAGTAAAGCACCGTGTGACTCCTCACTCCCTTTCCCCACGCCTTCCGTATGTGTCCCTATACCTGACCCCTTCGTGTCTTCTTTGTTCCCTCCTGGTCACCCGCCTCCCACCGGTCCCCTGGGGAGCAACGTACCCTGAACATCCTGGAGAGACCCCGGAGCACCAGGGAGAGACGAAGCCGTACCAGTCCGGAATCCCGCCTTCCTGAGGGACCCCTCCCCTACTACCGGAGTAGCAGGACTGCCAAAGACACTGTAAAAACAATAAAAACCATACTAAGTTCCCCGCGACTCCGTGTGCATCCTTCCGGCCCGCTACACCAGCCTACCCAGGTCCACAACAAGGGTTCCAACAACCAATCTTCCATCATCCTCCTCCTCCTTTTCAGGACAGAGGCAGGGGCAGAGGCAGAGGAAGAAGAAGAGGGAACAAACAGGTCCAATGGCAGGACACAGAGAACCAAAGAACAACAAAAGAGCATGACACATCCAAAAACCTGATTGTCAATATCTCCAAGAGGCAACTCAAGACTGATGAGGTTACTGTTCTGGAGATGGGTCTAGGCTTTGTACCAACCCCCAAAGAGGACAACTTCTGCATGAACGAGGAACTACATCTACTCTTCCGTAAAATAAGACTCAAATCCTTCTTTAATAAAAATCCTGCACCTGAACGAGGGAACTCTGGGCTCAGACCATCCTTCAAATTCACCCCCACAGCGGGCATGGTACCCAGCGAGGTCCTAACTTTCGAGAAGGCGGTTCTTAAGGAGGCCAACCAACTCAAAAGAAAACCCACATTTAACAACATGCCTAACAAACTCCGTCAGGCCATCACCGCTCTCAAAGATCACGTGAGCATCATTATAAAGCCCGCAGACAAAGAGGCAGCCACAGTGATCCTTGATATTAACGACTAGGAACAAGAATTCTTACGACAACTGAGCAGCGCCCAATACTACGAGAAGCTCGACACTGACCCAAAAGAACGACTCCTTACACACATCAGGATCATGGTAAATGAGTCGGCCACCGAGGGTTGGATTTCCCCCCAAGAAACAGCTTTCCTGGTGAACATGAATCCCAAGATGCCGTATTTCTACCTGCTCCCCAAGATTCATATGGACATTGTCCCTCCTCCTGGACGTCCGATCGTCTCGGGTATCGGCTCCCTGCTTGAACCTGTCAGCCAGTTCAGCGATTTCGTTCTACGCCTCCTGGTCCAGGCTACTCCTGCATACCTTAAGGACACACAGGACATTCTTAATCTGATCCAAGAGATCAATAATGACAACACTGAAGAAATCAACCTCCTCCTCACACTCGATGTTGAAGCATTATACAACAACATTCCCCAGGATGCCACCATCCAGGTAGTGGGGAATCTACTACGGAAGGCGGATCTCCCCACCAATACGCTGGCTGACTTTATCCTGGATTGCATCACCATCGCACTCAAAAACAAATTTTTCATGTACAGGACCACTACCAAGTACAAGGCACCTCTGTGGGTAGTACCTTTGCGCGTAGTCTGGCAGGCCTGTACATGTCACATTTCGAAGCCACACACATCTTTATGGACACCAACCCGTTCCAGGAACACAGTATTATGTGGAAGAGGTGTGGCACTGCAGCCAGGGCGACTGACTCCGGAATCTGGGGATCACAGTTTGATCCCCAGCGCCGGCGGCAGATTAGCCCAGCACCATGTGACTCTGGGCATTAGCTTGCTTAATCTTCCCGAAGGCCCCCAGCACCTAGAGACCCTTACGGGTGATTGTTTGCGCTTTACAAATGTGGATTATTATTATTATTACTTGGAAGAGATACATCAACGACGTTTTCATCCTGTGGAGTGGCACGGAAGAGACCTGCGTGAAGTTCCATGATTGGATCAACAACTTGAACCCTCATCTACGCTTTACCAATACATTATCCAATAAGGCCATCCCCTTCCTGGACTTACTGATCACTTTGGAGAATGGATACCTACATACAAAGACATTTAGGAAGGCGACTGATTGTAACAGCCTCCTTAGCTTCAAGAGCTACCATCCCAGGACACTCAGGGAGAATCTACCTTATGAACAGTTTCTCAGGATCCGGCGCAACTGCAGCAACATCTGCGAGTTTAACGCACAAGCGAACTTGCTCGCCAGGAGCCTGAATGAGAGGGGCTACCTAGGGGACCTCATCCGGAAGGCCAAGAAGCGTGCTAGAAATACCAACCGCCAGGGACTTCTTGAAACCAGGTAGCCCCAGACGAGTGATGTCATCACCTGCGTCACGACCTTCACCCCGCTGTCTAACAAAATAAAGAACATTATCAAACACAACTGGAGGATCCTCAACACTGGCTCACTCAATATTGAGCAGCCCAGATTTGCCTTCAAGCGCACAGCTAACCTACGCGACCAACTGGTTAACACACGACCATGGCCCAAGAAGAAACCCCAGGACACCACTCTGTGGAACCTGCCCCCTTTATCAGTACATTACCCATGTGGTTCATGTAGTGCCTGTTCCTCCATTAGACATACCAAAACTCTCCAGATGGAGGATTTCTCTTGGGAACAACGTGCACACACCAATTGCAACACCAAGAATTGCGTATATATAATCATATGCCCCTGTCAACTCAGATACGTTGGGATGACCACTCGACCCATAAAGACCAGGATCAGTGAGCACAAGAGCACCATCCGTCGCGGCCGTATGGCAACCAAGATGACAGACTAGTTTATCGAAAAAAGGCACTCCTGTGAGGAGATACAGTGGACCATCCTGGAGGCTAATCAGACATGGAGCAATACTTCACTCCTGAGACGTGAGCAACGCTGAGTTCATCGCCTACGGACCCAAACACAGGGCCTCAATGACAAGATACCCTGGGTCTAACTGTAACACTCTCTGCAGTGACTATGTTAGTCACTGACCTCAACAAAACAAAACCCCGCCTTCCCCGCTCCTGAGATGTTGGAGTTCATACTGCCTGACTTCCCAATTCTTTGTGGTCTCACAATAGTCACGCCACCTCGGCTTTTTCTAATACTCAGGGGGTGGACACAGCATACCCCTCCTTTACTTCTTTACCATAAACTCACTTTTTCCTTATGGCATCTATGGGGATTGCCCCTCGTTTTTACACCACGTTCCTCCCTATTTACCTGCATCATGCCATTTTCCCTCTTGTGTTATCTACGCAGCGGGATTCTCTAACGGGCCGTGCATCATGACTTTCTTTAGCATATTGCGCGTAGTGGACATCATTCTATTTTATATTTCCTTTATGCTTAGCTCCCTTTTTCACAAGAATTGTAGCGTCAGTTTGAGAGTAGGCATACCTCATCCCCATGGCAACCACAATAGGTAGCCCCCCCAGGATCTCGACCACAATGTGCAGGTCTAAGGTAGTAGTTTTCTGACAATGCACAGGTCTAAGGTAGTAGTTCTCTTGCTTCGCGCAGGCACAGTATGCAGGGACACCAACACTGCACCGCTGCGCATTTGTGCCTCTTCGCTCCATGACGAGGCATTCTGGAAGGGGGAGCCACCCAACCGCCAGCACAGCTACTATATCGGGGCCACTCTCACCGTGGCCAGACAACATGCGGGTTGGCGTCAGGACGGGTAGGTGCTGAAAGCAAGCACTCTAGCAGAAACTGTAAGATTCACGAGACAAGTGCCGCCCAGCTTGCACAGAAAGTCGCTGATATACTATTGTTGTGGCGCGAGTGTACTGCTCTCATTCTGTGTTCTTCTCTCGCACTTTCCTTCCCTTAACCCGTTAAGGTGCAGGTCTACCTACGCCCTGGCCCATGAAGCAATTCTCCACATGACTCTAGGTAAGGGCATTTTCTCCCCGACTATCCACTAACAGCAATGCGGCAGTGTTTTCAATTATTTTTACATATGCAGTACCGCTGGCTCAACACTTGACTAGCGTACGCTGGTCCTACGGGACGGGCATTCTTTCCACGGCGCAATTCCACTACCAGCAACGCGACAGTGATTTTATTTTGTTCAAATCTGATTTTATTGATTTTAATTTTCATAGTTATGACAGGCAACTTATATGTAGACGTACAGTTGTGCATGAGATCATTCGCCAACATCGGGATGTATATAATCTTTTGGGTCTGCATGCATACTGAGTATACCTTAAATGTTAAGAGCAGCGCTCACGCAGGAGTGAAGTTAACTTTGGTATGTAAGTCATATTACAGATTGCAGAGGTTACAGCTCAGTAGCAGTGTGTTAACATCATGACATTGTGTAAGGTCCTTTCCAGTTCGTTCACCTTGGGCTTTTAAACAGATGGCATACGTAAGAATAAAGAAAACCATAACAAAAGCAGCATTGACCGGTATATGTACATTTAACGCTCTCACCCCCTCCCCACACCCCACCCCCAGTGTTCACCATCCACTAAGTTATTGTGTCAGTGCATTAGCGACGACTACTTTTGTGCTGGGTCTCAACCAATGGGTAGAACCTTTCTGGAATATCACGGCAGTGCGCTGGTGGAAAGCGCATCCCCTGGTGTGCGTTCATTACCCATTCTCTCGGGGCGCCCCCTGATCACTCCCCCTCCGTCTGCTGCAGCGCACAGAGTATCTTTCCCAATGAGCTGCTATGGGTTCTTTCCGCAGCCCCAATGTTTCTTCCCTCAGGATGGCGATTCCCTCCACCTTAGCCCATGCCAAAAGCGAACAGCGCCACGCCCGCGCGTGCGGTGGGTCTTGCGCTTTTCACCGATTTGTTAACAGATACTTCGCAACCACTAGTCCCAGATCTAGGAACCGGGACATCACCTTTTTGGCGGCAGTCCTCCTGAAGTGGTGCAGCAGGTGCACGGGCCATTCAAGGGGTATAGTGTGGCCTGTGCAGACCTGTAACAGCCTGTTGATTGTGTGCCTATATGTACCTAGCCTAGGGCAACTCCATAACATATGTAGCAGCGCTGCCCCTTGCCCACTACACCTAGTCCACGTCGCATCGTTGCAGTGAAAATACCTGTTGATCAGCTCAGGTGTGAGATATGCCCTATGAACAATGAATATCTGTATTTGGCGGAAAATCATATTTCTGGGTATACACACACCGGGCTTTTAAGTATCTTCTCCCATTCCTTATCTGCTAGTTGCCGCCCCAAATCCAGTTCCCATTTACGGCGGAGTGGGTCAAGGCTTATTGCTGTGTGTGTTTGGAGCGACGCCGCAAACCAGAGAACAAGGTGCCTGCCTCTCCCCATAACGTGCAGATACTGTATGGTTAGGTGTTGGCTGGGCTCCGTGGTCATATCCCCCCATTTGGCAGTCAGTTTCACAACTAGGGAGCGTTGTGCTAGAAACTGCCCAGGTGGAAGCTCCTACTCCGCCACCAAGAACTCACATGGTATGAGCGTGCCATCTCGATATAGATCCCCGAGGGTTTATATATCAGCCTCCCGCCATGCTGCGAGTGTAAGAGATGGGAGCACCCCGTCCCCACTAGGGGATCCCTCCAGTGGTATTGCAGGCACATAGGGAACAATAGTTTTGGTGAGATATAAGGCCCTGCGGTAGCATTTGTATGCCACCGCTAATAGAAGCGGCGCTGGCGGCACGGCATTGGCAGCAGGGTGAAAGAGTATAGTTATTTGCTCCAGCGAGTAGGGTGGCAGCACAGTTGCCGTGTCTTCTCGACCCCTGTCTGCAAGCCAGCGGGCTATCCATTGCAGTTGGGCGGCAAGGTAATAGTGTTCGAAACAGGGCGCAGCCAGGCTTCCCTGATCAGTTGGCAAATATAATTTTGCTAATGCCAGTCTATGCCGAGCGTTTCCCCAGATAAAGTCCCTTAGCAGTTTAGTGAGTGTGGCAAAGAAGGCTGCGGGAATAAACAGGGGTAAATTGGCAAAATTGTACAGGAGTCGGGGGAGCATGACCATTGTAGCGAGCGCTACCCTGCCAGTGATCGTCAACGGTAGTGTGCTCCAGAAGCGCACCTGCGATTTGATCGCCGTTACAGCCCTCCCCAGATTTCCGTCGAACAGGTCTTTCGGTTGGCGGGATATTTGTATCCCCAGGTAGCGGAAGGTGCACTCCTTCCACTGTACTCGCGTAGCACTTAGGGTGTAACTCGGGTCAAGGTTTCCCTCAACAAACGCATAGATGCAGGATTTGCCAGCGTTCACTCGGAGTCCCGAAATGGTGGCGAAGTTCTGCAGCAGGTGTGCCAGCCGGTCGGGTATGTTCTCTATGTCCTTCACATAGACCAACAGGTCGTCTGCATATAGCGACACTTGATGGACCGCATCCCCCAGTGGTATTCCGTCCCCTAGTGTTGCACGTATAGCCACTGCTAGGGGCTCAATCGTCAGCGTGAACAGTAAAGGGGACAAGGGGCACCCCTGTCTGGTGCCCCGGCCCACCGGTATGGCATTAGAGATGTATGGACCCAACCGTACTCAGACTGTGGGGTTTTTGTACAGTAAAATGACCATTTGTATCGACCCTATGTCCAGTCCGTATCTCAACAGCACCGCCGACAGGTAGCCCCATTCTAAGCAATCAAATGTTTTTTCCAGGTCTAGGATAAGACATCCCGCCCTGGGCCACTCCCGTGTGGCTTCAGTCGCCACCCTGAAGTACCTCTGCAGGTTCAGCGACGTGCACCGTGCGGGTACAAAACCATTTTGGTCAGTGTGAACTAACTGGGGGACCACCAGCGCTAGTCTTTCCACCAACACTTTAGCAAGGATCTTATAGTCTACATTGACCATCGCCAAGGGTCGATATGACCCGAGGGCTGTGGGGTCTCTGTCCAGTTTGATAAGGGAGACCAGGTATGCTTCCCGCATCGAGGGGGGCAGTGTGACATCCTCCAGTGCCGTGGTGTATAGCGCGTGGAGATGTGGCACCAGAAATTTGCGGTATACTTTATAGTATTCGGCAGGCAGTCCGTCTGGCCCAAACGTTTTCCCAGAAGCCGTGGATTTGATCGCTTCCCCAATCTTTTCTAAGGAGAAGGGCCCGTTAAGCGCCTCCTTATGCTCCTCCAAGGCCGTGGGCAATTGGACAGAGTCCAAGAATCTCTCCAAGACATGTGTCAGCTCCGATAGCTTCGAGTTGAATCCGTCGACCACTTCAGAATTGGTTCGTTGCACAAAGGGTTCCACCCCTTGATCGTTTCCTCTCCGATTGCTATAATAGCACAAGAGATGGATCGGATCAAGTGAGGGAAGGAAAGGATGGGGACAGTGGGGAGGGAGACCTGCAAAAATAGAAGCACACTATTATACACTGTATCTATGCGCATTCTATACAGTACACATTTAACATGGGAACTACCTGGTGAATGCTCTTAGTACCTGTAAAAGAAAATAACCATGGATCTCATTAAAATGTCATGAACAGTACAGCGGTTCAGGGGTTGGTTTCAGGCTAGTTTGTACCCATCGTCTTCATACCCCACAAAGAACCAGTAGTGAATTCACCAAAAGAATTAATTGCATGATTTTCTTTAGGCACAACCTCTCATCCCATGACCTCCACCGTTTCTCAACACGGCTTCGCCCAAGGATGAATATGCACTATAGTTGCCGGTTCGAACCCCGGCTTCGGCCCTCAGTGCTCCACCATGTAACAATGTTCTTTCCAAATTCAAGCTCTTTCTTTATCTGAGCATAAAGGGTTTTTTATACGATCGTCTTTTATGACAAAAGCCGTTTACTTCACGGCGTTGCTCTCTCTCTCACTCACTCGCTCCAAACAAGTAGATTCCGCAACCTCTACTCGCACTCAACCTGGTGTGTGACCAATTTGTTACCTCCGTAACGTGTCAGAACGCGTGCATCGAGTATATGCACGAACAAGAAGTTTAGGGATCTCCCCGTATCAATACTCCACAAACTCGTTTTCCCCAGAGCAAACCCCACGGTGCTTGTGCACCCTTACCCGACCACGACAGCCTACCGCCTCTCTCTCCGCCCTGCAGCATAACAGGAACCATTAGGAATATCCGGCACCAGCCTTGCGCGTTTGCTCCCTTCTTCACCAGCGCGCGACGCCGGAAACAGCGTTGCGTGCAGGACACTGCGTCAGCACGTCCCGAATGCGACGCACAGACCTCTGGGCAATGTAGGAACGTCGCCGATCGGGCCTGACAACGTACCCACGAGTCGTACCATAACAACATGTCTAGGGCCACTCCCTCTAGATCTGTAGAGTTGGGCGTAGTGGCCGGTCATGGCTTTATGTATCTCGCGTTGCGTGTACACCAAGGTCCCCTCTGCTGTGCGTATAGCTCCTATCGGGGCATGGCTGCCCTCCTGCTGCAGCAGCCAAGCAGACAATCGGCCTGCTCTATCGGCCCTAGCATGCGTTTGGGCTGTATGGGCCGCAGACTCCACCACCTCATCAGATCCTCCAAAAGGACTTCCTTCAAAGACCGCCTAGACAAAAACGCACACAACAGCAAAGAGCTCTTCAACATCGTGAAGGAACTCTCCAACCCCAGCTCCAACACCAACGACATCCCACCTTCACAAGACCTGTGCGACTTGCTGGCCACCTTCTTCCATCGCAAGATCGCAGACATCCACAACAGCTTCAACGCCGTCACCACCCCGACAACCACTGAGACCCCCGCTCCCACGACCACCACCCGCACCAACCGCCTGATCGCCTGGACCAACATCAACGACGACGACACCATCTAGATCATGAACACCATCCACTCCGGATCCCCGGAAGACCCCCGCCCACACCACATCTTCAACAAAGCCAGCAGCACCATCGCACCCCATCTCCGGAAAACCATCAACATCTCCTTCGAGACAGCGACCTTCCCGGAGAGCTGGAAGCAAGCAGAGATCAACGCCTTACTCAAGAAAGCCAAAGCGGACCTCAAGAACTTTCGACCCATCTCCCTGCTCCCGTTCCCAGTGAAGATCATCGAAAAGGCCGTCAACACACAGCTGACCAGCTTCCTTGAGGAGAACAGCATCCTGGACTCGTCCCAGTCCGGGTTCCGCAGCAACCACAGCACCGAAGCTGTCCTCATCGCCGCCACCGATGACGAACACGCCTCTACGACGCCGGAATCCAAGAGATGGCCCTGGACTGGACCTCCTCCTTCCTCTCTGGCAGAACACAGAGCGTCCGCCTTCCCCCCTTCCGCTCCGAAGCCACCGAGATTATCTGCGGCGTACCCCAAGGCTCATCCCTCAGCCCAACGTTGTTCAACCTCTACATGGCACCACTCGCCCACATCACATGATGGCACAACCTCAACATCATCTCCTACGCTGATGACACCCAGCTGATCCTCTCCCTCACCAAGGACCCTCACACCGCCAAAACCAACCTCCACGAAGTAATGAAGGCTGTCGCCGACTGGATGAGGAACAGCCGACTAAAGCTGAACTCGGACAAGACGGAGGTCCTCATCCTCGGATCCACCCCCTCGGCCTGGGACGACTCCTGGTGGCCGACTGCACTAGGAACACCCCCAACACCCACCGACCATGCACGCAACCTAGGGGTCATCCTCGACCCTACCCTCTCCATGATGAAGCAGGTCAACGCCGTCTCCTCCTCCTGCTTCAACACCCTCCGCATGCTTTGCAGGATCTTCAAGTGGATCCCCACCGAAACAAGAAGGACGGTCACCCAGGCCTCGTCAGCAGTAGACTGGACTACGGAAACACACTCTATGCAGGAGCCCTGGCCAAACTCCTGAAATGGCTTCAACGCATCCAGAACGCCTCCGCACGCCTGATCCTCGACATCCCTCGCCGCAGCCACATCACACCCCACCTGAGAGACCTGCACTGGCTCCCTGTCAACAAGAGGATAACCCTCAAACTCCTCACCCACGCACACAAGGCACTCCACAACACCGGACCAACGTACCTCAACAGCCGACTCAGCCTCTACACCCCCACCCGCCAGCTCCGCTCCACAGACCGCGCCCTCGCCACCATCCCCCACACCCGAAGAGTGGCCGGCGGCGGCAGATCATTCTCCCACCTCGCCGCCAAGACATGGAACACCCTCCCCATCCGTCTACGGCAGATCGAAGACCTTCTGACCTTCAGAAGACTTCTCAAGACCTGGCTCTTCGAACAGTAGCAGCTCCCCCCCCCAGCGCCTTGAGACCCTCGCGGGTATGTAGTGCGCTTTACAAATGCCATGATTGATTGATAGTTATGACACCTCAGGCGCTCCAGAAGCTCCGCATGTTGGGCGCGAAGCTCCTCCAGTCAGCTCAAGTGTCTGCCACTCCCTTCCCCTTCACGTTCGTATTGTAACAGCTTGGATTCCAATTGTGTAAGCGAGGTTGATAGCTTCTTACGTATGTTCCACGTGGCCCTCAGACAGTGTCCCACTCTACTAGTGCGTTGCTTGCCGTCCCCTCGTTATTGTTAAAGTACGTGAGAATTGCCGTCCCCAGCAATGAACGGAACTCCGAGTACTCTAGCGCGCTCGGTTGGAGCGGCCATGTGGGCACGGGGGGGCGGTCAATGTCTCCCAACTAAAATGGAACCACAGGGGGTTATGATCAGAATGCGTCCGCCCTAGATATTCCGATTTCGCAACTAGCGGGAGCAAAGATTGGGAACCCACCAACCTGTCAAGCCGTACATGCAGATCATGTACTTCAGAATAATAGGAGTAGATTTGCTCGGTTGGGTGGAGGATGCGCCACATGTCTTGCAATGCCCAATTCGAAAGCCAGTCCCCGAGTGCTTGCGCGTTTGACACCGCCATTGTCATGCGGAGAGGGGGAAAGGATCTATCCAAGTGAACATCAAGCACCATGTTAAAATCCACGCCCAGCAGCCAGGGGAGCCAGGTGTAGGGGGTCAGGACCTTCGATAGTTGTGTTAGGAATGATGGTTGGTCCACATTGGGGGCATATACTAAACCCAGTAGTATTGTTTGGCCATTTAACTTACACGAAGGTGTACCTGCCTTCTCGGTCTGTTACCACGTCTTCACAGACCAGTGTACCTCGCATGTGTGCTGAAAAGGCGGTGCCGTATATCTGCCCTCTCCAGCGCCTGCGGAGCCTGTCAAGCTCTGCCTGTGTCATGCGTGTCTCCTGTAAGAGGGCGATACCCACTAAATGTCTCTGGAGGTAGGAAAATATACAATAGCGCCTCGTGGGTGTGTGCATGCTGCGTATATTTCATGTTATTATGTTAGTTCGTGTCATCGCTAAGCTGGTTAGTCAACTGCGGTGTCGGGTGTGGGAGTCGCACTGGTGAGTGGGCGCCATGGTCAGGGGGTTATGTTGGTTTGCTGCAATGAAAACAACATAACAACTGCAAACATCATAACAGTTGGGGTGTATCCCCTGGGGGATGTCCGTCCAAACGTCTGTAACAATTATTGATTATGAGCTAGTACAGTGTGGTGCCTGATGGGGCACGTGCGCTAGCTGTGTCTTGACTTTACTGTCCACCCCTATTGTCTCCGGTGTGTTTAGGAGATGCATCATCATGCTGATTGTCTAGGGCAGCGCGCAGGTCTGGCTTGGGACTTAATGGAGTGCCGCCAACTCCGAATTATCTCAATGTGATGCGCGGTACGGTCAGACTGGCGCTCAGCGGTTACCTAATTGTCTCCTAAGGTATCGTGTGCGCCCGTTTGTGCTTTAGTGGCACTCCTATTGTGCAGTGCAGTCTAAGAACATGTGTGAAGAAAACAAGTAAACAAAGCTCTACTTGCGTATGGTGACTATGACTGAGTCCAACGCAGCATTATGATATCATATGATGTCATCGGCAGTTTGTGGGTTTACCACTGGCCGGTTCATATCTTCAGAGATTGCAGTTGACGGGGATGATGGGCCACTAGTTCCTGACATGTCTTGCATGCAGGCTTCCATGCGTTCATTACTGTGCGCAGTTCCAAGAGTTGCTACTGCCTCTAAGACATCCTGTTGCTCCATCCTGATTTTCTCTGGACTTGGCGCTACTGGGCCTGACCTTGCAGTCTGGAATGTCCCACGTCTTCTCTGCCGTCGAGTTCTCCGCTCTGTCGCGTTGCTAGCATCCGGGCCCAGAGGGTGTGTTCCTGTCCACAGCCCCGACTCCTCCAGCCAGTCCCACACCTCTTTTGGTTCCACTCTCAGCCTGGCGGGGAATAGCAGTGAGTAGGGCAGCTCCAGTTCCCGAAGTTGATGCTTCACTGCCATGTAGTTGCTTCTGCGCCGCTGCACAAGTGCGGTGTAGTCTGGAAAGAACATGACTTGACTGCCACCCACTTTAAGGTCACCTAGCTTCCGGGTTTCGCGCAACACCACGTCTCTGTCCCTGTAGTTAAGGAGTTTGAAGAGGAACGGGCAGGGCCTGGTGCCCGGTCGAGGCTTCTGCGCCGGCACCTGATGCGCCCGCTCCACTACAAATTGCAGTGACAATGCCCCCTGAGGCAGCAGGTCTCGTAGCCAGCGCTCAACATATTGCTCCGGGCTTCTACCTTCCTCCCCCTCTGGAAGGCCCACCACGCGAACATTGTTGCAGCGGGAGCTTCCTTCTGCATCTTCCACTCTGTCTTCGAGCGCATGCACGCGGTCCATCATGTCTTGTAGTGCAGCAGCATGACTCTGGGTGACAGGCTGAAGCTCTTGGAGGGTTTAACCATGTGCCGTAACCGTCTCGGCCAGTTTACGGTGGTCTGCGTGCAGGAGGGTGAAGTCTGAGGTGACTTTATCGATCCGTGCTTCCAGGGACGTCCTGGTCTGTTCTAGGGTGGCACCAATCTTTTCCACTGCTGCGAGCACCAAATCCATTTTGGCCGCGAGAGTCGTCGCCTGCGATTCCATCTCTCTGCCGTGTCGCGCGTGTGGGGGGTCTAGGCTTCCCGTGCGTGGCGGTCCTTGCTGCAACTTGTCTCTTAGCTGGCCCATTACAAGTTGCTGCGCTGTTGGCATTCGTGAGCAGCCCTTAGTGCGGTTGGTCTCGACTGTCGGCGGGCCACTGGTCTTGATCTAAGGGACTCTGGGCTCACCCTCAATAGTGGATCACTCGTGCCACTTAATTAGGATTATACTCAGTGGACGTTCTTCCCTGTGGGTAATGTCTCGGTTCAGGAGCGGGCTTCTCAGCAGGTAGACTTCGTGGCCCTGGGTGCACCGCAGCGGAGAAGCGCCCGTACCCCGCCTATGGCGGCCGATGGGGGCATCTCTAGTGGGTTGCAGTGTTAAGTCCGGGCCACTGCTTCAACGCGGGGAGCCGCTTCTGACTCTCTTCTACCCCGGGGGTGTCCCAGAGGTGCCCCTGCGGTTCTGCTCTGTACTCTGGCCACTCACCGCTCGTCTGGCCCGTCGGCTGTCGCCCTATCAGACCCAGGGCTCCCGTGGCAGTTCAGTAACACTTTGGCAGGAGTTCCCAATGTTCTGGTTCACAACTAAATAGCGGCCAGCTGCCCAGTGATTAACTGCCTCCTGCGCGGATTGCAGGCCTGGCACACTTCTTTACTTCCCCAATCTGCCAGGTGGGACGGGTGGCCTCCACTTTAATAGGAGACCTCGGCTAGTCCTACCTGGATCTGGTTCTCGCCCCAGTCTTGGTGCAGTTTGCTCGCGCTGTTCAGCAGCCACCCACCTCCACTCACAGCTGCTGATCCGTGTTGCTTTGCGGTCTCCCAAGGGATCGCGTCACCCCAGCGGCCTCCACTGCCGGAGGTGATTGCTGGAAATTGCACCCTCAGCGCGTTTCTCACGCGCACTGCATAGACTCGCTGCTTACAGCAGGATCCCTCCAGGAACCCGCTACTCCCGTCTGGCGGCAGGATACCCAGTCAGTTGCAGGTTACAGCTCTGGCTCAGGCCGTCGCTTCTCGCTCCATGTTGCTGCCATAAGTCCGTGCCTCGTGCTGATCACACTCCTCACCTCAGCTGCATAAGATGGTGCTCGACGGGCGGCCCAGCACCTCCTCTCGGCCTGCTGCCACCACCGCCTCTGGGCACCGCTAGTCACTCGCGGCCACCCCGGGGGTCTCCACTCCCTGTCAGCAGGCCTCGGGAATCCGCTCTCCATCCATGGATCTCGGGGGCCCGCCTCGCCGGGGCTTTTGCTGGTCTGGATGTCCTCTCTGGCACTAGCAGTCGCGCCCAGTGTCCACTGATGGGGGTGTAGTTGCGAGCGCCGGCCTCAGCCCCTCACCGCGTGCTGCCCCCCGCGCGCTCACTCCTCTTAGGCCTCATGGCTCCCCCAGGCCACGGCGGTGACCGCGTCCATTGAATTATCACTCCGCTAGGCCCCCCGGGTGCCTTTCCTCGGTGTCTAACCAGTCCCGTGTGTTTTTAGCATGGATGGCACCTCTGCAGGATCGTTTTGCAGGATAATTAGGGGATATTGGCCGGAGTGCTAGAGACTCGCGTCCGCCATTTTGGCTGGCTAGCCACGCCCCCTAACGCGACAGTGATGTTCTCATGTTATTGTGAACACTCAGCATCACTGGATCAGTGTGTAACTTGCGCGCTTTGACACTCTAGTCAAGGCGCTTTCTCACACAGGGGGTTGTCTCTCGGGTGCCGGCATTACCGCACAAGTGATTGCCAGCTCTCTGGCGTAACCTGCTGTGGCATGCTGTGCACACCTTGACAGCCACCACTGTGAGAACCAGTCCCATGGTATAAAGCACAGTCAGCCTCTTGTCTTTATGCGCCAGGTGCGCGCTTTTATGTACTTTGAGGAGACACACAATGACGCCTCTGATATATGTTTCATGTGTGTCCTTTGTTGTTTTTCTGTTTCCTTCTATTCTTAGTTCACATCAGGAGCGGTTCATTTATTCAGTTGTAGCCTTACTGTAGTGTTTCACAGTCTTGGCCCGCCCTGATCTTACAGTGGGTCTTACTCCTTCCACTCACTTGCACTTCCACACCACGGCTTGTATTTGGTCCTGATGAAGCGCCATGGATCCTCGTGACCAACCAGGCACAAAACATGTCAACCTTTTAGTTACCGGGGCACATGACGCCCAGTGGAGTAACGCACGACCTTCTGGTTTTTTACTCTGACAAGGGTACCGTCACAATAAATATATGCTCCTTGGTATCCCTTAGCCAGTTTTAACTTTCACTCACACTTTTACCCCTCATATAAGACTCACCCCACATACCCGCACTCATCTGACGGCTGTTCTCAAAAGATCTCCGCCAAAGTGACCCTTCTTGGGACCCGTAGGGCATTGCAGCGCCGGCCCGACGAGGAGCAAACGCCCGATGGTGAAGCATGACATCCTTCGGGATTTGAGGGCAACAAGAGACAAGACTTGCTCTTGCCTCAGAACAGTGGGTTCTAGACCTAGGATCACTCTTTTGCTTGTTTTTTCTTCCTTTTGTCCTTTTGGTGAGTGAGTGACATTTGGCACCCCTACCTTCGGAACAGTGAACCCCCCCCTTTTGATTTGACGACTTCGATTTAGGAGCACGGGACCATAATTAGCTCCTGGTCCCCCCTTCCTTTTGGTTGATATAAACTAATAGGGTACTGCCGTAATTATTTGAAGCGTGTGTAGGCGCATTTAAAGCACCAGTTCGAGCTATATAAAAAACATGCATAATGCTTCGATAAAATGGCGCTATGGGGCAGTGCACTTTCTTAAACCTCCTTGATTCATTCATGAAGCCAACCTTAACTTGCCGCTATTGTTATGCTGGGCAATAACCGACTTATAACTACCAGTCAATATGTAAGTAGTAGAGAGCCTGGGCTGTTTGAGGTTACAGGGCCCTCTTTGAGGCAGTGCAGTCAAAGCCAGGCAGTAAAACGCATTAGGTTGGGCAGCGCCTCTCTCTGCTGTTAATCTGAACCACTTCTCTCCCCAAGGCACTGGGCCCCCGGGACAGGTAGGAGAGAGGCGGCCGGATGGGGCCCCCCAGAGCTGGCATGTAACCAGCTTTTGAAGGTTCACTGCTTAGAGGAAAAATGCGCGATACCACGGCGAGGCGTAGCTCGAGGAGGGCAGGCAGGGATCCAAGGTAAAGTCATTTCGGAGATTCAACAGCGTCACAGTTAATCAGCACATTGTTCATTGTCGCCACAAAGCATGACTATTCATAATGGATGCGAGAGTAAGCAGTTTGCTAATCACCCAATCAGGGGCCTGTCCATCCAGCCGTACCACGGGATAGTACCCATAATATTTTATCACTGTGGCTCTGCATGTTTTTATACGGCCTGTAGAGTGTTTAACAGCCTTGCAAAGCAAAGACATTCTTGCATTCAGTATCAGGAGATGCAAGGTAATTAACCCTGTTAGCAGTTAAAGCCAACAAGTACCAAATATACTGCCACACTTATAATCACTGCCACATAGTCCATTGCAGTAAAACGGGATAAAATAATGCATGTGTAAACACTTATAAGATCCCAAAGGCGAGACCGATTGCATTGCAAATGCTTGTTTACTTTACTGAGGGAAACCCGGTTTCACAATATTTACAAGTCAGTGTTGACCCACTTGATGTGGATTAGCAACATCTTGTAAATGAGGCACACTTCCATTATGTACTTGGGGTCATATGTACAAGCCTGTGATGAAATCCAGTGTTAATCTTCTTGGATTGACACGACGATCAGCCACTTCCGAAACACGGGGCTCAGACGTATTTACTACATTACATTGCAGCATGGCATTTCCGCATGCAACTGCGCTAAATGTCGCTGCGTAGCCCTAACGCAGACACTCTTGCAACATTGTGCAAGAGTGTCTGCGTTGGTGTTAGGCAGCTACATTTATCACCAGTGCATGTTGTGACACATGACTGAGCCGTATTGTTGTACATACACTGCAGTGCTACATTCCTAAAGCGGCAGAGTGCTGTGTTGAGCCAAGTAGGCTAAATCAACGCTTAGTCACTTTGCTTGTTAATATGGGCCAGAGTTAGGAGACACAATCCTGGTCATTTGACATTGTATATATGCATGTGTGCTGGATTACAAGTCCCTTACACCATTGTTATGTGTCTTTCTATGTATTTGTTAATGATGCCAATAGCTTGCAGCATATGTGAATTTACCCGCAAGTACCTATGTAGCTGTCCTTTCATCTGCACACAGTGTGGGTGGGCACTGAGACATAGTTAGATAGACGGAAGCAACATTACTCCCCCGCACTCCCCCATGTCCCTGGTTGTTACTTACCCTGTTGCTGATGTAGCTGGTCATAGTCAACACTATCCTGTCCCTCTACTCCAACCACTGACTCCTCACAGATGACTGCGGACACCTGTTCCTCCAAGGCATTAAGCTCCTCCTGTGGCGCTGGACTCCCACCTCCAGTGCTGCCTGTCAATTACTGTCCAGTTTCTGCTTAGTCTTGCGCTTGGCATCATGCCAGCACTTCTTACAATTGGTCACTGTCCTCTTGACTTCTGCTACTGTGTTGACCTTGCTGCCAACAGACTACCAAATGACATTTTTGGCCCCCAATGACACCCTGGAACTGACGAAGAGCTGGTGTTGATTATCCGTCACCTCTGCTATCAGTATCTCATTTTCCTCCTGACTGAAACTAGTTTTCCTCTTCATCTTCCTCTGGTACTCTGGCTGGTCCCCCTGGCTGATAGGGGGGTTGTTGTCTGCTGCTAAACTAGGTCCAGGCTGCTCCATTTTGCTTTCAGGTAGTATTTTCTTTTTGTATTTTGTAGGCTTTTTGCTTGTTTTGTTTTGTGAAGCTAGTGTTTGCGGCAACAATCTCCGCCACTAACTGATCTTATCGCCATGTAGCAACGTATTGTAAATATGGCACTAACATGGCGATGGTTTTTGGCGATAAACGGCATTCAGAAAATTGCAGCTAAGCAACGCAAATTTTGCTTACCGGTAATTCCTGTAAATATACTGCACTGATTCATACAAGGATGTAAATTAAAATCACCAGCTAAAATGACAGAACTAAGCAGGATTTAGGCAGGGAATCGACAAACCCTTGAGAGTCGCAATATGACTAGGTATTCCTGATGAGGAGGGAGCATTATAAAAATTAACAACTAGCAACCTAGGAGAATTAGGGGTTTCAACAAGACAGCAGCCAAATTTGATATACCAGCATTAATCGTAGGCATTGTGCATTTGAGCATTATCAAAACTAAAATTAAAAGACCAGCCTTTGCCCTCCGATGATTGGGGAAAAAACAGCAGGGACTGAAAAGGAGGAAAATACATTAGGAAAAAAAGTCAGTAGGTGTTTCATCCTGTATGTGCATACTTGGGCTCTTCAACAACGATGAAAATATCTTTCTTATTGTAAGCACTTTTTAAGTATAAAAAATTAATAAAATATAGGACTGCGGGATGAAGCAAATGAGGAGCTGGTGGTGAGAAACAGTGGGGGAGGGGAAAAGCAACACTCAGGAGCCGATTCCGATCTCGGTCGGAAGGGCACCGAATTGGGTTCGGCCGGAAAGACTACGATCCGTACGCCTGTTTTCCGGCCGACTCGTACAGCTGTATGAGCGAGCAAGTACGATGCGAGCTACATGAAATTCACCGACCGAGTCGTTTCCGGGTCCGAACCGCTCCGTACGTCCCGGTCGGAAGCTAACCGTGGCGTGCAATGGATGCGATTTACAACCGAGCCAGTACGATGCACGCGTCGGACAGCCTGTGCGAGCCGGAGTGTCCGGCTCTCAAAAGCTC
Source organism: Triturus cristatus (assembly GCF_964204655.1). NCBI lineage: Eukaryota > Metazoa > Chordata > Amphibia > Caudata > Salamandridae > Triturus > Triturus cristatus. The sequence continues at coordinate 636,146,411 of NC_140593.1, forward strand.
CTGGAGTCGGACTTTGGGGGCACACGTTGGACCCCTGACACCCGCAGCCCTACGACTCGGACACAGGGGGAGACCTATGGGACTCCCCAACACAGGCATGTACGGTACGGGGGGCACCGACACGTACCCACTGTAGGGGGTGCACTTGTTCGAGACGTACCCATTCAGTCAATGGGAGCCCATGTACGCGTCGTACGACCGGCTCCCATTGACTTTTATGGGAGTCGGACCGAACCGAGTCCGACAGCATACGTGCGCATCGTACTCTCTCGGTCGGACTGTACGGGTCCGGCTCGGTCGGAAAACACTCTGGATCCGACTCGGTCGGAGTGCTTTCCGACCCGGATCGGAATTGGCCCCATAGAGAGCAACACGGGGGACAGGGAGAAGCGCATACGAGGGCGAGAGCAATACAGAGCGTGGGGGAGGTGAGGAAATTCAAATACGGCCCCATCTTTCCTAGTAACACCATTACGCTGTTGCCCTCACTAAGGCACCTTCAACCTTCATAGCGTTTCTCTCTCATTCTATGCTGTTGCACATATTACACGACCTTTCCTGTTTCCCTGAGCTAAGTCCATTCTGAGACCTGGCTCGAAGCAACTAATCCCCGAGATAACCATCTATTGACCCTTGGTGAGCGTTCTCGGCCTCTCCAGTTGTTTTACGAATCACCATCTTCAACACGCAAGCACGTCCTGTCGTAAATTAATTTAACCAAGGAATGGCTATGCCGCCTGACCTATAGGGTCGGGTAGAGAACACGACCTTAGGGAAGGAATTTCTATTACCCATTATCCTGTATCTTGTACAAAGAATGTTCTCTTGTGGATGATTTGTATTTTTATTGCACATTGAGGGGGTTGTTGATTTAGGGGATTCAAGCGCTACAAAAGACTGTAAGCCACGGATTGAAGTGGCAGTCTCCTGAGAACCTACCACTGATGTACTTCTAGGACAACTGTACCTAGCTGCAGCTAATAAATTGAAGTTCCTATGCCATACAGAGTGTTCCGTGTCTCTGTAAATTGGAAGGCGAACTCAGAAGATTTCAGGCGTACCCTGCGCCGCCAGGCTTAATGAGCCCGGTTCTTCAATTGGTGCCCTCTGTGAGGCCGCTTCAGAGGTCGTGGGTCCAGCCCAAGGATCGTGAGGAGCCCCGCAAGGAAATTCCGGAGGACGCGCACCACGTGATCGACCCCTGCATGTCGTAAGTGGACCGAAGGTTTTTTACCGTGTGGCTTCTCCCTTCCAACGGCTGCAAAGACCTGCTGCCCTGACTGCAGCCACGCTTTGGCTCCCTTGGTAATTGGTATCGCGAGACATCAGACGGACCTCTGTTGGCGTACGAAAACATCTGGTTAAGTTAAGTATAGTGGCCACTCCTTTGTCTTTGTTTTGTCTTTGTTCGACTTTTGCAAAAGCCGAAACCGAGGGATGAGTGCAGTTTTTTTGTACTATAAAGTGACTAATTAACCCCTTGAAGTTTGTAAAGAAACTATTGTGGTAGCGATGCCTGGTTTCAGGAAATTTGGAAGTTGGTATTGTTGTAATCGCGATAGGGCTTCCCGACTGGAGGACTCTTGTCCAATTCCTCCGGCCGGAACTCCCACTTATGAAGTATATTCTAAACATGGTATTGGCCCCATAGCTTTTAATGAGGCATGGGTTCGCTATACTAGGAAAGATGGCGTTTTACGATGGCCACAGAACGGCAATTTTGAGCTCAATATTTTAGATAATTTGGAGAACACTTTGTTTAAGCGAAAAGCCCGGCCGGCTATGTTTGACTCTTTTCGCTTATGGCGTAAGGAGGCCAAACAGAAAGACATAAAACAAGCTAAAAGAGATAGGAGGGATATGTCTATTTTACAAGCTGCGCAACAGTTTAAAAATAATGAAACCGATCATGCGATTGAGGTCTCAGATAGGCAACATCGTATGGCAATAGATAAATGTTATCCAGTGTTGCCAACTTCCCCTACGGAGAAAAATGTGGACCCTGAGAAGGATTCTTTAATGTCCCATCTGTTGAGATTACCCCCGCCCTATGCGCAGGGAGCTAATGTACCTTTTGGATTACCGCCTGCCCCCGGAGCGAATGCACCTTTATTATTAGCACCTGCCCCGCCTGATCCGCCTGTTGTCCCACCTGTTGCTCCTCAATCGGTTCCTGCACCCCCACCACAGCTTTCTCCGGTATTACCGAGCTCTCCCTTACCTTCGGCTCCCTTCGTAAATGTTACTCCCTCTTCTGCCCCGCCTAATATTCTGTCTCCTGTCCTAATGACGAATTCTCCTTCCGCTCGGAGGCGAATGATCGATACAGTTTCTGGCCTTTTGTCCCCTCTCTTTGGGACATTTCAAATGACCCCTGTTCCTCCTCGTAGACAAACTCGTAGTCAGCTCCCATGTCCGGAGGAACGGGAAGTGCTAGATTTTCAAGCCGGAAGGTGGATCACGAATGGCCCCCAGTATAATGTGCAAGATATTATGGTCACCTTTCAGCAGTGGGAGGCGCCAACGCAGATATGTTTTTGATACTATGTGTAACATTTTAAGTCAAGAGTGGGAGGATATGGGATTGGGACGAGCCCCTCAGGGCCTGCTCGATGTACAGGCCGAGTTTGATAAAGGGCTGATTGTGGGCGCAGAGGTTGAGGACGCGGTAGGAACGCTTGTCACTTTTAGAATGATGCTTGTCTGCCGGTCCTTGCCAAAACGCGATTCGTCCATCAGGCGAAAATTAAAACACTATCCCATGAGAGAGGTTCCCCCAGTGTGGAGAGAGGAGGTTGCAGCTCAGGGTGGTAATCCTCTTATACCTGCTCACTTTCAACGTGTGTGGGTACACGTTCCGTGGAAACGATCTGAGGTATTAGCCCTTAAGCAGTCCTTACTGGTCCCCCGTAAAAATCCTGCTGGGTACTACAAAAAGTTGTCCCAAACTGTCGATGCATGTATTATGAATTTGGCCGATATAGACATGCTAATGGGTAATGTGGTCCCACATTCGTTATGGGCTAGGATTCGGAAGGAGGACCATGTGGGGGAACTGGGGGTGATTGGGCTGCCATACTCGCCGCGGACAGACTCCAAGTGGGTGGTGCCAAACCTGAGACTCTCATTACAGAACTCCCAGCTAGGATCATTGCCTTACTGAAAACTATGATGCCCCCTCTGTGAGTTAATTGGGATAAGTTAGCAGCTTGTAAGCAGAAAGCGGATGAAAACGTCTCTGATTTCTTCACGCGTTTCGAGGAGACGTTCATCGATCATAGTGGTCAGGATATGAGCACGGAAGGTGGCCAACGGTTGTTTGTAGACAAATTTGTATCAAATTTGGTTCCGGAAATATCTAATAAATTGAAGAATTCTGAAAGTGCGTGGGCGGTTTCCTCTTCGGCCCAGATATTGGCTACTGCCCAGTACTATGAAAATAGGGATAGAGAGGAAAGAGAGAAACTTGATAAAAAGACCAAAGAGTTGAAAACAAAAGTTCTTTTGCAACAAGCTTATCCTCCTCGCCCTAGCCAACGTGAATATCAGCCGTCTCCACAATTCCAGAGACAGTTGCAGAGGTCTGGGCCTTTCGTTCCCCGACCCCCACTGGGCCAAAACCAATGCGCTTACTGTAAAGAAGAAGGCCATTTAAAGTATAATTGCCCGGTTTTGTTACAGCGCACGAGCGGTATTCCCACGTCACGAGGCCAGGGTGGTTATCAGTCAGCACCAAGAGATAGAGGACGAGGTACGCCGCCTAATAACCAACGTTCCATGTCCCCTGGAAACTCCACAAATAATTTTGATCAGCAAAATGTTCAGTCTTCCAACTATTACAACAGTGATTACTATACTGAGGATGAGAGCCAGAATTCCCAATCTAGCTAGGACAGCCATGGACAAAGTATGGGAGTAGTATCAGTTCCAGTGGACCAAAGTGGGCCTTATGTTGATGTGGAAGCACTAGGTGTTACAGAGCCATTCCTATTAGACACTGGTGCAACAAAGAGCTCTATGATTCACTCTAAACTCCCTGGGGCACCTTTGTCTGGCTGTACAAATGTTTCTGTAGGTTTTCTGGCGCCCCAGTTCAAAACCCAGTTTCATGCCCTTTGCCCATTTCAATAGGTCCTTACAAATTGGAGGCCCCGCTCCTTTTAACAACTGGTTGTGGTGAAAATTTGTTGGGCTTGGATTTATTGAAGAGATTGTATGCGACATTACACTGTTCCCCTTCTGGTGTATGTCTTACCTTAGGTAAGAAATTAACCTCACCGATGTACTTGTCTAAAGACCAGCTTCCCCCTGAATTACAATCTCTTCCAGCCACCCTCTAGGCCACCGGCCCCAATGATGTGGGCCTCCTGCGGATACCTCCCTACATTGTAACACTCAAGCCTAATACTAAATTTCCTCGCATTACACAATATAAAATTTCCAGTGACGGCGAAAAAGCTCTTTTGACTATAGTTCATGATTTGGTACAAAACGATGTAGTCGAAGAGACTAGGGGAAATGTATGCAATAGCCCTGTTCTGCCTGTTTTTAAACGAACCAACCCTTCCCAGCCACCTGTCTATCGTTTTGTGATTGATCTCAGAGAAGTCAACAAGATTGTGGTACCTCAATTCCCTGTTGTCCCGGATATTAATGCCCTGCTGACAATGATACCAGCCTCAGCTTCCTGGTTTTCCGTCATTGACCTCAAAAATGCTTTCTTCAGCATTCCCATTGCTGAGGAAAGTAGGGATATTTTTGGCTTCTCCTTAGCAGGCCGAAGCTTCCGGTTCAAGCGAGCTCCTCAAGGCTATTGCGAGAGCCCCTCCATTTATAGTCAAGCATTGAAATCACAGCTCGATACTTTGTGTTTACCAACAGGGGCCACTCTCATTCAATATGTGGATGACCTGTTGGTTGCAGCAGAATTCTGAAGACACTTGTAAAGAGGCTACCATTTCACTGTTACGCCACTTATCTGACCACAACCACAAGGTTTCACCGTCAAAATTGCAATATTGCTGCCAAGAGGTTACCTACCTAGGTCATCTCTTGTCATAGGGGGACGGCGATTGACCCCAGAACGTATCCAAGCAATTGCCCAAATGCCTATTTCATGTACGCAAAAAGAGGTGCGTGCGTTTTTAGGTATTATCTCTTGTTGTAGACAATGGATCCCCAATTTTTCCCTTCTGGCAAAACCCTTGTTGGCACTCACTCTTAAAGATACACCACACCCGCTTCCATGGACTGCGGAATGTCAGAAAAGTTTCACTAATTTACGCACTGCCTTGTGCTCTGCCCCTGTGTTAGGTACTCCTGATTACAGTAAGCCTTTCACATTCTATGTTCATGAGAAAGAATGTTGGGCGTTATCAGTTTTAACGCAACGATTTGGGGACAAGCAACGCCCCTGTGCCTATTTTTCGGCCACGTTAGATCCAGTGGCCAAAGCATTACCTAGCTGTTTGAGGGCTACAGCAGCAGCGGCAGTTTCCATTCGCCAGTCTGCTGGATTGGTATTAGATAATACCCTTATGGTCATGGTACCGCATGCAGTAGACACCCTCCTAAATAGAACAAAGACCCAACAACTCACGAGTGCACGCCTTTCGGGGTACGAATTGACGCTCTTGGCTAGCCACATACACATTAAGCGATGTAATACCTTGAACCCGGCAACATTGCTGCCAATTCCAGTAGAAAATGATACTCAGGAGCAACACGACTGCTTCCTCCGCACAGAGGAAGAGACAAAAGGCAGAGTTGATTTAAAGGATACTCCACTCCCGGACCCGGATGGGACCTTATGGGTGGACGGTTCTTGTTTTAAGCTTCCCAATGGTGAAACTACCTCAGCCTATGCAGTCACTACCTTATACACTGTTGTAGAAACAGCACGTATTATACATAACTCAGCCCAGGCAGCTGAATTGATAGCACTGACTAGAGCTTGTGTGTTGGCTGAAGGAAAAAGGGTGAATGTGTATACTGATAGTCAGTATGCGTTTGGAGTGGCCCATTGTTTTGGCCGCCTGTGGAAGGAAAGAGGGTTTCTCACATCCTATGGCACTAAGATACAGCATGGCCAATTGGTAAATGACCTCCTTGAATCACTCATCTTGCCCACTCAGATAGCGATTGTGAAGTGTAGTGCACATAAGAAGATCACTGATGATGTAGGTCAAGGAAATGCTTTCGCAGACCACATAGCGAAAGAGACAGCTAGAGACACTACAAGCCGCATGTATGTTGCGGGCTCTGCTAGATGGGTTGCACAAGGAGGGATGTGTGAGAATACTGTGGACAGTGTGAAAATGATCCAGGCAAAGGCCACAGAGAAAGAATTGAGTACGTGGAAAGAAAGTATAGGAAGATTGGATGTGACAGGGTGCTGGACAGACTTGTCAGAACATCAACGCTGGTTGTTACCAGATGCTTATGTACTCCCAGTAGTTACCATGGCACATGGTCCAGCCCATATTAGCGCTAAAGGTATATGCAAGCTTCTGGCTCCGGTATGGAAGAATGTGGGGATCCCTAAATGTGCAGACAATCTGGTTAAGCATTGTATTGTATGCTTGATGCATAACCCGGGGAAGGGAACACCAACACCAGCAGGACACTTTGCTTCCCCAACTTACCCTTTTGAGGTTTTACAAATAGATTACATCCACATGGAACGATGTAACAATCTGAAGTACGTTCTTGTTGTGGTATGTGCCTTCTCCCGATGGGTAGAGGCCTATCCCCTGAAAGATAATACTCCTCTATCCACGGCAAAAGTCCTTCTGAAGGAGTTTCTGCCAAGATTTGGGTTACCGAGAATTATTTGGAGTGACAACGGAAGTGAATTTGTGGGTCAGATCATGCAGAAAGTATGTTCAGGCCTTGGCATTCAGCAAAAATTCCACGCAACAAACCATCCTCAGTCAGCAGGTTTGGTGGAATGCTATAATGGCACCCTTAAGCTTAAACTGGCGAAAATAGACGCCAGCACGGGTCTTGCCTGGCCTGATGCCTTGCCCTTGGCTCTCTTATCCACCAGTACAACCACCCATTCCCGTATGGGGCTTAGTCCTAATGAGGTTGTCTTTGGACGCCCTGCAAAGGTTTGGGGAGTCCCAAGGCCAAAGAAATACTCAGAGATAGAGCATCCATTTTTAATTGACTATTTACATGATCTAACCACTAAGTTACGTGTCCTTCACCAACAGGTACAAGATACTTTGCCCCAGGCTTCAACGGATCCTGGTCACACCATACGGCCGGGAGACTGGGTATGCGTCAAAAACTTCCAGAGGTCAAAGAACTTGGTACCTCGCTGGAGAGAACCTTGTCAGGTACTACTGACGACGCGTACTGCAGTAAAGGTGGTCGGCAAAAAGAACTGGGTACGTGGGGTACATTGCAAGAAAGTGCCCCTACCATTGCCTTATGATCAATGGGTTCATCAACGAATTAGCGACTCTGAAACCGGAAGAATACCAAGATTTGGACTATTCAGCGATGCACGCCTAGACTTTGCCGGAGCAGGACAAGACGACGACGAGGTCCTCCAGACAGCTATACCACCGGCAGTGAAATTGGACACTACTAAACCACATCTCCTTTTCCAAGAGCAAACTGTACCTGGTTCCCGGAGGTACGATTTGAGGCCCAGACTGAACAAAAATACCTCAATAGTGCTTCATTGACTTTGTCTTTATCCCGATTTCCACATGATTGCAGGGCCGTGATCATAAGTCTCAGAATTGTGACCCAAGATGTGGCTCTAGGCCTGTGGGACTTGTAGGAAAGTATAAAGAACTACAGACAATCACAGCTGAGTGAAGCAACCTCCCGTCACGGGCAATATTTAGAGCTGGAAATGACTGTTAACAAGGGAATGGACAAAATACAAACAATGAGCACAAAGCATTGTAAATTATTGCATAATCGTTTTATAGTGGCTTTAATAATATTGATTTTGATATGTATTATATTGTCTTGTATAGGATGGGGACTACACGTAATTTTTACACAGCCTACTCCCAAAGTTACGGTTGAAATGCATACACATGGCACTCTACCACCTCATGTTGAGTCAAGAAGAAGTGAATTCCGCAACAACACATTCGTTTCCATGCTACACCAACATCAATTGGCCACTAATGCGACGAACTGTTAGGTTTGCGGTCTTCTGCCAAGTTCGGTGAATACTGGAATGCCATACATTACCCTTCCTTTTTCATTTAATGGCTCTTGTAGTGCATGGTGGGAATTGAGCGCCAGTTGGGTATTTTCTGGAGATGGGGATACTCGAGAAGTAAGGAGCTTGGGAGTACATCTATACCATTTATGTTGGCGGGACAGAAAAAGGATAAATGGGACGGATAGTGAGAAGTCAGAATATGCTGATCGCCAAACCAAATCTACGGATTTGTATTTTCTGCCCTCTAATAGAACCTCTTGAAAAGGACAAACTTTTCTAGTGGTACCTAGACAAGCACCATTCTGTATTAGGAAAGGAGGGTTAGAATATAAAGGTACAAGCAATTGCCAACATATTGTGACATTGAATGGGACAGATTGGCCTCGCGTGGTTCCCTCACGTAATACATACTTTGTGTGTGGAAATAAGGCTTACACTTCTCTACCTGGTAATTGGAGAGGCACTTGTTATATCGCTTGGTTGTTGCCCCCTACATATATAGCAGATGCTAAGCATCATCATTTACAGAAAGGAGGGGTGGCGTCTGACCAGGATACGTCAGGACAAGAAGTCGGGGTTGTCTTGAAAGGACTCCTTCCATTCTGGGGCTCAATAGCCAACAGTAGAGACATAAGACAACTAATTCGAGTTGTAGAAGCCACTGTCAATGAAAGAGCTGGAGCTTTGAGTAACATCACTGCAGAACTCGTTGCTGACCGCCTCGTCACGCTTCAGAACAGGATGGTATTAGATATCATCCTTGCTGACCGTGGGGGTGTATGCAGATTGATCGGATCTAGCTGTTGCATTTTTATTCCAGACAACGCCCCTACAGTATACCAAGCCATCTCTAAGCTACATAAGATCGCTGAGTCCGTTCACCAGGATGAAGGGAATTGGTCTCTGATGGGATGGTTTGGGGGACTACTGTCTACATGGGGATGGAAGATTCTCACCTTTGTCGGAGCGACTTTGGCCATTCTCTTCTCATGTTGCCTTTGCCTACAATGTGGTCCAGCTATATGCGGGCTCTGCGCCACCCTGTGTGTTCCAAATCCGGTATCACAGAAAGCAGCGAACACAAAGATAATGCTGCAACAACAGCTTGTAGAGTTCATGGCTATTGAAGTCGATTCAGATTAACAACAGCCTCTGGTTTCTTTGCCTGAGTAATGGCAAAAGGAGGGTCTGAGGAAATTCAAATACGGCCCCATCTTTCCTAGTAACACCATTACGCTGTTGCCCTCACTCAGGCACCTTCAACCTTCATAGCGTTTCTCTCTCATTCTATACTGTTGCACATATTACACGACCTTTCCTGTTTCCCTGAGCTAAGTCCATTCTGAGACCCGGCTCGAAGCAACTAATCCCCGAGATAACCATCTATTGACCCTTGGTGACCGTTCTCGGCCTCTCCAGTTGTTTTACGAATCACCATCTTCAACATGCAAGCACGTCCTGTCGTAAATTAATTTAGCCAAGGAATGGCTATGCCGCCTGACCTATAGGGTCGGGTAGAGAACACGACCTTAGGGAAGGAATTTCTATTACCCATTATCCTGTATCTTGTACAAAGAATGTTTTCTTGTGGATGATTTGTATTTTTATTGCACATTGAGGGGGTTGTTGCTTTAGGGGATTCAAGCGCTACAAAAGACTGTGAGCCACGGATTGAAGTGGCAGTCTCCTGAGAACCTACCACTGATGTACTTCTAGGACAACTGTACCTAGCTGCAGCTAATAAATTGAAGTTCCTATGCCAGACAGAGTGTTCCGTGTCTCTGTAATTTGGAAGGCGAACTCAGAAGATTTCAGGCGTACCCTGTGCCGCCAGGCTTAATGAGCCCGGTTCTTCAGAGGGAGAGAAGCACGGGCAAGAGAGGGCTATACTGAGCATCGGAGAAAGCACAAGGATGAGACAAAACACCAGGGGAGCAGAAGTGCAACTGGAAAACAGATGCACTCTCATGGACTGCTTAAGCAAAAAGAAAAATGTAGTTCTCTAAACGCTAGCAATGGAAGGACATATGTAAAAACACTATACTTCAGGGGTGAGACAAACACGTGATGGACAAGGCAAGCGAGCCATTGAATAAGCAAGCAAATGAGAGCGAAAATAAAGCCAACCAAGGTTAGGCAATTGGCAGGCTTAAAGCCCACCGTAAGCTCTTGTACAATTGGTCTTTTTCAACCAGACAGTGGTGCTGTTTGGTAGGCTCGACCTAATAAAATTCGTTAGGATGTAGAATTGAAAAACAATGATTGGAAACTTGGGGGCAGATTTACAAGCCCCTTGCGCCACTTCTGCGTCATTTTTAATATGGGAAAAGTGACGCAAAAGTGGCGCAAGGGGCTTGTAAATCTGCCCCTTGATGTCCTGATAAAATGGAGTGAGGTGGCCACACTGTTGTGTAGTGGAAACATGTGTTTTTGTACAAAGCATTATTTTTTTATTGTGTTAGTTAGTCCAATTGATTAGATTTTAAATCGAAGTTAGAATATAGCACTCACGATGCACTGGTGTCGTTTGAAAAGGTAATGCAAGACCAGCAATGGGAAAGTGATATTCTTGACTATCTGGTAACCCTGTCCGTAGCCGCCAAATGCCTTTCGTGTGTAGCACCTTCAGCCAGTGCTGCTGTTTTAGCATTTTGCAACCTCGGACTTCAAGTTTCACAATAACCCCCCAGAGTAATTGTTTAAACATTCGCACATTCATCGTTATGGTGATACCTGCCTAAAAAGGTGACACACGATTACATTGAGAAATGTAACAGCTTTGATGCTGTATACTTAATGGTGTCTTTTATTTTATTTGAACTCATTCCTGTTCGCCATTGTGTGGATATATGGATTGTTTTGGACTTTTTTTCCGAACTCATTTTGAGTTCATTTTTCACATCACACCTGCTAACTCTGCACTAAATACAATACTATCTCTGAAGAATAAAGGGTGTCTGTTTATGCAGTTACAGTTGCCTCGCAGAGATAGTAGGGTTGAGCTTCACTCAGTGGGACTTGTCTCTGTCTTCTAAGGAGTAATTGGACGCTGTTAGTTTTGGATTTCAGATAAAACAGTTAGCAACACCGTACCAGGAGCTTATATGAACCGCGATCACGCCTTTACTGCAGGATGCACCGGGCTGTGTACTTCTCTGCAGCCCGATGTGTATACAGTTCTTTTAGGCACGCTTCCAAAACCCACGACTCATTTAGCTCCTTGAAACATACGCTCCTCCTTCTACGTAGGGCTGTATGTATATGAATCTATAGGTTTTTTTTTAATACACGCTGTGCAGCAAACAAAACCCCTCCTACAAAAGCCTTTGTTTATTCTGTGTACAACACATTTCCTTCCCCGACGATCTTCCTGTGCAGCTGCAGAGGAAGGGAAGTGAATCTGAACCCGCCCTCTCCTGCAGCAGAGGAAGCAGTCCCTGCAGCCGCAGCTCCCACAATCCCCCGCGCAGGAGGGACTACCGTACTGTAGGAAAGACAATAGCATTTGAGGGGGATAGTGGCAGCAGGAAGAGATGGAGAAGCAGACAGAGCGGCGGCAGACAGGTAAACAATAAACCGATGAGTAATTCGAAAAAAGAAAAAGAAATTAAAAGCAGGGAGAAAGATGTGAGCCAAGGAAGGGAAGCGCGCAAACATACAGCCCGGCAATATAGACCCGAAGACAGGTCTGGGGGATGGGGAGAAACGAAAAGCGACTAGCGCTAAATATATATGTTTGGAGAGTGACAGTAAAAAGAAACCATCAAAACATTTCAGAGAGCAAGGAAGATAGATATAATAATATTGTTGTGGGACCTACCAGTGGTGTATGGGGTTCATAACAGAAACATACGCAGACTTCAGCGCACCCTTCATTTCCCAAATAAATGCACAGGTAAACGGGGTTTGAAGAAGACGCCTACTCGCGTCCCAAGTACCGACAGTAGCCCCATACTGTCCATCAAGCCCATGCCAGATGCTTTGCTAGCCCCGGCCAACGTTGTGCTTGTTGTATGTGTGCAAACGGCAGGTGTAGTGCGTGTTTGGGTTCACGGGAGGTGAGAAGGGTGCTAGGGTGTCTCCCCACTCTTTGCAGCTGGGAAATGCACCCACTTGTTCAAGTGCCCGTCCGTAACATGCGGTGGTTCGCGGGCACAGTTCACTCCCTTTCACTTCCTGCTTTGGCTGTGTCATGCTATTCCTTTCGAGAATGTTGCGGACAGGGAGAAGAACTGGCCTAAAGGAATACACGTACTTGTTGTGGCAACCGGAGTGCACACTTTGTGATCGTGCTTGCGTCAAACACAAGAACATTACGATATAAGTCTGTAGAACATCAAATGTCTTAAGCAAATGCATGCTTCCTTTTGCACCACTGTGCCACAGACCATGCGTAGATGCACGCGAGCGTGTACAACGCGACGGTACCACAAGCTTATTTTGACAGTCACCAAAGGAAGCCTTCAACAGCTGACGGCTTACCCTGGTCCAATAGACTCAAGTTTTAATCTTATTGGAATTGAAGTGAGAAATGTGGTAGAGTAAAAAATGAAAATGGTTCACTATGGCTAAACGGTAGTTGCTCAGTGATGCAAGGGCTGCCAACCTTGAAAACGTTAGACTCAGCCACACCAATGTATGGGGAGAGGATGTGGCGGTCGATCACCGGGTTCGAGTCTTGCATGGACGCTCAACATCCGGTGATTCTGGGCAAAAGTTAATCTCTCCGTGCCTAACAAAAATAATGTGTCCTTGTGTAACGTAACTGGTGCTCACGTAAAGCGCTCCAATACCTGATACCTTCGGGTCAAGTTCGTGCTATATAAGACTCCGAAAAAATGTCTCCTTTATTCAGCAGTAGTTTTTCTTTTAGCCATTCTGGTATTTGGAGTGCGTGGAATAAACACACCGAGTTCAAGTTCAAGTTTATTTGTGTGATTAATTAAAATCTTACAAAAAAAGATTAAAATATCCTCAAATATAAAAACATTAAAACGCTATAATCACAATTGCTATCATGCCTCTAATACAATATACAATATATATAAAAATAGAATAAATTATTATTCCCCTAATTTTTTATCCACAGTGCTTCACAATTTTACAAATGCAGAAATCATGAATATATCTTTAGAGTTTAGACATGCCATCACTGCTTGTCTGCATGACCTTAGTCCACGTTCATTAACCCCTTGGCTGCGGCAGGAATTCCGCCACAGTGCTGGGGGGGGTTTGGGGGCAGCGCGGTGGCGCTGTGCTCATGACGGAGCCACTCCGTCCTGAGCCACGGTTGAGCTGTGCTCATGACGGAGTGGTTCCGTCATGACTCCGCCCACTGCGCTAATCGCCCGCACAGGCGGGGAATCAGCGCAGCGTGGGAGGAGCGGCGGCCAACGGCCGCAGCATGACGGAACCACTCCGTCATGAGCACACGGCACCCGTGGCTCATGACAGAGTGGTTCCGTCATGAGCGCTGAAGGGGTTAAATAGTCTCTTTAAAATGGCTTTCCTTTCCTTTTCTAACCCAGGGCAAAGACATAGTAAATGTATAATATTCTCGTTACCACATTTACATAATCTACAATCCGTATTGATTGCGTTTTTTTTCCATATGGGTACATGACATAAACCCGGCAGTAACCCAAAGCGTGCTCTGATAAAGATTTTCTTGTTTTTCAATGACCATGTTATTTCTAAATATTCTTGGACATGTTTTTTGATATATCCATTTATGATTGGCCATGCATGTTTTCTTTTCGCAAATATATCTTTATCTTTTATCAGAGAAAAATGATTGGTAAATTTGTTAATTGTTTTTTTTAAACTTTCTTGGGTAATCGTATTCTCCCAGATCAATATTACACCAAATTCTTCTTTTGCTTTATTTAGGTAGGACCAAGCCTGCGACTTCTTGCCATAATAGCTGGGACATTTGATTTTCTTGGTCATTTTTTACTCGATTCCAAACTTTAAGAGCTTGTCCTTTTCTTGCTAGAAGCTGGTTATTTATCCCAAATTCGAGCCTTACCTGAGCTTGCGAAGCATTTTTTGGCAGGAAAAATAAGATTTTGTACGTTTTTGAAATTGCATTATTAATAATCTCTGCGTTCTTTCCCATTTAATACCTCAGAACCATATGTTAGTGTAGGTAATAGCTTTGCTGAGATGATCTTTAGTAAAGGACGAAAAGACAAATCAGATATTGAATTCTGAATTATCCTAAAGGCTGCAGTCATAGTATTAGCTTTTCTTGTAATTTCTCTTTTTTGCGGGAGAAAATTTCCATTATCGTTAAATATAACTCCAAGAAACCGGTAGGAATGAACTTGTTCTAATTTCGTTCCCTCCAGGTTCCAATTATATTTATTTTTTAGCCTTATATTTTTCGTAACTACCATTACTTTGGTCTTTGTTTCATTTATCACCATATCATTTTGTTTTGCATACACTGATAGACAATCAATTAGCCTCTGCAACCCAACTTTGGTGTGACTTATAAGTACAACATCGTCCGCGTAAAGGAGATTAGATATTTGTTTATCTGCTAATCTAGGCGGATGTGCATTTACCTTATTCAATGTAGTTGAAAGATCCGCTAAAAAAAGATTAAATAGCAGAGGTGCAAGGACACACCCTTGTTTTAGACCTCCCGTTGTAAGTATCTTGTTGGTTAATGTTTGCCCGTCACCAATTCTTACTCTAATCCAGGTGTCAGTGTACAGTAATTGTATCATTCTCAATAATAAGTTTGGAATTCCTTGCTCTTCAAGTTTTTTCCACAGATGGTGCCTGTTCACACAATCAAAGGCCGATTTGAAGTCGACGAAACAAAAATACAAAGGTTGTTTAACTAAAAGTGCCTTATCCATTAATACAGATAGAATCAATATATTTGTTGAGGTTCCTAAACCTTTGATAAATCCAGTTTGGTTAGGTGGCAGTATTTTTTTATCCTTTACCCAGTCAGTCAAACTGGATAATAAAAGCCCTGCGAACAATTTTGCATCAGTGTCTTAAAGGGTAATCAAGCGATAATTCTCTGGTTGTTGCCAATTTCCTTTTTTAAAAATTGGAGATATCAATGAACCTCTCCATGATTTTTGGACCATCCCTGTTCGTATGACTTCATTAAATAGCCCAGTAATCTGGTTCTTCTTTGTAAAGAGAAAACGGAATGCCATTGGGTCCCGGTGCTCCATTTTTTTGGTTCTTTATTAGTTTTACGAGTTGGGTTTCTGTAATAGGGATTTCTGCGTCACATTCTACATCGATCTAATCTGTCCTTAAGTGTTTGTTTTCTTTCGTAACTGATTTGTGTTCCTCAATATTCACTTCTATATTAGGATTCAGGATTTTTATGAGATATATGGTCCATTCCTCTTCAGTTAAGGAGGATGTGACTACAGATTTATTTGGCCTGGTTAATCCGTTAATCACTTTCCAGAACTCCCTTGAGTTCGCTTGATTACTGGCATAGAAGATTTTTGCCCACAATCCCTAATTAATTTTATTTTTTTCGTTCCAAATTAATTTTCTCAATTCGTTGTTGGCCTTTTTTAATTTTATTTGTATATCTTCATCATTTGGGTACTTATGGGTACTTATTTAGCTGTTTCCTAAGTCTATTATGGGTCCGTCTGACCTTTTTTACTGTATATGGGAAATTGATAAAGGTATCATTTTTTTCCTTTGGACATTGTGTTTTTTTTATAGCATGAGGAGAAGTATCGTATGGTGCAACTATTTTTTGTGTGAAATTTTCCCATTGATCAGTTACAGACGATAAGGTGCTATCTTTAAAACATTTTTTAATTAGTTCTCGTGCCTTTTTCATCGTGGTGTCCATATTATTTGTTTCCCATGTAGGTTTTCTATAATTAGAAGTACAAATCTGACCGTGCATGGTTAAGTAATTTTGATCTTTTGATCCTTGCAATTTCACTTGTACTATTTGTTGACTATGGTCACTTTCAAATACTTTTTTTTAGGTGATATGAAGTAATTTTATCAAAGATATTTACAGAAACCATAGTATAGTCTATTCTAGATTTATACTGGTGAGACTGAAAAGACCACGCTGGGGGTGTATCTGACTCAAATCTACCATTCAACATTCTAAGACCCAAAGCTTCCATGTCCATCATGAAGTTCTTCCCAATAGTCTTTTGTTTAACATTTTTTGAGTGATCAAGTACTTGCTCCGGGATTAACCATTGATGATTTTGGGACTGGATAAAATCATCCCGTATGAATTGTACTAGTAGATTTATATTGAAATCTCCTGTAACTAAGAAATCTATAGACGGGTCTTCCATTATACATTAAACACACCGAAATGGGAGAAATTAAAAAGAAATTGAAGTACTGTTTGCTAAGTAGTCAAGAATAGAGGAAGATGGCCTCATAACACACACTGTTGTGTTTTTGCAAAGGCCCACTTCTCCACTCCTTATACTCCACACAGAAATTTCCAGCTGACTCATGGACAAACGGAGGTCATTATTCTTCTTGTCTCCTCGGCCTTGCTACTCTACCCGTCTTCATTTTTCCCGAATCTCACCATCACATTCTGTTCCAATTTACTCAGCAATGACAGTTAACTCATTAAGTCAGACAGTCAAATTCCTTTATTCGATCTTCATAGAGATCATAAAAGTGCACAGCATAGACAACACAGCCAATTCACAATATAAAAATATTAAAATAAATATCAAAATGTATAAAAGCAGATCAAATTATTAATATTCAGAAAGCATTTTTTATTCTTATGCAGAGGCAAAAACCCAGAATAGTACCTCCATCAATTCGTTCTGTTATTTGTCCATCTCATTAAATAACAAAATGCACATCATCACTTACGTGTAAGACACAAACATATCCTAACATAATTAAAAAGAGAATAAAATGAGTACCCCCCCAAAAAAATCCTCATTTAAGCCACAATATAAAAAAACGCATTACATGACACGATCAACAATAATCTACTAAAAAAGGGTGCTTAACAGGATTGACAGCTGCCTATAGGCTCATCACCTCTCCATCATGTTACTGCTGCATATAGACATTTTGAGAAAACAGGAAACACAAAAACAGGTATGATAATCAGCTAACATCTGGAGATATAGAAGAGCCTCAGTGCGCTTTTTTTAAACGCCAGAGATTTCACATGGTGTTTATGTCAAAATTGAAAAAAATTGTGATAAAAATGTACAAAGAAATATAAAATGCAACAGGCATTGTTATGGAATCCCATCACAGGTACAGGGAGGCAGACTACTATCCCACACCTTTCCTCTCTTGGTAAAGCACATTAAACGTCTCACAGTGCCTGACCTAAATCTAAAAGCGAGTAAACTCCAGAGTTAGAAAGAAATGTAAAACTCTGACTGATAATGTAATATAATACATACTAGTGGAGTGGTTACTAAGAGCTGCATCGGTCCTTTGGGAAAGAATAAACACAGCATAACGAGATTTGCTCAGCCTTTTGTCAGACTTGCAGATGGACTTAGGAGAGGCAAACATTTAAGGAAGACCAGTTTCAACAAAGGACTTGCTAACATAATTCAACCATGGAATGGATAAACCCTTATCCTGGCAGAGACAGTCTACAATAACATCTATGTTAAAACTAGCTGTTCTGCTTTGGTTTTTCCTCCTGATAGAACCTGCTCCACAGAGCCTTTTTAACCCAAACCAGAACGTTACCCCCTCCCTAGGGCCTTTTTACACCTAAATAACCACATATATTTGTACCACCTAAGGACAGGGAATTCCTATTATATATATATTTATCTCGCGACCTCAGTCAGGCCCAGAATCTCCTACCTATTCGGCAGCGACACACAAAGTCTCGCGACCTCAGTCAGGTCCAGAATCTCCTACCTATTCGGCAGCGATACACAAAGTCTCGCGACCTCAGTCAGGTCCAGAATCTCCTACCTATTCGGCAGCGACACACAAAGTCTCGCGACCTCAGTCAGGTCCAGAATTTCCTACCTATTCGGCAGCGACACACAAAGTCTCGCGACCTCAGTCAGGTCCAGAATCTCCTACCTATTCGGCAGCGACACACAAAGTCTCGCGACCTCAGTCAGGTCCAGAATCTCCTACCTATTCGGTAGCGATACACAAAGTCTCGCGACCTCAGTCAGGTCCAGAATCTCCTACCTATTCGGCAGCGATACACAAAGTCTCGCGACCTCAGTCAGGTCCAGAATCTCCTACCTATCCGGCAGCGACACACAAAGTCTCGCGACCTCAGTCAGGTCCAGAATCTCCTACCTATTCGGCAGCGACACACAAAGTCTCGCGACCTCAGTCAGGTCCAGAATCTCCTACCCATTCGATAGCGACACACACGATCTCGCGACCTCAGTCAGGTCCAGAATCTCCTACCCATTCGGTAGCGACACACACACACGATCTCGCGACCTCAGTCAGGTCCAGAATCTCCTACCCATTCGGTAGCGACACACACACGATCTCGCGACCTCAGTCAGGTCCAGAATCTCCTACCTACACGGCAGCCTTAGCACGAGCTCATCCTATTATTACCGTGGTGCACGACCGGGGAATCGGGATTACCATATATCAGATCACACAAAGACTATTAGTTGAGCACAACCTGTTCTCTTAGTTCGAGGGGCTTGTTTTCCCCCTCATCCAGTTACCATTTACCTGACCAGGATTAACCTCTGTTCATTTTAAGGCAACTCTGACTAAAGAATAGGCTATCCTCCTATACAAAAGTACACAACACATGCTAACGTACAACAAGCTAAATACTTTATTTAAATGCCACATGCACATTCGCAGAATACATTATATATATAGACAACCTGCAAGGAAAGTGAAAGGTTAAGTTGTATACTCTAATAGTAAAGGGTTAACATCACCTGATTATATTCTGCCTGTACTCAAAGGTCATCTAGGTTCCCTTCCCGTCTGCGCCTTGGCTTCGCCTGGAAGTCACACCTCTGCAGTCACAGATCCACTCCCTTCTCTCTTTCTCCTAGTCACTGGAACCTCCTCCATCAGCTATTCTCTCCTCTTTAGATTCAGGCTCATCATCTGTCTTCCCTGGAACAAGTAGCAGCTTTACTGCTAACGGCCAGATGCCGCCTACGGTCTAGAAGCAAGTGCCAGTATCTGCCTCAGACTTTCACTAATATAGATGTGCATTCTCTCATGGAAATTTCCAGCTCGAAACCTGCCGCCCACCAAATTCCTGTACCTCCCCGTGCCAAGGACACGTTCCCAGCCGGCCGGCCTGTTGTAGTGTCTTCGGCATGAAGGAGAATACAATCCTTCGATAAGGGCCGGCCTGAACCGGTTCTCTCCAAGCGAATAACACCTCCTAACTAAAACACTGCCTATGACCTAGAAACTTCCCAAGCTGCCAGAGCAGGAGGAAAGATGGAGTCTCTCCCGTTTAAGGCCTACCAGGCCTGAATTCAACACAGCTCTATGAAATACCCTCACTATAGGGCAAGTTATTCTCAAGGCTAACGGATCTATCCCCTAGGATATGTATGCAAACCCTGATCTATGGGGAAGAACACAGGATCATGTTGAAGTGCCTAATAAATAGGCTCTATACACTACTCTAACCCTTAGACTTGAATGGAAAGAGACTGAAGTCACATTAGGCCTCCCTTAACACGGGAAGGCCGGGAAAATCGAGCACTACATTCCACCCTTGACTTCAGTCTATTATACATTCAATAAACATGACTAACATCGGTGGAAGAATAATATCTCTCCCGTTTAAGGCCTACCAGGCCTGAATTCAACACAGCTCTATGAAATACCCTCACTATAGGGCAAGTTATTCTCAAGGCTAACGAATCTATCCCCTAGGATATGTATGCAAACCCTGATCTATGGGGAAGAACACAGGATCATGTTGAAGTGAATGATATCTCTCCCGTTTAAGGCCTACCAGGCCTGAATTCAGCTCCATGAAATACCCTTACTACAAAACAGATTACCCCTAATGCTAACGAATCTATCCCCTGGGCTATGTATATAGGCCCTAAGCTATGGGTAGGAGCACGGGATTGTGTCAAAAGTGTCTAATAGATAGGCCCTATTCACTACTCTAGTACATGGATGGAAAGAGACTGAAGTCATATTAGGCCTCCCTTAACACGGAAAGGCCGGGCACATTCCACCCTTGACGTCAGTCTATTATAAACAAAACGAACTGATCTATGTCTAGTACCAAGTGTGCAGAATTGAAGCATTGAAGGAATACACGTGAATAAAGCAACAGATAGAAATCAAAATGCCGATAATAATCAGAATACCTAACAATCGTGTCCATGTTTAAGCAAAAGATAATCAATGGCCGCTCGATTTTGCAAAATGGTCCTACGTTCACCCTGGGCGTCCGATAGCATGTCAGACAGGGCTGTAGAAGTATTATTAATGGATTTCACCATCCAGCAGGCCATTTTCTCAATAGATTTGGCATTATAGACTGCCAAAGCAGGAACACCAATAATTCTCATCCACACAACTTACACACACAGGGAAGTTTGAAGCAAGGTAGAGTCAAAAGGCAGAATCACATTAGACCACGTCAAAGCCGATAGGTCAAAATCATAATTCACCTAACCCAAATAACATTATACGCTAAATCCCTCAGTATACAACATTGAGCACATGTGTGCACCACCACCCACAAGACTGCACCTCAACATACCATACCTTCTATTCTTGGAAAGACTATTTCACTAAAAGGCAGAACACACTTAGGTCAGTACAGAATGGTGGTGGTTGAGGGTCACCATAGAGTGTCAGACCACAAGTGGCTGATTCACAACATAGCACCCCATGACCCTTGATCATCACCATTCGCATAGTCAAAAACAAAATCTAGAAAATAGCAACTGTATTACATAAGTGAAAAGCAAAATGATCATGAAAGTACTGCATATCGCAGTTGAAAGCAAAAACCATTGAAAACCACATGTCTAAATTAAAAGTCACAAGTACTAAAAAGCACATGTTGAAACAGCAACTCATATTTTGAAGTTGCTACACAAAAATACACAATTCAAAACAAAGCATGACTAAAAAGCAATAAAAACTCATCAAAGGTATGTGAAAATCACTTTAGAGCAAATAAAGTCCGCATTCTCCAAACACATGTAGTAGCCACAACTGCAGGTGCAGCTAGAAATAGCTCATAGACATCCGGATACATGTGGAATGGATACAGAAAATAAATCAATCAAGCTGTTGAACGCTCCAAATGCTTCTAATGATTAAACTGGAGACTCCACTGTCAAACTCAGATATAGTAGCAACAGCTACAAGTTATTACTGTTCAGTAACTCAGAAAATATTTACTCTGAGCGCTGCAAAGCGTCTCTATTGATCTCCATCCCTAATAAAAAAAAAAAAAACAGTCCTTCAGTATGAAAAAAAAAAAACACACCGCCTTCATGCAAATAATGGTGGCCGCACGTGAAGGAAACAGTTCTACACTTTGCTGATCCCATTTCGCTTTGAAAGAAGCAGGCCATCATGCTCTCCGGTACACATCAGCAGCTGTATCTTCTTGATAAGGGAGGACCCCGTCCAGTCTGGATAGCCACCGGCATCAGCCGCCACCGTCTCGTATTACTCCAGGCTTGGGGGGGGGAAGGGAAGGGGAGGGGAGAGGGAGGGCCCCACTCACACGGGAGAAGGGAGTCCCACTCATACGCGGAGAACTGGGCGAATCTGAAAAAGAAACAAGCATCACTTTTCTTGCAAAGAACATTTTTCAAAAGTACAATATTTCAATTTCTGTCTATATAGGTCCCCTCCAGCTCTGGGGAATCGTGTAATAATACTACTAACGCTTTAGCCTCTAAAGTCTTGATAAAAATCCCTCTGTTTCAATACACAGCAAGAAGGGCTGGGGCAGTCTCCTTCTCTCACTTCGCTCACTGCACCCCTCACAGGTGCTGCCCCCCTTCACAAATCTCCGCGGACACTAAATGGCCTCTTGCCAAATATAACAAGCAGAGGCTCCTCCGGCTGTCTGTAGCTCACACCTTATCTCCGTCAAGGTCGGAGAGAACCGCACGCCTGCCAACTTTCTCGGACTGTCTGCAACTCGCCTCATGGGGGGGGGAACCTGCGCCTGTGCAAACCTCCCAGACAGTTATGTCCAGGAAGCAGTCCCTACCTATGGAGGAGAGGAGCTGAGATGAGATGACCCCTCCCGTAGGAATTCCTTCTCGGACTTCACAGAAAGCCTGAGCCCTGCCTAGCGTTGCTGGATGATCTCATTGCAAGACTCCCAAACAGCAATATGAAAGACGCTGTGAAATGACCCACTTCCAGAACAACTCTTTACAGGTCTGAGAGGAAAAATAGATGTAACTACTCCTTACCTCCAGCAAGACTGCACATGTCTTAATCTGAAAATGCTCTCCCATAGGCAAATCACATTGCCTCTAACCCTGTTTTGTTCAGTATTTGTTGGGGCGCAAAAGCACAATATGTGTCCAGCATCTGAAATTAAAAGCGACCTATTAATTCCCTGCACTTTCCTGCAACTAAAAAGGGCACAGTGCTCTAGAAGTATCTCACGAAATAAACGTTCATGTTAATGAAGTGGCCACATATTATACTTATTGTACACAATCAGCTGTACACATCCAAAATCACATTGTTGCAATTCTCTTTTAAAGCAAAATATATCATACACTGTCATGTCTCTCTCCAAAATGCCATCAATCACCTATTGAATAACACCCTTCCTCACAACTACGGAGACTAGAATTTCAAGGGAGTCCCACGTTTCAGAGCCATGCTCTGAGATCTTACTTGCACTTTACAACTGAAAACAGTAGATATGCATTCCTTAACTAAAACTTGAAAGGGATCCAGCCCTCTCTGCCTCACGTAGCAAGCTATTTATAAGCACTCTTCACAAGACACGCTGAAATATACACATACCAATTCTAAATCAGCACAATGAGCTCACTTCACGAGCCAGCACATCATACTGTCTGCCCCCAATCAAATGAAACAAGTGATGTTCAAAAGTCTGTCTCCAATTACACAGCCCACTCCCGGGCTAGGGCTTCACAAGGCATTGAATCCCAGCCGGAAATATCAACAGGCAACTTAAAAGTATATTTACATTGTTTAGAACAGATCATGAAAAAGAGAGAAGTAGAGAAAGAAAAGAAAGAAGAAGAAATGCTAGACACACCAGTATATTACAAAGAACATACAAACAAAGTCACGCACACGCTGGCAGCAAACACGGGACAACACAACGCACACAGAATACGTAAACGGTTCACGACGCCAAATGTTCTGCTTTGGTTTTTCCTCCTGATAGAACCTGCTCCACAGAGCCTTTTTAACCCAAACCAGAACGTTACCCCCTCCCTAGGGCCTTTTTACACCTAAATAACCACATATATTTGTACCACCTAAGGACAGGGAATTCCTATTATATATATATTTATCTCGCGACCTCAGTCAGGCCCAGAATCTCCTACCTATTCGGCAGCGACACACAAAGTCTCGCGACCTCAGTCAGGTCCAGAATCTCCTACCTATTCGGCAGCGATACACAAAGTCTCGCGACCTCAGTCAGGTCCAGAATCTCCTACCTATTCGGCAGCGACACACAAAGTCTCGCGACCTCAGTCAGGTCCAGAATCTCCTACCTATTCGGCAGCGACACACAAAGTCTCGCGACCTCAGTCAGGTCCAGAATCTCCTACCTATTCGGCAGCGACACACAAAGTCTCGCGACCTCAGTCAGGTCCAGAATCTCCTACCTATTCGGTAGCGATACACAAAGTCTCGCGACCTCAGTCAGGTCCAGAATCTCCTACCTATTCGGCAGCGATACACAAAGTCTCGCGACCTCAGTCAGGTCCAGAATCTCCTACCTATCCGGCAGCGACACACAAAGTCTCGCGACCTCAGTCAGGTCCAGAATCTCCTACCTATTCGGCAGCGACACACAAAGTCTCGCGACCTCAGTCAGGTCCAGAATCTCCTACCTATTCGGCAGCGACAGACAAAGTCTCGCGACCTCAGTCAGGTCCAGAATCTCCTACCCATTCGATAGCGACACACACGATCTCGCGACCTCAGTCAGGTCCAGAATCTCCTACCCATTCGGTAGCGACACACACACGATCTCGCGACCTCAGTCAGGTCCAGAATCTCCTACCCATTCGGTAGCGACACACACACGATCTCGCGACCTCAGTCAGGTCCAGAATCTCCTACCTACACGGCAGCCTTAGCACGAGCTCATCCTATTATTACCGTGGTGCACGACCGGGGAATCGGGATTACCATATATCAGATCACACAAAGACTATTAGTTGAGCACAACCTGTTCTCTTAGTTCGAGGGGCTTGTTTTCCCCCTCATCCAGTTACCATTTACCTGACCAGGATTAACCTCTGTTCATTTTAAGGCAACTCTGACTAAAGAATAGGCTATCCTCCTATACAAAAGTACACAACACATGCTAACGTACAACAAGCTAAATACTTTATTTAAATGCCACATGCACATTCGCAGAATACATTATATATATAGACAACCTGCAAGGAAAGTGAAAGGTTAAGTTGTATACTCTAATAGTAAAGGGTTAACATCACCTGATTATATTCTGCCTGTACTCAAAGGTCATCTAGGTTCCCTTCCCGTCTGCGCCTTGGCTTCGCCTGGAAGTCACACCTCTGCAGTCACAGATCCACTCCCTTCTCTCTTTCTCCTAGTCACTGGAACCTCCTCCATCAGCTATTCTCTCCTCTTTAGATTCAGGCTCATCATCTGTCTTCCCTGGAACAAGTAGCAGCTTTACTGCTAACGGCCAGATGCCGCCTACGGTCTAGAAGCAAGTGCCAGTATCTGCCTCAGACTTTCACTAATATAGATGTGCATTCTCTCATGGAAATTTCCAGCTCGAAACCTGCCGCCCACCAAATTCCTGTACCTCCCCGTGCCAAGGACACGTTCCCAGCCGGCCGGCCTGTTGTAGTGTCTTCGGCATGAAGGAGAATACAATCCTTCGATAAGGGCCGGCCTGAACCGGTTCTCTCCAAGCGAATAACACCTCCTAACTAAAACACTGCCTATGACCTAGAAACTTCCCAAGCTGCCAGAGCAGGAGGAAAGATGGAGTCTCTCCCGTTTAAGGCCTACCAGGCCTGAATTCAACACAGCTCTATGAAATACCCTCACTATAGGGCAAGTTATTCTCAAGGCTAACGGATCTATCCCCTAGGATATGTATGCAAACCCTGATCTATGGGGAAGAACACAGGATCATGTTGAAGTGCCTAATAAATAGGCTCTATACACTACTCTAACCCTTAGACTTGAATGGAAAGAGACTGAAGTCACATTAGGCCTCCCTTAACACGGGAAGGCCGGGAAAATCGAGCACTACACTAGCCTTACTATTCGCCCATACACTCACCCAAAGCAGGGGAGGGGCAATTTAACAGAGTCTGTGACATATTCCAGGTTGAGTTCAAAGTGCAAAATATAGGTAAAGCTAGATGGTAGAACATTAAGTAACCACCTACCAATTCTGTTTTCCTCTACATGTATAGGGGTAACATTATTATTTCCCCATTCCCCTGCACCGTGTGTTGCTGTAGGGGGACACTGTAACTTATAAATCTTTGGAAAGGAGATATATTTCCCCTTCTGTCCTTGTATGCAAGGTTGAACATAGCTCCAGCTGCCCTCCCCAGCTTTAAACATCCTGTGTTCACTTGTAGTTGCCATGAGTTACCCTCCTCAAACATGACGCTCAAATAACAAATATTCTGGACAGAGCACAGATGCTTCTCTTGAAGATTTAGGGACACCAAACGTTTCTTACCACGTCCAAAACACATTATATGAGATTTCCCATTGTTGGTTTTCATATCAAGATTATTCATGAAGGCCCCAAAGGTATCTACCAGAATGTGCAGAGCTCGAGGTGTCCTAGCCGTTAACACAACGTTGTCAGTATATAACAATGTCAGGACAGGGGAGTTGGCGATGTTAGGCACGTCCCTAGTAGCAGCGGACAATAGGGTGCTGAGATCATTGATATAGATAGTAAAAAGGAGGGGTGCCAAAACATGCCCCTGTCGCAACCCACTAGCAAGAGGGAAGATGTCACACAGTTCACCAGCGTGACCGTACCACTCCCTCGCCCCCAGAGTCTCATGCTAAGAGTACAGAAAGTTGAGTAGGAAAACATCTACCCCCCAAGTTGATTAAAATCATCCACAATTTGACTCTGTTTAAATAGTTAAATGCAGAAGACAGGACCATGAAAGACAGGTACACTAGGCAGCGCCTGGCTATGGTATACTTACTCGCAATCAAATGTAAGCACAGACACTGCTCCACTGTACCAAGCCTAGGACGAAAGCCATACTGGCATGGAGATAGAATATAATTTTTATCCACCCAGATCTGCAGACGACTGAAGATGCTATCATTGGTAACTAGGCATAATATCAAATTTTTAATATCGAAATACAATAAAATCGAGTTTAGTATATCGACAATACTAAAATATCTATGTTATATATATCGATGTTAAAAATATCGTAAAAAAAAAATCAAAATATAAAATTTTGAATAAAAAATATCGTAATAAAAAAATATCTTTTTTAGTGTTGTGTAAAATATCGAAACAAATATATATAATGTATAAAATATCGTTTAAAAAAAATATCGTTATAGTTTTAGTTTATAATAAAATATTGTTGTTTTTTATGTAATTTGTTGTTGAATATTGTTAAAACATATTTTTTGTAATAGAAATTTTAGGAGCAGGATATTGGGATTTTAGGGGATATGGGTGGGGAGTGTTTTAAAATAATGAGAAATTATTTTTTTTAATATTTAATAATTTAAATTATGAAATGTGGTTTTAGGAGCGGGATGTGGGGTTTTTAGGGGATAAGGGAGTGGAGTGTTTTAAAATAATAAAACATTAATTTTTTTAATATTAATATTGGTAAATTTTAATTATGAAATGTTGTTTTAGGAGCAGGATGTTGGATTTGTAGGGGATAAGGGTGGGGAGTGTTTAAAAAATTTAATAAATAACATTTGGAAATTTAAAAATGCATTAATTGAAATAAAAAATTTGTTTTAGCATTGGGATGTTGGGTTTTTAGGGGATAAGGGTGGGGAGTGTTTTAAAAATACTGAACAAATGTATAATTTAATTTTAAATTTAAATTGTAAATGTAAAAAATGGAGTTACTAGGAATGGGATGTTGGGTTTATAGGGGATGAGGGTGGGGAGAATTTAAAATTTGTAAAAATAAATGTAAAAATGAAATTGAAATTTAAAAATGTTATGTGAAAATTGTAATTTATGAGTGCAAAACTTTGTTTAGGGAAGAGGGCTGGGGAGTGTATTAAAATATAATGTAATATTTAATAACATTTATTTTTGTTATAAAACTTTTTTACAAAATATTTACAAATATTTAATTAATTTAGAATGTAAAAATTAATGTGTGTAAGATTTAAGAATTTATGGAATTTTGATTATAAAATGTTACATATTTTTTTATTTTTAACTATTAAGAATGGTAATAACATTGGTGAAAATAATTAATTTAAATGTGGATTTATTAACTATATTTAGTCAATATATTTGAGTTTATTACTAGATTCAAATATTTCATTTTATGTAATTTATATAATGAAAAAACAAAAAAAGAAGTTGGTTTGTTTCATAATATTTTTTTATTATATATTATTAGTAATATTTTATTTCAAGAAATATTTGACAAAATTAAAATCAATAAAAATTGAAAGTAGTGGTTTTATCAATTATTAATTATCTATAATATGTTATAATTCAGTTTATTAATGTGTACTGTCCAGCACCCTCCATTATTTTATAGTAACTGGGGAGGTAATAGTAAATTATATAGTTTAATTAAATAACATATTTCTGTATTTTATATTAACTGGAGTGGGCATAGTTGATTACATATGTTTAGTGTCTAGCATTTTCCCTGAATTAATACTAACTGGGGTAGGAATAGTAAATTATATATCTTTAGTGTCAAGCACCTTCTTTGACTTAATAATAACTGGAGTGGGAATAATAAATTATATAGGTTTAGTGTCCAGCACCTTCCCAGACTTAATAATAACTGGAGTGGGAATAGTAAATTATATATCTTTAGTGTCATTCACCTTCCCTGTGTATATATATTAATTGGAGTGGGAATAGTAAATTATATATGTTTAGTGTTCAGCACCTTCCCTGACTTAATACAAACTGGAGTGGGAATAGTAAATTATATATCTTTAATGTCGAACACCTTCCCTGACTTAATACTAACTGGAGTGGGAATAGTAAATTATATATCTTTAATGTCCAGCACCTTCGCTGAGTTTATATTAACTGGAGTGGGAATAGTAAATTAAATATATTTAGTGCCCAGCATCATCCCTGACTTACTACTAACTGGAGTGGGAATAGTAAAATATATATCTTTAGTGTCAAGCACCTTCTTTGAATTAATACTAACTGGAGTGGGAATAGTAAATTATATAGGTTTGGTGTTCAACATCTTCCTTGAGTTAATACTAACTGGAGTGGGAATAGTAAATTATATATCTTTAATGTCCAGCACCTTCCCTGAGTATATATTAATTGGAGTGGGAATAGTAATTCATATACGTTTAGGGTCCAGCACCTTTCCTGACTTAATACTAACTGGAGTGGGAATAGTAAATTATATATGTGTAGTGTACAACACATTATTTGAGTTTATACTAATTGGTGTAGGAATAATATATTATATATGTTTATAAGTCTGTGACTTTAAAATATTTTTATAATCTATTGTAGTAATGTGTATGTATAATATTCTATTTTATATTTACTATTACAATAATTATAACAATATATTTTGATAATACATATTAGTTTAAAACAATACATTGCATTAATATATACATTTTAGGAAAATATTTATTAAACATAAATTAATAGAAAAATAATCAGACTTGTACATTTTTAATGGATCTTTATTTTCCAATAAGATAGTTAGAGTAAATATTTTTTTTTTAGTAAGGGAATATTATACACATGATGAAACATACAAAATAAATACACCTTTTTATTTTTGTAACATAAAATATTTTGTATATATGTTTATTTACATATATCATATTTTTGAACATACATATTTTTTACATTGTTATATTTTAGGATACAGGTATTTATATTTTGTAACAGAAAACATTTTTTGTTATTTTGGTTTAGAACATTTTTGTAACATAGATTAATTTTGAAATAGAATTAAACAGTTGATTTATGCATGTTTAACAGTTAATAATTAAATACAGATTTTGTTATAATTAAACAATATAACATAATGCAGATTTATTAAAAATAAATTCACATTTTAAGTGGTTAACAGTTTTTGAACATGTAATATAAATATTTTTTTGATAACCCAATTTTAATTTTGCAGTTTAAAAAAAACCAAATGACATCAATAATTCAGCATTAGACACGGAAGATGACAGTATACCGCCAAATACAGGTACAATACATTGCGGAGGACACAATCCCAGAAGGCGCTAGTAGGTGAACAGATCGGTGCAATAATGGATTATTCCATAGTACCCAGCCATTTCCCCCATACCCTCCGGTACTTTTTGGGACATCCACGTGCCTCGTACAAATTTTTTTCTAGGGTCGCGCACCAATCCACCCCCTTTCGCCATTTCTCTAGGCAGGGTGGATCTGGAGTTTTCCTCGCCGCGGCTATGTCTCGCTTGGCCACAGTCATGGCCGTGTTAAAAAACAATTTCTCATTTCTGGTCCATCCATGATCCCCAGCAGAGAGTGACGCGGGTCGTGAGGCACTCCCCCGCCCCCCCCAGGACTTCCGTGAGTTCTGCCTCAGCGCCACCCCAGAAACTCGCCAGGAGGGGGCATGCCCATACCATATGGAAAAAGTTGTCTGGAGCCTGACCACACCTCGTGCAGGATGCGTCTGGGCGTAGGCCTGGAGGCGCAGGGGGGTCAGGTATGCGGCGTGTAGGTAGTATAGTTGGATCAGTCTAAGTTTGGCAGACGCGGTGACTGTCTTGGGCGCCATCAGGGCATCTCGCAAGTCTTCCTCATCAAGCGCACCCACCCACTCCACCCATTGGTTTCTCAGTGTATCTAGTGCATTGGGGGTGTTGTTAATCAACGTGCAATAGATGCGCGAGATGCCCCCTTTGCCTAAATTTCCCAGCATGGTCTGAGCCTCGGGGGGGGGGGGCTATATTCCAGTATCTTGGCCATGTCTGTCATGTGCGTGTGATATAGCGCATAATATTCTTGGGAAAGGCCGTCGAGGTATGGGTTATTTCCGCATCGATTTCCTCGCGTGATATGGGCTGCTTCAGACCTTCGTGGGCGGCCGGGCCCAACCGAGGGAGAAGGACGCCACCCTGGTCAAGCAGGGCTGAGAGCAACAGGTCTGGGGAACCGCGTAAATCTGGTGATAATAGGAGGTGGAGATGCATGCCAGTGCCGTCAGGGACCTGTGCACCATGCCGTCACGGTCCATCATTTCAGGAATGATGCGGTTCGCCCTGGGGTATGTAGCTAACCTGTGAAGAATTGTGCCATTTTTGTCGCTCCTGCCATAGACTCTTGCTATGGAGGATCGCCAGAGGAGCTTGGCTGTATCTAGAGAGAGCTGTCGGATCTCCGCCTGAAGCTGGGTGAGCTGTTGGGCCTGGATAGTATCACAGGTTGTAATGGGGGATAGCTCGAGGCGTAGGACTTGCGCCTCCCGCGAGGTTATCTCCCGCAGTTGCGCCTGTCTACCCGGGGAAGATACCGACCCTGCGTTTGCTAAGAAGTAATGTTTAAGCTCTTTCCCAATCACTTTATTGAATTCCTTGTCTTGGAGAAACCATGCATTCAGCCTCCACGTTTGGTGTGCCGAGGGGGGGGAGACCCTGTGCTAAGAAGCACTGGGGAGTAGTCTGAGATACCCCATGGAAGGATTTGGTCATCCAAAATCATGGTGCAGTCGGTTGAGGGGACAAAAATTGTATCTATGTGTGCCTGCGTGTGGTGTGCTGCGGAGGTGTGGGTGAATTGAGTGGTGCGGGGGTGCCAAGTGCACCAGGCATCACACAGACCCAGTGTTTCGGACCAGTTCTGCAGTTGCTTCGCCTGCACTGTTCTAGAGTTAGAAGGAGGGCCTGTCGTGTCGAGGGTCGGAGAAGTGACCGCATTGAAGTCACCCCCAATGGTGGTGGAACCCAGGGGCAAGTCAGTCAGTGGAGTGTTTTAGGGTTGCGCTAAGCATCGAGGGAGGGGAGTAGATGGACAGCAGATTGAGGGGGGTGTCACCGATCAAGCCATGTGTCACCGATCAAGCCACAGATGGTCACCGATAATCCCTGGGGGTCATGTATAACTGGTGTGAGCACAAAAGGCAGGGTGCGTTTCAGGAGGATGGCCACCCCACAGGAGCCCTGAGCAAAGCCAGAGTGCCACACTCTGTGGTACCCGTAGTGTGCTAGGAAGGGCCAGCAATTACCCATCAGGTGCGTTTCTTGGAGTAGGAGTACATCTGTGCCCTAAGCGTTGTGCGTAGTGCAGGACGGACATGTGCCTAAGTCGGTCTAATAGGCCATTAACATTCCATGACAGAACCTGGAGGGATGCCCTGGGGAGAGGTGTGTCATTCATGGCGGTTGGTGGGGGACGCCTGACTGGAGGATCCTACAATGAGTTGGGAGCTTGCACCAGAGCCGGCATCTGAACAAGGAAGCACAACTAAGGGAGGCGTGTCAAACCCCTGTGGAATGGCCGCGTGACGGTCCGTGGTAGCTGAAACAACAAAAGAACAAAGACAACAACATAGGGAAGAACAATCCCAAATCCCCCACCCTATACTTCAAGAACGGAAGCATCTGTCGACCCCCCCATCAGAACAAGAACCAAACTAAAACGTTTGGGTTCGGTTGTGTGTAGTCGGATGTGCAGTGTCTCAGCAGAAGACGTGACAGTAGAACAGGAAAGTCTGCCGTGGTTCAGGAACCCCACTGAGTCGGGAGCTTATCCCCACAGGGAATGTGCATCAGGTCTTGCCTGGCAGGTGTTCAGAGAGGTCCGAGTCAATTCTCTGTGAGCCCCTTCGGACCAGTGACTGGGTAGCTCCAGGCACTTCATCAGCGGAGTGACGCCTTTGGCGGGAGGAGAGCCCGAATGGCTGGAGGAGTCCCGGAGTCTGAGGGAAGCCATGCTCGAGGATCTGGACGGTGCTAGTTGGGATTGGTGCCCTCTGCGAGACTGTGTGCGACTCCGGCGCTGGTGACCGCGGCCCCATGGGCTGAGAGCCCGCCGTCTCGGGAGGCTCCTCCGTCAACCATGTCCACGCCGCCTGGGGAGAGTCAAAGAAGTGGGTGTTGTTCTGGAAGATGATGCTGGAAGATGATGCGCAGGCGTGCAAGCAACTGTAGTTGATATTGTAGGCCCAGGGCCCGCAGCTTCTTTTTAACGTCCGTGTAGGAGCGCCGGAGGTCTTGGACTTCTCTGGTGTAGTCGGGAAATACCATGACAGTGTGGTTTTGTAATTTAAGTGTTCCGTGAACATGGGCTGCCCGCAGAATGGCGTCCCCTTCCTTGAAGTTGAATTTTAAGTATATTAGGGCGAGGTGGAGCCCCATGCGGAGGCCTGGGGGCAAGAGAGATATGTGCCCTCTCAACCACGAACCACGTGGAGAGTGCGTCCTTGGGCATCCATGACACAAACCAGTCTTCTACAAAGCTGGACATCGGATTAGTCTCGACCCCTTAAGGAACCCCCACCAGGCAGAGGTTGTTGCAGCGCGTGCGATTTTCGGCATCCTCCGTGCGCAGGTGCAGCTCCTTAGTATGTGAGCAAAGGTGCGCCATTTTCTCCTTCAGGTGTAGGATGTCGTCCTCCGCCGTGTATAGGTGGGATTCAGCCTCCGCAATGCGAGCCGTAGCATTACGGAGGTCCTGTCGGAGGAGGGATACATCCACCTTGACCTTCCCGATCTTCCCTACAACGGACGACTGTGAGGTGCTGATTGCCTGCAAGATGGTACTTAAATCTATCTTGGATGTGGGAGAACCTCCATCGCCAAAGGGCAGGGCAGGCAGCACAGGGCAGGCAGCGCGGGGCTCGCACCCTTGAGAGGCCGCCCCCAGGAACGGGCCCACCCCAGGGTGAGAGGGAGCATCGGCCGAATACCTCAGTACATCACCACCCGATTTGATGGCCGAAAGAGGAGGATGAGGAAACTCAGGATCGGGCCTCAGCTGCCCAGCGGCAGGCTCGGCCCGCCTCTCCTCATATGTGCTGGGCCCTAAGGCAGAAATGGCCCCAGACAGGAGGGGCTGGAAGCAGGCACTTCGTCCCCACGTGGCCTATATTAAGGACAGCCCCAACACCACGGAGCTGAGGGGCCCAGGATTTCCAACCCACCGGGACTCGCAAGAGGGGGGGAGGGAGTGGGCGACCACCTGCGCCACTGTCCAACCAGACAGCCAGTCCCTGACCCCAACCCCACTCAGCGAACTGCCTTGCCACTTCCTGAGTCAGGTCGACCTTGGCAGACGGGAACAGCGGGGCGATGCACTTCTCCGAGGCGCCACCCACCATCTCGGGGAGCTAACCCATGGCGCTGCGGCGTCTACACACCAGCCAATTCTCGCTGGTCGATTCGTGGATGCAGGGCCCCCAAGGGGGGGGGGGGGACAGGCCGCTTCAGCTGGATCGTTGGCCGTGGGTGCGGGGGGCTGCCATTTTGGGAAAGGAAGGTCCCGGAGAGCTGTCCCACCGGGCCACCATCAGACCCCCGAGGTCACTTCAGCGAGGCTCCGCCTGGAGGATAGTGAGCTGCATTGGCCAAATTAGGAATTGTTCAGGTACTAATTACCTGACAATGCAGAAAAACAAATGGTAAGTCAATGACCCACTTATGATAGTTGCCCAACAAGCAACAACTCACTTTTCTTAGGTCCTGAAGAAAGCCCCCAGACCCAGCTGGGCAAAAAGGGGGCTGAAACATGCCGACCTACACATGGACTAACCAGTGCGAGAGCTTAGTAACGAGATCTACATATGCACACTTTCTATTTTTTAAATAATCCGCATTTCCATACAATAAAAGATTTTGGTAATGTAGGGTTTTTTAACAACACTTCACTTGAGCACTTCACCTTTTTATCTCTGGGCACTACTGTATTACCAGTTGGTCTACCTCCAGGTGGAGGTCAGCATACCCAATGATGATGCTGTCACGTCACGAATAGGCGGAGAACCAAGATATACCGCCTTAAAATGAGGGTTTTTTTTATGAGAGAAACCAATATCTTATGACCCTAGTCACACAGGTACAAGTGGTCCATTCCCTTATGATGTTTGTAAATAAAAATGCTGTTGAAATGTTTTCAAGCTTGTGTTTTCAATTTGTTGAAGATGTTTCTTTTGGGAGGAAAAAATATAATTTTAATATTTTTGTTGCATTGTGTTGTAGGTGGTAGGAAAATTGTGAAAAAAGTGTTTTTTATGTGTGGGTATTTTAGGGAGTGGTTTATTAGAAAAATATTATATACTTACTTTCTTAGTAACTTTATTGTTGAAGCTGCTGTAGTATTTTTTGGCTGCTTTAAAAGATGTATGTAGAGGAGATACAAATTTAAGAGAGACATATAAGTGAATTATGTTTTAAATATATTTTTTTATGAAGACTCCAAGTAGTGTTCTATTTTAAATGCAGTTTTACTTACTTAGTGCAGTGCCAAAGCTTTTTTCTGTAATGTAGATCTGCGTTCTGGAAGTAATCCGGCAGAGTCTCCCCTTCTCTTTACTTGCAGGTTTGAAGTGTAAATTAAATATACATTTTCGGTTGTTTAAGTAGTGTTCGTTTAATTGATAGTTTTATGTTATTGTTGTATTTTTTAGTGTGAGGTTTTCATTCGTTGTTGTTAATTTTTTTGGTTTTGTTTTGGCAGTTGGTGTTCCTATATGGCAAACGCTAATTAAGAAGTTGTTAGTGCTTTTTTTTTTTTTAACTGATCTTGTTAGTTAAGTGTGTTTTAAATTGCTTTAAATGTTAAATGCTGTATGTATTATATTTAAAAATATTTTACTTATTATTTAGTAATGTGTTTTGCTCATATTTTATGCTTTTCTATTTTTATATATTATAAAAACAATCGTATTATATTTATAATGTGTGTAGTGAATGTTTATAGTGTAAAAATAAATTTTGGTGTAAAGATATGTTTATTTTAGTCATTTTAAAATAATCGATATTTGTAGAAACATGAGTCTAAAAAAACAACACCCTCTACTGAACCATCTGGTGGGTTATTTGACATTAGGTCAGGGAGGGGTTCACTTTTCTCCTCCTGGCCTTTATCAGTGGCCATAAGCATGATCATGCCACTTCTGTCTTGGTGTGGCTTTAAGCGATTTACATGGAGAACTCTGTGAGGACTCCTAGAGGTGCCTAAGTCTACCAAGTAGGTGACTACCCCTTACGTCTGCAGGATAGAGTAGGGCCCAGTCCACCTGTCTTGGATGGCCCTGGGAGCACAGGCTCCAACACCCATACTCAACCAGCACTGACTTTTAGTCAAACCAGTACTTGATAAGCACCTGGCTGGCCTCTAGATGTTTGTTTGCTCTCTCCGTGTACTCAGCCATGCATGAACGCAGGCCCAGGACATAGTCCACTTTGTCCTGTTTAGGCTCTTTGAGAGGTTTCTCCCATCCTTCCCTCACCAGACTTAGAGGACCCCTTGTGGGATAGTCAAACAGAAGTTCAAATGGGTTGAAGACACCTCTCTTCTGTGGCACCTTTCTGTAGGCAAACATGAGCAAAGGTAACAGGCATCCCATCTCCTTCTGAGTTTTTCAGGGAGGCCCATTGTCATGTCATTCATAGTTTTGCTGTATCTCTCATCTAAACTATTTATCTGGGGGTGATAGGGGTTAGTGAACTTGTATCTCAAATCACATTCATCCCACATAGCTTTTAGGGAGATGTGTCCTTCTGTCTTAGGCTACCTTGTTAGGAACCCCCACTCTGGTAAAGATAACAAAAAGGACCTTTGTCACTGTGAGGACAGTCGCTGTCCTTTGGAGAATTGCCTCTGGGTACCTAGTGGCATGGTCCACTGCCACTAGAATGAATCTGTCCCCAGATGCAGTTTGAGGGTCAAGGGGACCAACAATATCCCTACCTCTTCAAAGGGAGTCCCAGCTACTGGATGTAGAATTAAGGAAGCCTTTGGTTGTGTCCTTATCTTGTCAGTGCCTTGACAGATGACAAAGGAGCGACAAAACTCCTTCACTTTTTCAGACATCTGGGGCCAATAAAAATGAGCAACCACTCTGTCCCAGGTTTTGGTTTGTTCAAGATGTCCGTCTAGAGGGATGTCCTGTGCTAGGGTATGTGTGCACATGTGGCACTTTGAAAAATGAAATCGCACAACTTGGGTACTTTTTACATCGCATTTAAAGAGTCGTAATTTGCGATTCCTTAAATGCTTTCGCAAAATAATGAATCTCTAATTTAGCGATTCCCTATTTTGTGAGGGCCTTTTGGGATGATACATCGCAAAAGGCTTTTTCCCGTTCGCATACGGGCCGATTCTGAGAATCGGCCCGTTTGCGAACGGGAAATGGCTTCATACATATGCCCCTTAGATTTTAATTGGACAAGATTCTGCTAAGAAGAAACCAAGTACTTTGACTGCCTGCACGATGCTGGACATCTGAAGAATCCCTCTTGGAGTAAAGGAGTTACTCCCCTTCAAAAACAAGCACCTAAACGCATCTGACCGGTTTGCTTCTCCCGAGCTCCTGAGAACTCCGAAGATTTCAGTAACACAGGAGGTGGGTTCCCGAAGGTCCCTGAGGTTGATCTGCCCTCTCAGCAATTCTGAGACCAGTATCTCTCGTGGGGAGCATGCAAACCAAACACCTGTGCACCGCGTACATTTGCAGTTGCATATGCTTGTTGACGATTCCCGAGCTTGTGCATTGGACTCCCGTGTAGTCCTGACCCAGAGCAGTATTTGCACCGAAGATTTCCGACCTCCACTCCTCGAGTGTGGGTCCTGGCGAGGGTCACCTTGTTTGTTCTTGGGCTTACCTGGTTGCTCCAGAGGTGCCCCGACTCTCCAGTGCTTGGAGAGTCCCCTGGACCTTGCTGGTCCACACCGTAACCTTTTTCCTCTGACCGCTTGGGTTGCATTTGCCAAGGCCTGTTAGTGCTCCAGCCAGACATCGACCCCTCAGCACTCGACATCCTTCATGGGGCAGCTCTCCTCTTGACCCTGGTCGTCCTTGACGTCTCCTGGTCCCCGTGGCTGCAGAGTCCAGCAACCCTTCTTCACTCCTGAAGCACTCGACATCGGTGGGCATTCGACTACTGAGCCCCTGGTCACCTGAAGTGACCCAGACTGTCCCCTCTGCTTTCAGGTACTTCTCACCTCCAATCCAGGCTTGGATTCCACCGGACACTCTTCGCCCTCCTGGCAGCAGTACTTCTTTGCAACTCTCCATTGAAAACAACAAAGGTTTCCGACACCACTTGACCCCTATGCACCCGGCTCCTCTGGGATAAGTAACACAGGTACTTCGGTACTCACTGGTGGGTTGGCCTTAGAACCTCCTATGTTCCAAAGGGTTTGCTCGAAGTCCTCTTAGAAGTGTCCTTAACTTGTAACTTTACAACCGCTACTTTCCCATAGAGTTGTACGGAGCACTCGGTTGTGTTTCTTCTCTGCACCCGTCCTCCGCGGGCTCCCTGCGTCACTCCTCTGTGTGGTTTCTTGGGGTCCCAGCGATTCTACGTGCTCTAGGCACTGTGTCTCGTCAAGTTGTTCTTGTAATACCATTTTTTTTAGTATATGGTTCGGTCTCCGCCTGGAGTCCGCTGTGTATTGTGCTATTTACTAATGTTCTATTGATTCAGTATTGTGTACTTTGTGAGCCTAGTCTCGTATAGAGACTAGCAGAGAGTGTTATATTAATAAATACATATTTTTAGGTCTCGCGTGTGCCTCCGGTGAGAGATTTTGTAGGAGAGGATTTTCAGAAGAGGGCTTTAAGCTCCGCCCCTCATTTCCATTGGCTGGCGTCACCGTTTATGTTAAACGGTGGCCTGCCATTGGAAATAAGGTGTTTGGGTTGCCTCCCTTTGGCTTTCTGTGCCGACCCACCTGGACTGGCTTGCCTGCTTTGCGTCTGTCGCAAAGCACTTTGTTATCTTTATGGGGCCATGTGTTTCTAACACATGACCCCATAAAGACAAGAGATCGGCTGCAGCGCGGTCCTCTTTCACTTTCGGGACCGCGCTTGTTTTCCGTGTTGCAAATGGGTTCTATTTATAGGAGTTATCTTTAAAACAAGGCTCTGGTTACAAAAAACAAATTTCCCCTTGATTTGCGGCCTTCAGAATAATGTGTGCCCTTCATGCAGCCGGCAAAATAATTAACCCATTTCTCAACTTCTCCCGCAACTGTAATTTGCCTTGAATTGGTCCTTCGCAAAACTGCATTTACATTTAAGGTAAACATGGCATAAATCTGCATAACATCAGTGCATTACTTTCACGGGGCACACTTTCTGGATAAAATGTCTTTGAACTAAAGAGGACATCGCTCTAGTCACAAGTCACAAAATAAACCCTGTACGTGGCGTTTAGTTGGGTCAATAAATGCTTTCTTTCCTTTCTTTAAAAAAAAAAAAAACATTGAGGAAGCCAATCGATCAGGCGCGTTAAATCTTGCTAAGTGCTATATTCTTTCCAAGCATCATTGACCACATGGAAGAGTGCAGTATTAGCCACCACCCATGCATGGTTCCTTTGAACACAAAGTAACTGACACACCTTAATTAGAAGGAGAGGTGTGGCGCAGCGACCAGAGTGTCCGATTCCGAAGCGCGAGGCTCACGGTTTGATGGCCGGCGGCAGCTCAACTAAAAGTGACTCTGGGTAATAGCACACTTCAGCTCCCCAAAGGGATGATATTTTCGCGCTTTACAAATATGGACTGTTAATTGCTATTATCTGGTTGCCCCTCTGCTTAGGAAAAATCACAGTTTCGAAGGGAAACCGTGAAAAGGGAAAACACAGTGAAACATAAGGATGACTTCCAAGAATGTTCACTGCCGCTAAGAAGGCAGGGGGCGGGAAAGCACTGTCCCCAAGGCGCTACAATGCGTGCCACTCAAAGAGAGAGCTCGTTTCACTACTTGTGCATGGCTTGTGAGGCATTACATACCTTATTCTGGTAACTTTACAGGGTGTTGCACTTCCACCTTTATCATCGATTCAGGTACGTACCCGAGCTCAACCAGTCAGAAGTTACTCTTCGTTCACCCGCACAGAAAAGGCGCGAAATAGCTGCAAACTCGCAGGTCTATTTTCTGGACCACTCACCTTGCACACCTGTGGATCTAGTGTGACCCTTTGGATTTCACAGGGAATTAATGACCCACTGCATCCTCCCCGCTTCTGAGTAGGAGACGGTCTATGCTTCTTCCAGACTCTGAGGCCCCGTCGTCGTCATATGCATAAAATCACACTGGTAGGCTGATTTTCAGTGAGTATAAAAGGAGAGCCAGCATGCACATTGATTTAAGGTTTCTCTATTAGATCTGCAGGCCAAGGGTGTTTCAGTGACTACTATAGGTTCCTTCCATTCTAGACCCTGAGTGATCCCTTTGTGAACTTATTTTGTTCTCATTCATTCGTCTGAAGCAGCCTGCACAGCTCCACAAACGCGATGATGCAATACCTCATATCCTAGCTCTTAGAAGGCTTTCGTACAGGGAGGTCATTCAGCGGAAGCCCCAGGCAGTGACAAGACACTTCTGGTAGGAGCTCACAGTGCTAGAGTCATCTAGTGCTGCGAAGACTCAACTGGGGAATCGAGATCCTCACATTGCTGGATTCTTCTAGGCCTGACAAGGTATTCATCCTACCGTCCCACTGCATTGTAAGTTTCAGAGGTGTACTACTTTACATGTACTCCTGTTGTATGTGTCACGCTGGCTTGGGCAGCTGCGCAGTGCTAGCCGAGGGCTTTTCAGGGTTGTGGGATAGTAGCACAGCAAGGCTGTGACAAGGACCTAGCTCCTAGAACCCTCCCTGAATCTGGCCGCCCTGAGCTCTGCTCCGACTCCATTTGGAGTTGGGTGGGCCACGGCACCCCAAAGTTGGCACAGGCTTTTGTGTTTTTGCCCGGGTCCACATGATCACAGCAGTGAAGAAGAGCCTCCTGAGATGTGCACCTCTGATAGAACAGCCAAGCTGCACGCGTGACTCCACCCCCTCTCGTTATTGGTGATGGTGGGCACTCTGGATCTGGTTTGCACCGGAATCCAATGATGCCATCGAATGTGTATGTACTAAGTAGCTGAAATCTTCAGAGAAGTGACTCCCCCTTTGAGCTCTCCAGCCCCCACTGATATCTGAGGTCTCAGACTGTAGCACCAGGCGGAATTCTGAAAACCCAAGATAATGAATGCGAATAGATACCCACTGTCAGAAAACTAGAGTTGATAGACACTGACAGGCGGCAGGCGTAGCAACACATGCTATCACTGATGATCTGGGGATGGAGGAAGAACAAGCAGTTGGTTAAACAGTGACCACGAGGGTGGCCGGTTTCTCTCAGGTTCCCTCAGTATATTTTGAAGGGAGCCCACAGCATGGTTAGTTTGCAGGTTTGAGGCTGTGCCAAAGTAAGAGGCTGAAATGCATTATGTAAACTATTTAGCTATATGTGTTTCTGTAAAGTCACTCACCTTTTCATACTAATCTAGTGCACTTCTGCGAAATATTTGTTCTGCTGCAGCCTTTACATACACTAAGTCTGTTCTACTGACTTTTAATTTAGACGCATTGAGGGTCATTGTGACGGGGAAAGAAATGTGTCTCAATAGGAATGAATACATGTTCATGTACAAGGAGAACACACATAGTGAATCACCTTTGGTTACTCTCAAAATGTTGGCAGTCAAGGTGACTAAAGCATTGTAAAAAAAAGTCATTTGTTTAAAATCAAACAATGTAATCTCACCCTAGGCCCCCCTAGTTTTGAAGCTCACAAAGTAGAAGTTAAATCTAAAAAGCTCTTACGCATCATTCCTATGGGATCACTAATGGTGATCCACAAATTTACTATGCAGCACTTTCGAAATGACAGTTTTCAATATTGCTCTTAAGAAGTCTCCATATTTCCAGAACATATTTGCCAACATTTCCATTTACATCTGGGTTCCTGTTTAAGCTTGAGGTCTATGCCAACTGGACTTCCTGGTTTATCAAGGAGGGCTTCCGTACACTTCAGTAACATCCTTTTATGTTGGCGAGTGTTCCAAGGGGGTCTCACGTTAGCCCCAATATTTTAGTGACAACAACCCTTAGAATTCCTGAGTCCTAAAGGAGAACTGAGACCCTTTCAGAGAAAAGGAAAACCAGCAGGCGTCTCTCCCCCCTCATATTGAGTTATTCTTAGTGAATTGAGGTGTTAAGTGTTAGATAAACCTGTGAGAAAATTGTTCGCAGGTGTAGTATCTGAGCCTCCCCCAGAATCCGAATACCTGAATCTATACCTACACAAATTGTGGCATTTTATCAAATGGTAAAAATTATAATGTGTTACTCCGATATAAATCAGGAGAATAAGAAATATCATAATCATCAGAAACATCTCAGCAAACAACAATGAAACAAGTATGAAAGCTAGATAATTCAAACCTTGTTCATCACACATTTCTAGCGTATTAGTATACTTCCCTAATTTTATTATATTGAGCTGGCTCATAGCTTGACGTATTAGTCACATTATATCTACGTTTTGTCTTTGAAATTTCCTTTATATTCAGAATTAGGCTTTAATCAGGTTTTATAGTATAGCTTCAGAAGTGTATATTGCCGTAGAATTAAAAACTTGACAAAATCTTTGAGAACTTCTTTCTGATCTCAAGGGGTAGTTTCATAACTCTGCTGCGTGGCCATGGGCCCTGTATCACTATTTATATCACCAATAACATTCTCCATGATTGCATCAATATTACCTATTCATTTCGCGCCTAGGTCAACTCTAGATGAAGCACTGCACCCTCCTTTAATCTGTCTAAGGCCCTTGAGAACTAGGCACCAACTTCAGAAGAAAGTCTGGGTCAAACCTTGACCCTGTAGCCGGCCCACACTTCATAGCGGTCGGCCTGAACTTTTGACTTTGTCCCGGTCTAGTGCTACCAGATAACTCCGGTTTGCGCTTTTTGCTTTTAAGTACAACATTTCAGTTTATTCTTTAAAAATTCGTAATTCCGGTTTCACTTATTGGATTTTTGTTGTTTTGGCCTTGTTTTGTTCATTAAATTAAGTCCTCTTCTTCGAACCAGTTGTGGTATCTTTTTGTATGGGTTTTCACAGTTTTACTGTTTTAAGTGTTGCTCAAATACTTTGCATATTGCCTCTTAAATTAAGCTTTCCTGGTCTGTGTGAAGCTACCAGAGAGTGAGCACAGGTTAATTTATAGTGTGTAACTGACTTACCCTGACTAGGATTTTGGTTCCTGCTTGGACAAGATACATACCTCTGCCAACCAGAAACCCAATTTCTAACACACATGTTTGGGCATGGATAGGTGTCTGAATAGTGCCTGCCTCTTCAGTGCCTTACTGTTGCAACACATATTGCCTAAACTACCAGTAAATTCCTATGACCTCCGTTAACATTCTTCTGGTTCCAACTATGTTAAAGTAAACACTTTCCAGACGATGTGCATATGTAGCCAATGCTGGTCGTGATTGTGCTAGCAATGTCAACGGTTTGTAACTATACTTACATGTAATACTTGTAGTAATCTTCCCTGAAATATAATTATATACTAAAGCACTTCAAGGTGTCTTTAGCGATCATATTGCGCTGGAAGACCTACTGTGGAATAGTTAGTAAAAATCTCTTCTGCATCAACTGCTTCTATTTCGATCTGGGAGTAAAACACCTCAGTTGTATAAAGAAGGTTGGCTCCTAATATGAGGGTGATTTTGCCCCTTTTCAGTGGGACTTACCTTCCTGATGCACATACAGTAAGCGTAGAACATACATTCTCAGCTATTTCCACTGCTTCTAATTTTGCAGCTGCAACACGCTAAGACACATAAATTGGTACTAATATTGCAGGTAGAATCCATTGTAGCTGTTAAGTGCATAACAGAACTCCGTTTGTTAGGAACAAGTCTGAGTAGAATTTTGCAGATATCCATAGGGGTCCCTTAGAGTCAGACCCCATATTGGGCAGCAGGTTGTTTCCCATATATTTTATTGGCAGTGGCGACTGACAGGGAATGGGGTGGTAGGGTGAAAAAAGAAAAAAGAAAATCCCCACTTACCTCTTTGACCGTCCGCGTCCCTCCTCCGCTTCCCTGCTGACGTCACAGAACAGAAGCAGGAATTGGAAGCACACACAGGCTCCCTCCCCTAAGCCAACCACAACGCTGCAATGCAGTGTTGTGATTGGTCTGAGCTCCGTGGTTCGGCGCTCAGACTGGGAATGGGAGCCTAGGCATGTTCCTCACCAGGCTGTGTAATGCAGCCT
Source organism: Triturus cristatus (assembly GCF_964204655.1). Lineage (NCBI taxonomy): Eukaryota > Metazoa > Chordata > Amphibia > Caudata > Salamandridae > Triturus > Triturus cristatus. The sequence continues at coordinate 636,190,255 of NC_140593.1, forward strand.
GGTGGGGAACATGCCATGTGTGCGTGACTGTTTGGTCGACCCAAGACGGCCGGCCAAACAGTCATGCACACTTAGGGGCCGATTACGATGTCGGTCGGAAAGGCTCAGAACGGCATTCTGTTAGTTGGAAATCTGTGTCTAAAGCCTTATTTCCGACCGACTTGGAAACATTTCCGACGACCAATTACGATGGTTGGAAGCCGTTCGGACTGTCCGACTCGGTTCTGACTCGCGTACGAAAGGCATTCGGAGACACCGAGTCGGTCGGAGCCGACTCGTGCGTCTCTATGGACTGCGTTTCTGACCGAGCGATTACGATGTCGGATTCGGACAGCCTTGCCGAATCGGTCTGTCTGACATGGATCGGCTGACGTAATCTAAATTCGGGGGTCCACAGCTGGCCCCCCTTCACCCAGAGGCCTCCGTTTGGGGCCCATGGGAGTACCCATGGGTCCCCTCTTTCCAACCATTCATAGTGTGGCAGGCACCGAAGGGTGCCCGCCTCAGGGTGCACGGTTTTCTGCAACCCCCCCATTTGTCGATGGGAGCATGGGTTGTCGGTCAGAAAACAGGCTTCCATTGAAGTCAAAGGGAGTCCGACCGAACAGTGTTTGGACACATCGTAATCAGACTTCCCGAATCCGATTCAGATGGAAACCATTCCGAAACCGAGTCAGTCGGAATGCTTTCCCATCGACATCGTAATGAGACCCTTAGAGTGTGCTCACCACTCCCCTCCCTGTGACCCCAGCCCAGGCAAGTTATTATCATTTTTTTTTCACTGCTTTGAAAGTAGCGGGGCGATGATCCTCCGTCTTAGCGGAGGAGTCGCCCCTGTTTATTGGTCACACCTAGTAGAGTCCTAATCCCCAAAAAGAAAATGAGACATTTTCAGAGAAAATGAAAAATAGCAGGTGTCTTTAACCCCTCCCACTCTGTTATGCTCTGGTTGAGTAGGAGTGTTAGGAGTCAGGCAAACCTGTTGGAGAATCTCTTAAAAATAAGGTGAATCAGAATTATCATCATAAAATAATCTCTGCAATAAATTAACTGTGAAAGCTAGATGCACCCCAAACATTGTTCATCACATATATCGACCCTAATAATATATTTCCCTATTTATTTAATATTTAGCTGAGTCACAGCTTGAGGTATTAGCCCATCATATTTACTCAGTCACGTAAAGCTCCTTTATAACTGCATGGCAGGAGGCCTCAAACCTGAGCCCTGATTTTCAACATCTCTCCCCAGCAGCCAGTCAGTCTGCTGCCCTTGATCCTGCCCCCAAACTGCTAGGGTCTTTTATACCGTCTCTATGTATAAAGGTCCATGGAGGTAGTCCGGTACCTTTCCTGTCAGATGTTACATTTGTTACACCCGATAGAAGGTAATGCCACAATTAGTTTATTAGGTAATGCTACAATTAGTTTATTAGGAAGTGTACAAAAGCTACTGTATTGTGCCTTTCTGATTCCACTGACACAGCACTTGCACAGGGTCAACATGCAAACAGATTTTTAGCTATTGAACCGTGAACTGCAGAAAATGTATGATAATTTAGAACATTAAAACTCTGTTAACGTTCACAAAAATGAAGCTAAGAAACTCACTTTAGTACTGGCCTGCATTAGGCCTAGCAAATGTATGCTCAACACATCCAAATCCTTTCAGCGATCACGTATGTTAACATGTGATTCGTGTAACGTAGTCAAACATATAGCAAAGCCCGTTCACAACCACTGGATATCTTTAATATAAGAACGTGAGTAAAAGTATTAGGGGAGTGAGAGATGAAAGAAAGAAGCGACTTGTACCGACTTTCACAAATAATCAGACTTCCTACTATAAAGAGCCATTTCTCTACAGCAGCAGTTGATGTGGGAGTTTACATCCGTGATGTTGAATGGTGCTTGTTTGAATATCAGCTTCACTCTGATTATTACAGAGAGCTCTAGAGCCAACTCAAAACACATCACCAGCGGTACAAAATACAAGAACAGATTCAGCCTGAAACACAAAGCTAAAATAGCTATGCTAGGAATGCTTTCCTAACTAACAGCCAGGCAGTGGACCAACTGGAAGATAATCCGGATTGTTTTCTGCTTTGGAGCTCTTGATTGTTGCCAATAATGTTATATTGCCTTTCCAGGGATTACTACAGCTGGCTAGCGAATGTAACCTGACTGGGAGAAAGCGAGGGAACGAAGGCGGACAAAAGTGAGCGAGAAGGCGAAGAAAGAAATGAAGAAGGCCGAGAGAAAGAGAAGGAAGGAAAATTAGAAAGGAAGAGTGGAACGTAAAGCAAAAGAGAAGAAAGGAGAAGAAAGGAAGATAGGGGAAGAAAGAGTAAGAGGGAAGGCGGGAGGGAGGGAAGAGTGGAAGAGTGGAAGAAAGGTTAAGAGATAAGGAAGGGGTGAAAAGGAAGGAAGGGAGGAAAAGTGGAAAAGAAGGAAGAATGGAAGAAAGTGCGAGGGATAAGGAGGGAGTGAAAGGGAAGGAAAGAGGGATGGAAAAGGAAGAGAGAAGGGAAAGAAAGAAATGAAGAAAGAATGGAGAGTGAAAAGGAGGAATGGAGAGGAGGAAGAAGGGAGAAATGGAAGGGAGAGTACTAACATAGGAGGGAAGGAAGGGTGGAAGGAATGACAAGATATAAGGAGGGAGAGAGAGTAAAGAAGGAAGTAAGGCAAGCTGGTAGGTAGATAGGCAAGTAGGTAGGGAGGATGAGCGGAGGGAGGTACAGAGGGCTGAGCGAGTAGCATTACATGGTCTGTGACATGAAACAGCCACAAACAGAGGGACTCAGACAGAAGCATAGTCTCAAAATAGACTTCCAATACTGTAGCAATAGAACTTTCTTGCAGGTAAATTGAGAACTTGTCCTATCCCAGACACCTCAATTCCCATGAGTTGCTGACCTTACTGGACACCACTCGGTACCTCGCGATCATTTCTTTTAAGGGGCAAGAGAGAAACTTTGAACAAAGCATGTGCTAAAAGAAGAGTGTGGAGGCATGGGCTGGTCGGAGGTGAATAAGAGACTGGAACAAGTTAGTACTTCCCTTTGCCTCTAAATCTATACCTCCAATTGTTTTCTAATCTGTTCTATATTTGTTTTTAAGTCTCGCCTAGCGTTGCAGCGCAAATGCGCTGCCATCGCTTTGCGAGGCATGCAGAATACACTATAGTGTGGAAGCTTTGTGGAAGCTCCGCCCACTCTCCGGCCCATCTTCTTCATTGGCTTAGGTTCTAAATGCTGCCTTCCGATTGATTTTAAGCTTGTTCCTTCTTACGGTGCACACATGAAGAGTTATTGCGTCGCAACAAATAATACGGCGGAAGTGGGCAGTAAAGGCATCGATTCCTAGTCGTTTTCATTAGGCTTTATTGAAGAATACAAACTATGCAGTTTTGGGCAAAAGAGTGGCTTTACTTCTCTAGCGCTTGGGGCTGAACAACTCGCCTCTATGCGCTATGAGCAGACATACTCTGGTCGGTCCATGTGTTTCTCGGGCTTGGTGTGGACAGTGACCCCTTCCATCTTAAAGTGCGGCGACAACAGACTGTGCACATACAATGCGCTCACTTCTCATCTGGGCATACTGTAGAAACCACCCCATGAGTACAAAACTATAAACCGTGCAGGGGACCTCTGTAGCTCATGTGAACACCCCTTTGCTATGCCCCCCCCTTACACACACCTTATCTCTGATCGTGACAACCTCCCGTGTAGTTGCAACAAACTCTCGCAGCGCTCTGGGCTCCATGTGGCGAGAAGCCGCCAGCGCATTTGGCCCATTTGGTAGCTTTGCGGCACTTTGAAAACAAGCATCTGCAATGCAATAGGTCTCGCATTTACGCAAGTTTAAGGCATTGGCATTTTAAATGACAATCCCTTTTATTTATGTTTTAAAAACCAAAACATAAATAAAAGGAATTGTCATTTACAATGCCAATAGCTCAAACTTGCGAAATGCGAAACCTATTGCGTTGCAAATGCTTTTTATATAACTACTGTGTGGTTCTCCTTTCATTTATTAGGTCTCGCCTGGTGTTAGAAGCGCGCATGTGCTGCTCTCGCCATGCGAGGGCCTTTTGGAATAAATACACTTTCGGAAGGAACTTTAAGCCCCACCCTTGTTTTCAATTGGCTCGCGTCATCGTTTATGTTAACGCTGGCGCGTGATTGAAAACCGGGCTTTGGGGTTACCGCCTTGTCCCCTTTTAGGACGGCCCATCTGGACAGGCCGACGCCATCTTTGTTCCCGTGACATAGGAGGGTCGCGCGCATGCTTGTTTTTCTCTCTCTCATTCCCCTGCGAGCTCGGGTCGTTGTCCTAGATATGGCTTTCCGTAGACACTGTTTATATTTAAGTGAACATTACCAACCCAGCACCAAACCAATGGCTCGCTCTGCGTGGCATTTGCATATTTACGTCCTTTTTACATCAAATAAAATGTTTTGCTTTAAAATGGTACAGTGCTATTTTTTGGTCTACTATTACTGAAAAACGAAAGCTGGTCTCGTCTGGAGTGGCAGCGCTCCATGTGCGCTGCTTCCGGCACGCTTGGGCGCAAGTCCGTAGCTATAAGGTGGCACAATGTAACAGAATTTACCCACATTCGCCGCAGCATGATTAATGACTATACATTCAGGAGTCATGATGCTGCGGCGCAAGTGTTGAGCGGGCGGCTACAGTTTAAACAAACTAGTGGCAGGCTGCAGGCAGTGGCAATAGCAGCATGACCAAGTTGTTCCGTGGTTATATTATCAAACACAGACCCGATCGGCAGCGCAGCGCTCACCACTGCACGGACCGGGGGGGGGCGCTGAGTTGTTCCTTAGCTGCCCCTCCAGCTGCTGTTGAGCCACGCAATCATGCCAGAGCCGGTGTTTGCTGCGTCATTGCGGCAAGGTGCATTGCAAAGTTAGTGAGGTGTCTTTCTTTCTCTAATTAACATGTGTTTTAAAATTGTAATATTAGCGCTAGCGCGCCGTCGGTCCGACTACCTGCTTTTTAGTACGATTCACCTTGGATAATTGCAGCCATGATAGAGCGGTTCTAGGAAAACTAGGCCGATGGTGTAGGTTAGCTATAATCACTTGGTGTAATGGGGCTCTGCAGGAGTAGCTGTCTGTTCACCCTTTGCCTCCAGAATACAGCAGTAGTGCGAGCAAAAATGTCTGCATTGAGCAGGGGCAGCTGAAGTCAGTCAGCAGAGAAGGCATTGAACATTCTGATCGTTTGGCTGGCAGCTGAAGAGATCAGTGCTGGGGCCTCTCACATACTGTTTGGGAGACTCGGCCCGTGTCCACGTGGGACAGAAAGGCCCTGGACTCCAGAGGGCACAGCAGGATATGTTTGTCCGTGGGGCCGCCACTTACATGCAACCACATGGATGAGTCCTCTATCTGTCTGATCTGAACAGCGCGGAGGGGCCGAGACGCGCATAGGACTCCCATAGTCTAAAGGCAGGTCGTCAGCTGCCGGTCACCATCCAGCACAGCGTCAGGTGAGTGCACAAAAATGAATTTAATCCCTCAAATGGTAATTATGATGATAATTGTGTAAAAAGAAATTTGCAAGTCGGCAAATATTAAAGTGGTTTACTGTTATCAAATTGTATTGGTACTAATGTGCTTCGTAATTGACACCTATGAGACGGCTTGCACATTGAATGAAGCATGATCTGGGCCCAGGTCATACGGTGGTGACGAGTTGCTATGGAAACCAGCCTGGGCCCAGCAAAGTTGTTTTGTGTGTTTCAGGTTTCAGTAACACAGAACCATCTCCCGGTCCAGCCAGCTCTCGGCTCATTACTCCTCCTGAAGTTTATAAGCCTGACAGCCCTGTGATTTTAGACACACAGGCTAGCTTTCACTATTATCAGCTCTCAGCCAAGTGCAGAGGAATTGGGGCAAAGCGTTTTCTGGGTAACATGTTTTTCTTTTTACAATTTTCTATAGCTTCACCTCAAGCTGTTGAACCTCTTTAATGAGCCCTAATTACATTACACAGACCGTCATTCACATTATTTATTTCCCAACATTAAATTCAATTGGAAAGGAACCTCGACTGCAAACAGTGCCAGGCTACAACCCTACCCGATCAGGCAGGAAAGCTAAGAGGCACAGGTCAAGCAAGCATAACCATTCCCTTAAAGAACCCTTCTGGTTCCTATAAAGCACACAACTCTCTAGATGCAATGCTCCTGGGATCTGGCTCCTGACCTAGCAGTCCTGGGTGACAAAATCATCACAGCTACATGCCAGCATCTACTGTTCTGGAGACTTGACTCGAGCTCAGTGATGACAGCAGGTGCAGCAGGCACCATTAGCTGGAGGGACAGTCCAGACCCCAAAGAGCCACATTCGAGGCCTGCCTGAGGTATGTCTGGCTACTAGTGACTGCTGCCTTTACCAAAGATCTAGCCATTTGAAACGGTTTAAAGTCTCAGCAATATAGTGAGTAATTCAGTATTCAATACAGTAAAATCACGTTAGAAATGCCAAATCCGTTAGTGGCCTTCCATTTCAGGGATTTAACAGCGCTCTCTAGGTCTTCTATAAGCCTTCACTGCTCAGAAGTGGGTAGTTTTCGATATTGATCTTTTACACGGACATTATTCCTCGGTAAAAACCAAAGGAAATGATGGACGGAGTGTTGAACATTGCAAGCACTCACCCCCAGTCAACTGATCTGGGTTTAATCCATCACCGTTCTTTAGCCCACTCTGCCACCCCAGTTCAGACATGGCCATATGCAAATTAGTCTGACCCTGTGCCTCATGGGAACAGTCCAGCCCGAACTGCCAAGCCATGTCTTCCTTGGACCGGAAACAAGCTTCCTAGGACCGGTTTCTGGCATTTCAGCCGTCTTCAGCCAGGCTTGCTTGAATCCAGTGGCAAAGTGAGCATCGGTTACATTTGTGAGAAACTGTTACTCAAGGTGTCACACGTTTGGAACTACAACGTCACACATAAATGTAATTATTCATTGGAAATGTCGCATAAAAACAATCTGAAAACTTGCCAGGTGAGTGTAATTTCTGTTGTTTATATGTTTTCCTCGTCTTTATTGCTTGATTTTTCTCGTGCGAAAGTGTCACTCATAGTAGTTGAATGTCACACATAATTATCGTGAAATTCTGAAAATGTCACACCTAATCAATCTGAAACCTTGGCAGCTATGGACATCACTTATGAGTTTTAATACACCACATCGCCTGTGATTGCCATTTCGTTTTTTCTGTGCACTTTGGCTGTCCTCGGGTCTTGGTCTCTGAGCTATTCGTACGCAGCTAAACTGCCGTTTCCCTTCTCTCATTATTATGAGATGGCTGTTGCCATTTACTTCCAACTTCTGCAGCATTTGCATTGGAAATTTCCGGGTAGTGGCTTCCTGATTTTGCTGCCACTACCCAGAAAATTGTTCGCCCACGGTGGCGTGGAGGAAATCTTGGTGATTCATTGACCTGTTTTCTGACATAATTTTCTATACATGGATGGAAGCAGCCAGCTCTGACATTCTCTATATAACCTGGGACGGCTTAAAATTCATGCCTGCCCCTTTTCCTTTAAAAACCCTTTGGAATTTTAGTCTCACCTATATAAGCAAGATAGTGTTGGAGTTCTTCAAAATAGAGTTTTTGGATGCTCAATGGATTTCTTAGTCCTGAAGATGACCATGTAATTATACAGTGGTCAAAACGCCGTTGACGCATTGTGGGCGAATATTATTGAAGAACACATTATTTTGTTCTATGCTGCTCCTTTTTTGTGATATGTATTTTTCGTTTTGCCACCTGTCTGGTTTGTAATATACACCTGTTTTTTGTACCAGCATATTGTATTGGGCGTCATTGTCTTAACTGTTTTAACATTTAGAAAATATAATACATTTGTCAAAAAATTTGATACCATTACACTGTATGGGTCCTTTTCCCTTTTCTCTTTTTTTTAACAACAAATTTTATTGAGTTTACAACCTCCAGTGGGTAAACCCCAGTATGCATCAGAGAGGCAAATAACAAAATGTGAGGACAAGATACTGGAGAGGGTCTCACCAGAAGATCTGTAACGCATTCGGTCCAACAACCCCCCCACCCCCCGCACCCACACCCCGCACTTTTACTCTTTGATTCTTTCTTTCTCTCACGTTGACATTAAGGGGATGATCGATGAACTGTTCTTTCTCTAAAAAACTGTATATATATAGTTTTGTGAATATTATAATTTATGCTGCTTGAACCTTTGTTTGGATTATACACTTTAATTAGTTGACAGCATATACCAGGCCACCTTCTCACAGTCTCTACCTCAGTCCCATTGATCTTTGGCCTTTGTCTATACTTCTCTAAGCTTGGAGGCAAGACAGCCAGGGATTCAATATCCATCCTACCCAGGGAAACTAAAGTAGCCTCAGTGTAATCTCTGCCCTCTCTAGAGTACACTTTCAACCCCACTCCTATACTAGCCAGTCCCTTGGATTGTCCACCTGTGGGGGACCTTTTGGAGCATGCTTAATCTCCTTTCTTATGTCCCGCCTGATGACGGTCATGACATAGACCAGAAGCCTTTGTGGGGTCCCAGTTCTTACCATGATAACCCTTGCCTTTGGTCTGGGAGAAGTCTTCAGGGCCCACCCTCTCGAGCAGATTTTTAGGGGCATTTTGATAACTTCTCTTTATCTTTGTTGTTGCTCACACCTTTCCCCTGCAAGGAAGTCTGAACACCCTTACATTTTTCTGGTCACTTCCACCATGGGTCTTTCTGGACACCCTGGTATTCACCAAACGCTGATGCAATTTCATGTAGTACAAATACTTTAAATGTGCTCTCCTAATTAAATATAAATATCCCATCATACGTTTCCACCTCCTTGCCTTTTATCCAGCCTTCTAGTGCTTTCGCCACAAAGTCCACCCACGTCTGGTTTTGACCGTTATGTGTGTCCCTAAACTTCAGTCCCTAGTCCTCTGTGGTGAGTCCAAATCCTTCTATCAAGGTCTCCTTCGTATGCAGATAGGACGAAGCCACATCCCCATTAAGCGTGAACAAAGCAAACACACGGAGGTGATAGACGAAGCGCTGTAACTTTCAGACACTCGCCCTCAGTCACACATCTGGGTTGAATCCATCATCATTCTTTAGCTTACTTCGCCACCTCAGTTCAGACCCAGCTATATGCAAATCAGTCTTAACCCTGTGCCTTCATGGGAACAGTCCTGCCCGAGCTGCCAAGCCAGGTCTTCCCTGAACCAGAAACAAGCATCCTGTGATCATTTTCTGGGTAACACCCTTCATCAGCCAGGCTAGCTTGAATCCAGTGGCAAAGTGAGCTAGGGACCTACGTCTAGGCATACCCTGCCAACTTAGGGTGACCAAAGCAAACACAAGGAAATGATGGACGGAGCACTGAAACTTTTCTGACACTTGCCCCCAGTCACAGATCTGGGTTGAATCCATCATCACTCTTTAGCTCACTTTTGCCACTTCCGTTTAGACCCAGTTATATGCATATCAGTCTTGACCCTGTGCCTCATGGCCACAGTCCAGCCCGAACTGCCAAGCCAGGTCTTTCCTGAACTGGTAACAAGCACCCTGTGATCGGTTTCTGTGTAACACCCTTAATCAGCCAGGCTAGCTTGAATCCAGTGGCAAAGTGTGCAAGGGACCCACGTCTGGGCATACCCTGCAAATTTATTGTGAACAAAGCAAGCACAAGGAAGTGATGGGCGGAGCACTGAAACTTTTCAGACACTCATCTCCAGTCACAGATCTGGGTTCAATCCATTATTATTCTTTAGCTCACTTCGCCTCCACAGTTCAGACCCAACTATATGCAAATCAATCTTGACCCTGTGTCTCTTGGGAACTCTCCGGTCCGAACTGCCAAGCCAGGTCTTCCCTGAACTGGAAACAAGCACCCTGTGATCGGTTTCTGGGTAACACCTTTAATCAGTCAGGCTAGCTTGAATCCCGTGGCAAAGTGAGCAAGGGACCCACGTCTGGGCATATCCTGCCAACTTATGTTGAACAAAGCAAACACAAGGAGATGATGGACGGAGCGCTCAAACTTATCCGACACTCTCCACCATTCACAAAGCAAACACAAGGAGATGATGGACGGAGCGCTGAAACTTTTCAGACACTCACCCTCAGTCACAGATCTGGGTTGAATCCATCATCATTTTTTAGCTCACTTCGCCACCTCAGTTCAGACCCAGCTGGAGACAAGCTATCCTGGCTGATGAGGGGTGAAACTCCGTAACCGGTCCTAGGATGATTTTTTTCTAGTCCAGGGTTGACCTGGCCTGGCAGTTTTGGCTGGACTGGTCCCATTGGGCGCAGGGTCAAGACTGATTTGCATATGGCTGGGTCCAAACTGGAATGGCATGGTGAGCAAAAAAACTATGGATTTAGGCGCAGAGCTCTGTACAGGGGTGAATGTATGACATTGTTCTGCTTTCTGTCAATCAATTGTTCTTTTTGCATTTGTCACCCCAAGTGGGACGGGTATGCCCAGACGTGGGTCCCGTACTCCATTACACTAGCGTCAAGCTATCATGGCTGATGAGGTGTGAAATCCTGAAACCAGTCCTAGGATGCTTGTTTCCAGTCCAGGGAGGATCTGGCCTGGCAGTTCGGGCTGGTCTTTTCCCATTGGGTGCAAGGTCAAGACTGATTTGCATATGGCTGGGTCCAAACTGGAATGGCATGGTGAGCAAAAAAATTATGGATTTAGGCCCAGATCTCTGTACTGCATGTGTGACATTGTTCTGCATTGTGCCCATCAATTGTTCTTTTTGCATTTGTCACCCCGAGTGGGACTGGTATGCCCAGACGTGGGTCCTGTGCTCTCCATGCCACAGGAGTCGAGCTATCCTGGCTGATGAGGGGTGAAACTCCGAAACCAGTCCTAGGATGCTGGTTTCCAGTCCAGGGAGGACCTGGCCTGGCAGTCCGGGTGGGACTATTCCATTGGGCGCAGGGTCAAGACTGATTTGCATATGGCTGGGTCCAAACGAATGGCATGGTGAGAAATAAAATGATGGATTTAGGCCCAGATCTCTGAACTGGGGTGAATGTATGACATTTTTCTGCATTCTGTCCATCAATTGTTCGTTTTGCATTTGTCACCCCCGAGTGGGATGGGTATGCCCAGATGTGGGTCCTGTGCTCTCCATGCCACTGGAGTCAAGCTATCCTGACTGATGAGGGGCGAAACCCTGAAACCGGTCCTAGGATGTGTGTTTCCAGTTCAGGGAGGACCTGGCCTGGCAGTTTGAGCTGGACTGTTCCCATTCAGTGCAGGGTGAAGACTGATTCACATATGGCTGAATCCAAACTGGAATGGCAAGGTGAGCAAAAAACGATTGCTTTAGGCCCAGATCTCTGTACTGGGGTGAATGTATGACATTGTTCTACATTCTGTCCATCAGTTGTTCTTTTTACATCCTCACTGAGGGTCAGAAGTCTATCTCTGCCCTTCAATCAGAATAACTCCCACAGTAGGGAGCCCCAGTGCTGGTGACCTATCCTCCTCATTTTGCAGGCCCTCTCAAGGGCTGCAAACCATTTGTCAAGATCATCGCCATTACTAAATCTTGGGACAATCCCTTTGGGGATCTTAAGGTCAAAGATTTCCTCTTTTTCCCTTTTAAAGTTGCTGCCACCATTGTCTTTGGGCTTCAGGTCCATCTTGACCCTTCTTTCTTCAAGGGCTTGTCTCCTTTCCTTGAGTTCAAGTTTTCCCTCCTCTAGTGGAAGGCGATCAAGCTCTTTCTCATGGCTTTCTACCACCTTACCAGGTGGGGTCTGTTAGAGTGACTTCTGTCACTTCCTGTTGGTGAAGGGTGTCTAGAAAAGGGTAGAGAGTTTTGGTCTTCACCTTCTTCCCCATCATCATCAATCTAGGCTAGTGCATTATCCTCACCTTCTTCAAGATCTTCTTCTGAAGAATGACACTCCCTCTCTAGTTTCTCTTTCTCATAGAAGCTGAGGGCTTTTTCAAGTTCCTCCTTTGTAGCTGTTACTCTATAGCTAATTCCCCTAGCTTTGGACAAAACCCTTAGATCACTAATCTTTAGGACTTGGATGACTGACAGGTCAAGATTCTTACCAGTCTCCATTGTGCCTAACCGTTTACCTGAAAGCTGGTTCTTTTTTAAAACGTTGAAAATGTTTTAAAATGTTTTCCGAACTTCCTAAGTGTTTTGTTATACTATTGGAATGGGGGTCAACACAGGTTTCTGAAATTCCAATAGATAAAAAATCTAAACCATTATGAATTTTTTTTTTTTAATTCTAAAGTCAACAGTGGATATCTCGTACAAAAATCACTTATGACAAAGTGGTACTGAAACACAATTTCAGGATCCCACCGTTTTAATGCCAATGTAGGAAGGTGGAGTATCATGTAGTGATGCTGGTTTGGTTTCACTATGCAATACTCTCACAGTACACCAAATATGGTCCTTGGATTCACAATAATAAATCCTTGGCTCAGTACTGGTAGAGTGGTAAAGAGCAGTCAGGCTTTACTAGAGACATATGTGTCGAGCATCTTAGAGTACCAACGTGGACGATAAATAATTTACCCGACTCAAAAGAAATCTGACAACAATTTGTAAAACTAATGAAGATTTATCTATAAATGTAGACACCAAAATAAAGTCACTCTGATAAGTATAACCAGAATTATGGATTTTAGATGCAAAACTAATTCAACACTGCAAAACGTTTAACCTTGCGGTCAATGTGAAAAAGCACCAGTGACAGTCGGTCACTTGCAGGTCGAGTTACGTGCAACCCATGGAGGGTTAAAGTGATGCGGGTCCCAAGACGAAGCCACGACCATGAGTTTGATTTTACCCGGCTTGAGACGCCCGGGTCCATAATTGTTCTGGCTGTCCTTGGTGCTGAAGTACGAGCTGTGAGGGAGATGATTTTATCCGCTTACACAGCGCTGATGAGGAAACAAGTGCAAAAAGTCAACAACTGGACTGCTGCTGGTGTCGGATGAAGGTGTTGGGCTGTTCCCTCGACACGCAGTGCTGAGTAAAGGTGGTGGTTGCCGGACTGTCCACCAACAAGTCTTGGAAGTGGTAGGCTGAGCAAGAAGTAATTTTGACTTCCAGAGGTCCAGGGGAAAATGATTACCACCATAAACTTGCTGGAGGTCAGGATTATGTTTCCCACAATGTATTGGTCCATCTAATTTTGGGCGATCCCTCAGAAGGCCCGATGGCCAGCGATTCTTTGGTTCTGGTACACTGTTTTTACCTGCGGACTGCAGGGAACTGGTGGCACTTGTCCAAGGGAATCAGGAGTTGCCTTTGACTCTGAGAGGGCTCCCTCTGTTTGGGAGAACTTATCTTTGGTCTGGGACGAGTCAAAGTCATAGTGTTCCAGGAAGGTTGCCACAGGCGCAGAGAATCATGCCTTTGGTTTGTGCAGCTCCTATTGTCACAGATTCGTTAAGTCCTAAATATAGGGGCTGTAGTGCTGTAGGTGCAAGTGGCCAATGGGCTTCTTGCCCCAGCAGCTAATTAGCCCCTTAGATGACCACATGTTGGGGGGGTAGGGTTGACATCTTTTCTACCCGAACAATCTATTCTGCCAATTTTAAAAATGGCAGAACCCTTTTTTAGCTGTACAGACCAGGTAGCCCGCAGAGATGTGGCTAGCCTTCCTTGGGTGTGCATCTCCTGACTACATACTTTTCCTGCCTGTCTGGGTGGAAATATGCCTGGGGAAGGGGAGGGATGTTTCTTTATTTGGGTGACAGCCTGGTTGCATATCACAGGCATCGTAAGCTTTGAAGCTAACCTGCTTGATATGCCACTTGACTAGCCATCCTGTCCGGGAGGGAGTTGTGAAATCCTTCTGGTCCAGGCATTTATTTCTGACTCTGGAGAATTCACACCACCTCTCAAGGGGTCAGATCCCTGTCTTGTTGGCAGCAACTTCTGACAGCCAGACCACAGGGAAGGCTGGGGGAACGAGGTGGGCAACCTCTAACCTGGGTGCATGTTACATCGCCCGCCCGCGACACTAGAATCATGTCAGGGGTCATGAAGCAAGTTGTTTGATACCAAACATGACATATTTCAAGAATACCATAACAGAGCTGCCAACTTTGGAGTGTCCAGTTGCCAGCCCATGCTATCCTATGGACCGCTGATCACATATAGTAGCCCTCAATAGGAAAGGCTGCTATAGGGACATATAAGCTTGCACTTATATGTCCTCACCTTTAATTTAACGCACCCTGCCTCCTGTTCTTAGGAAGCCTTCCTTAGGGGTGACTAGTATATATTAAAAATAGTGCTTTGACCTTGCCAAACGTGATGAAGGAAAGTTGAGTTCGAGCAGTTCGCACTGCTCCTGCATGCTGCAATGGCAGGGCTGCTGTCATCTGTTTACTTGCGTCACCCAGGGTGGCACAGTCAGTGCTTCAGGCCCTAGTAGCCCCTTTAATTCCCTTACTTTGGGTACTACTGGTACCATTTACCAGGGACTTATAAGGGGGTTAAAGTCCTTGCCAATTGGGGTTACCAATTCACAAGTATCAGTGCACTTTCAGAGTCATAACATTCAGCATGGGAGCAAAAACTGGGGTGGTGACCGCGCAAAAAGAGCACTTTCCTACAGGAGGGTATGCATCACAAACTTGCACTTAACTTAGACCTATTAAGATTGATGGGAGCGTCCTTTCATTAGACCTACACATTCAGTAGGTGGCACCATATGAGTTCTGCATTTTGTTGCAGCCGCTTAAGCCAAAGTTGCTTTTCCGATGGACCTTTCTAGTTCTGTGTAACTTTGCAAAGTTCACTTAGAGTTCGAACAACGTTAATAGTATAATACCTGTTCGCCAATCCTGTAAGAATAACTATCTTTTTAGCAAGGCTAAGTCGTTATTTTTACATCTTACAGACTTCTATTATGATAAATGTATCTTTTCTATGGTGTACCTTAATTGTCCCAACTGCAAATTCATTTGGATTTCAGATTGCCTAACTAGCTCCAGAGGCTGAAGATGCATGTGGTTTGTGCACCACTCTCTCTTTATAGCATGGTACTCACTTAAAAATAATAAAAAGGTCTTTGATATGGCACAGAAAAGTTGGCCATAACTAATGAGTGTTACTTTGGCCAGTTCTGAGTAGGAAATGTGCTTTATCCTGCAAGTATGATGCTACCTATTAAGCTACATCTACAAAATAGTGTCTATTGATTTAAACACTTTATTTTACATTGTGCTTTTTTAACCATTGTAAACTTGATCAGCATACTACCAGCCCTTATGTGAGAAGGCCGCAAGCAAAACTGTGACATGTAATCAGTTGCTCCCATTGTTTTTTCAATTTTAAAACCTGTTGTTTTCTCTAATATTATTGCTATTTTGTTCCTATCTGGACTGTACAATATATAGTATGTAATTTTGGGGATCAGAGGGGTCCTCCTCAGTACGAATAACCCGAGGGATGTCCTCACGTTATTTGTACCGCGTTTTTGGTGGTGGTTGGGATAGGAGTGGGCGGAGGGCATTTGAATAATATGTGTTGTGTGTTCCATTTCTCTTACTGTCTCTGCCTCTCTGTTTCTCTTGTCTTCAGCGCTATCTCTTCTTTACGCCGTCTTTTTTCCAGTGAGGGAGAGGTGCAATCTATCTATGTCTATTGGAGCCGTGTCTAACAAACATTGTAAAAATGTGTGTACTCACTTTCAAAAGCTGTCACTTTAGGAACGTTATCCAAATTACACCATGCACTTGATCCCTCATAAGCAACACTTCCTACAAGGTAGATTACAAGATCCTCGAGGCCCACCTAGCAGCTATTACTGTCTCCCTCAATAACAGATAATCTGAGTTGTATAGCCTTAAATGTAAATGGTTTAAATAGTCCTTTGAAACAAGGTAAACCCTAGAATATGAAGCAATGAATTAAAGAATCTATTGCATTTCTGCAAGAAGCAAAAGTAAGTATGAAGGAAGCTAAAAAACGAAGGGCACAATGTGCAAATGGACTGGTGCTCTTTTCGCTCCTCAGACTTGATGTCTCAGAAATACCGTGTGGCAATAGTGAAGGCAGAAAAGCCCATTTGAAAATAATCTCATGGATAACTCCTACGTGGAGGGGGGGCGGTGAGGTATATAAGCTCACCTGCCCATTAGGTGCTCTGAAACATGATGAATGCCCCGGTTACTTACCGGTAATCTTCATTACTCCGAGTATAGCCTTTCTTGCCACATGAATAAAGAAGTGAGCTTCAGCTCCACACCAGAACCCTCCAAAGCAAAAAGTTAGCCTCCCATGCCTCCCATCCCTTCCCAATATGGCCGACCCATTTCACCCTTGACCTCTATTAGAGGCGAGCCGGCCCAACCCTTCAGCCTGAAACTAACAAGCATAAACATGAAGCCGATAGCCAGACAGGGGGGAGGGATGGGAACTCATGTGGCGAGGAAGACTATACTCGGAGTAATGAAGATTACCGGTAAGTAACTGGGGCATTACCTCCTCGTAAGTCTTCCTCGCCACATGAATAACGAAGTGAGCATATACCCAAGCCAAGCGGCTTCATGGAAACTCATAAGAAACCACGGAGACGGAGATGTCACAGAAGCCTTACAAAACCAAACAACACAGAGGAATGGATGAGACCACCCAAAAGACCGGCAACCACAAGCCGGAAGAACAAGCCCAGAGAACGGCCACAGCGAAACCTCTTTGCAGAACCAAACAAGAGCAATGGCAAAGAGCCAAGCACACGCGCTGAGAGAACTAGGCCACAGCCGACAATCTCCCTGAAAGACACCCCATGGAGGAAGCCCAAAAACACAGAGAGAGCCCAGGTGGACAGACCCCCGAACCAGGGCCGACCACCTAAGACCCCTGAGACCCGAAGGTCAGCAAGAAAACCCGCCGAAGCCAATGGCCAAAAGTGGACCCAAAAAGCACACAACCAGATCGCAAGGAGCCAAAAGCAACAACAACAGGCACAACAGAAAGAAGCAGCCCAGGCCAAATGACACCAAGACCGCCCAACGGACAGCCAAAAAGCGAGGGGGAAGAAACAGCCCCAGGCCCTGCAACTGAAGAAAGAGGGCAACACCCCCAAAGCAACCAACAAGACGCCACAGTAGCAAAAAGACGCAGTCCGCCCCAAACACAGCAACACTGCACGTCCAGCCACCAACAGCGAGAGAGCAGAATCTGCCCCAATGGCACCGACCGGAGAGAAGGAGGAAACAAAACCCACCGGACCCAGCGGACAACCGAAGGGACCGAGGGCAGAAGCCACACAAAACAGACCTGCAGGATCGAAAGACCGGATGAAAACGCAGAAACGAAACCAGCACCCCAAACCAACCGTAAACAAGACTGCCACCCAAACCCCACCAACAAGGCGAGAAACTAGCAGGCCATGGACCCCAGCGGCACAAACAGAGCGCAGCCCAATGGAAGAACCCAGGAAGGTGCAATGAAAAAGCCACAGGGAGCCACAGGAAACAACACAGAGGCAACCCGGCCACCAAAGGACCGAAACCAGAAGCAAGCGGATAGCCCGCAAGACCATCAGGGAGCGGGAAAAGCAGAAGGGACCAGGACCTCAAATGTATTAGAACAACCACCACGGGGCCACAGATGCACCCCAAAGGCGAGAGAAAACAGAAGATCATGGCAAAAAGAGCTCTACAGCAACGCCATCACCACTATCAGGGAGAAACCTCGAGCCAGCAGGCACCAACACTCAAGAGCCAGGGTCGAAGAAGAAGAGGACGTAGAACCGCCACCGGAAGCAGGGGGCCCCGCAAAGGGGAAGGAAGAACCAGGACGCCCAGCAACCCCGGGCCACCAACCCCCACAGAAGCGAACAGCAAGGGAGACTGAACCAGGCGAGCACCATCAATAGAACCAACGCCCCATCCAGGCCAAACAAGCCCAGAACCCGAATGAGGAAAGGGAACGGAGGAAAAGCGCAAACCCGGAGCCTGGTCAATGGGAAGACAGCGCCACCAGTCACCGAGCACCCAGACATGGGAGGAGCGACCAGAAGAGAGGCAACGAGCAGGGACCCATCGCGCCCCTGCAGAGACACGAACCAGGACCCCAGAAGAGAGGACGACCGCCCTAGCAGGGAGGCCAGTTCCACACCCCTGAGGAACCAGACAGAGCCACCGCTAGGGACCCAAACCAGGCCCGGAACAAAGGGAACACAGCCACCCACAGGGAGATGGATGCCAAGGGAGGAAAAACCCAGCACCAGAGACACCCCATGCAGCATCCCGACACCGGGAGAGAAACCGCCAGGAGCGCAACCCCAGCACACCAGAAAAGGAAGACCGCAGGACGAACCCGGAGACCGGGCGGAACGGAGCCGAGCGCCTGGGCCGCATCCTAGAAGAAGGGTAAGAAGTGGGCACAACCAACACCTAACCCAGACCGGACCAACCTCACGGGGACACAACCATCAGCCGAACAGAAACTGAGGGACAAGGAGACCACCGGGACAACTGAAGGAACCCACAAGGGAACAGAGGAAGAAGGGGGCAGGAGTCAAACCCTTGTTCTGTGTGAGCCTGTGCCACCAGAGGCACAAGACGTACCACAGAGAAATAGGTCCTCGGCAGACCAGAGGAGCGACAGGTAGAAACAGAAAGCAACACCAGTACCCCCAACCACGGGGCCCAGACGGGACACGAAAACCAGAGGGGCAGAAGACCAGCCAAGGGGAAGCACCCGGCACCAAAATAGCATGCCCCCACACCATGAAAGAGGCCGAGACCATGAGAGGAAGAGGGATAGGCCCCTAGCCAAACATGGGAGAAGACAGCCAACAAGGCCACAGCAAGCACCGGTAAATCGACCAACCCTAGCAAAGCGACTCCCCGACCTGATACAGCAGACGCCACCAAACGGCAGCTGCCCAACCATCGAACAACCGCCACCGGGCACGAGCAGGCAATCCCCACAACCAAAAACCGGTGGCAGCAGGGTGGCAAGGCCGAAGACAGGAACCAAGATCCTGAGACAGAAGCCACCCAGGGCGCAAGGATAGGCAAAAGATGGACCCCCCAACAGAACCCCAGAAGCACCGCATGAACCAATACCATCATGTGACAGAACGAAAGCACAAGCGGGAGACGAGAGCAGACACGAGCAGGGCGGAATGGACACGGATATAAAGACCACCGACCTGGGGATCCATAACATATCACCGAACCCTTGTCCTGTGAGAACCCGTGCCACCAGAGGCACAAGCTAGACCAGTGAGCTACACAAACAGGAACAGGACGAAAGGCCATGCTCAAGAAGAGCACCAAAACCAGCCAACAGGGCTACACAAGGAGGTTAGGGCATAAGACAGGATCCGGAAACGGGGAACTGCGCACCCAAGCTCTGGGGGAAAACCAAACCTCCCCGCCACCAGAAAACCACAGGGCGACGGGCCCCCACATGCAGCACCACAGGGACCCACAGGCATGCACCATGGACGGAAGAACATGCTTAGGGCACTACACGAACTGCCGGAGAGACGGACAGCCAGGGGGCGAGAGGAGGGAGCCTGTAATAACAGCGCTGCAGAGGGGAAGCCAACAGGAGCAAGCCCCAATGAAAAAACAAACGCCATCAACTGACACCACCAAGACAGCCAACTACACAGGGAAGATACACTGTGGGGGCCGCAGGCTGACCCAGAGCCAGCACTGAGACCCGGGGCCAAAGGCAGGTTCATAGAAAAACCCCTGGGGACAGAGAGTGACCACCGAGGCTGACGGAAGGTAAACCGGTGACGCACCCATCCTCAGAGGGACAGCAACTGAGAGGCTATGACTGTGCCCACACAACAACACACTTGCCAACCTAAAGGCAACTCGGATATGAAATGTCCAGAACGCCGATACAGAAGCATATGACGACACAGACCCAAGACGGTCTAGTTCGCCCCCACCTAGACAAAGAAGCCACGCAGAACACAGCCACTTGCAGGTCGAATAACAGAAACAAAGTATAGTAACACACTGTGAGACAACATACCGACACCACAGCCTGGCCGGACGCGTCCGACCACCAAACCCCGGTAGAGGGAAAAAAAGGAGGAAGGGTAAGGCGAATCCGAAAATGCTCCGGAAACCAGTAGACAGGCAAAACCGATGGAAACTCGGCCCCAAACCGGGAGGCCAGCCATAAGCACAAATGCCGCCACCGCAGCCTGGATCATGGAGTGGACGGCATGCAAAGACAGGGCAACAGCTGGGGTCTGAGGGCTAGAGCCAGCCACCAGAGTAGGAACCGACCCTGAATCCTGAGGAAGGCAGCAGGAACTGTCACAGACCGGCCACAACAAACGCAAGCGAAAATAGCCCAAGAACGCCCCAGTCACAGCCCATGACCTAAAACAGGAAAAAACGCCAAGGGAGCAATCGATCGCCTCACCGCAACAAAGTTGCTATGCAACCCGCTCCGCAGGAAGGCCGGAAACGCCGGGACCCGACCCACGGGAGGCCGGCCCACAATGTGGGGATGCGCGCCCCCCAGCCGTAAAACCCCAAGCGGTCCGCCGTGCGTGACCTGAGCGGGAGAAATGGAGCACCATCACCCGCCCATGCAGGACACACCACGAGCACGGGCAGAAACGAGGGAAGCGATGCACGGAATGGCGCCGGGAACTGCCACCATCCCGGACGCCGACTCAGGAGGTAAAGCCAGGACCCGCAAGGTCCCTGCACATAAACGACCCCACACGGAAACATCCAGCGAGTAGTAAAAAAAACGCCAGTGAGCACTCTTCCAATAGTGAGTGCACACGGAGGCCGGAGAGACCACGGCCACCGTGCGCGACCTGTGGGCTAGAAGCCCATGCATGCTGGGCATATTGAACGCAGTAAACCTCAGATAGGGAAAAATGCAAAATATCACACACCCGCCAACCACGCAGGATGCCCCCACGGCCGCAGGGTACAAGACAGGCATGGAAGGCAGAGCCCAATTCCCCCGCGGCCGCCCCCTAGTAACCCCAGGCTTGCTACAGCAGAGTCTAAACGCCCCCAAGCAAGTGGAAACAGGGGAAGGAAGGGGGAGGATCCCCATGCCATGCCCAGGGGCCCGCTAGAGCAGGGCCTCCACCCAGGGACCCATGCTACCGCTAATGCAGGACCACACTTACCTCAAAGCGCACTTGGAGAGTCAGCGCAGAACCAAAAAAACAGTCTGAAGAGTTGGGCCGGCCCGCCTCTTATAGAGGTCAAGGGTGAAATGGGTCGGCCATACTGGGAAGGGATGGGAGGCATGGGAGGCTAACTTTTTGCTTTGGAGGGTTCTGGTGTGGCGCTGAAGCTCACTTCGTTATTCATGTGGCGAGGAAGACTTACGAGGAGGTAATGCAGCATTAAACGTTTTCCTGCATGCGTTTGTTAGCATGCCTCACCATCTTCCGATTGACCTGATATTAGACTTGCTTTAAACTCATAAATTTAGACTGTCAAAATTGTTTGAGTTGAGTGTGCAAGTGCTTTGTGCTGGTGGATGTTTGGCGCTTATACCACTCTAGACATCAGGTTTACTTTTACTCCCACCCACATAATGTTATTCAAAAATCAACTTCCTATTAACCAGGGTCGGATTGGGATGAAAATTCGGCCCGGACACCCGAAGAGTGGCACACAGTTGCACAACCATTCATGCCGAAAACGGTGATTGATTTCTTCTTATCCGTTTCGAGTCAGATTTTTTTTTTTATTGCAAAGTTATGTAAAACCTTTGCGTTTCTTGTTTTTTTTCTCTTATTCCATTGCAAAGTATTTGAATGAAACTCCTCACCTTTATCTGAGAAAACTGGCAGCAGGCACCTGAGGCTTGTCTGTCTGGTCATTGTGACCTGCTGTGGGGGACAAAAGCTTCTTTCCCACACGACGACTTGTTAATTGCACTGGTCAAAAGACACAACTCTCTCAAAGGCTTACTGACACCTTCTGGGGCCTGGCATGGAAGAAGGTGCACCAATGGCGTCCTCCTGGCGCCTTATTGTCATTCTGCAAATAACAATGAATGGGCTCAATATGTGGCCTGCTCAGTCTACCTCTCACCTGAAGCTGGACCTCTACTGGAAAACCAGCCCAGGTATTTGGAGTTTCTTGATCCACAGTCTAAAAAAAACGGCCCACAAGCTGCCCTCTGCCACAAGCCCCTCAGGCACGGGCTGATTGCCCGTCCTGCCAATCCGACCCTGCTATTAACCAATAAAGGTAACATCAAATACACCAGTAAAATAACCATTGAACCGATCTTAAGCGAGCACCTTGCCAATGATTTTTGCTTAAAATTTGTTTATTGGGATTTTACATTTCTTATTACTTATTGACATCATTAGATTATTACAATGTATTGACACACAATTACAGTTGGGTGCGGAGTAATTGTAATCATAAGCATACACATTGTTACTGATGCACGACCATTATAATCGTTAGACATTAGAGAGAAACTTTTGGGGTGGGACCCTCCAGTTGATTTGTGCTTTTCAGCGGTAGCGTCTCATGTTCTGGTTGAGTTGGGTGGGCATGTATGAGTACCTTGCCAATGTTCATGTGTTGTTAGATCTCTATAACCACTCTATTCAGGGCAAAATCTGATATGTTACTGAAGAGATTCTAAAAGCGACAGGTAATATCAAGTTGATCCTACACTCATTGATGCTGTAATATGAGCCAAGATGGCAGAGGGATGCTGAATTGCTATGGTAGCGAAGGTGCAGAGGGCCTGCGGAAGCGAACAGCTTTTAGTGGTGCGGGGAGCCACACAGCTCTTCCTGGCTGTGTTCCCAGCCAATTAGAAACTGTACAGAGGCATCTCCTGTGGCCCAGTGTCAAGACTGGACCCACAGAGGGTCCAAGGGATTGCTAACCCGGGGCACGGGCTGTGAGTGGTGAAGTCCCCATCCGCTATAGAAAGAGGCACAGCAGTGAGCCAGGTGCAGTGTTGACGACGGCAGACCCTGAGCCTGCCCCCCACTTGGGGGGCAATTGTGCATACCACGCACCAATTCAGGAGGAACTTCTGTGGACCCTGCAACTGATACAAAGCTCCCAACCCCACCTCACGTGAGTAGGGAATGGCGGGATAGCAGCAGAAGGGCCTGATGCCTCCTGGACTTTCCAGCAGAGAAGCCGATTGAAGAGGGCAGCGGGGCTGCTGCAGAGAGGGTGTGAGCTGTCCTCGAGCTGGGATTCCCGCAGAGCCCTGAGATCGTCTGGGGTCCCAGGAGGTGGTGAAGCAGAGTGTGCGAAAACCCAGCTGGGGCACCGCAGACTGAGCAAACCTCGCACAAACATGGAAATCCAGGCCAGATAAGACTTCTGTGATGAAAGGACATCACCCTTAGCCCCAACCTGGTGAGGGGGAGAGTGGGGAGTTTTACGTTCAGGTCTATGGGAGACGCCTTGGCAAACCAGACTGCTCAGCTCGGGAAGATACTGGGAGCCATCACAGACTAAAAGTCTTCCCTGGAAGCCAATGTAGACGGGGTGGCCCTGGATTTTGGACAGCTTAGAGCCATATGCATGAACACATTTTCCCATAGGCACAGAATGGGCAAATCCCTTTGATGCATCTGGACCTTAGTATGGACCACTGGAAGCTGCCATCTAGGGTCACAGTGGTAGGGGACGCGGTGGATCTGCTGACCCTAGATAGGGGTGAAATGAAAGCTGAACTTCGTGAATTGACCTCGGCGGTGGAGCGACTTCCGGAGCGAGTGTAGTAATGCTCCTGCCTCAAGAACATATGGGTGACAGGCCTACCTGAGCGAATTGAGGGTCAGTCAGGGGACCTCTATATGGAGCAGTGGCTTGCTAACAGTATATGTGATGGAGTCCTACTGGTTCTGTTTTGGGTTGAAAGGGCGCACAGTGACCCGAGGCGCCCACAGGCCCCTGAGGCACCACCATGACCGATGGTGGCTAGATGGTTGAAAGATGGTGGCTAGATTGTTGATGTTGAGACTAGGACCAAATCCATCAGACGGCCAGGTCACCTGGCCCCTGAACAGTAGACAGCAACAAAGTTCACCTCTTCCTTGACTTCAAGGTCCAGAGGTTTTGAATTTCTATAGCCCGACTCTCAGGACATATTGTTTGGGGTCATGGACCTGAAGTTTTTATGTTTATTTTGTCCTTGGGACGAGTAGGCCCAACCCCCGGCAACACAAACATTTTGTCTGCTAGTTTACAGTACCACATTATGGATCAGGGAAGGGCATTGTCTGCAGTTAATGAAATATTTGCGTCCATAAATTAATACTGTTTAAGTTGTATTTAAGGTTCATTGATGCAACGCCTTTATTTATAGGATGAGTGTTCTAAGGAATGGTTGTAAGCTCAAACTGTACTGCTGACAGTGGTCCCAATTTGAAATATGTACACGTTTCTAAAGTTTAACAATATGAGGTTACCTATAATGCGTCCAGATTGCTCTCCAATTAGATGCAAATATATGCAAAAGCATGAAAGCAAGATTGATGAGTTTTTGCTTTCATATTAAATAATCTCAGAAAATGCAAGAAGGAAAAAATGTTTTCTGTGAAATTTTAGGTACAATTTCTTTGAAGCATCATCTACTAAAATGCGTTGATGCATGCTACTGTTCCCCAAAAAATATTCATTATGGAAAGTCAGTGCAATCAGTTTAAAAAAAGTTGTGTGAAAGATGACAATGAATAATCATTGGCAAAGCCAATAGGTCTGACATTGGTGGTCAGCCTTTTGGTTTTGTCAATGGGTTTCTTGTTTTGACGTGGTTTTTGTAAAACTTTGTTGTGGGAGCTGCCTGGCCATCACCATTATAACAAACATTGGCAAAAAGCAATAACATTTTTTTGTCCTCGAACAGTACACGTTGCCACAGTCTTCTCTGACACGGAACAAATCTACTTTGTTTGTGGATATGTTCCTTGTGATAGATGCGGTCACTCACAGTGAAGCCAGTCTATAGATAGATAAGAGAGAGAGAGAGACAGAATTTTAATAAAAACAAAAGGTCTTGGTTAACTCAAGACCAAATTAGGGGTCCAATTCTTAAATGAATTCACAAAAGTGCGCCCATGGTGTAGCCCTTGATTTAGTGCAGATTTAAGGCTTTCATTAATTCACAATAATTTAAAGACGTAGGCCAGGAAATCATACTCCTAGAAAAGATTTGTGGACTGCATTTTAGCAGAGAAAATATGCATGTGTAGATTTCCTTCATGTGAAAATCTGTTGAGTGTTTACAAGTTCTCTTTCCCACCAATCACTTTTTTCCCAACCGTGGAAGAAATTTTATTTTTGCCTTTTTCAGATATTCTAATGATTTCTCTTCCTCCAGTCTATTGAAGAAGGGTCATCCACAGCATAATTGCCCTGACCTGCAGATACACAGAAACTGTCCCCCCGGCATCTCATACTGGTCTTGATGATCTACAAAGGTCAGCCAGTCTTCACCACCCCAAAGCTCCCCCACATTAGATATGCCAATCAAGTCTCAGCCCCTGAAGCCCAACGCGTTATGGAGACTCGCCAGCACCCCCAGTCCTACACCAGTGTTTCCAATGTCACCCATTCTGCCCATAGCATCGCTGTCCACCAGGGGCACACCGCCAGGGCAGTCTGCTCCGGAAGGGTCAGCGCCCTCCCTGCCCCGCATAGCTATCGTGCAAAGGAAAATGGCTCCAGTGCCCGCCAGTCAGATTGCAGGGCTGGCTTCCCCCGACCGCAAATGCCCAATCATTAACCAGCAGCAGGCGGGTCGCCCAATAATACAGCTGCAGGTCAGAAAGAGCAATTCCTCCATCCTCTGGGCGGCACGACAAAGTCCTTAGCACGATCCTCACTGTGCACCCATCCCAAAGAGGACTCCACACTTCAGCCTCACAAAAATAGTGGTCTGGTATCTCATATAGTGCTTTCTACAGCACATAGAGGAACTTGGGGAGATAAGTCATTTTGTATAGGGCTGCCTGACCCAAAAGGGACAACGGCAGTCGCCACCAATGCTCCACGTCCCTACTGAAATTATGCGATGTTATGTTATGTTATAGGGCATTTGTAGAGCGCAGCTTTCGTTCTGAGAAGCATCGTGGCGCTAAGCGGATCACTAACAGACAGGGTGTCTGAGACTGGAAAGGGATTTAAATGAGTGCTTTGCATAGGGCATCAGAGGCCGTAAAAATCCAGGTTTTCAGAGTCTTCCTAAAAAGGGTTCCTGAGTGTATGAAACGTAGGTGTTTGGCCAATTGGTTCCAGACCTAAGTTCCTATCACTGCAATTGATTTCCCCTCTTTTGAGACATATCTGAAAACAGGGTGTATGAAGCTGACTCTGTATATACTATGCCAACGTGAGATATAGTGTACACAGAGTCCAGTGGATCCCCAAAGGTAGGCAGAGGTAAAGTTAGATAGCACCCCACTCTCTATTTGTGGTAGTGTGGTTGAGCAGTAAGGCAGTATCAAAGGACAGTGTTAAGCATTTGTTGTACACACTCCGTCAGCAAATGAATTCACACACTCAAAGTCTGAACTTCAGACAAATTGTTTTTGTATAAAAATATTCTTTTAGTTATTTTATTTTGTGAAACCAAGCAAGCCTGGCACAGGTAAGCAATAAATACTTTACAGTAGTAATGCAGTTTGTAAACAGATTGAATTTGTAATTGTATATGCACTTTGTTTTGACTTGCAGTATGGTTTCAGAGAATGCAATACTTTTTAGTAAATTTACAGGTAAGTAACTTTTGAGATTACTTTTCTTACTTAGAGTAGTAATCCTGGAAACTGCTCTGGGACATTTCCTGTAAACAGGTAAGTAAAATAGTTTTTGTTAGTTTCCAAGAAAAACAGTCAATGTTATCCTATGTAGGAAAATAGTGTTATTGGTTTTGAGGTAAGTATTTGGTAGTGGTAGTTGAGGTTCTGGGGGTAGACTCTGGGTCACCCAGGGTCAAGGATGCTCTCTAGTTAGACCCTCAGCGGCACTAGGGCAGCCGGGTGCAGGGTGCTGTTTCAACATCAGGCGTGCTGTTGGTTTCAATGGGGAACCCCCGGTTTTCAAAGGCACTGCAGGCTTGGGGGCAAAGGTCTTCTGGGTGCGACCACCACTTCGAGAGGTAAGTTAGGAAGTTAGGGATTGGTTAAGCACTGTTGGTTTGGCCACCCAAGGCCGTGGGGCGTCGGGTGCAGGGGTGCCTTTTGGGGTCAGATCTTCTTACCAGCTTCTGGTTGCGGTTGGGGGAACCTTCTGAATTTAGGCTGCAGGTGTTGGCTGGAGGCTTGAGGCAGGTCAGGATCGCCGGGGTGACCTCCTCGTGGTGTTTTCACCACCTTCCCCTCTCTGCTTACCCCCTTGTTCGATAATCCGAAATTCACCCCCGGTATGGACACGGAGGCATATTGCAAGTGGAAGCCGTCGGGTTGTCGTTTTCTTTACCACATGTACGATGGAGATGGTGTTTGTCCCTTCACGCAATTCAAACAGGAATACGGGCTGCAGGAGACGGAGAGGCTCCGTTACCTGCAGGTTCGGCATTGGGCGCTGGACAGACGAGTGCGCCCGTTGGCAGATCGGAGATTCTCGCAGTATGAGAAATGGCTCCTAACGCGTACATCGGATAAACAACTAATCTCCGATTTGTATAAAATGCTACAAGTCCGACACATGCATACTTATAATGCGGGTAGGACACGGTGGGAGAGGGAGCTGGGTCGCACTTTGACTCACAAGGAGTGGGAGGGAATATATTATAGTGCCCGCTATTCCGCATACTATATGGGCCTCACTGACACGCTCACGAAGATTGCGACCTACTGGTATTACACCCCAGAGCGTCTACATGCCATAGACCATCAGAGAGAGGCGTGTTGTTGGAGGGGATGTGGGCAGGTGGGCACATTGACCCATTTACTTTGGGAGTGTGAGTATGTCCGTCCATACTGGTCGCAGGTACTCGATGAGGTGGACAGGCACTTTAATACAGAGATACCGCGCTTCCCTGCATATACGCTACTGGGCCTTCCAAATCCCTTGACCTATCCGCTTCGATCACGTAGGGGAAGATTGATAGCCAAAGCGCTGGGCTCAGCGACACAAAATATACTTATTCATTGGCGCACTAACACTCCAACCTTCACTGGGTGGTTACATCGGTTATGGCAGGTCCTGGGCATGGAAAAACTTACATTAACATTAACAGGGGAGGGTTCCAAATATGGGGAGCTGTGGAAACCCTTCTTGGCTTTGTTGGCCTCTGAATTTCGGGAGGTTACTTGTCCCCGATATCTGCGCTTACTGCGCCTATCCGAGGATCAGAAGACGGAGTAAAGCTTACAGACTGGTGGAGTCCCCGAGGGATGAGGAGGAGATGAACGTGGGGAGGGGGGTGGGGGCAGGAATGGGTGCGGGAGGGGAAAGGGGGGGTTCAGGACCCCCGCGAGGGTGCTGCTGCAGAGCTACTTAGAGGGCCAGCATTGATCCCAGCTACGTTCTCAGGAAAGGGGGATTGGGGTGGGATGGGAGTTCTGAGTTCTTTGGATAATTTTTTTCCTTTCCTTTATGTTCCAATTTTGTTTCCTGTTCAATTCTGGAGCACCTCTTGGAGCTTATAGACTCAGCTGGCTGCCTGACTACAGGCACGGCCTTAGTGCTCCTTGACTATTCCATGTATGAGCTACTACCCACATTTTGCAGACGCGGCCGGCCCAGAAGGGTTGTAGGCGACTTGCTGTGTTTAATTGTGGACAATGTTATATAGTTTGTTGCCTCTTGATATAAGCGAATACACAGTACGCCGGCCCTCTGGGTTGTAGGCATCTTATTCCTGTTCCTTGGATTGGGCTTTGACAATAAAATAGATTTAATCCTAAAGTATTGCGAGAATTTGGTCTGGGGGAGAGGTACGTACGGTGGACAATGCTGTTGTACAGTGCCTCCACTGCCAGAGTTCGGACGGGGGGTTTAATCTCTGCTGCCTGCGAGGTTGTTCGGGGGACGAGGCAGGGGTGCCCGCTGTCCCCATTGCTGTTTGCTCTGGCGGTGGAGCCCATGGCTGCTCATGCCAGGACGGGGTGATTCTATCCTGGGCTGCTGGTGGAGGGGCAGATGCAGCATATAGCGTGGTACGCGGATGATCTGCTTATGTTCCTGCTGGATTCCGGGGATGTGCTTCGGGGCGCGAAGGGCTTGTTGGAGATATTGGGGAGAATGGCGGGGCTCCGTGTGAATTGGGCCAAATCATGTTTGTTCCCCGTCAGGTCGGGCAGGCTGAATTTACAAAATGCAGAAGGAGTCCAATGGGAATCCAGCTGCTTGCCAAACCTAGGGACCCAAATTTATCACGACAGTGGCGACCTGTTGAAGGGCAACCTGGGGTGAGCGTTGCGCAGCGCCAAAACTTGTTTCGAATTTTGGAGGACTCTTCCAATATCTTTTGTGGGTAGGGTTGCCTTGGTGAAAATGGTCACATTACCAAGGTTCCTCTATTACTTTGGGACACTTCCGGTTTGGATCCCAGGTAAGTTTTTTGCGCAGCTTAATACTTTAATTACAGGATTCTTGTGGGGGTCTGGGAGGCGGAGGGTGGCCCTGACTACTATGCAGAGACCTCGGGCGGAGGGAGGCTTTGCGTTGCCGGACTTTGAGGCTTACTACCATGCTGCACAACTTCAGTGGTTCACAAAATGGATAGCGGGTCACAGCAGGCATCTGGAAGGCCTGGGGGGGGGGGGGGTCGGATCCGAGTTGACGTCTTTTGTCCTGTGTACTATTGCGGGTGTCACTGCGGAGGGAGTCAGTGCAGTCAGACTTGCACGTAGTGCACCAGTGCTGGGCACGCATGGCCCGAAAGGCGCATATCGGAGTCCCATACGCGCCTGAGATTCCGTTGACAATGTGCGAGGTGCTGCCCCATGGGGGTGACTGGAGCAAGCTGCAGTCCTGGGAGGAAGTGGGAGTCCTCACACTAGGTGACCTCTACGAGGATGGTAACCTCCTCCCTTTCAATGATCTTAGGGAGCGGCATGAGCTTCCGCGAGGAGATTTCCTATTTCATGTGGCCCTGGTGGCGGCTGTTAGAAAGCATTGGCGGAAAGGACTGGAGGAACCGGCCACGTTCCTCGCCTGTCAATATGCGGTGCTGGCAGTGGGGACTTTTAAAGCGGTAACTTGCCTGTATCGGCAAATTACTCAGGACTTACGCCAACCCTTGACAGCGCTCCGACTCAAATGGGAGGCAGACTTGGGGGAACCCATTGAAGAAAAACCTTGGGGGGCAATAGTCGGGAGGGCGTGGAAAAGCTCCCGGAATGCGCGCCTTCAACTAATCCAATTTTATGTTTTACATAGGGCATAATTAACACCTGGTAAAATCAACTACTATTTTGGAGCGTCGTCCGCTGGTCCCCATTGTAATCTAGAGGGGGCACAGTTTTTACACATGTTCTGGGACTGCCCACACCTGGGGGGCTATTGGCGAGGAGTGGTGTCTGCCCTGGCGGACGTGACGGAAAGGGAGATAGCCCTAACACCAAGGGTTTGCTTGCTGCACAGATTTACCCACACAGCTAAGACCAAAGTCACCAGCAAGTTTATTGACCTGGGGTTAGTCCTGGCAAAAAGAGAGCTTACTACCCATTGGAAGGCAAGGCAGGGACCTGCGCTTGGCCGCTGGCATTGGGAGGTTGTGAAATGGGCGGAGAGTGAAGGGAACTATAGGCTGTCCATGGCTAGGTGGAATGGGAGCGAGAAATCAATGGAAATGGCTCGGGCGTGGGTGGCACTGGTGGAATTGACTAAGCATCCTCCTGACAATAACAAAGGCGCTCTTGATGAGACGGAGGGGGCACAGGCCACCTGAAGGGGCTGACTTTTGCTGAGGGAGGGGCATGGCGAGGCTGGTGAGGGCCTGGAAGGGTCTCCCCCAATGTTCCCGGTCTGTCCTATATTGTGGTAGGCGAGGCAAGGATGCTGGCTGGAGGTGCTGGAGGGTTGGGAGACTCCCTGGATATTTCTAGAGACTAGTGGCATGATTGGGTGGGTGGGGGGGTATTGTTGGGGTGTCTAGGTACAGGTGGTTGGGTGGGTATTGGGAGTTTCTTGTTTGAACTAGTAATTTAGACTGTTACAGACATGGTGGCAAACGGACCTGTATGTTAGAGTAACTGGAGTGGAGTGGTGGGGATCCAGTAGTTTGTTCCGGGGGACTCAAGCAAGACTTGTGCTTGTGACCAATTGGGACGACCGCAGGGACGCTACTGACTATAATTGTACAGCATATTGCTCGTCCCACTACTCTGATTTGATGCCCATGAGACTGTGTGTATCGATGTATCTGAAAACCAATAAAAGTCTGTTTGAAAAACAAAAACAAAGGATCCCTTCCCACCCCGCAACCATACAAACCAAGGGGCACAATAGGTCTGTGGCTATGCAATCCCATGGTCGTACCCCCCGCCCACCCAGAGGAGACTATTGTTATCCAGGTTCTAATCAGACCAGTCCCAAATTAACTTGCGGTTTGAGTACTTATACGGCTTCTGGACTGTCAAGGTGGCCGCTCCGGACTCGCCGACTTCCTGCTTGGGGTGACAAATGCAAAAACAACAGTTGATGGACAGAATGCAGAACAATGTCATACATTCACCCCAGTACAGAGATCTGGGTCTAAATCCATTGTTTTTTTGCTCACCATGCCAGTCTAGTTTGATCCGCAGCCACGTCGTTTTTTGGATTTGTTTCACCTTGGCCGTTGACTACATGAGCTGCGAGAAGAATCCGAATCAACCACAGGTTGAGAGTTTGACCTAAGTTGAGTTGTAGATCACACGCATCTTGGCTGGGTACAGCAACATATATTGCAAGTTCAGCTCACGTAGTCTGCGCTTTGCAGCGGTGAAGGATTGGCGTTGTTGCTGGACCAGGCGTGTGTAATCCGGGAATTACTTTTAGTAATTTTGCAAAAAAATTGCCAATTTGAAAAATCAGAATTCCAAAGACAATTTAAGAGTTCTGTTGTGTGATCAGGTGGTAACCAAGTAGTACAACAAATGCAAAGTTGTATATCCCACCTCTGATCCACCAATGTAGGAAGCAGGCTCTGTATATACTATACCAAAGTGAGGTATAGTGTGCACAGAGTCCAGTAGATCCCCAAAGGTAGGTAGAGGTAAAGTTAGCACTTCACTCTCTATTTGTGGTAGTGTGGTTGAGCAGTAAGGCAGTATCAGAGGATAGTTTTAAGCATTTGTTGCACACACCCAGTCAGCAAATGAATTCACACACTCAAAGACTGAACCTCAGACCAATTGTTTTTGTATAAAAATATTCTTTTAGTTATTTTATTTTCTAGAACCAAGCAAGCCTGGCACAGGTAAGCAATAAATATTTTACAGTAGTAATGCAGTTTATAAACTGTTTGAATTTGTAATTGTATATGCACTTTGTTTTGACTTACAGTATGGTTTCAGAGAAATGCAATACTTTTTAAATAGAGTACATAGACTTGAATGGGCTTTTAAGTACAATTACAGGTAAGTTACTTTTGAGATTACTTTTCTTACTCCGAGTAGTAAACCTGGATACTACTCTAGGACATTTCCTGTAAACAGGTAAGTAAAATCGTTTTTGTTTGTTAGTGCAATTTTAAAGAATTTCTTTAGGTTTTCAAACTCCACACTTAGAAACTTTTCCAAGAAAAACAGTCCGTGTTATCCTATAGTGGAACATAGTGTTATCGGTTTTGAGGTAAGTATTTGGTAGTGGGAGTTGAGGTTCTAGGGGTAGACTCGGGGATCCCCTATGGTCAAGGATGCACTCTAGTTACACCCTCAGCAGCACTAGGGCTGATAGGTGCAGAGTGCTGAGGCCCAATGTTATCCAATTAGGGATAGGGGGCCTCCGGTTGGTGGCTGCTGACAAGCAGGCCACTTGGTTGTGGGAGCAAATTTCCTGTAATTTAGCTCAGGGCAAATGGGGAAACAAAGTAGCACCAAAGGTACACCCTCAGCGGCACTAGGGCGGCCGGGTGCAGGGTGCTGTTTCCACATCGGGCGCCCTGTTGGTTTCAATGGGGAACCTCCGGTTTGCAAAGGCACTGCAGGCTTGGGGACGAAGGTCTTCTGGGTGCGACCACCACATCGAGAGTTAAGTTGGGAAGTTAGGGGTTGGTTAGGCACTGTCGGTTTGGCCACCGAAGGCTGTGGGGCGTCTGGTGCAGGGGTGCCTTTTGGGGTTGGATCTTCTTACCAGCTGCTGCTTGCAGTTGGGGGGGAGCGTCTGGATTTAGGCTGCAGGTGTCGGCGGGAAGCTTGAGGCAGGCCAGGGGCTGCCGGATTTCAGGTCAGGATCGCCGGGGTGACCTCCTTGTGTTTTCCCACTCGAGCAGGGGCCGTGGACGGCGGGGGCAGAGTGGGGCGGATCCGTGGTGTCTAGCCGGAAACAGAGGTTGCAGATGAACAAATCCGGTGTTCACGGGAGACACAGTCTTTGGGGTTGAAGGCAGGCAGGTCCTCTGGGGGTTTCGAGGTTGATGGCTGCAGGACACGCCGGGATTTCACAGGAGCAGGTTCGAGGTGGAGACAGGCCGGTAGGCTGGGGCCAAGTCAGTGGGCGTCTTCCTCTTGTTAGCTGCTGCACGGCTGTTCAGTCCTTCTTCTTCTTCTCCTTGTAGTTTCCTCTGGTCTGAGGAAGCAAGGTTCAGGGGTGCCCTTAAATACTAGATTTTGGGGTGTTACAGGTAGGTAAAAGGCAGGGATCAATGGGTCCCTTCCCTGGGGTGGGCACACCCCCTATTATGCCACCCTCCAGTGGGAGGGGTGGGCATGAGCCTGTCCCTGGTTGGCTGAGTCCACCATCTTCAAGATGGCGGGGACTGAGAGTTGTGCTTCACCTCTCCTCCACCACCTGAGGGGTGGAGTAGGCAGAGGTGAGCACACCTCTCTTCCACACTTGTTTTTCTTGCCCGTTCTTCTGCCCAAAGTGGGGGTCAGAACCAGTGGGGACTAGTTGCTGAAAGCAACAAGTGGCATGGGGAAGCTCACAAAGGCGGTAAGCCTTTGAAGCTTCCCCTTCGTGAACCCTGCCCATCCTGGGGGAGGAGGCTTGGCACCTCGTCCCAGAATGTGCATTGTTTGAGGCCCCAGATAGCAGCAGGTTCTCATTCCAGGGTCCAAAAACATGTCTGGTGGTGGCAGCTGAAAGCTGCCACTCAGCCTGGATACTAGTGGTAGGTTAGTTTCAGGGGGCATCTCTAAGATGCCCTCTGTGTGCATTCTTCCTTAAATCCCACACTGGCATCAGTGTGGGTTTAATGTGCTGAGAAATTTGATACCAAACTGGTAGCCATGATGGTGCTGTGGAGTTCGTAATGATAAACTCCCAGCACCATATATTCTTAATAGCAGCACTGCACTTACAATATCTACGAATGGCCTTAGACACTGTAGAGGTACAGGGCTCATGCACCTGTACCCACACCACTGGTTTAGTGCACCCAGCTAGAGGGGTGACTGATCTATGCCAGGGCAGTGGGTTGTAGGCATTGCACACAGAGATGTGTGCCATGTCGACTCTTCAATTTGTTCTGCACCAAAACATGCTGCCTGCAAAGGCAGTGTGTAAGTGTAAGGGCGAAGGACCTCTAAGGGTGGCACAATAAGTGCTGCAGCCCTTAGAGGCCTTCTCTGGTCACAGTGCCCTGGGTAACTGTAGTACCATTTACCACGGGCTGACCTGTGTCCAGTGATGACAATTGGGTTTAGGCTTCAATGCAGTTTTAGGGAAAGAACATAGACCCTGGGTACCTAATTAGCAGGAGCCCAGGGTACACTCAGTCAAAGCACATCAGCAATTCAGCAAAAAGTGGGGGAAACCATGCAGAAAGAGGGCACTTTCTCACACAGGGGGTTTTAGTAGGTTAGCGTTGGGCGATCTGAGGTTATGGCGTGGAACATAACGTGCAAACCTAGGCCGAAGGTAGTGAGGGCCTGAGGAATGAAAGATTGGAAAGGTAATTATCAAGATCTTAAACAAGATTCTTTCATGGATGGGTAGCCAGTGCAGAGCTTCCAGTGCAGCGGGTACTGATGAGCTCTTGGGCCATTTTAGTACTAGACAGGCTGCAGAGTGCTGTACCATCTGTAGTTTGTGTAGGACTGACTTATTAGCTCCTGCATAAAGGCTGTTGCAATAGTCCAATCTGGAGGTGATTAGGGCCACTGCGACTGCCTGTCTTGCCATACAGGAAAGTAGGTCAAAGAACATTTAAAGTGATTTTATCAAATGGAAGCAAGTTCCAGCCACTGCTAGGGATTTCTGACGGTAAGGTAGTGGTAAGTCAAATTTTACCACCAGATTCCTGGCTACTGTTACTGTATTGGGGAGGGAGGTGTTGGAGGGCCACCACAGGCTAGGGGAGAAGATGTTAGTTTTCCCTAGTGGCATGATTTCTTTATTTTCTGAGATGCATTTTAAGTGATTTGTTTTCATCCAGTGAAAGACTGCTGTGAGACATTGACAGAGGTTTTTCTCAGCCAGTGTGGGATTTTTATCTAAGACCAGGATTAGCTGCATATTGTCTCTTTATGAGATGGTCTTGATGTTAAAGGACGATATCAAACTAATCAGGGGAGACATATAGACTTGCTGGACTGAGAATAGACCCTTGTGGAAGCCGGAAAGCAACGTTTTTTTCTGCTGCCTGGTATTGTCCAAGAGCGATGACTTGTCTTCTATTTTGTAGGAATGATTTTAGCCAGGTCAGGGCGCGATGAGAGATACCACATACCGCAAGACGGTCCAGAAGGATGTCATGTGAGACCGTGTCAAAAGCAGCCGATAGGTCTAATAAGACCAGCACAGCATTTTTTCCCTGATCTAAAATGGCTTTCAGAGATTCAGCTGTATATAGAAGAGCTGATTCTGTAGAGTGTTGAGGCCTAAAACCTGATTGATTAGAGTGTAAGATATTGGCTCCATCCAGGTAGGTCATAAATTGAGAGTTTACTAACTTTTCGGTAATCTTATTAAGACATGGAAGTAGAGAGATGGCTCAAAGATTGGTAAGGGTAGTGGGATCAGCAAGTTGTTTCTTTTGGAGAGGCTTGACTGCAGCACGTTTCCATTCATTGGGGACTTCAGCTCATGGTAGAGAGGCATTTATTATATTATTGATGACTGGATTAGCAGTATCTATAATAGCATGTAAAATTAAGGGGGGACAAGGGTCAAAAGGGTAACCTGATTTCACTGCAAGAATAGCCTGACGAGATTGTTCTTGGCTAATGGATTCAAAATCTCTAAGGAATGGTCTGTCTTTTTCTAGATTGGCAGTTGTAGTAGAAGGAGGAGCTGAAGGAGCAGGAAAATCTTGTTGTAATGACTGGACCTTCTGTTCTAAGTAGTTAGTTATGCGGTCGCAGAGAGACTGTGATGGGGGTATCTTGTTTGAGGGATGTGGGGTTAGTGAAAATGTTGACTATCTTAAAGATGTTTTTTTGTTAGCATTGGCTAGTTTAAGCATCTCAGTGAAATGAGATTTCTTGGCAGCTTTGATTTGCTGGTGATAGTTTTTAAGAGCGGTTTTGAACCAGGTTAGTTCTTTCTGTTTGTATTTTTGTCACCATCTGTGTTCCAGCTTCCTGCAGTGGCTGTGTAATTCTTTCAGGTTTTGGGTATACCATGGGGTGGAGGTTTTTTTAAAACAGTCGATTAGTTAGTGGGAGAGGAGATGAGAAACGATCCCTCAGAGTGGTCATCCACTGGGTGAACCTTTGGTTGTCCGCTGCTGGATCCCCCGACAGCCTGGGACTGCAAAGGACTGCCATATCATTCCATCTGGGTGTAGTGTTTTTAGTGATGGAAATGTGGCCCTTAGGTTTTTTCGCATGCTGGTATCTAATTTCTAGAGGTATAAGCTTGTGATCAGACCAGGTTAAGATAACTGGGGGCTTGACTATAAGGGGCGTGAGATTAGAGCAGATACCATCCAGAGTGTGGCCTGCATATTGAGTGGGAGTGGATATCCCCTGGTCTAGGCCAAAAGTATCAATGATTTCCAGGAAGTTCATTGCACCTGGGTCACTTTGTTCATCCAGGTGAATTTTGAAATCTCAAATAGGGTGAAATTGTCAAATCTAAGAGTTAGTGAGCGCACAATATCTCCAATGTTATCCAAGAACGTTTTGTAGGGACCAGGTAAGCGGTAAAGCAGAGCCCCTGAGAAGGCGAAAGAGTCCTCCAGTTAAAAGGAGAAACTGATGCTTTCTCCACCTTTGAGGTCAGATATTTCAAACATTGAAATTTTAGTTCATTGCGATAAATAATCGCCAGCCCTCTTCCCCGTTGTTCTGGTCGATCCTGTTGGTAAAGAAGATAGCCAGAGGGTAGTGCACAGACTATGTCTTGATTGCACTACGCTTTAAGCCAGGTTTTTGTTATGAAGAAGCAGTCTAGGTTGTCATCTAAGATGAGGTCATGGATGCTTTGAGCATGTTTTCATAATGAGCCTGCATTAATGAGACCTCTTCGTAAATATTGCAATATCCACCCAACGTTCCTCTCATAAAACAGGTTACGAGCAGCAGTCTCATAAATCCCTAGATACATAAATCCAAGGACAGACCACACCAACTGCTGGGGCCATTCCCCTCGCAGCGTCCAACTAGACAAAAGGTAGACAATGGATTTGCCCTTATTGATCGTGATCCCTGAATAGCGACCAAATGTGCACAGGATTTCCATTACACTAGGCAACGAACAGTTCGCATCCACCTGATGTAGCAGAACATTATCTGCGTAAAGGGAGATCATATCCTTCCAACTCTGTCTTTTCCGGGATCCCCACCAGTCGAACATTGTTCAGCGGGAGTGCCCCTCAGTCTTCTACAACCTCAGAAAGGGCCACCACTTCCTTTTGCAGCTGGCGCAACCCCCCATGATTGGTTAAAGAGGAGTGCAGAAGAGGAGTGCAGCCACACCATGGTCATTTCCACTTCCTACACCTGTTCAGCCAGTTTGGAACAGCCTGCCCGTTGGAGGCTTACATTACTCGCCACTGCCTCGTTCCTATGCTCCAGGAAGTCTCTTGTGTTGTGAATAGCTGCTAGTATCGTGGCTATATGTGACTCCAGGCCCGTCCTTGAGCTGGTCAGTCCACCGAGCTCCGCCACTGGTTCCACTTTTATCAGCGCCTGGCCTCCCAGCTTAGTGCGTACCATCTCCGGAAGCTGGCAGATAAAGCTCCAGTCAGATCACCCACCAGACCCATCTCTTGAGTGAATCCCCACCCTTCAAGTCCAACAAAGAGCACTCTCCAGTGTCCACTATAGGTCCCTGCCAAGCGTCCATGTAAACTCCTTCCACCAAACAGTCCACACAAGTAACAGATATCAGCCAGTGGCTCACCGGGTCTCAAGCTCCAGAGCCACACACTTCACCCCTTCGGGGGATAACCAGGCCAAGGTAAGGAGCCCTCCTCTAGCTCCCCAGCAGAGGACACAACTGAAGGGGATCCTCCATCGGACCCAATCGGTCAGAAAAGGGAGGAACACCTTGTTCTCAGGGCAACCCGGGACCGTAGAGACCCTACCAGTCTCAATCCCGACCTGGTATTTTGCCTCTTCAACTCTCTCATCCAATACCTCTCAGGCCGTGCTTCAACTGCCAAGTGCTGCCCAAGCCTATGCAAGGTTAATGGGCTTCCTCCACTCAGTCGTATCAGAGTGACAGATAGTCCATTGGGCCCCCACCAGCCTCCAACGCCCCAAAAGTCCAGCAGGGCCCCATCAGCAAGGTGAACACCAGCAGGCCCTAGGGGGCTGACCGAAACACTTTCAACCACTGCTCCGCGGTTCTACAAAATGGCTGCCGCAACCTTTAAGTCCCGGCTCGGCTCAGATGGCCCTAGAAACCCTCATGTGCTCTTGTGCTGCTGCAGATTGTTCCCTGGCCTCACTGGCCATTAAGTCCATCTCTGGGCCCCCTATCACCTCTGAAGAGGCGCCAACCAGTCAACTACCCTGGCTCAGCTCCAAAGCAGAATGAGGACCGCTACGCCGACTGGGCCCGACACTACCCAGCTGCCGTCTACCACCCCATGCGACCATCTGTTAGTGTCTAAACACGGGGCCCATCCGGCCCGCTGGCCTCTCGTCACTCCCCTAGGCCTGGCTCCTAGCACCAGCCGCCGCCAGACGGGAGCCTCGACGCGACTCTGCCTCATTTCCTCAGCAGCCATATCCAGGGCTGCGATCAGCAGCCTGCCGGTTCAGGCGGCCACGGCAGACTTCACAGGGCCTCTACCTGATACCATTCGGGACCCCTGTCATTGTTGCCAGATTTTTAGAAGATTCTCAAGCCCAGAGCCAACAAATAAGTAGCCCAATATTGCTACTTTAAGAATTCAGGGACGGCATTAAGCAGGCAGTATATAGAGATTTGTGGCCGGACCGTCTTACAGAAGTGGTCTGCACGAAATGTTTCTTCTTGCGAAGTCTGAAAAGATTCCAGTTCACAACCCTTACTTGACTGCACACTCATTTAAATTCTTTCGCGATCAAGACTGCAAGCGTAACTGAAACACGTTGGGATTAGTGTTGCAGCTGGCTGCCTTGTCAAGTAACGCGCTTTGAATCCTGGAATCATGCTACGATGTACTTCTTTGGTGGAGTGCTGTGTGTTCATATGTACATATATTCAATGAAAACAACACAAGTTTCAGGGACGTTATAGTTAGTTGGACATTTCACTCATACAAAACCAGAGAAATTCGTCCGTTATAGTTAGTTGAGCTAACTATAACTCGCGCCCCCGCAATGCAATGCTGAAGACGTCGAATATTATAATATTCATGACATGGTCGGTGACATCACTGATGACATCTCAAATGACATCTCTGATGATATCATTCAGTGACTGCCTGTTTCTGTAAAGTTTCAATATGTTTCATATATAGATATATATATATATATATATATATATATATATATATATATATATATTCACTGAAAAAAACCATAGGTTTCAGGGGCGTTATAGTTAGCTGGACTTTGCACTCGTACAAAACCATTGAAATTCCCCCGTTATAGTTAGTTCAGCTAACTATAACTCGCGCGCCTACAATGCACTGCTGATGACGTCACATATTACATCACTCATGACATGGTCAGTGACATCACTCATGACATCACTGATGACATCTCAAATGACATCTCTGATGATATCATTCAGTGACTGCCTGTTTCTGTAAAGTTTCAATATGTTTCATATATATATATATATATATATATATATATATATATATATATATATATATATATATATATATATATATATATATTCACTGAAAAAAACCATAGGTTTCAGGGGCGTTATAGTTAGCTGGACTTTGCACTCGTACAAAACCATTGAAATTCCCCCGTTATAGTTAGTTCAGCTAACTATAACTCGCGCGCCTACAATGCACTGCTGATGACGTCACATATTACATCACTCATGACATGGTCAGTGACATCACTCATGACATCACTGATGACATCTCAAATGACATCACTGATGACATCATCCTTGCTGATAGAGTGGCAGACCTCCTCTCCTCCTAATATAACCTTTGATACAGTGCATTGCGGGCGCACGAGTTATAGTTAGCTGAACTAACTATAACGGGGGAATTTCAATGGTTTTGTACGAGTGCAAAGTCCAGCTAACTAGAACGCCCCTGAAACCTATGGTTTTTTCAGTGAATTTCTAAGGTTTTTTAAATGCTAATTCCTAACTGTAACGTGCCTGAAACCTATGGTTTTTTCAGTGAATTTCAAAGGTTTTTTAAATGCTAATTTCTAACTATGACTACAGAGATAGGACATGTGAAGAAAGAAGAAAAAACGCACAAAGAAAAAAAAAGAAATGCAGAAAGAAGCAACAGAAGTCCTCAAAGACAAAGAAAAGTGCAGGAAGAAGGATAACATGCAGAAAGAACAAACAGAAGAGCAGAAAGAAGCCTTGTTGCAAAATCATCCTGTACCCTCAACTTTTTCAGACGGATACTGGTGGTAACTAAGTCTGACTAACCAGTCCTAGAGCCAGTGCTATGTTAAAAGACACTCAGAATACAGTGAAAACACCTACATACACTAGGGAACACTATGCGTTGGGGTCCCCCTGTGATTAGCATGACCTCCTCTGTAAGCCCCTAGTATATAATAGGGCACTCTCCAGGTCCCTCCTGTCCTCTGTTATCCGAGTCCATGTCCCTATCCCAATTCCTCCTGCCTACCACGATCCAATGGACCATACTTGCGAACATTTTGAACTTGGTAAGAGGGAGTTTTTGAAAAAAAACTGGGGTATTGATTTTCCCCTTTGAGTTACATTGAAAAAGAGGAGATTGTAGACAGGAGACAGATCAAATAAAGACCATTTGAGCTTAAAAACATTGGACGTTTCCTGGCTGAAACGGGTCTGTTGGCATGTATGGTTGTACTACCACTGCCTCTTCCTTCTGCCCACAATGGTCTATGATATTGCCACAGCCTCTCTTGCCAGTCCTGTATTGTTGGTTTGTTGCCCCTGCCCCCCTTTCCACTGCCCTCCATAGTCTGTTGTGCTGCCATTGCCCTTCCTGCCTGCCCAGTGTGGTCAAATTGTTGCATCTGCACTCTCCTACCCGCCTTCAATTTTCAGAGTCCGTGGCCCTGGTCTCTGCCTCTCAACAGTATCCCAATAAACAACTAGATTGCTAACATTCTATATTTATTACAAAAGTGTGGAACGCCTGATGTCATCTTGATGTAATCAAAACTGTAATACCTAGAGTATTTCCTTTAGAAATTACATATATGAGAGGGTCTTATTTGCATCAAAATTATGGTTAGTGCTCTAAAAAACTAAAATGGACATATTTTCTGAGTTTTCAAATAGCGACAAAGAACTTTTAAATTATTTGTAATCTTTGTTTTTTTATCCAGTTGACCACTTGATTAAATGTTGCACCTAGGGGAGAGGATGTGGTGTTACTTCCAAAGCTGCAGACTTTGCAACTGGGGAACCAGGTTGGAGTTTCTGCTTCAGCTCAACATTCTGTGATTCTGGTCAAATCATTTAATCTCCCCATGTCTACAACCAAAATGAATTTGATCTTGTGTGATGTAACCAATGCTCATGTAAAGCACTCCAATACCTGACAAGTCTGCACTATATAAAACTGCAAATACACCAAAAATAAGTGTTTTGCACACTTCTGTCATTGGGCTACATGTGGGCTACATCTGGGTGATATTTGTGCTGCATTTGGGCTCTTTTGTCTCTGGTGGCCATCTTGGGAGATTTATTTGTTATGAAGTTTCCTAATTTCCTCATTTACTGCAGTCTCCTCAGTAGGAAATGCTTTCAGTTTTTTACTTTGATTCCATCAAGAAGGTATTCAGATATGTCACACATTTGCCATAAATTC
Source organism: Triturus cristatus (assembly GCF_964204655.1). Lineage (NCBI taxonomy): Eukaryota > Metazoa > Chordata > Amphibia > Caudata > Salamandridae > Triturus > Triturus cristatus. The sequence continues at coordinate 636,232,738 of NC_140593.1, forward strand.
TGAATGTTAGCACTCTAGTTGCTCATTAGATCACTGTAGTAAAGCTACTGCTCACCACGGAAGTCTGCTGCTGGTATTAAAAGTGCATGTTTCAGTCTGCATATCAGAATTCTTTTAATGAAATAGAAGAGGATTTGAGAAGTCACTCAAAATGTGCCCTAATTTTTCTTTCTTCAGCACTAATCATAATTTCTATGGCAAAATAAACCCCCCCATTGTGTTCCTTTTTAAATTAAAAGTTTTAATTATTACCAGTTAATTCCAATCAAGATGGCTTCAGGTGTGCCATACTTTTGTCATAAGTAAGACAGTAAGCGCTCTAGTTGTTCTTAAGAACACTCTGGGACATTCTGTCATTGGGCTATACTTGGGCTACATCTGGGTGATATTTGGGCTACATTTGGGCTCTTTTGTCTCTGGTGGCCATCTTGGAGATTTATTTGTTATGAAGTTTCCTAATTTCCTTATTTACTGCAGTCTCCTCAGTGGGAATACTTTGTTTTTTACTTTGATTCCATCAAGAAGGCATTCAGATGTGTCACACATTTGCCATAAATTCTGAATGTTAGCACTCTAGTTGCTTATTAGATCACTGTAGTAAAGCTACTGCTCACCAGGGAAGTCTGCTGCTGGTATTGAAAGTGCATGTTTCAGTCTGCATGTCAGAAGTTTTTAATGAAATAGAGGATTTGAGAAGTCACTCAAAATGTGCCCTAATTTTTCTTTCTGCAGCACTAATCCTATTTTCTATGGCAAAATTAACCCCCTCATTTTGTTCCTTTTTAAATTAAATGTTTTAAGAGTTACCACTTTATTCCAACCAAGATGGCTTCAGGTGTGCCATACGTTTGTCATAAGTAGGACTGTTAGCGCTCTAGTTGTTCTTTAGAACACTCTGGGAAGCTGCAGTAGAACACAAAGGAATCTACTGACAGTCTCTGCCCTTGTTGGATGTACATGTTTTACTGAGAATGTCAGACTTCATTCTCACATGACTGAGAAAGATAATGTGAATTTACAGAAAATATGCTCTCAGTTTAGCTTATAGATCACCTTCCAAACCTCTGTGGGAAAAGCATGAGAAAATAGTTTTTTCTCAAACATGATTCATGATATCACAGCAGAAGGCTTTTTCACATGGTAAAATCACCATAGAACACACCACAATTCCTAAAATGAGTATGATACCATCAACAAATGATTTATAATGTAACTAAAGTCTTAAAACCTTCTATTAACTGCAACGCTTTTTAATGAGGTGCTATCATGTATATTGGTCCCAAGATGGCTGCCAACACTTCTTGGATGAAGTGCTGACAGCCAATCAGATCTCACGGTGAGATGTGTGGTTAGGCTCCGCCCAGATATATATGTGATTTTACTTTTGATTTTCTCAGGAACTACTGAACAGATTGACACCATATATGCAAAAGGCACATGCCTGACCTGGGGACTACCTCTTTGCCAAATTTCAAGTAATTCTGTTCAGCCGTTCGGGCTGTACCTTCGACTAAAGGTCCTATGGGAAAATGCATTGGGAAAACGCATTTTGGGACCCCCTTTTTTCTCAGCCACCACTTGACGAATCACCCCGAGACTTTCAGGGTAGGAGCTGAGCGGAGCGCCCCATTAGTTTTGAAAATTTCACGAAGATAAGTCAACCGGCGCCAAAGTTATTCAAAATAGAATTTTCAGATTTCCTATGGGAACTCGGTCCTAACTATAACTATCTACTGGCGACCGCCAGTAGATAATGAATATATATATATATATATATATATATATATATATATATATATATATATATATATATATATATACATATGCCAAGGTATATTGAAGGATGAGTGAGTGTAGGAGTGTCTGAATGGATGATTTAGTAGGTGCGTGGCTGACTATATAAGTGAGTGATTAAACATGTCTTACTGAATGCATGGGTTAGTGACTAAACTATGTGAGTGTTTGTATCTGTCTGTCTGTTGGTGTGTAAGCAGCTGCATGGGTTGGTGAGCAGCTACATGAGTGTCTATATGGGTTATTGATTGGTTGTCTGAGTATATGTATGGGTGCCCGGGTGTCTGTGTGGGTGGATGGTGGTGTGTGACTCCTACATGGACGTGTGAGTGGGTGGTTCACTGGGTGTATGGGTTCAAGAGTGCATCTGTGAGGGACTGTATGTGTGGCTGAGTGTGCGTATGGCTGTGTTGGTGAGTGAATGGATGTCTCAGTGGTACATGTGAGTAACTACATATTTGAAAGGCAGTATATGTGAGTGTTGGAGTATATAAGTGACTGTGTGAGAGTGAGTGATTGTGAGAGTGGCTGTATGGATGAATGTGTGCTTGTGTCAGTGATTGTCGAAGAGAGTATGTGTTAGTATCTGTATGAATAAGTGAGGTGGTGTGTGTATAGCAGTATAGGTGAGTAAATAGGAGTGTGATTGATTCTTTGCATGACTGACTAGGTGTGTGGTCACTGTATGGATGAGTGGCGGTGTGTGAGTTTCTGTATAGTTGTAGGAGTGCATATGATAGTGCTGTATTGATGAGTGACTGCATGTATGAGTGACTGTATGGATGAGGCACTGGATGTGTGTGTTGACCTAGGAATCAGTGAGTGGGTATGTAGTAACTGGTAGTGGTGTGTCTATGGTTTCAAAAATGGTAGTCTGTTTAGAGTGGGTGTATCAAGGGTTATATTAGGGTGTGAGGAGGTGCATCAAATGATCACAGGATGATGTCTTCAGTGATGTCACTGATCATGTCATGAATGATGTAATAGGTGATGTCATCAGCAGTGCATTGTAGGGCCGAGTTTCTCTAGTTTTGTACGAGTGAAATGTCCAACTAACCGTAACATCCCTGAACCCTGTGGTTTTTCTGTGAATTTCTAAGGTTTTTTAAATGCTAATTTCTAACTATAACGTTCCTGAAACCTATGGTTTTGTCTGTGAATTTCAAAGGTTTTTTAAATGCTACTTTCTAACTATAACATCCTTGAAACCTATGTTTTTTTCAGTGAATTTCTAAGGTTTTTTAAATGCTAATTTCTAACTATAACGTCTCTGAAACCTATGGTTTTTTCAGTGAATTTCAAAGGTTTTTCATATGCTAATCTGTAATTATAACGTCCCTGAAACCTATGTTTTTTTCTGTTAATAAGCTATATGACCAAAGTTACCTTACACTATAAAGGATCACATTTTTTTAAATTGCAAGCAAATAACATATACATGTTGTTCAAACATTCATTTACGTCATGATACATACTATGTTATGTAATCTTACCTATTTAGGTAATTTAGAAACACGACTCTCTTCAACTATTTCAAAGTACTATTGTGTTATTCATCATTAAAACTCTTTTCAAAGTTTACCACTACGTACAATGGAAGAAACCAAAAAACTGTACTGTAATGTAATGTATTACACAAGTTATACTATTACTTTTTTAAGACCACAACATAATTTAAGATTTACATAAAATTTCAGTTTCCCTTTTTTTGCTGTTCTCAGATTCCACTTAACTTTACTATACACAGTGATGTCAACATAGTATCAGCATGAAACAGTGGGGTAAAAAAACAATCAACTAGATTGTTGAAAAAAAAAAAAATCAGCGTACAACATTATTTTCAATATGTATACCTATATGTGTTCTTCACTACAATTTTTTCATTACATCCTTCTACAGGATATCTCATTTATCTCAAGAACATTTTCAAAATGTACTCTCATTTACATCTCCTACAGTATAAAGAACAAATATGTAAACTATTTGTTTACACAATCAGCACAAATAATAGACCAAATAATAGACCAAACACTAGTTATAATTAGTAATTGTTTCCAGTGCTCTCTACTTTCTGTTCACATCTCCCCAATAGGCCAAATAATGTATTCAAAACTTTGGGTTGCAAAATATCCAATATGAATTTGTTAAAGCGTGTTTACGTCTTCCCCATAGGCCGGATGATGTATTCAAAACTTTGGCTTCAAAAATATCAAATATGAATTTAGTAATTCATAAGGCAATCTGGGTTTTATTTCAAAGGGTGCATCATTGTAAACTGTCCATCCTTTATTATACTTTAAATACACAGTATAGTGTCCAGATGTTGTAGTAGGTCCAGCATGGAAAATAATAGCCACTGTTGTAATAGTTCTTCCAGAAATAGATATTTGACTGGCAACATTTTTTTAAATTTTGGTTTCCAGTTCTCTTCCATTTGCTCTACAACGATGTAGTATTAAAATCAGATATTTTCCATATCTTTCTATATGTATTGTAGATAACATCTCTGATTTACAATGAGAACATTTCATATCATAATTTGTCGCTTGTACTAATTTGTTAAAAGGTACAGATTTGCAGTCTGGTATTGTTAAGTATATGAATCATTTTGTGTCGACTTCAGTGCTTGAAGTTAATGAACACTGTTCATATTTATGATCCTATTTGTAACTTAATCCAAATAAGTTTTCAATCTGTATTCCTTCATCTTCTAATACTCCAAGCATAAGCATTAGAAATTCTTGAGCATCTTGTTGTATATTAAGACTGAAAGTCAAAGAACCAGTACATATATCCAAGAGTTGGTGAATACCACAAGCAGTATGGATTTTACTACTGTCAGTTGTCCATTGTTGGAATACATAATGTAGTACATAACAATCTTTTTTTCATGATTTCCCATGATTTTATGATGAAGATCTTGTAGATAAAATACAACATTCAGAATCACATTAGCGTAACAGTTAATACCTGAACTATTTTCCAACTGGTATCCCACAACGTCATCAACACTTTCCACCTTTTCCTTTCTCATCAATTTTTTTATTTTTTTCAACCACACTTGATTCTGTAACATATTTTCGTTTTGAACAGACAACACGTCTCTCATAAATAGGATATTCACCTAAATTTGGTGTGTAAAGTCTTTTTAAAGGATTATATTCTCTCACACAATTTACATCATCACTAATCTTGTCATCAAAATCAATCAAATAAAACCAGGAAATGTTCTTACTCGAGATAATGCAATATATGCCACTCCCTCTTTGAACACTGTACTTCCGATATTTACCAAAGCACTGTCTATACTTAAACCTTGAGATTTATGAATAGTTACTGCATGTGCTAAAGACAGAGGAAACTGTTTTCTGGAAATATACAAGTCTTTTACGAGCAGAAAACGTACAGCACGACGCCCAATCTGTTTTACCTCTGTAATCTGATCAAATTTTATTTTCAAGAATTCTATTCCATCTCTGTTCTGATATTTTACAAAATCAACAACTTTGCCCATTGCTCCATTTACTAAACCTTCTTCGACATTCAAATTACGCAGCAAAATTACTAGACCGTTTATACATACATCTAAAGTTTTTTCTCAGCCAGTAGTTTTAGATACAGACTTTTCCAAAGAGTGCAATTTAGTCTGTAGTTTCTCTGAAAGAAGAATGGTCACTCCCTGGTGCTCAATTTTATCAATAGTTTGAATGTGAACTATTTCTTTTTTTTCCAATTTCAGAAGCTCTTGATTAAATGTACAACACTCTTATAGTGTAGGCATTAGGCAAACTATAGACTTATTTTCTCCAATCTTCTTGTACATTACTTCAGCTGCTGTTTTTTCAGTTATAAACAAGTTCCTTGGTAGCCTACTTTCTTAAAGCTTGTTTACCATGTTTTGTTAGGACACCAGTTCTTATATCTTTGAGAATATTTCCATAATCTTCATCACTTGCTTGTCGCATAATCTTTATAAGTTCTTTATATTCAGAATTTAACCACATGTTCAAATTTCCAATACTGCCTAAAGATTTCCTAGTGTCTTCATGCATAAGTGTTTTAAGAACTGGTTGTCCTTTTACAGGAGTTAGTTGTAGTAGATCTCCAAATACAATTAAATGTTTTCCTCCAAACAGAACATCGTAATCTGTTTTTAAAACCTGTTGCATTCTCAAGTGTACAAAGGCAAGCATTATGTTTGAGACCATGCTCACCTCATCAATAATTAAAAGTTTCATTTTCTTCAGCACTCTTGACACTTCATAACAAGCATCTCCAGACAGCTTCTGATATTCCAATGTGTTATAATGTTCAACTGGTAGCATGAGTAATCTAATTAAAGTAATTCCTTTAATATTGCTAACCCAGCTGTTATTGCTATCCCAGTTGGAGCTGTTACAACACAAGATAAATGTGAATCTGTAGTTTTCTGTAGATAACTGGTCAAAACTTTAATTAAAATACTTTTACTTGTTCCAGCTTGACCACTGATGTACATAAGAATAGGTTTAAATGATGAACGTACACATTATTTTTTTCATGCAACAAACCATGTTGGATCTGTTCTGTCACTTGTAGATATATTTCTTTCTGTTCAATATTTAGTTGTTCTTCTAAGTTTTCCAACGTAGTATTCTCCTGTAGTGCTTGTTGCATTGCAATTTCTCCTTCATTCATGGCAATTGCTGCTTCATTTTTTATTATTGGTTGTCCCAGTGGTTCTTGACTAGGTGGACCAGAACATTGACTATCTTGAGAATTGTTGTTAATTATTTCAGCTGCAATAGTGTTTTCTTGTTCAATTTCATCATTTAACATTTGTAGATATGTAGGGAAAATCGTGCATGCAATGCTATCTTTACATGCATTAAAAGAATCTTCATAGCAGTCGAAATGTCCTAGTAATTCAGTTTCGCTACGCCATGGATAAGATTTCCTTTGGCATGTTTTACTAAACAACCGTCACATCCAATTACTGCATATTTTCCTTGTTTTGTATTTAGTGTTACATTTCTTTTAAAGCTGTAATGTTGAAGTATTTCATACAGACTTAGCTCTTCCAGATGTGCACCCCTTTTGGGATAGTATGTATCAAGCATATTAGTTTTAAGAATTTCTGTACTTTCGTGTTCATTCAGTGCTATGTATTCAATATTTCTAATGTTTTCAACACTATTACGTGTGCAGGCAAGACCTAAACTTACCCAAATTATTCCTTGTGACTTTGAATATAAACTGGAAGAGCACAAGCGATCTGAACATTCATGGAAACCAATTTCTCTGTGGGAAAGCACTTTCAAGCTAAAGCTGTACAATTTTTTGCTAAGGCTCTTCTCTTGTGAAATTTCTTCCCACTTTTCTTTCATCTGTCTTTTCTGATTTCATTATATATTATGTAACATAGCGTGCAACGGCAGTTGAGTTATCTGCAACATTTTGAATGTCCATGTTTGCATTCCACATTTTCAAAAAAAACTAGATTGTAGTCATTAATATACTTTGACTGTTCTGTTCTTTTTAAGTTGTACGTATTCTTGGGAGATTTCCGAGTTATTGTATGCCTTACAACAGACAAAGAAGAATTTACTCTTCTTTTAGAAATTACTGGACGTGGGAATCCAAACCGACACTTGGTATAAAACTTTTCTTTAGACTTTTATTTTAGTCAACAGCACTTTCCACAATGGTGACTTTGGAAACGTAAAACTTGTTGTCTCAAGCTTTTTCCTCCTCCTTCTCTTGGAATGTCACAGGTAACATACTGTTCGATGTAAGACAATACTGTTTCATCAGTATCCGTTCCAAATTTCGAAGCATTCCTAATCCATAATAGCATGTGTATATGCAGAGCACCTCTCGCTTGGTACTCTTTTCGCCAAAACAAATCAATAACTTCTCCAAGAGGATAATTTTGTTTACTGCGGATAAAAGACATCATAGTTTGAAACCTATCATTAAAATACCTGCATACATTTACTGGATCCAATGAACACACTTCCCCAGGTGTCCTAATTTCAATATTTTTTATATTGGAATTTGCTTCTGGTAGAAATTGAAGTAAATCTGGCTGGGAGACACAACATTTCTGTTGCTAGTTACTGTAGGGGACGGACCTTTGTAATACCTCGCAGAATCGTTGTGGGAGAACAGAATGAGCAGTGCTGCCAGTTGCTGGTTCTGAGGCAGCCAGTGCTGTAATCAATACCTGTGTGCTGCTAAGGGAAGCAAAAAGGCACCCACTTGATTGCAAGGAATGTTAGGTTTGATGGGAATACGCTTGGGACACAGCCAAGCATGGGACTTCAGCAGTTCCAGCCTGGTGGTAAATGCCACTGGCGTTTCCCTTGGAAGTGTCAGACAGATGGTGACCACACATTCTTCACTGCAAAAAACAGGCATCAGAGAACAGGTATGTTGCAGTTGCAGTCTTTTCAGACTCTTTTTTGTAAATACTAGAAACCATGTTCGAGCATAGTTCCTGTTGGCGAGGTATTCCTAAGGTGTATCACACGCTTGTATGTGAAAGATAAAATTTATCAAAAAGGTAAGAGGGGCAGTCTGTAGTTAAGAGTACAGTTTTGCAAAAAAGAAAAAATATTTATTTAGCTGATTTGAAATAAAAAATAAAAGTGCTGCACAAGCATGGTTTTCAGATTGCTCAAAGCATTTGAACTTTATAAAGGAAACTTTAGTTTCACTACTGTCAATGTTGGGGCTTCTAGCCAAAAAAGGGCACAACTTCCCTACACTGTAGGATTTCACTACCTCTGGACGTTATCTGTACATAACGTAGGTCTGGCCTATGTATACTGAATCCTTTGGTGACGTTCAGGAATCATTTTTGTGACAGGTATTTGTGTCAAAGGGCCAAACCACCCATACTTTCCTAACTGGGTCTGTCCTGTTGTGTTGTAAATGGCATCTAATTTTGCCCCTGCTGATGTATGTCAACTATTCCACCCCCGTGCAATGGTGTTTGGTGGTGTTTGGCAATGTTCCTACTGGTGTTTAAACAACCACATTTCTAGATGCATTACAATTGTGTAGGAGTTGATAACCTTAATGGTGGTAACAGGTATAAAGCATCACAACAAGAAATAATCTTTAACATTTCATGATCTGAAAATGTAGCAATTATTCCTAAAACAGCATATTATTCATTGTATCAGTAACCCAATTTTCAGAAAAATTTACTGCAGGTAATGACATCACTGAATGAATGATAAAATGAATGAAAGTTCAAAATACATTAATCAGAAAGAAAAAACGGATCATTAAATACATCATTTAGAATACAAAGGCTTGTTCAGGCCGAATATATTTATTAGTCTCTTTTGCATTTAAATTGAAAATGGACGTGGCTTCAGTTTTATGTTGATCCTGTGATGTAGAAAGTGTCCACTAAGAGTCATACTAAAAGCTAGCTCTAAGCAAAGCCAGAAAAGAAAAGGATGAACCCAGAAATACTCCATAGTTTTACTCATGGTGAAGCCAGGTCTGCATCTTTTGGAAAAAGACAAAGTTCAAAAGTTTGTACTTGCATGTTTGGTTTGTTTTTGAGCTGGCTTCGCTTCCTGTTCACGTGGAGTCCTGGAAAACGTATCGCAGTTAATGAAATAGCCAGTAGCTGTATGATCAATTGTAATTGCATTGTGTTTAGCTGAAGTTATTTCTGCTGTTTTTGTTGAAAAACGTTGACGCTTTTATCATTCGATGCTTTTGTTGAAAAACGTTGGTATACACATTTGTTTTTGGCCAAATTGCAACTTGAGTGTTTTCGTGACTTTTATTTTGAATTTGAAAGGTTGGTTCAAGGAGAACTAGTTCCATTGCATTGTTGCATAGTCCCCCACTCCATGGATTTGATTTCTCATACGTGATGAGCTTTTCAGTTTGAATTTCTTGAATAGTAGTGAGAGGGACGTCTACTACTGTGGAGTTCACGAGGCCTACTACTCAGTATTGGCCACATAGTTTTTGGTTGATTCTTTCATTTGAAATGAACCTGTTTTCCTTTTTAACTGCAAGATTTGGCAAAAGTACAGTTCTTGTTCCTTTCACTTCAAGGAATGGCACAATGTGTCCGCGATCTTTATCTCTCTCTGCCCAGATCCTCGACTTTTGGGATTCAGACCGTTCTTGCCGTGATTACCTCAACTTCCCAGTGGCGGCCTTTTTCACTTTGTCAGAATCTTTGTTTGTTTCTTTGTTTCATTTAGTTCCTGTAAAACAGCCAAACGATCATAGATACAGAATGGTTTTCATCCGCTACTGTGCCTTCACATTTATGATCAGGTTCCCACATTCGTAAATGGAGTCAGACCTCCTAGAGAGCTTTTTGGCTGGGTGTGTATTGCCCCCTGAATCCATATAAGTGTTTGACCCCACTAACGCCCCGCCTAATACCCTAGCTGTTAAGGGTTGCTCTATGTCCCAGTCCTCTCTCTCCTCTACCATAATTCCCTCAGGATGGCGTTGGAGAGGAGTACCGCAATACTACGTCCATCCCTTCCATGGCCTCTTTGTCAGCCTGAGAGTTAAGTGTGGAGCCACAGTCAAGGTGTAACGTTGATTGCGTATCTCCTGTTATGGACTTGCAAATCTTTCTATACAGTTTTGAGCGTCAGCCGAGTGCTGAGGCCATACCTATAGGAAACTTGAGCACGGATCCACTGCCACCAAGGTATATTTATAAGCCACCTCAAAATTTGAGGGGCCGCAGTGGTCCTGTTACACGATCAAGTGGACAGTCTGATGCTGTCTAGCAATGAGACCTACGCGGGTCTTGTGATGGTGTAGCCTGGCATTTGTTTACAGATGTTGTAGTTCAAGACAAAGTCAATAGTCTGACTTCTGAACCCTGGCCACCAATAGCACTGTTGCAATGAAGAAATAGTAGCTATTACCCCTGAATGCGCGGATCCCAAGCCCTTGTGTGCTTTAAATGATTAATTCCTGCCTACTATCCATATTTGGAAATACTCTAACCCCTACTCCAGGAATCTGAGCATATGGAATGTTGTTTGCACCTAACTTGTAGGAGTATATGAGTGGATATGTCTTAGGCACTGCTGTGCTGGCCTTACGTGACGCAATTACAGGCACCATATTCTAACCATCTAGTCTCGTTGTTGAACGAGTGTGCACAGCTACGGAATCTGTGTGAACAACTCCCTGTGTGGCTTCAACAGCCAATGAGACAAATGAGACAGAAGATGTGCACGCGGGGATTGGATGCTTTACTGGCGGCGTAATACACTGGGGACTTTTTTTTTTCGCCGCCAGTAAAGGCAGTCCCCAAAAGCACATCTTCTGTCCTTTTCGGACGCAGATTCGATCGGATTCAAGGCCCTAATTTGTCGCGCAAGAATTTATGCGGCAGGAGAAGAAAGGTCTTCAAATGGAAACCAATAAACATGGAACCGAGCCGGAGCAGAGACGGGTCTGCTGTCCGTGGTTTGTCTGTCTGTGAGTTTCCATGAAAAAGCTTTTGTAAAATGGGTGTCGGTGGCCCCAGCGTGCATCTCCGGCTCGGGAGCTGACATCTGAAGATGTCATTGTTTCGGGGGTGGCCGCAGCATCCGGAGGTCAAGTGTCATTTCCTATCCCATTCAATGCCCAATATTCCTGTTCATGTTTTAAATGGACGAGTTAATTATGCTGGGGCTCATCTGAAGGAGAAAAGGACCCTGACACAATGTATAATCAATAGCGTCCTCGAGACGGGCCTTTAGAGATGAAGATATCACCTCACGCTCACAAAACATGGTGCAGGCGTTATTCTTACTTCAGACTCAATGGGAATGAAATCGGCGTGTTTCACATGCAGCGGACAGTTTGTCGATTTTTTTAAAAGGGCAGTTTCAATTTCATTTCAGATATGAGTCTGTGCACATTTTATGTGAAGCTTTAGGTCACATTACATGCACTAAATTAAAGACAAGTGTAATTATAATGTGCTGTGCAAAATTAGTCCTATAAGCTGCCATTGGTTTTGTGGGCTGTGAACCGAAGAGGCTTGAATTCTAATCCCGGCTTCTCACTTTACACAAAGGTGTGATCTTGCGAACATCACCTTTTCGACTTGTGCCTCTGTATGAGAAAAATGAATGAATGAATAATAAACAACAAGTTAAACTGAATCTAATTGCATGTTTAGGGTTCAGCAATCTAACTAAGCTGTGTATAGAGACGTTACGCCAACAAGCCCCTCAAAACCCGGAGTAAGAAAACATTTCCACCTTCCCCTCCAAGTTGTCTCTATAAGTCTGAGAGGGCTGCGCTTTCACACGCCCGTGCACGCTTTTCCGAGGAGATTGTTTTAGATCAGCATTTAGATATATAACGAATTTAGATATACAACCGGTACATTCAAATTCTATTGTTTATGAACAGTATAAACGCGGTAATAGCCCCTACGGACATGGGCCAATTTACCTTGAGTCATTTTAAGTTTAATGTTTTACCCCATGGTTAACGGAACGGGATAAACAGATGCTTCAGCACAGACATGATACACCTTCTTCAGTCACTTAAAAGAAACCTCTCTGGCTGTTACAATTTCTATTTGCTATAATACTACACATACATAAGCGACATGCAACAAATCTGGAGTATGTACTTGCACATCCTCGGTAGATTTAACGCTTTCGCCCAACAGCGCTGAGAGGCTATTATAATGACAGTGCATGCTATACACACCTCTAGAACATAATGTACTACAACATGACATAACAACATATTATATTTCATTTAGAAGTTCACAGAAACACAGAGCATAGAATGCACTATCTGTCTATCTATCTGTCTGTCTGTCTACATATCTATCTATCTATCTATCTATCTATCTATCTATCTATCTATCTATCTATCTATCTATCTATCTATCTATCTATCTATCTATCTATCTATCTATCTATCTATCTATCTATCTATCTATCTATCTATAAGTAGCCATGCTTCTTTTGAAGGTAGGCTTAAACTAAAAATTATGTTTAGCTTGTCATGTGATTTGAAATCTCGCGTAAATACGGGGGGTTCATGGATTGCAGTGATATGTACTATTTTCTTGTAGGAAGTGCAGTACTATGGTCACCCTCTCCTAGCATGCATTTCTCTTATGTCATTTGCAGATGAAGACATATCTAAAAAGTCGTTTAAAACACAATGGATAGGAAAAGGTAGACCGAGTTAATAGCAAAGCGCCTACAATTCAGTTTCCCGCTCTCAATTTTTAACTGTAGCAAACCTATTAAACAATCTACTTTGATGGAAAATATTTTTCACCAGAGCACACAAAGCCGTTCCATATTTTTATGATTCTGTGGACATATTGTGATGCTAATATACCTAAAATACTAAGATATGTAACTATCATAAAATTAATTAATAATAAAATACTGTAGCGCTTCATGTCCCAATCTCGCTGTCTCTAAGAGCTATTCATAAGTGGTATTATTACCAGGTTTCTTAGTCTTTAATATGAATACTTAATATTTCTTTGTAACGTAAATTATAATGGGTTACCTCTGGTTTAATGTACTCAATGGTCCTCACACAAAGTAATGGGATGCTAGTTCAAACGCAACCAAATTATATCCTTGAATCAAGGGAAAAGAAGGGGGAAAGGGTGAGTCTTTTCTCTTAAAGACGAGAACCCTCACTCACCCAAGGGTGACATGCTTCATCATTGGGTCCCCTCTTGCACGCTGCAACCGCAAGATATACAGTGTGGGCTACGACTCTCCAAATGGAGAGGAGCGTGAGGTGTTTTGTAGGGTTACCATTTTAGGCAATGGGAGTGAGGAGCAGAGTGCAAATATGAGCAAAAAGTGTATTAAAACTAGCTCCTGGGTGACAAAAACAAGTTTAATACATGTCCCCATGGGCTAGGATTAAAAAGAAAGTGATGTACAGAACTGAAAAAATGTCCTAATCGTCAACGGTCAACATGTTTCTGCCAAATGACTAAAAGTTTGCGGCATTCATCAGGACCTCAAACGTTGTCACTCTGCTAAAGATTAGTGAAAAATGATAATATATTTAAAAACCATACTTCATTGTTATGGTAGTTATGACAAAGGTACCATCTGCAGTCCGGTCCAATGTCTGTAAGAAACAACAAACATGAATGTCAGTTTCATTATTAATTTCTACCATTTTAACTCCCTTAACACCACACACGTGATATTCAGCCACACACGTGATTTTAAAACGTGAAAAGAGAACACGTCTAAATAAACACAAAATAACTCACCTAGGCGGTAATTTGAATTTACCTCCACCTTATGGGAGTTTTTTTACCTCAGATCACAGATTTCTGAGGATGAAACAAACAAGAAACAAAGAACTTGAACTCGAACTCAATCTCCAATACGTACAACACATTTAAATATAAAAGGAACGTCATAATTCACATTCCAAATGCTCATATCATACAGTGATATGTATTTATAGGTTGGTAGTATAGTCAATTAAGTATCATCTGCTCAAGAACAAATGCCGTAGGCCTATAACTGTGTTTGCCACTAAATTAGTTAGGTATTTCCATTATCCATAAAAGCAGCTCAATGGATAAATAACTAGGTCTCATGTGCATCTAAAGTATGTATACATAATGGCCCAAAGCGCCGCGATCGCTGAGCGCTCAATCTCAACCATGTCAAAAGTAATCGTCAAGGCTCAAAAGTCAAAGTCAACCCTCCACTCGTAAATAAAACTCCGTCACATAACGTCCTATTAGGACATACCACACCCCCGTAACCTCAAGTTCATCTGTGTCCTTACTTCAAAGGCGAATACCAAAGGGGGAGAGACGGCATACTCCTGGTGTGTTTATACCAGCGGGAGCCTCCGTGAATGCATCTGACCCAGAAGTGACGCCACCCACCTCCGGGTCAGTAGAATCATGGTTCAATGATTGGGGAGATATTATAAAGACCAATCGTCTAATTCATGTAGTATATCTAGATTCCTGACGGAGCAATATATATGTGTTTTCAAACCATGTACACTCCTGTCAAGGTTGAGGTATAACGGGTATACTAGGTGATACCATATGTATGAGTACACTAAACCAACCAGAGAGGGGCAAAAGAGGGGGCTACACAGAACCCCAAGGGATGTCTTCATTTAGACCCTTCATATGACTCTTCGTGCAAAACACCCAACGCTGTTCGCGACGAAAGAGGACACTGTCTAAGGGTCCCATACTGATGTCATAATTGGGCTTATCGATAATGACCCACTGTAGGTCATCCTCTGTGTGTGCTTTCTCTAAATAGTGTTTAGTCATGCTTTCCGGTGCAAAAGATCCAACATGTGCATGACTAAACACTATTTAGAGAAAGCACACACAGAAGATGACCTACAGTGGGTCATTATTGATAAACCCAATTATGACATCAGTATGGGACCCTTAGACAGTGTCCTCTTTCGTCGCAAACAGCGTTGGGTGTTTCTAAATGCTAAATGCTCCGTCAGGAATCCAGATATACTACATGAATTAGACGATTCGTCTTTATAATATCTCGCCAATCATTGATTAGGTGGAGAGTATTGGCATAAATGAGTGGCTGGCAATTTATACCAATGGCATAATTTTGTTTATACTAAATAACTGCCATTATACTGTGCACCTCTGCTTCTTTAACTAGTGGGTTGCACCGTAGTGTTTGTATTTTATTTTATTCTGGTCTTTGGCTATTGTTTATAACTCATTTCAGTCCCCTTGAATCCAATGAGACATATATTAGGGGCGTTGTGAGATGATTATGGCGCTATCTAACATATCCAATTAATTCAATGACACTTATGTATTAGGGGCGTTATGATTTTTATTATGGCGCCATCTAACATATATACCAGAACTAGTTTTTCCGGTTTTAGAGGCTGTACGGCACTTCCCCCTTTCTTCCATCCCTACATAGGTTTTTCCCGTTTATGAGTAGTTTAATTGGGAGTTCTGAACCACATTTCCCATGATTCTACTGACCCGGAGGTGGGTGGCGTCACTTCGGGTCAGATGCATTCACGCAGGCTCCCGCTGGTATAAACACACCAGGAGTATGCCGTCTCCCCCTTTGGTTTTTGCTGTTGAAGTAAGGACACAGATGAACTTGAGGTAACGGGGTGTGGTATGTCCTAATAGGACGTTTTGTGACGGAGTTTTATTTACGAGTGGAGGGTTGACTTTGACTTTTGAGCCTTGACGATTACTTTTGACATGGTTGAGATTGAGCGCTCAGTGATCGAGGCGCTTTGGGCCATTATGTATACATATTTTAGATGTGATTGAGCGCTTAGCGATTGAGGCGCTTTGGGCCATTATGTATACATACTTTAGATGCACATGAGACCTAGTTATATATCCATTGAGCTGGTATTGTGGATAATGGAAATACCTAACTAATTTAGTGGAAAACGCAGTTATAGGCCTACGGCATTTGTTCTTGAGCAGATGATACTGAATTGACTATACTACCAACCTATAAATACATAACACTGTATGATGTGAGCATTTGGAATGTGAATTATGTTGTTCCTTTTATATTTAAATGTGTTGTGCATATTGGAGATTGAGTTCGAGTTCTTTGTCTCTTTTTGGTTTCATCCTCAGAAATCTGTGATCTGAGGTAAAAATCTGCCATAAGGTGGAGGTAAATTCAAATTACCGCCTAGGTGAGTTATTTTGTGTTTATTTAGACGTGTTCTTTTTTCACGTTTTAAAATCACGTGTGTGGCTGAATATCACGTGTGTGGTGTTAATGGAGTTAAAATGGTAGAAATTAATAATGAAACTGACATTCATGTTTGTTTGTTTCTTACAGACATTGGACCGGACTGCCAATGGTACCTTTGTCATAACTACCATAACAATGAAGTATGGTTTTTAAATATATTATCATTTTTCACTAATCTTTAGCAGAGTGACAACGTTTGAGGTCCTGATGAATGCCACAAACTTTTAGTCATTTGGCAGAAACATGTTGACCGTTGACGATTAGGACATTTTTTCAGTCCTGTACATCACTTTCTTTTTAATCCTAGCCCATGGGGACATGTATTAAACTTGTTTTTGTCACCCAGGATTTTAATACACTTTTTGCTCTTTACTTGCACTCTGCCCCTCACTCCCATTGCCTAAATTGGTAACCCTACACGCTCCTCTCCATTTGGAGAGTCATAACACACACTGTATACATTGCGGTTGCAATGTGCAAGAGGGGACCCAATGATGAAGCATGTCACCCTTGGGTAAGTGAGGGTTCTCGTCTTTAAGAGAAAAGACTCCCCCCCCCCCCCCCCTCCCCCCGCCCCTTCCCCCTTCTTTTACCCTTGATTCAAGGATATAATTTGGTTGCGTTTGAACTAGCATCCCATTACTTTGTGTGAGGACCATATTCTGGAGTGGTGATGTGGATGCTACTACTCACTCCTTTTGTTATAACCCTCTAGTGTTATATATTAATGTACTCAATGACAGGCATTAACACTTTTAATTCGTGACACCAGAGCATGTAGGTATTGGATGTCTGTCCAAGCCGTTGACATGGTGCCAAATTAACCAAATCAAAGACCAGTATTAATACCTCCCAAGGTTGCAACAAGCATTCTTTTTTTTATTTAAATGCTTTACATATACAGATTCCAGAGCTGGACATTCAGTAAACAAGATTCATATGTTACATACAATCTGCACTTTCTGTACGTTTACGCATTTCCACTTCTACCATTGGGGACATCACAGGATCACCTCGATATTTATTCCACTTTGACCATTTCTGGTCCCATTTTTTGGGGCACCCCCTTGCTACGAAGACTTCTGTTTCCGCCAGCATGCATCTACCAAGCTCTTTCGCCCACGTGTGGATGCGTGGTGTGGAAGCTCTCCCCCACCCTCTCGCAATCTCCCGTTTGACTAGTGTGTAGCCTAGCGTCGTGAACTGTTTTTCCACTTCCGTATGGTCAGTTGCCTCCCAAATATTCAATAATCCCAGGTGTGGCATTAGGACAATTTCCTTACGTAGTGCCTTGTGCATGTGTTCCGATGCCTCCTCCCACAGGACACGTAGCTTTGGGCAGCTCCACAGAGTGTGGTAAAATGTGGCCTGTTGGCCACATCCCCTTAGGCAGAGATCGTCAAATCTGGAACCTATTTTTTCTAGGGTCTGTCCCGTCATATATGATCGGTGCAGTATCCTAAGTTGGGTCAACCTAAATTTTAGTGTTACAGCTGCCTCTCCAGGGGACATCGGGGCCTCCTGTGAATCCTCGTCGCTAATCATTCCCAAATCGTCTTGCCATCTCTTCCTGAGTGTCGGAAAAGTATCTGGGAAGTTATTGCATAATTTCTCATATGTGAGAGATATTTCTTTTGAATTCAAGGGCCCATCTAATAGCCTGTCTTCTAGTGGTGTAGATTCTGGTATGTCTGTAAAAGACGAGAAAGCCTTCATAAGAGCATGTCGAATTTGCAGATATCTATATGTTTCTCCCCGAGCCAGGTGATATTGTTTCTGGTGTTCCTCAAATGTGAGTATGGCCCCTTATTTAACCAGATCCTTAACAGCTGAGATACCTATAAGGGCCCGCTTATCAAACCCGGGCTGGTAGCACAGCATACCAAGTTTCTGCTTATACCAAAGTGGAGCTACCTTTGTGAGGATGCCAGCCCATCCCAGGCGAGAGTGCACAGTACGCCAGATCTCTAACGTGTGTAGGTTGGGCCCAAAGAATCGCCCCTTGTTTTTCTTATCACTACCGTACAGGGCCCCATCGTCTTTCCTGATTTAATCTGTCCTATAGCTTTGCTGATTTCCTCATTGGAGAGATCTTTTTCTAGGATCTCCCTTTCTGCCTCTGAGAGGGCCGGAACGTCACTGTCCCGGAGAAGCAGGCGTGATTCCTCAGCTGTGTAATGAGTAGAGGGGGAATATACCTTTTCTAGGCGAGCAGCGATTCCTCCGCTATTTCCCGCGGATGTGTCACAATGTCCCCTCCTGAAGTTGTCAACGTCTGTACACATCTCGATCCCTGTTCTCACCTTTCTAGCCAAGCCAGTGTCCTACCCGCTCTATCTCCTATTTTGTATATTCTATGCTGGGTGTGGCGGTACTTCGCCAACATGTGTTCCCTGGTTTTTATCCGATACTCATCCTGCCTCAGCTGAAGCATATGAGCGGTGGCAGGCGAGGGATTCAGTGCATGCTCCTCTTCCAGGTCCTGAAGGTCCATTTCCGCCTTCACCAAAAGCTTGCGTTTCTTAGCGATGTAACCAATCTTTAAAGACAGTCTGTCCTTTCAGAACTACTTTGTATGCCTCCCATATTGTCTGAGCGGATGTGACCGAGCCCACGTTTTTGACAAAGTAATTCTCCGTTTGTGTACGGAGATCCTCTCTAATGTCTGGTATGTGTAATAGCCAGTGATTTAGAACAATAGTGGTGCGTGCCTGTCTGTCCCAGTGTGTGTACTCCATCCAGGCTGGGGAGTGGTCAGATATGCCCCTCGGCATTACCTGGGACTTTACAAAATTTCCTACTGATGACCGGTGTGTGAGGAAATAATCAATACGCGATAAGCTTTGGTGCATGCTGGAGAAAAAGGTGAATAGTTTGTCCGTGGGCCGGAGCGTCCAGCCCACATCCACCAACCCCAACGCCTTCGTAAAATCAGCCATTAATGTATTGGATTTCGCCTTTGACCTCGGTGGATGGCGGTCGACTGTATCATCCAGCGTCATATTATAATTGCCTCCAATAATCAATGTGCCCTCCTGTAGTCCCGTCAGCTTCCCACCTAAGTCTTCCAAAGCTAATTTACCCAGAGCCGGCGGTAGATAAACCGAAATTATGTTGAGGTCCCTACCATCCCATTGGACCTCCACTCCTGCGAACCTCCCCCGTCGAGTCCGCCCATACCCTGCGAACCATGAGGGGTACGGACTTCTTTACCAGAATTGCTGTCCCCCTCGATCCGGAAGTGTAATCAGCATGGACCAAGAGTCTATACCCCCATCTAGTGAGGGCCTTAGTCTTCTGCCCCACAAGGTGTGTTTCCTGTAGAAGTACTACATCAGGAGAATGAAGCTTCATATACTGTTGCACTATTCCTCTCTTAATTTTATCCCCCATCCTGTTGACATTCCAAGTCAGTACAGAAAGTGTCCGATCTCTATCCCCCCCCCATCCCAAGTCACAAAAGGAACAACAATTAAACAAATCAGTAAGGACGACGAGAAAATTGTAAACATCATGTCCAGTATTGATCGTCCCAGCTGCACAGTAAAACAGTAAACCTTCAAACCCCCCGTCCCCCCATCCCCGACCCTCCCCCTCCCTGCACCCCTGCCCATGGATTTAGAACTACCCACTCCCAAACTCGGCAGAAAGCCTCTCTCCCCCCCCTAAAATGCTGAAAATGCACAGGGTGTCCCAGCCCTCCTTCCTGCATGTACACATCACAATTAACTTGTAAATTAGCCATCCACTTATGTATAGTGTATACTCCTGTTCAAATCATAACAATAAGACCCATCAGTCTGCTTCAGTGCAATAGGTCCCCTCTTTTAAGGAAGTCTCGCTATGATGGGAATTTCCACCCCTCCCCCATTCCCCCTCCTTGCGCTTTCAGTTGGGCGTGAGTTCTCCCTTCAAGGAGCCCCCGGCGATCAGTCCTGCTCCCTCATCTGACCTTCTTCCTCTGCTGAGTCTCTGTTTACTGCCTCCTAACGGAGACCTCTGTGTTGACCAGGTCTGTTCGATCTGCCTCGTCTTTGGCTGCCCACCGTACTCCAGCCTTCCATCCATTCCCATACTGCCTCTGGAGAATCAAAAAACCAGGACTTGCCATCCGACTCCACTCTCAGCCGCGCAGGAAAGAGCATTGCATATTTTACTTCCCGATCCCATAGTTTTCTCTTCACCGCCTAAAAGCTGCGACGCTGGGCCTGAACCTTGGCCGTGAAATCGGGAAAGAAAGCCACTTCGTAGTTTTCCAACTTTAGGGGGGGATTGGAGCGTGCAGTCTGCAGGATAGCGTCTCTATCCCGGTAGTTGAACACCCTAGCAATAAGGGGCCTCGGGGGTGCTCCTGGTTTTGGTCTACCACCTGGTACCCTGTGCGCTCTTTCAATAGAAAAACAGCTGGACAGTCTTGGGCTTTAGGTGCTTTGTAATGAGATCTTCCACATATAGGTCTGCTACCGGCCCCTCCGTTATCTCCGGGACCCCTAAAATACGAATCTTATTTAGATGGGCCCGGCCTTCGTAATCATCGAGCTGCTGCGACATCCTCCCCTGCTTCTTCTGCATTTCGAGTATTTGCGATTGGAGTTCCGACGTATCCGTCTGTAGGGCGGTAGAGACTATCTTGAGCTCCTTGACCTTCTCGTCCATCTTCCGGTGATCGGCCCTGATTAGAGAGATCTCCACTGTAACCGAGTCCACCGAGGCCCGCACTCCATTTATTGCCGCCATGACATCATGTAAAGTTGGCTCCGGGCATTGTTTAGCGGCGGTGCTGCAGATCGGCGCATATAAATTCTCCCTGCTTCCACGGACAGAGTAAATCTACAGTCACACACGCAATCACACATCATACGCTAGGGCCCATCACACTAAATTCACACTATTACTCTATCCACACTGAATATAGGAGAGAAAACCTAAACCAATCTGCATCTACAATGAGGTCAATGCGACCTTAATGACATTGCCTTGAGTCATGATTTTGAACATAAGAAATACTTTTGAAAATCAATAAATGACAAAGAATAAACACCCGACACTGTAATTCAAACAAATGCTTGTTTATCTAAAATTAATTCAAATGTAAAGTCAATCATTAGCAAAATCGTTATTCTCATAGTTACGTATTCTAGCTAAATGGGACAGGACAGGTCTCTCGGTAAAGTCTCTCGAGCTGCCGTCCTCAGCATAGGAAACGTCCAAACGCAATGAAGAAATGATCCAGCGAACGAACATGGACCCTCTCTAGTCTAACATACTTATAGAGTATGTTGCAAATAAAGGTAACAAACAAATGTTAGATATCCGTTGAGCCACTGAGCAGAGCGAGCAGGAAAGGAAGTCTTTTGGTTACATTTAGAAAACCTCCGCTCAGGAAAAATCACAAAAATAAAAAGACGGAAGAAGGAAACTCGAGTTTGCAAATGTTTCTTTCGTAAATGCTCTTCCTTGATATCTTAGCAGAGCCACCGCAGCATTGTCATTGTTCATTGTGGCTTTATCCTTGTCCAAGGACAATTGGACTCGTTCCCGGAGCTGCTGTCCTCACGGAAAACTTTCTAACCAGGCAAAGGCTGTGGTCAGGTGACTCTCGACCATGTTCAGCAAGGCCTCTCATCAAAATTCGATCACTCGAGTGCAGGCTGTAAATGGCAGCCATCTTTATTTAGGCCAAAACGGACCATCTTAATTAAAAGAGACAAAAACAACGTTACCACATCATAATGATTGTACAGTGTTAAACCCCTCTAATATCCTTATGTGTATGTACTTATCTAGCCTTCTGCAACACAATAAAGCATTAGTACACGTTATTTTAAACGCACAAACACATAACAAATAACATTTGTGAATAAAACCGCACACTTATTATTAAGCAACATATATGCATCCCACGTGTAGTTTCTCTCATTAGTAATGTTGGTTAGTCCGGACAAAACAAACTATTAATTAGTCGTTACAAATTAATCATTTAAATCATAACATATAGACGAAACTGGAGCTTAAAACTCGATAAATTTTCAACAGAAAACTCTGCTCCAACACGGTCTCCCCACCATCCTTCTCCGATTGCGGCAAATCCCCACTTTCACCCGTCTTGGGCCATGCAAATTTAGCCAGCTGCTTTTGGGCGTTGGCCTTAGGACCTCTCCCTCCCGTCGCCATGGCTGCGTATCAGCAGGTGATCCCCTAGGTGATGACCCAGGGCAGCCCCGCACAGAATGTTGCAGAGCGTTGGTAGGAGTGACTGAGTGCGCGATTGTTGCTTCTGGAACCGCCGCCCCTTTATCTCTGTCTCCAAGCTTTGATTGTGCAGGCCTGACTGGACTTCTCCACCTGCAGCAATGTCCATCAATATGGCGTATTCAGCTGCCCCACCTCACCACGTGAGGCGTCTCCGCCCTCTCTTCGTGTTGCTCAAGTGCAATAGTCTCTTGGGGGGCCAAAACTCTCGACCACTCTCCCTTACTATAGGATCCGGGCACTCGAGGGCCTTTGTGGCTCAAACTTCAGCTCCTGCAGCACCAATCCGACCACAGTTAGAACAGGAGAATCAGTGGTCAAGGCGTTGCTCCACCATTTGGGTCCTGCAAAACACACTGCTCCGCCACAATACCTCTAGAGAAATTAGCTGTTCTCCACAGCACCCACACTGTTAAATGATAGGAAACATTCAGGGCTGGCCGCCGTCAATCTAGAGCGCCCCTCACAGCCTCTACCTGCCGCAACGCGAACGATTCATGCGCTGAGTGCGGGCCCCACCGCCTCTTCCGCTGAACGATGCCTGCACCGGTCTTCATGCCAGATCTCTGCCATCAGACCTCCACCATATATACTCGTCGTTCAAATGCCCATCCAATCACAGCCCCACCTTTGTGAACTTGCCCAGACGCCAGCCTCCGTCCCTCATGCCCCACACCATCTTGACCGCCGGGCCGTGGGTGCGGCAAGGCTGCCGAAGTGCACTCATCCAGTAAGCTGAAGCCCGTATCGCCTCTCCGGGTCTCAGTACTCCATAAGGATCTCTGGGCTCCCTTTGCCACTGTAAGCACCCATGAGCAGCCGCGATCGGCGCTCCCGCCTCAGCGCCCGTTTCTGTGCTCTGTCGCAAAGAGGCCGCAAGCCGGGTCCTCAATTTACCTTGTCACGGCCAGGGGAAGCGTCAGCCAGGCCTCTCTAGGCTCCTCCCACCGCGGGTCTGCCAAGTCGGCCACGGGAGTCTGAAATAGGCAAGCTGCCCAGTCGGGTCTGTCTCCGCACTCGACTCCAGTGTACCTTTGTGGGGCCTCTGCACTGTTATCTCCCGGTCACAGAATCCAGAACAATTCTTCCCCGTACCGAGGCCCAAAAGCCTGGGCCACCGGTAGTCTCCCCTCACCCCGGAGCTCCCTACCGTTATCCTCGATGCCAGGCGGCTCCCTACCATGTCGCTACCTCGGGCACTCCTCGCCCACTCCCTGCGTTAGGGCAGCCCTCAAGTGGCCACGAAGCCCCCCGGGCCCGATCCCAGTCGCACCCCGGGGTCACCGCTCACTCTGATCTACTCCAGGGAGCCGCCATTAGAGTTCAGGACCGACCGTCAGAAGGGACGATATCGAGCAGCAATACCTCTGCCTGAGGCTCAGAATTTTCCCAGGGGTGCCGGGAGTGAAATTGAAATGCTGTTCAATTTTCATTTGTGGATGGCAGAGGATGGGACAGGATAGACGTCGGGAAGGTAGGAGCTCGATTAGGCAGCGGCCATTCTCGACGGCAGCTGGCCACGCCCCCGCAACAAGCATTTCTCTGGAAATGTTTTTGGTTTTTTTGCGCTCTGAGAAAATATGTACTGTTAGCTGAACTGATTATAGTAACCTGGATGGAATTTAATTCTAGAAATCTTAAAGTATTGTTAGTTTTTATATAGGCGAGCACGTAAAGGTAACTGGGCATATGTTAATACATTTGTTACACACTAAAACGCGACGGGCTAGGTGGATTGTGTTATAACAAATGCCACATACATGATTTTAATGACAGGCGGGCTTTCTGCGCTCATTACTACGACCAAGCATCCATTACTTGCATAAAGCAATACATCGTGAGCTTCTACGCAAGAAGCGACCAATTGACAGGCCCGTTCCATTTACACGACGCATAACAAGCCTTAGGTGAGAATAACCTGGTTAGCACTGAGTCGACTTAAATAAAATGGCGCCGAGTTTCGTGTTAACCACGATGTCCACCTCGGCACCATTTTGGTTCAGTTCTACTTCTGTTGGGATGTCATTTTTAGGCCGTTTCATGACTAGCAGAAAGTGATTTAAAACAATAAGTGATGACTGGGAGAAAGATGGACGCAGGGCCGGGCGTCCCTCGAGTGGGCTAAGAGGCCGTGTTAGGGGTGGTTGGAGTTTGAGGTGATTTTTGTTACTCAATGCAGCACTTTCTTCATTTTTATGGGTTTTTGTAACAGCTAAACTCTCCCGATAGAGAGCTCACTGATAGGACGATGCTGGGATGGATCTATCCTGATGGAACTGCAATTTTTGTAAACCTTCGTTACACACAAGTCGCTGCAGCAAGTGCCATTACCCAATGATGTATTATGCTAACATTCAAACCTGCGACCAATACTTTACATACACCTTCCTGTAGCACTCACATCAAATCACTGCTCCCATTCACTATAAGCAGAATCTAGGGTTGCAGAATGCAGACTAATCTCTGGAAAAGGGCATTTATCTACTGGGTTTCCTGTCTGAGATTAGGCCCAATGTCCTCCTGCCTCAAACCATAATGTTACAGTTGATATACAAACACACAACACCATCTCATAACTATTGGACTCAGTAACCTTTACATAACACATAGAGCACTGCAGTATTCCGAGTGGTAACTCATACTCTAACCTGTAGCATATAGATCACGTTTTTAATGCCAATTTTCTTTCTATATTCATTCTTCTGGTCGTTTTCAAGCTCCATTTCATCCAACCAGCAGTTTATCCATTCACTTCCTTCCCTGCCCTAAATTCTCTAATTTCTCTCCTTTCTCTTTACACTTTCCTTTACCCCTGGTGTAGCGCCATTCTATTTCCTTTGCATTCTCTATGTTCGTTGTCTCTCAACCTCTGTGTTGTTGCTGCTTTTTTCCTCTTTCGTTCCTTTTCTGTCCCTTTCTCTAACTCAATTCTTTTCCTGCAATTTAAATTAAAGTATTTACACCCTTTTCTTATTTTCTGTCACTGATTGCTCTTGTTCTATCCTGTTAAGATATTTTCCTATCTTTTTTTGCTCCCGCCTTTTCCTGCACTTGATTCACATTCATGAGTTTTGGTGAAGTGTTGGAGCAGCAGAATGATCCTCACAGGGCAGTTGACCTTGATTTTCTATAGATCACTGTACAGTGTCTTGGCCCGCACCGCCCCATGAATCCTCAAGGGCAAGCAAAGACCTCAGGGCCTGGATCCAAGGGGCAAGCCACAATTAGATTTTTCTGACTTTGTTTAATAGTATATCTGTCTGAGGTAGGAGGATTGATAATATGGAATGACTTTTCACGGCCCTGCAATGTACTTCAACATGACTGTTGTATATCCTAAATGCACCCCGTGACCCTTATGGCCCTACAATGGGGTTGGGCAAAGCCAGCAGCTTCTGCCCATGGCTTGGTGTTTGCTTCTACTAGCACCACTAGATTTCGAGACCATGGAGGTCATGGTCGGCTGGCTATATGTAGGGCTCAGGTCTGGTCATGACCCGGTTTATGGCTGCTTCATTGCAGGTGATTGCATCCCTCCTTATTAGCATCATTAAAGGTAAACTTGTTTCTAAAGCTCCCTTGACTGCGTGCTGGAGTTGACACTAACTACTAATTCATAAGTGAAGGCAAAGAATCAGAGATTTGGTTCTGGACAGTTGTTAGTGGTTCTGCTAGGCATGACCCGGTACTGAAGTGCATTGAAACTTAATGGGAAACTTAGCACTTTGTGTTTAGTACAAGAGAATCAATCAGATATCGGCTTCCCAAGAATCCAGTTGTTCGAGTAGTTCCAAATGGTTCCGAAATCAAGGCAGGTTGCAGCAACTTATTGGAAAATATTAGCTGGTTTCCTGCTGACACGTGTTTCTCTCTACCTGTCTTGCTTTAGAGCTTTTTCAAGGTTGTTGTAACAAGCAAGTGAAAACAAAGGAAAAACATGTAAATGTATAACATACAGTGACAGAACAATATAAAAATACATCATCCGTGGTTAGATTCCCATCAGGAGATGTGGGCGTACACAGTTCTCAGGTTAAAGTGATGCTTGTACGCCAAACAGGAAGAATTTTGATTTAGTGTCCAAGTAATATTGCTAGATATAAATAGATCCAACACCTAGGAGCCTATTGTACTGCGCCCCATTCTCCAAATAGAAGCATGCAAGGAGCCATGATTGTGAGAAATTACTGATTGGACGAGATGGCACAACCATGACAGACTCACTTCTTGTGTCCTGTTGGGATGGGAGTGTCCCTTGCATGGTGTACAGTCATGTATCCCTGCCCTGAGTGCCCGACTGCATTTATCTAGTACCCTTGTTTTTAGGTCTCGCCTGGCGTTAGCAGCGAGCATGCGCTGCTCTCGCCATGCGAGGGCCTTTTTGAATCAATTCAGATTCCAAAGCATGTACGCGGATGGACAGAAGATGTGCATGCGCTGCATTTCTGCACTTGTGGATTACACGTGAAATCTGCTGTTGTCATGCGCGTGAGCGCACCACTCGCGGGACGCTGCAGCTGTATTCGCGGCCGCGCTTGTTCTTTCTGTTGCCGGCTTTGTCCCATGATGGCATTTCCCGACCATGTCCCGGGCAAAACTGCCACAATGACTTCTGTAGGGAGCATAAGGTACTCTATATGTGATACCGGGGGTTTTAATCATGGCTTTCCAAGTTGCTTAAATTGTGTGATTCTGGGCCACTCTCTATCGTGTTGTGCCTTTGTTTTTCTTCAGGAAAAAAACTTGACTGCTTTCCAACATGCTAAATCTCATTGTTTAGATTTATACTGGACGATTTTACTTGATAATTCAATCGTCGTAACGTTTTTCAAAACATTGGTGTAACTGGACATCCAAATTACAGCCTCAACAAAGGTTTGAATGTCCAATGAGGAGATATCGTGCAGCGCTTGTTCTTTCTGTTGCCGGCTTCGTCCCATGATGGCATTTCCCGACCATGTCCCGGGCAAAACTGTCACAATGACTTCTGTAGGGAGCATAAGCTACTGCATATATGATACCGGAGTTTTAATCATGGCTTTCCAAGTTGCTTAAATTGTGTGATTCTGGGCCACTCTCTTTATCGTGTTGTGCCTTTGTTTTTCTTCAGGAAAAAAACGTGACTGCTTTTTAACATGCTAAATCTCATTGTTTAGATTTATTTAAATACTGGACGATTTTACTTGATAATTCAGTCATTGTGACGTTTTTCAAAACATAGACACTGGACATCCAAATTACAGCCTCGACAATGGTTTGAATGTCCAATGAGGAGATATCGTGCCAAACGCATTTCTAGGAGTCAGGAAGCACAAAGCTGACCTCCATGCTGGCCGCCCTGGAGCCTGTGAGTTTCCATTAAAGGAAGCCACTAATTATCTTCTCCACAATGCATGATACCTTTCTTTGATGTATTATGCCAAATAACACCGGAGCTGTAACGTTACCAGGTGGTATTGGTCTGCAATTGTACATATACATGTCCTACTTAAGACCAACTTGCAGCAAGGTTCTAGCTGCCTCTCCACTGTCATATCTTGTATATTTTATAGATTCTGGATCTATAATTTAAGATTCAACAGCCAGATCCGTACAGCTTCATTTTTCCTTACTGTTTGCCCCAAACAACCGGACCAGTTACTATTTTACAATATTTCTACCTCAAAAGTGACGGTACGCACCACAGAAGAACTCCAGACAAAAACAACATATGAGGAGCAGTGGTCGTATGTTGTTGATTTTTGCAATGCAACGAGTCCCGCTGTCGCCTAGATCAAACATGAAAACACTTGAACATGCCAACTTTTGTCATTGTCTGTCACCAGATACCACGATGTGGCAGCTTACAGTGACCCAATAAACGGTTAAAAAAAAAAGAATTCTCCATGAAATTTCCTCATTAATCGCTTCCCGCTGGAATCTGCACGTGGTGGAGGAATTATTATATATATATATATTATTAATTAAACATCCTTGTAACACTGTTAGATGGCATCTGTCATTGACGCTATAGGTCTTTTGATGCCTCTGCCTGGGCTCTTAGGACCAAGCCTGGCCACCATCTGAAGCCTGGGTAGGACCTTCTTTGGAATTTGGAAGCTTGTATACCTCTAGCTGTACCAGCCAGAGTGGCTTCTCCACAGAAGCAAAATACTAACATAACCTCCCATCGCAGGGCTGAAGGACTGCTGCTGCAAAAACACACTTCATACACCTGCACATCCGTCAGCACCTCTCGCATTTCAGCTGCCGCATACGAAACCCTCAGGAGAGCAGTTTTGTGTGCTGCTGATAAGCAACAGGAATTGGCAAATAGTTGCTGAGAAGACGCTAACTTAACAGTATCAACCATCCTACTGCCCTCTCACTTTATTGGCACTGCAGTGATTGCAATACTACAACAAACACACTGTGTCTCTGCAAATCCCAGACCAATTACATAAATCTCCAATATTAACAATATTGTCCTTCTGTTCACATTGCTTTCTTTACATTAACCTGAGAGGAGAAAAAATTGTTTTTTAAAAGTTTTACTAAAATGCGATATATATTTTAAGGTGTTTTAGGGCCTCATTACGAAGCCCTTTTTAATTCTGGTTGGATTGGAACAGCAGATGTTTGTGGGTGAAATACCAGGGAAAAATGGGGAATTATCAGAAACG
Source organism: Triturus cristatus (assembly GCF_964204655.1). NCBI lineage: Eukaryota > Metazoa > Chordata > Amphibia > Caudata > Salamandridae > Triturus > Triturus cristatus. The sequence continues at coordinate 636,262,187 of NC_140593.1, forward strand.
ATACCAAAGGGGATGATGGACGGAGCGTTTGAGCAAATCAAATACTCATCAGCCAGGCTATCTTGAATCCAGTGGCAAAGTGAGCAAGGGACCCACGTCTGGGCATACCCTGCCATCTTAGGGCAAACAAAGGGATACCAAAGGGGATGATGGAAGGAGCGTTTGAGCAAATCAAACACTCACCCCCAGTCAACTGATCTGGGTTTAATCCATCATCATTCTTTAGCTCACTCCACCACCCCAGTTCAGACATGGCCATATGCAAATCAGTCTAACCCTGTGCCTCATGGGAACAGTCCAGCCCGAACTGCCAATCCATGTCTTCCCTGGACTGGAAACAAGCATCCTGGGACCGGTTTCGGGTTCATAACACTCATCAGCCAGGCTATCTTGAATCCAGTGGTAAAGTGAGCAAGGGACCCACGTCTGGGCATACCCTGCCATCTTAGGGCGAACAAAGGTATACCAAAGGGGATGATGGACGGAGCGTTTGAGCAAATCAAACACTCACCCCCAGTCAAATGATCTGGGTTTAATCCATCATCATTCTTTAGCTCACTCCACCACTCCAGTTCAGACATGGCCATATGCAAATCAGTCTGACCCTGTGCCTCATGGGAACAGTCCAGCCCGAACTGCCAAGCCATGTCTTCCCTGGACCGGAAACAGGCATCCTGGGACCGGTTTCGGGTTCATAACCCTCATCAGCCAGGCCATCTTGAATCCAGTGGCAAAGTGAGCAAGGGACCCACGTCTGGGCATACCCTGCCATCTTAGGGCGAACAAAGCGATACAAAAGGGGATGATGGACGGAGCGTTTTAGCAAATCAAACACTCACCCCCAGTCAACTGATCTGGGTTTAATCCATCATCATTCTTTAGCTCACTCCACCACCCCAGTTCAGACATGGCCATATGCAAATCAGTCTGACCCTGTGCCTTATGGGAACAGTCCATCCCGAACTGCCAAGCCATGTCTTCCCTGGACCGGAAACAAGCATCTTGGGACCGGTTTCGGGTTCATAACCCTCATCAGCCAGGCTATCTTGAATCCAGTGACATAGTGAGCAAGGGACCCACGTCTGGGCATACCCTGCCTTCTTAGGGCGAACAAAGCGATACCAAAGGGGATGATGGATGGAGCGTTTGAGCAAATCAAACACTCAACCCTAGTCAACTGATCTGGGTTTAATCCATCATCATTCTTTAGCTCACTCCACCACCCCAGTTCAGACATGGCCATATGCAAATCAGTCTGACCCTGTGCCTCATGTATCAGGTCCCTCGGAGGCCTCTCAGGATCGGCTCGTTGCTCAATGGGGTCCACCAATTGACAACCTTAATTCCGAGTTGCAGTAAAGGCATGGAAGCTTAAGGGGGTCAATCGGGGGAAGGAAAGGAAGGGAACAGCGGGGAGGGAGATCTGTAAAGAAAGGAGGTTTTGTTAACACACTGCACTGCAGAATACACGTAATGACCAGCTTGGTTATTCCACCTTAAACTACTAGGTCTACCTGTAAACAAACGAACCAATTCTGGCAGTTACCAGAAGAAGGGCGATTAATATTTGTCAAAGCCTCTTCTGGGCCACCTAGTTTCCTTTATGGTGTAGAAATTCTGTACGTAATGCTCAGCTTGTAGAACTGTAGATAAACAAACAGATAAACACTAGTCCACACCATATGAGAACATACACTCTGCAAGGAGGTATCACAGTTACCCACCCGAAAGGGTGTGTGCGTAGACCACTGGGGAAGATGGTTTTATGCTGCAGCCTAGCTACCACTCTACAAACCCCGGCTCGAAGACGAGACAAACACACACTTATCACACATGATCATATTGGCATCATAAGAAGCAGCTGGCATTCTAGAAAGAACGTAATTATATGAAGGAGACTATCCTGTCTCAAGGATCCACAATGTGGTATGAACCAGATACCACCTGGTATTGTCACCCAAATTCGTGTCCACCATGCAAAAGTTCAGCAAAGATAATAACCAATCCACAAAGAACCCAAGTAGGCAGCTGGTGCTAGGATTCAGAAGGGAACGCTAGCGAAGGAAATGCTAGCGTAAACAAAACGAGTCTTGGCGGTGTCACCGACACCCTTACCACACTCTGGAAACACGGCAGTTGAATTCCCGCAAGGTTCTCCGGCAATCCCAAAATAATCTACGGGCATTTCCTCTCCGACTTAGGTAGCCGCCCGGACCTCGCGCCGCGTCACTTCCGGTGCACGCGCGTCATCAGGTGCACAGGCCGCTGGGAGCTGTAGTCGCCTGGCAGCCTCCCAAGTGTCCCGCATCTCGCGGAACAGTACGGCGGCCCGTTTTCAGCGGCCGACCTCCGCTGCAGGGGCCAGGAAAGGTGCAGCGGTCGGGGCCTCGGACATGACATCATGGGAACAGTCCAGCCCGAACTGCCAAGCAATGTCTTCCCTGGACCGGAAACAAGCATCCTGGGACCGGTTTCGGGTTCATAACCCTAATCAGCCAGGCTATCTTGAATCCAGTGGCAAAGTGAGCAAGGGACCCACGTCTGGGCATACCCTGCCATCTTAGGGCGAACAAAGTGATACCAAAGGGGATGATGGACGGAGCATTTGAGCAAATCAAACACTCGCCCCCAGTCAACTGATCTGGGTTTAATCCATCATCATTCTTTAGCTCACTCCACCACCCCAGTTCAGACATGGCCATATGCAAATCAGTCTGACCCTGTGCCTCATGGGAACAGTCCAGCCCGAACTGCCAAGCCATGTCTTCCCTGGACCGGAAACAAGCATCCTGGGACCGGTTTCGGGTTCATAACCCTCATCAGCCAGGCTATCTTGAATCCAGTGGCAAAGTGAGAAAGGGACCCACGTCTGGGCATACCCTGCCATCTTAGGACGAACAAAGCAATACCAAAGGGGATGATGGACGGAGGGTTTGAGCAAATCAAACACTCACTCTGTCCATGAACTGTTGTTTTTGCATTTGTCACCCCGAGTGCAACGGGTATGCTCAGACGTGAGTCTCGTGCTCTCCATGCCACTGGAATCAAGCTATCCTGGCTGAAGAGGGGTGAAACCCCAAAACCGGTCCTAGGATGCTTGGTTCCAGTCCAGGGAGGACCTGGCTTGGCAGTTCGGGCTGGACTGTTCCCATGAGGCACAGGGTCAAGACTGATTTGCATATGGCTGGGTTCAAACTGGAATGGCATGGTGAGCAAAAAACGATGGATTTAGGCCCAGATCTCTGTACTGGGGTGAATGTTCGAATGTTCGACTAAAGTGTTGCCTCCCAGGCCTATGGCCTGGACTGATCACCATCTCATAGAGTTGCACCTCACGATTGGGGATTCTCCCCATAGAGCAATCGCGCCTATGTTTCTTAGACGCCCATAGAAAAAACTGAAGCTAGCCGATTTTCACTGGTTACTTGGTCTATATCCTCCTGGCCCCTTTTCTGATGCTGAGTCGGGCTATGATCTTTTCTGCAGCTGGCTGACTGGAGCCTTAGACTGCCTGATCCCAATTGCTGAGAGTAAACGCCGTCGCGCTGAACCCAGTCCCTGGTATGATGATTCGCTTCGGCTCCTAAGAAAATCTTGTAAACAAGCTGAAAGAGCCTGGCGTACGTCATATCTGCCTGACAGGAAAACGCTGTATCTCGCCAGGACTAAGAAACATCAGAGCGGTCTGTAAAGCTTGGGCCGCTTATTACTCTCGTGAATTTAACATCAGCACCAATCCTACTAAATTAATATTTAAGGTGCTTAAGGATCTTACTGCCAGTAGAGCCCCAGTCGCTGAGATCTGCTCGGCCTCGCATTGTGAGGGCCTGGCCGCCTTTTTTGTGGAAAAGGTGGAGGCCATTTACCGTTCTTTCCCTGGCACATCTGCATCTTCGGAGAAGGTGGAATCTGGCCTGAAGACAACTATGTCTTTGTGCTCTTTTCCAGAGCTTTCGATGGAGGAATTTAATAAAATTGTGGCGAAAGTCAAATCAGGTTCACCTACAGATCCTCTACGACCTGCCCAATTCAGAGAATCTGCGTCACTCTGTCTTCCTCCTTTATGCGATCTTGTCAATCTTTCCCTGACGTCAGGCTCTGTTCCTGGCAGCTGGAAACAAGCCCAGGTGATGCCCATTTTAAAAAAAACCTGCCTTGGATCCATTAAAATTTGAGAACTATCGTCCTATATCCCTTCTTCCGTGGGTGTCAAAATTGACCGAGACCCACGTCAATGCTATTCTATCCAACCATCTACATTCTGCCAATATTTTAGAACCCTCACAGAATGGTTTTCGACCTGGCCATAGCACTGAGACTGCGCTGCTCTCAATGGTCGATCACCTGCGAACACTGGTTGATTCTGGTCAAACGGCGGCTTTGGTGCTTCTTGACCTTAGCGCCGCGTTCGACACCGTCTCCCACGCGATTTTATTACAGCGTTTGGGTGAGGCTGGTGTCGATAACGTGGCACTTCAATGGTTTAGTTCGTTTTTATCCGGCCGCACATTTAGGGTTGTCACCCCTCCCTTCCAATCTAAACCCTATCCTATTGCACAGGGTGTTCCACAGGGGTCGGCTCTCAGCCCCACACTTTTCAATCTTTATGTGCAGCCGCTGGCTGCTGTCGCCAAGCGTTGGAACCTGACTATGGTGTCCTATGCTGACGACACGCAGCTGGCGGTTGCAATAAGTGGGGTTTCCGACCTCGAGGTTACTAAGTTTCGTGAGGGAATTAGCTCGGTGGCCCGCTGGATGACAGATAATTGCCTGCAATTGAACGCCAAAAAAACCGAGGTGCTCATTGTTGGCGGGCAGAGTCATCTCTGGGGTGGTCATTGGTGGCCATCCGAGCTCGGTCCTACTCCTCTCCCTGCCTCCGAGGTAAAAAACCTAGGGATCTGGTTAGATTCTAAACTTAGTTTTGTCTCTCACACTAAGAAAACCGCTGCTATGTGCTTCGGGACTCTTCGTAGGCTCAGACCTATTTTTAAATTCTTTGATGCCCCAACCAGACAGCTTATTGTACAAGCTACGATTTTGTCTAGGTTGGACTACGCGAGTTCCCTGTTACTGGGAGCTAATTTGGCCGAACTTTCTAAACTTCAACGCGTTCAAAACGCTGCCGCCAGGGCTCTGGTTGGCCTGCCGAGATTTTATTCGGCCAAAAAAACCATCTATAAACTCCACTGGCTCCCTGTTGCTCAGAGGATTAAGTTTAAGTCTCTCTGCCTTTCGTTCAAAATCCTAAAGCACTCCTCCCCTCAGATTTTGGAGCATTTTATTTCGCTGTATGTACGCCTGCAGTCTTTAAGATCTTCAGGGCTTCACCTGGTCACAGTCCCGCGCTTTAAGAGGGCTAGGGCCGGCGGCCGCTCTTTCAGAGTGCTTGCTGCTAGGCTATGGAACTCTCTTCCTGTCCATATCCGAGCTATTGATGAACTTCTAGTCTTTAGGAAGGCCGTTAAAACTTTCCTTTTTCCTCTTGATTCCTAGAGCTATCTTGGCCGTGTCCTTTGCTACTGCTTGTGTCCGGTTTCTTGTCCATCATAGCGCCGGGACGCCCCTTTGCTGGGGCAGCTGCGCGCTCTACAAATCCGGCTAACATAACATAACATAACAATGTATGACATTGTTCTGCATTCTGTCCATCAACTGTTGTTTTTTCGAATTATCAGAAACATCAGACTCAATATTCCTTTGATAATTTGTCTTTGCTCTGGGGATTTTAAGGGTTCAATGCAGAAACCCTATTAATTCCACCCCCTCGGGACTCCTGTTATCATTAAGCTGGGAAATATATGTTTTTTCAATTTTTAGGGATTTTCAGGTCAGAGTACGCTGTAGCACATAGAATTGAGTGAGTCTAAAAAAAGTGGCAATATTGAAGTTGGAGGAGCATAAATGAACACACTTCAAAGCAACATTGTTAGAAACATGGTAGTCACATCAGCTTTCCTTGAGTTTGAGAATTAAAGAGTGCTATAGTAGGGTACCATCTTAGGAGCCAAAGATACAAATTAACTTGAAAACATCGTTTGCTGGATCCATTAATAAAGCAATCAGAAAATGCCCAAAATCCAAGCAAGAATATTTCATGACTCCAGAGTATATTGAAACATTATTGATATAAAGTTGTGTTAATAGGTAATAAATATAATACATTTAATTCAAAACCCCTCAAGGTTTAAAAAAAAAGACTGATGGGAAAATTGATCGTGAGATCCATCAATATTTCTAGGTTTTATAGGCCTTGCTCAAGACTTGCTGTATTATAATCACACTCTGCCATCTTTCACTAGACCACGGGTTCCAATAAGTGAATCTCCTGTAATGTACCTCAGGGCTGAAGAAGGGACAAAATGGGCTTTGTATGTCTCTCTCAAACATTTCTGTTGGATCCTTCCTGCATGTTTCTTTCATTTTTGCTCCTGCTGAACTGCTATTAGAACACAGAATTTGGGAGGAGACTCATCATAACCACTGCTGAGTGTTGTAATATATGGGTTAGAAGGGCAGTGGGCTGGTGGACAACAAGAAGTGATATAAAGATGAATGGGCTGTTACGCTGTATTTTAATATTGTTGTTACTGGTTGAATTATGAGCGACTTTGAGATAGGAAATGAGTATACTGGTTACCTTGTTTTCTCTATTTTTGTTCTACTTTTCACACCTACCTGCTGACGGTTATATACACTGAAATTCCCTGAGTTGTGTATAATAAGGCTGATGCTCATGAAAAAACTTGAACAGAACTGTTTTTTAAATATATTTTATTGAGTCCTGTCCCATTCCCACAAAAGATTCAAGAGCTGATGTCTAACTCACACAAAGGCGGTCACGGCTCAATATCTAGGAAGGCTTGGTATTCGCAGTTAATTGCACAATGTTTACTTCCCTCCTTACAGCGAGAATCTTCAAGATGCACAAAGAATTTTAAAACACATTGTTAAATTATCAACCACCAAAAATAAAACACAATAGCAAAAAAACACTGAGGTTAAGATAACGTAGGCAGCCCCAGTACACACGTATAGATTCAATTTAATTTCAGGTGCTTTGCATCTATAAAGAGCTTTTCCATTAACGCTTAAACATGCAACCTTGAAGTTTGAAATTCTCGTCTGCTGAGTTGGTAACAAACCTTCTAGAGACTGACATGAAAAGTGCTTTGCAGTACATGTCCTTAAATGCACTTACAGCAAATACATATATAGGCTGCTTTATTAACACAAGCATTGAAAATGCAATAGGTCTTGCCTTTGATTAAGTTAAAGCCATTTGCTTTGCTAATGGTATTGTATAGCAAAGCAAATGGCTTTAACTTAATCAAAGGCGAGACCTATTGCATTTTTAATGCTTGTTTTTTTATTACGATCCCACCTCTTTTTAGAAGTAGTAGGTGTCGGCTTAGAATTGTCCTTCTCAGGACTGCCCATTACCTGTGGTTTTAAAAGCTTTCCCACCCAAACTGTCCCCTCCCAGTTCTGCATATGCAGTTTCAATTATTTTGGGAAGTTCTTGTGGTTGGTCTATAAGACTGACCTCTCTCAGGTGTTGGCGGGTCGCCACTGAAGCTGCTTCCCCTTTAATGTTAGCTAGTATTATTGTTGATACCTGGTCATAATTACCTAGTAATTTCATACCTAAGGTCAGAGCCGGTTCAGCTCCATAGTTGTTCTGTATCTGTCGTAAGACATCTGGAATTACCGCTAAGGAAGGAATACCATGAGTCCTGGTATATATGGCAGCAAAGACTGTACCCCAAGTGGTGCAGTCCTCTAACTGTGGTGTGATCCCCATGGGCAAGCAGAGTGTTAGCATTATATGCTTTCAAATGGTGTGTTATTTGGAAATACCGCTTCTAACTGGGTAATTTTTTGAGCTACCCAGAAAGTAATCTGTTCACGTTTCGTGGGCAGTTTACCCATTACTGTGTGTAAGTTTTGTGGAGTGATTTTAGTAGCGATGCTTTGTGTAGGAGCTGTATTATTTGTAGCTACTGTGGGCTGGACACCAAGTGTCCTCATGACGAATAGCGTCATGGCTCTTTAACAGTTTTACCAACTCTGTGTTGTAAGAGCAGTCCATCTTGTGGCATTATATCAATGTCAGGATGTGGTGTGTAGCCAGCTAATGTTGGCCATGTAGCTCCTGGTCTACCTAGTGGACCAAGCCTGGTATTATTTATTTGTTTTAGGGCGCCATTAAACCAGAAATTGTGGTCCTGGTCAGTGAGCGGAATCTTAATCTCCTCGAACGGAGTGTAGACTGCTGGGACTTTTTCATGTATGTAAGAATGAAAAGTCTGAGGAGTTGCTTTTACTGCTGGGAATGTAACCCAAGAATGGAACACCTCTGTTTGATAATCTTCATGTGCCTCTATTAATATAACTATACCCCCTCGGTCTGTTAAACCATGTCTGAGGAGTTTTGTGTGAGTGCATGCCTGATATTGGGTGCAAAATGTATTGCATTTGCTTCCTCTTCGTCGTTTGAGACCTGTGTCCCAGTGACAGGAGCAGCTGCTTCGACAGACATTGTGTTGTGAAAACAAAATGTCCTAAAAAAGGGGTTTTAAGATAAGATTTTTAAAAGGCACAATTGTTCGGGAACTATTTCCTTCAAGCTTGATTAACCAACAGCCAATACATAGGAAGTTTGCCTACTCAGCTGTGGCGGAGTTTTGTGCCTACCCACTCCAAACGTTTTGTGAGTAGGAGTCTCTGAGATTAAGCATGACTGAACTACTCAGATTCTATTGTTAAATAAGTGCCAAGTTCAAGTTGGGCGCCATATAGTGTAGTTCCTATTTCCCTGATAGGTTCTGCGCATTGGAATAACATACACTATGAGCTTGGCATAGGACTGAGGTTGATCTGCCCCTATTGCGTATATTAAACTTAATTACTGTGTACCAGCCAGCTCAGAGGCCACTAGCAACTTCTTGACAACAAGAAGGGAATAGATTCTGGCAACCACATAACATAAAACCCTGATCCCTCAGGATCCTGGAAACAATATACTACTTTTCATTCAGTCACTCATCTCAGAGAAGTACATAGATTAAACAGTCGGGTGTGTTTACAATAACATTTATTGCACAGTTGTTATTCTAGTACTGGTAATATGTGCTGCAATAACTGTTGGACAGTAGCAGAGAAATATGGCCAGCAGTGCAGTAGAATAAAAATGCATGGTACAGTTTTACCATTGTGTAATAGTAATGAACACATACATGAAATACTGAATGCATTAAGATGAAGCCTATACCCCTATGATGCCTAACTAGATGTACTGAAGTGTACCTAGCATGTGTGTAGGTCTTAGAGAGCCAAGAATCCCCCTAGGATTTATTCTAACCCCATTACCTTAGTGGGACTTCTTCCTGATCTCGAGCTGGACACCCCAGGATGGGTGGATGGACCTCTGCCAGCTGGAGTTGTAGCATGACGCAGGTTGCAGCGTCTCAGGTCAGAGTATCGGCATGGAAGTCTCGGTCCCCTCTGGTTTGCTTGGGCAAAGGGAGGTATATTTATACCTGATAGGTGCCTTGGAATGTTAGTATTGACGTAAAGTCGGTCAGAGGAAGACCTCAGGAATGAACCCTTAGGGAATAGTGGTTCATGCATATTTAATAGGTTCTTGGAGAAATCAATAATCCTGTGCTAGGGAAAATCCCAAGAGGTTAAAGGTCTGTTTCTAAGAACTCGTTGTGACGTAGGATAGTCACTGTTGGACATGGAGATGACGTATTTAGGATGGACCGTCTTCTGCACCCAGAGCACACGTCAGATAAGGGACAGTCTTTGTTGCTCGTTATTGTGAAGGGAGGGCTACTGTAGGTGAAAGGGCCTGCCTGTCTTTGTGGCACGAAGGATTTGTGCCTCTGAAATGACGCACCTATGTTAGGGCCTCAATCCAGCACATAACGGATGGGCTTCTGTTACCTTCCTTTTACAAACAGGAGGAGAGAAAGCGTTAAGAAGGGGCAGGAGGGGAGGGCGTGTGGGGGGGGGGTTAAGGGACGTATCATTCCCAGTCTTTCGATCTGTTGGCCCTGTAATATATGCAGATTCACCACGAGCAGGAAGCCTGACAACTACCTTCACTTATATTCATTGAGCTTCACAAGTGAGCAGACCGGTGCACCAAGTGTCATGGCAACATTTCATTTTTTTCTATCTCACTGAAATTAATAAAACATGTGTCTTCTAAAACTCCCCGACTCCCCCTGCCAAGTTTTTTCCGATAAGGAACAATCTGCAAACGTTGGCCATTTCCTTTACGTTCCCCGAACCGATTTTCGACTTGTTTTCATCCCAGTACCTCAGGCACAAGACCATGTAGTTCTTTCAACATGACACACTACACTCATGTATCTTTGGAACTTGTATTTGTTGAAATTTACAAATTAAACACAAATTTAAGAAAAAAGTTTCTTATTTTTTTACTATTATCTGATACATCCAACTTTCCATAAATACTTTTAAAAGTATGAAAGGCAGGTGAGACGTTATTGAGTGATTGCATAAGCTCTTTTGTACTGTGTGAGGCATTCTCTGACTATAACTAAACTGTGTTGCAGATTACATAAATACATGGATACTCCTGTAGTGAAAAAATAACTGTAACAGTACTGCCTCACAGTTTCTATGAGTCCATTGTATTGCCCGAATAATTGGAGAAATGCTTCCCCTGTACCTCACTGAATGGATCAGTGCATAGATTATACTTCAAGAAATTCATCTCTGCATACATAGTGCCTGAGTGAATGCTTGAGTGCAAAAGTAGTGCCTTGATCATTGTATGACTACATAAGTAAACTGTGATTGATTTAATTTGTGTGGTAGTAGTGACTACTTGATTCTATGAGTGCATGGCTACTGCTTAAGTGACTATACCAGTAAAAAGATAATACCTACCTGTTTACAACATGGAAACTGCCTGAGTAAAAATATGACTTTGAGAGTAATTTCTGGGTCATTGTGGGAGTCCATAGGTAGTACCTGAGGAAATCGATAAATGCTTTGATACTGCATGAGTGATTAATTAAGTGCAAGTATAGAAAGGGGGGGATTGCATAATTGTGTTGGTAATGTCTGATTGATTGGATGTGTATAGCACTGCCTTCTTGATTGCGGGTCAGGCTGGTTCTATTGAGACTAATGGCTAGTGGTCTGACTTTGAGAAGGAGAAGTTTCAGTTTGGAGTGACAGAAGTAAATTATCTGGGTCATCATATTTCAGGCAAAGGAGGATCTGTTTATCGTTATTCTGGAAATGCAGGTATCATGTAATAGGAAAGAGATTTTATCTTTCCTCGGAAAGATAATGTATTACAGTAAATGTATTAGAAACCAGGCTGACAGTTCTGTGAATTTAAGAACATTGACTGAGAAAAGAGTTGGATTTGTGTGGTCGGGGGAGTGCCAGGAGGAATTTGAACATCTCAATTTACAGCTGAAAGTGGCACCCTGTTTGCAAGCGTTATACCAGGTTATTGGACTGAATATTACTGATGCCAGTTTGAAAAGATTGGGTGGCGTTTTAGTACAATGGAGACATGGTCAGAAACAGTTGATAGCTTGTGCTTCTAGATGTTTGTGTGATATAGAATTGAATTATTCTGTAATAGAAAGGGAGTCTCTAGCTATATATTGAGGATTAATAAAGTTCAAGAAATTGATTAAATGGACGTTAAGAAAGTTCAAGAATTTGATTTGGTGTACAAAGTTTAGTGTATAGTCTGGCCATAAACGTTTTAGAAATGTTTTTATAAAAAAAAAGATTTTGACACAGTGTCCTTGAGGATCAGAAGATGGTGGTAGCATTACAGGAATTTGAATACTTAGTTGACTGTTTCCTGGTGTAAAAATGTGTCAGCTGATTGTTGAGATTTGTATCTGTATCAGAAGAAGGTGGCATTCCTCATGGCTTTCCAAGTGAGAAGGTGAGAGTTTGTGAGATCACCATGGGTGCCCTTTCTGAAGAGTGGTGGAAAGAGGAGTCTGGAAAGGATAAAGAGATTGTGAAAGTCTTGCAAGCTGTGCAGTCAGATATGGTTCTGTTATTACCAAGACGTGGTTCATGGTAAAGATTGAATTGTCGGTCGATAGGTGTTTTGCTCAGAGTTACAGGTTGGTTCCTCCGGTAGGGCTTAAGAGAAAAATCATTGATTTAGCCCATGAGGGTCACACAAGGCTAGTCAAGATGATGGGTGCATGAGGGTTTTTGGTGGCCTAGGATGGTTGTGGAAGTTGAACGATTAGTTAGGGATTGCATCTATTGTTGCAACAGTGAAATGATTTTGGTCACCAGGCAAAGTCCTTTGGTTGTAGAAATTTGCCAGAATTGTGGTAGGATGAAATTGCGATTGATATTGTTTGACCTTTGAGGGGGGGGGGGGACACCAAACATCTTATTTGTTAACTTTTTCAAGTTATGTTTGTGAATATTCAAGGTGAGCGAATATTCTTTTAGGATGTGTTGCATAATATTATGCCAGCACAGGGAATTACATTTTCTTTTTAGACTCTGAAGTAATATAGCTTTTCTTCTCTTCCCTTTGCAGATGGTGGGATCATGAATGACATTTGCACCCTGGAAAGTCATGTGAAAACTGAGCCAAACATGAATTTACCTCACCAGGAAAATGAAATTCCTGACATTTTTTCTCAGGAGGGAACGGGGGGCTGGACATCCTGCAAAGTGGAGAACTACGAAATCTGCTTGGAGAATTTGCCCCAGGAGTCATCCCCACTTGAGCATGGGGACCACCAAACTGCAAAAGTCTTCAGAGTTGAAGAGTCATTTACAAGGACACCATTCTCATGCCTGATATGTGGGAAAGGCTTCAATCACCAGCACAACTTTCTAAAGCATCAACAAACCCACACCGAAGAAAGGCCATTTGAATGCCTGGAGTGTGGAAGAAGCTTCATACAGAAGCAACATTTAAAGAAGCATCTACAGCTTCATACTGGTGAGCGACCATTTGATTGCAATGAGTGTGGGAAAAACTTCAGCCTGAAGCATAATCTAATCACCCACCAGAGGAGCCACACTGGAGAAAAACCGTATAAGTGTATGAAATGTGGTAAGCATTTCAGTCGGAAGGAGACTATGATGGCACACCAGAGAACACACATAGGTCAGATACAACTGATCTCTTCATGTAATCAAGTGGAGGGCACTATAGCCATTGAAAAGATACCCAAAGAAGAAAAAACATCTGTTGATGAGAAGTGTGTTCATGACCCCAATGTCAATGATCTTCCGGTACTGCAGGGAAATGCTCCTTTAGGTGTGACGTTATATTCTTGTGCTCAATGTAAAAAGACCTTTCACCACCAACAGAGTTTTATAAAACACTACAGAATTCACACAGGTGAGAGACCATTCCTCTGTATGACATGTGGAAAAAGCTTTGTACAGGAACAGAACCTCACCAAGCACCAGCAAGTTCATACAGGAGAGACGCCCTTCTCATGCAATGTATGCGGAAAAAGTTTCAGTCTAAAGCACAATCTGATGACTCATCAGAAATTCCACACTGGTGAGCAACCTTATGTCTGTGAGGAATGTGGCCAGGGCTTCAGCTGTAAAGAAAATTTCACAGCCCATCAGAGAATTCACATGGCACAGAAACATTTTAAGGTTACGATAAGTAGCGAGAGTAAAGTTAATAGTTTGGAAAATGTAACTACAAACAAACAGCATCGCCAGGATGACAAAATTACAATGATTTCTACAAGCGGGCAGAGTTTGAATGATGAGAGTATGCCCTCAAGACCATCAAACCTGTGCTCTGGTATTGAGCCCTATAAATGTTCTGTTTGTAGCAAAAGTTTTAGTCACAAGCACAGTCTAATGAACCATCTTCGAATTCACTCTGGGGAGAGGCCCTACCCTTGCTCAGAATGTGGGAAAAGTTTCATCCAGAAACAGCATCTTACCAAGCACTTGAGACTTCATACTGGCGAGAGACCGTTTGCTTGTAATGTGTGCCATAAAAGCTTCAGCCTGAAACACAATCTTATAACCCACCAAAGAATCCACACAGGTGAAAAACCCTTCTGGTGCATGGACTGTGGGCGAAGGTTCAATCGCAAGGGGACCCTGAAAGCACACCAGAGACTCCACACAGAGCAGAAGTCTTTCAGAGCTGCTTTTAGTCATAAGATCAAAGTATTGAGCACTGAAAAAAGTATCCAAGAAGAGATATCACAGACAGTTCATTCTTATAGAAAACCTTGTAATCTTAAACATATTGCAAGACAAACAAAAATTATTTCAGGTGAAAGGAGGCACAGTTGTTCTGTATGTAACAAGAAATTCACCCACAAACACATTCTGATAAACCACCTTCGCATCCACTCAGGGGAGAGGCCATTCCCATGTTCTGAGTGTGGAAAGAGCTTTATCCAGAAACAGCATCTCAAAAAGCATCTTAGGCTCCACACTGGTGAACGACCATTTGCTTGCCAAGATTGTGGTAAAAGCTTCAGCTTGAAGCACAATCTTATGACCCATCAGCGAATCCATACAGGAGAAAAGCCATACCGATGCATTGATTGTGGTAGGCGTTTCAACCGTAAGAGAACACTCATGATTCATCAGAGAACACATATGAAACCAAGAAAGTTTTCAGCAGCTGCAAGTCGCAAAGAAGTACTGTTGGCTGAAGGATCTCTCCAAGAAGAAAAGTCAGATGTGCATGATGGAAAGGAGGTGAATATGAAGCACAAGAGAGTTAAAAAAACAAAACCGGGATTTCTGTCTGACAAGAGACCACCCTATTCATGCAGTGAATGTGGTAAGATCTTCATCAAGAAACGAAGCTTGATAAATCACCACAAGATCCACACAGGGGATAAACCATTTGCCTGTACTGAATGTGGAAGGAGTTTTATTCAGAGACAACATCTTTTAAAACACCAGAGAGTGCACACAGGAGAGAAACCATTCACATGTGACAAGTGTGGCAAACATTTTAGTCTTAAACATAATTTAATTACCCATCATAGAATCCACACAGGGGAGAAGCCCTTCCAATGCACAGACTGCAAGAGAAGCTTCAGTCGTAAGGAATCTTTAATTACGCATAAGAGAATTCATGTAGGTCAGAGTCCCCCCAATTCTACTTTCCATTCCAAAGGAGATAGCGTCTTACAAGGAAATGATCACAGAGAAGAGGAAAAGAGTACTATGTGTGAAAAGCCTGTGATCCTGCATTCAAAGACTCAATCAGATGAATGTCTCTATTATTGCAATTTTTGTGGCAAGAATTTCACTCACAAAAACAGTTTACTTAACCACCTTCGGATCCATTCTGGTGAGAGGCCATTTGCTTGCACTGAGTGTGGAAAACGCTTCATCCAGAAGCAGCATCTCACTAAGCACTTAAGACTCCATACAGGGGAACGACCATTTGCCTGTAATGACTGTGGGAAAAGCTTCAGTTTAAAGCACAATCTAAAAACTCATCAGAGAATTCATACCGGGGAGAAGCCGTTCTGGTGTACAGACTGTGGCAGAAGGTTCAATCGCAAGGGAACTCTTCTAGCACATCAACGAATCCACCTAAGTGAAAAAACAATGAATCCTACTTTAATTCCTAACGACAGTGTCATTAAAATAGAAATAATCAAAGAGGAAGAGCAAACAGTTCCAATTATGGAGTGGGATAAAATATCTGACAGCACAAATGTTACCCACAGTAATAAAAGAGCTTCATCTGAAAGGAGACCACATAAATGTACTGAATGTGGGAAGATCTTCACTCATAAACACAGTCTTACAAACCACCTGAGGATTCACACAGAAGAGAGACCGTTTACCTGCATGATATGTGGGAGCAGCTTTATCCAGAAGCAACATCTTGCAAAGCACCTGAAACTCCACACGGGGGATAGGCCCTTTAATTGCTCTGAATGCGGTAAGTGCTTCAGCCTGAAACATAATCTGCTGACTCACCAAAAAATCCACACTGGAGAACGGCCCTTTTTGTGCAGTGATTGTGGCAAAGGCTTTAGCAGGAAGAGTACTCTCATCACACACCAAAAGACCCACATTATGAAATGAACATTCCCATCTTTGGCTAGTCACAGTGGAAATGCCACTTTTGACAAGTCCGTTAAAAGAGAACCCAATTCCATCTTGTAAATCCAATCAAGCAGTGCTTTCCGTTAAGGAGGTGACACATGGACATACCTACAGAATGAGTTCAGATCCCCGGTCAGTATCCCGCTGTGGATGTACATCAAATCGTACTTTGAAAGATCTGTACCGAATTAGACTTATTAAAACCCTCTTCAAGCCAACTACCCGGTCATGTAGTTGCAAATGTACACATGGCTTAAGAGGCCAAGAAAAACACAATTGAGAAGAGCAGTTACAACACAGAGTGTGTTTGCCTTAGTCCCTAGGTTTGGCATGTGTACGAAGTACTGTGAAGACAAGAGAGTGCACTATTGAATGCTAAGATCTCCCAAACATAGGTTATACAGTGCATGAGGTGTGCATGCAATACCCACTGGTATTTGGTAGCTTGTTTAACATCTTTTCATAATTCATGAAGAAACTGTGCACTAGTTGCAGAAATTTTGGAAGACAGGAAGGACAAATGGCAACACTAGTCAGTCGCATCAATAGTGCAAGATATAGTCAGCTGTGGAGTTTAAGAAGAGCAAAATATTACAGTTGAAAAGTGCACTGGCAATTAGAACAGTAAAATAATATATTATTGTGATACCTGTAATTCACTTGTTTTTTCTGACTCCGGAATGATCTTCAGTTTTGCACATGTATGCAAAACATACCACCTTTGAAAACCTAACCTCAACGACCTTGGTTATTGTTCAAGCACAAAAGACTTCATTTCACGTTCAATGTAAAGAGTTTGCATCAGTGGCATTTCAAAGATTAAGCCTGATGGAGAACTATTACAGACATACTTATTTTTGACTTTTCTACATTGTTGCTGTTGTGTGTAGCTTTAGAATGATGGCTATATGATGTTTTACATACTGTAGGAAAGAGTGATCAGTATTCATTGCTTCAAGTACTCCTCTAATATTTTTCAGCTTTAGTTATTTTCACAGCAAATGCATCTCAGTTAATTTGCTCAGCCATTGAGAGAATTGTAAATTTCAGTTGGGTGTTTTATCAAATGTTATTTATG
The DNA here is from genome assembly GCF_964204655.1 of Triturus cristatus. NCBI lineage: Eukaryota > Metazoa > Chordata > Amphibia > Caudata > Salamandridae > Triturus > Triturus cristatus. Next base: position 636,279,372 of record NC_140593.1, read on the forward strand.
GAAATCTGTAGACATTGCGGGACGCCTAATATTTTGTGCATAAAATAACCTTGGTGTGGTTATCCAAGTGAAGTTAGTAGACATAAGGATCAAAACGTTTGGGAATTTGCATTTGTTTCATGCAAAAAAGAGTAAGAACTTAAGTGAATGAGTGGGGGTATAGAGGAACCAAATTACTTTGTAGCACTAGTTCATTTGCCGGCTAACTGTTCCTTATTTGATAAAAGGCAGTATTAAAATCCTATGTCTGGTTTATTCAAAGCTCTTCCAGGTTTGACAGTTCTTCCTTAGAATCAGAACATGCAACATCTGGCAGCTTTATGGGTATTATAAAACTTGGCCGGATCCTTAAAACTGTGTCTGAAAACTCCTATATTGAAACCCTAATTTCACAATCTAACAATTTCATAAAACAAAACCACTCTGTGGAATTATTAGTTACTGTAGAATGTGAAAAGGAAATAATGGAAGGTTATCAAACAGGAAAATCGATCCTCTCAAGACTTGGAGATTGAAGGCCATTTGGAAAAATACTTGAAAGGTAGACACTAAATGCAAGGCTGAAGGAGCAAATGCTGGAACACTGCTTTCCAACAAATAGGGAACATTTCAAGATAAATTGGTATCAGGGCATGGGTGGTACATTGAGTAATTGGACATATAAAATTATTATTTTTTCTTTTGTGCCCATGCACATAGCTTGGCAGGAAGTCCAACACAGTGTGACATGTCTGTATTTGGGCACCAGTGTAATCCTTGAAGTGCTTGGAAAAGGTATTGCTTGCTTTCAGGATACTGCATTTTTTCCACTTGAAATAATTAAGCAGACCTCTACAGTCCACATATGTGTCTTCTAAAGCACACAAAACTAAGGCTGTTCTTCTTTCCCCACCAAGTGGAGTGTTCTTCACTTCATTTTCGCAAATTAGGGAATTCCTTTGACTCTGCACTCCAGCCATATTCCATACGAGCGCAGAGTGAAAGCAGCCCTCAGGGGGCCCACTGACAGTGCGCCATTTAAAAGGTGGCGCACTGTTAGTGCGCCTCCTCACAGCAGACCTCTGCAGGGGGTTAAGGGGACCCCATGGACCCTGCTTACCACCCACATTATTCTTGTTGGTTCACCTCCAGGAGTACCACTGCGCCGTATCAAATCACTTTGTAGGCACTAATAAATGTTTTTTGCACCTCACCACGTCATTAAGAGGAGGTTTTCACGAGAATGAATTGTTATGTCAATTTATTGTATTGATTGTATTCTCATTCTTCCTTCAGGTTGGTCTACTTCTTATTAAGGTACCTCACTATTAGGTTTCTAGATGTCTGTTGGACCAACAACGGGAATGTACTAGTGGTCTGACTACAGTGTAGATAGAACATTTATTTACGATCTTGAAGAATTGCCGCATGATCAGATTGACACTTCCAGGCAAGAACATGTCGACCTCATAGCCACCATTGGACATTATTCCCTAAGTGGCCCCTATTATTAGTTTTTAAAATCAGTCTTGACCCTGTGCCCAATGGGAACAGTGCATCCCGAACTGCCAGGCCAGGACCTCCCTGGACTGGAAACAAGCATCCTAGAACCGGTTTCGGGGTTTCACCCCTCTTCAGCCAGGATAGCTTGATTCCAGTGGCATGGAGAGCACAGGACTCACGTCTGAGCATACCTGTCTCACTCGGGGTGACAAATGCAAACAGAACTATTGATGGACAGAATGCAGAACAATGTCATACATTCACCCCAGTACAGAGATCTGGGCCTAAATTCATTGTTTGTTTGCTCACCATGCCATTCCAGTTTGGACCCAGCCATATGCAAATCAGTCTTGACCCTGTGCCTGAAACCAGTCCCAGGATGCTTGTTTCCGGTCCAGGGAAAACATGGCTTGGCAGTTTGGGCTGGACTGTTCCCATGAGGCACAGGGTCAGACTGATTTGCATATGGCCATGTCTGAACTGGGGTGGTGGAGTGAGCTAAAGAATGATGATGGATTAAACCCAGATCAGTTAACTGGGGGTGAGTGTTTGATTTGCTCAAACGCTCCGTCCATCATCCCCTTTGGTATCGCTTTGTTCGCCCTAAGTTGGCAGGGTATGCCCAGACGTGGGTCCCTTGCTCACTTTGCCACTGGATTCAAGATAGCCTGGCTGATGAGGGTTATGAACCCGAAACCGGTCCCAGGATGCTTGTTTCCGGTCCAGGGAAGACATGCTTGGCAGTTCGGGCTGGACTGTTCCCATGAGGAACAGGGTCAGACTGATTTGCATATGGCCATGTCTGAACTGTGGTGGTGGAGTGAGCTAAAGAATGATGATGGATTAAACCCAGATCAGTTGACTGGGGGTGAGTGTTTGATTTGCTCAAATGCTCCGTCTATCATCCCCTTTGATATCGCTTTGTGAGGCATTGCAGCGCTGGCCTGACGAGGAGCATGCCCTATGATGAAGCATGACACCCAATTTGGGTGTGTGAGGGCCCCACTTCCCGAGTAGCGATTCTCCCTGTGTCTACTTTTGGATCAGGACTCGACCTTCCTACACCTCCTCTCCCTTGTCTAGGAACAGCATACTCCTTTTGATACTACTGTTCAAATGGGGGGCATGTGTGCTGGACCTCTAACAAACTCCCTCAGTCCCTCCTTTGTTAATATACTCAGCACAGTCTGCAGCCTTGGGACTTGTAGTAGTAAGGAATAACCTCTTGGTTTTTCATCTACCCTACACTCCTGGGACTACTAAAGCCAGTGTTTTACCTTGCTCTCCCTCCCTCCTGATCCTTCCAGATATCCCAACGAGTGAACCCTGAGGGATCCTCATGGAGGACTATCAAGAACTCCGTTTTGGCAACGATATGAAGGCAGAAATTCTTAGGGCATCCTCCTTACTGGTTGCCGACAGCAGGACTAGCACAGGCACTACTACCGGAGATGGGCAAACACAGCGATGAAAAAGGAATGGGTGAAGATCACGCTCCATGGAGCTATTATGACGGAATACCTGAGGGCTAATATTGCACGAGTGGCCTAATAGTGAACAACTTTCCACGGCTATTCCTGGAAGATGCAATGCTTAAAAAAGAATGGTCCCTGGTAGCATGGAAGTGCACCAGGGATTGGCTGAAATTGATCATCAACACAGAAAAACGCCTGGCTGATGCACTAATGATCAAAATACAAATTTCAGAAGGAGCCCTGAAAACAAGCATCCAGATAACAACCTTCAAAAACAAACAAGCTGAGATTAATAACGACCTCTCAGAACACAAGGAGTATCTGATGAAACAGAAAATAACGAAACTCCAAAAAGACATCACCGGGGGCGTGTCCAAGATGGCAGCGGAGTAAGACGTGTTTTCAGTCCCTCCGCCGCCGTGATTGCAATAGCTTTGATTAAGAGCCTTCCCTTGCCCTGTCGGGGGCCCTCAGGCTAGCGCTGTCCCCCTGACTGCTCTGGAGACGGTCTGCTGGCGGAGCCGATCCCGTGGGCCGAACGGAGCCCTCCCGGCAGCTTTGGGGCCTGTAGCGTGGCCAAGCATTGGAAGCCGGGCGCCTCGCGTGGAGGCACGGCTGGGGGCGGAGCCTTCTGCGGCGCCAGTGCTGCTGGCTGCGGAGCGGCGGTCGGGTCCCGCCGGCGAAGTCCTGACGATCCCCCCGGTGCGGAGCGCATTGCCGGACCTGCGGGTGGCCGGACAGAGAGCAGAGTGCCGCGTCGCAGCGGAGGTGAGCCTGGGGTGCCGCATTGGCGGCTGGAGGCCTGGACCTCGAGTGGACCCGTGGCTTCGGTGGAGCTGCACCCGAAGAGCTCCTGGCTGGATTTGCGTGGCCGTGGTGTGGTGCCCCTGCATGGGAGTCCAGCGCGGGGTCTATCCTTGACCCTTACCCCCGCTCTGGAGAGGAGCGCCTGGAGGCCGGCGTGCTCGGGCTGGGCGGGGGTGCTGGTCTGCGGAGCTGTGGCGCCCATGCCGAGGGGTGCAACCTGTGCTGCGGCGTGGATCCCTGGGGTCCTGGACTTGATCGGTCTCGTGGTGGGCCAGCGCTGGTGATTTGGTGGGAACTTTCGCTACGCACGGCCCCCGTGGAGTGCCCTGACGTGCTGATGCACCGGCCGAGCCGGAGTGATTGCCACTGAAGTGGGCCCTGCTACATCGCTTGGGCCGGGACTAGCGCCTGCCGGGGAGCTCCTGCCTCTTTCCCTCCCTCCCCCCACCCCCCCCCCCCCCGGTTGGACTTTCGCTGGGCCCGGGGCCTCTTGGGGGCCGAGTGTGGGGCAACGCGACCGCGGCGGCTCACGGAGGGGGGAGTCTGGACGCCTCTGCCACTGCCACTGTGGACTTGAATACGACCGGAGGGACGAGCGTTCCCCACCTGGGCTACGACTGACGGCGTCGCCTGCCTGCCCGCCTTGCCGCCGGGGGCCTGCGGAGCCGGGACTTCTGTGCAGGGCAGACATTGGCCTGGTCGGCGGCGGGGGACTCAGGTCGAGATGTCGAATAGGCCCCGTAAGGAAAAATCGGGCAAAGGGGGGCGCCGCCGACGACGCCCCCGGGTACCAGTGCTTCCCCCCAGCGGAAGGACGATGACGCGCCGGCCACCAAGGCCTTCATGTTGGAGCTATTTTCCGCCATCAAGGAAGACATCTCGAATCTCCGCTCCCAGCTCGCCGCGGACCTCAGAGACGTGCGACGAGAAGTGGATGGCATTGGTGAGCACGTGGCGACGCTGGAAGAGCATGATCTTGGTGTGGCGGGGGATGTCCATCCGCTCCAAGAGGATGTCCTCCGACTAACGGAGCAGAACTTGGATCTCCAGGCCCATGCAGAAGACCTGGAAAACCGGTCTCGGCGAAACAACATCCTATCCGAGCGGTGCCATGGGAGGGCGAGGCTGGAGATCTCCATGGGTATGTGGAGGCCCCTTTCTTGCAAATCCTGGGGGACGATGACCTCCACGAAGTTAGGATGGACAGGGTCCATAGAGTGGGCCTACCGAGGGGCTCCGGGGCCCCCCTCCGGACATTCTGGTCTGCGTCAATGATTTCCAACTCAAGGAACGTATTCTTAAGAAGGCGTGGTCCATGGCTGACCTGTTATTCAGGAATCACCGTCCCCAGCTCTTCCAAGATCTGGCAGCCTCTACGCTGCAGAAGCGCCGCGACTTCCGGCCTGTGACGGCCTTTCTGCGCGCTCAAGATGTGGCTTACTCCTGGGGTCATCCCTTCCGACTCCTCTTCAGGTGGCAAAACAGGCTGGTCCAAGTTCGATCATTGCAGGCTGCCAAGGATCTCCTGGGGCTGGCTGATGCTGCGGATTCTGCCGGGGGGGGGGGGGCGCTCACTATCACGACGAAGACGGCGCTCTTCCTCCTTTCACAGAGTTGGGCGACTGGCGGCACAGAATGGGCCGAACACCGCGGCCAGCCAGCAGGAAAGAGATGGAGCTGTGGCCTCTGTAGTGACTGTGACGGTGTCATCGCCGCGGGACAGCTCTTCAGCGGCTTGATGGTAGAGGGAAGGCTGTTTGGTGGCGGGGGGACGCCTCCCTCCTGTTCAGGTACCGTGGGTAACTATGTACTTTGGGGGAAGACACCCCGGTCTGGAGAGCGGGTGGGACGCCACCCACTGCCTGCGATCCCGCTCTCCGAGGGTCTCAACGTCAGCCCTCTTGGTTGCACTGTTTTCTCTTTTGACTTTCTTTAAGTGGGGGTGGATGGCTCCTTTGTTTGGTGTTTATGGGGTTCTGTTGAGTTTTTGGGAAGGGGATCTTGGGGATGGGGAGGGGGGGCGGTGAGGTGGCTGGGTGGGTGTGGGGTGGGGAGGGTCCAGTGGTGGTAGCATGGAGTGGCTGCGAGGACGGCTTTGTGGGCTGCGCCCAGTGGGGGTTCTGGGGAGGAGACCTGAGAGGGTAGAGGGGGTCACCCGTGACTGGCAGGGAGGGAGTGACGCTTGCTTTAGAGGGGACCCTGGTCCTGGGAGGTATGGGGGAGGAGGGAGGTGCTGCTCTAAGGGCCGCTGCCCTGGCTGTGTGGGGGCTGACGGTCGCCTTCGGAGAGAGGGTTTAGGGTGGTCGACGAGCTGTGGTCCGGGGGTGCGGTGTGGGCTCACTTCTGACGCGGCCTTTCTAGACGGGTTGGGTCCCGGGGACGGGAGCGGTGCTTGGTCTGTGACTGACTTGAGAGAGCTGAGAGTTGGGAGAAGTGAAGAATGCCTGTTACCCTAGGCACTTGGAATGTGAAGGGGTTGAATTCGCCTCAGAGGCGCCAAAAGGTTTGGAAGTATGTCCTTGACCATCACCTAGATGTGGTGGGTCTCCAGGAGACCCACCTGGCTCGGCGAGATGAGGCCCGGCTGAAGCATAAGCGGTTCCCCCTTATATATAAGTCTTCAGCGGTCTCTAAACATAGGGGGGTAGCTCTGCTGTTCCGCTCGACTCTCCACTTCCAGCCCTTGGGAGTTTGAAGCGACAGGGAGGGTAGATGGCTCCTGGTTAAGGGGGTGCTACGTGGGAGGACTTGCTCCTTCCTTGTGCTGTACGCTCCCAACATGGGGCAAAATAGATTCCTCTTGAACTTATTGCGAACGGTAGAGGACTTTGTAGAGGGGGCGCTCTTCGTTATGGGGGACATCAATCTAGTTTGGGATCCGGACTTGGACTGCTCCCACTGCCGAAGAGCTGAGACTGGTGTCTTCTCTGCTGAGCTGCTGAGTTGCGCCGGCGGATCGAGGAACTGGGGTTGCTAGATGGGTGGCGCTCCTTGCGCCCCCTCTCTCGTGACTACACTTTCTCCTCTCATGTCCACCAATCGTACTCCCGCCTAGACCATATTTTTTACAGCCAATCCCTCCGGGGATCCGTGAGTGAGGCCCGGATTTTTCCCCTCTCTGTCTCTGACCATAGCCTGTTTGCCCTGGGGCTGCAGTGGGCGCCGGTGGGGGAGGTTCCGCGCAGGTGGTACTTTCCGGCCTCCCTGGTGAGGGACGATTCTTCTTGCAAGGAGCTCCGGGTGGCGATTCGGGACTTTTTTTACCTTAACCCGGTGCAAGACACATCTGTTTTCACTACCTGGGATGCCTTTAAGGCATCCGTGAGGGGTAGTTGCATAGCTATTAATGCGGCACTTAATAGATTACGGAGAACGGAACGCGAGGCTTTAGAGGCGGAACTAGCGGTGCTGGAGCGTATGCATAAGGATCAACCTTCCAAACAAACGTGGCGCCCTCTCACTGCTCTCCGGGGCAAGTTACGGGCTCACTACAACAATAGGTTGGAGTTTACCCTCCTGAAGCTCCGTCATCTCTCCTATGCTCAGGGGAACAAAGTAGGAAAACACTTTGCCCGCCAGCTGCGTCGTAAGCGTGAACGGGATTACATTGGAGGTATTCGGGACGCAACGGGTGCGCTACAGCACTGCGATGCGGCCAAGGCTGCACGCTTTGGCGAGTTTTATGCGGCGCTATACGCGGGGGACTCCCTGGATCCCGCTGCCCAGGGAGACTACCTGCGTGCTTTCCCTCTCCCTCAGGTATCTGCGGTCTGGAATGAGCTGCTCTCCGCTCCCATCACTGGGGAGGAGGTGTTGGGGGCCATCAAGGCCCTGAAGCCTCACAAGGCGCCAGGGGCGGACGGATTTACGGCCCTCTTCTATCAAACCTTTGCCGCTGACATCAGTGATTTCTTAGTCCATCTGTTTAATGCAATGGCTGAGTCGGGGGTTTCCTCGGCCTCTATGGCGGAGGCAGTCATTTCAGTCATCCCTAAGCCCGGTAAAGACCTCGCTGTCTGTTCCTCGTACAGGCCGATCGCCCTGCTCTAACTCTACTCTTCCATCCTTGCGTCCTGCCTGCAGGACCTGATGCCAGTGCTAATCCACCCGGATCAATCGGGGTTCATTAAGGGGCGACAAACCCATGACAACATTCGGAGGGTGATTCACCTCATCGAGAAGGCCAACCGCTTTAACATTCCGGCTATATTACTAGGCCTGGATGCCGAGACGGCGTTTGATCGGGTGGACTGGCAGTTCCTCTTCCGTACCTTGGAAGCGTTTGGGTTCTCGGACAGATTCCTCACCATGCTTCGGGCCAACTATAACGAGCCCCGTTCACGTGTCGCGGTCAATGGCTACTTCTCACCTTTCTTCCCGTACACGCGGGGCACGAGGCAGGGGTGTCCACTCTCTCCCTTGCTGTTCGCTCTGAGTATTGAGCCATTGGCGCTGGCGATACGGGAACACCCGGACATTCGAGGAATACCCTTTACGGGCGAACAGCATAAGATCTCCTTGTTCGCGGACGACGTCTTGCTTTCGCTTGCGGACCCAGCGCAATCTCTCCCCCACGTGCAAATGGCACTGGCGAGTTTTGAAGCGGTGGCGGGTTTTAAGGTGAATTATGACAAATCTTACACCCTTAATCTCACACTCTCGCCGGGTGAGGTGGACCGCCTCCGACCGATCTCGCCCCTGCCTTGGACACACTCCTCACTACTGTATTTGGGTGTGCACTTGACTCCCACGGTGGGGAAACTATATTCGGCCAACTTCCCCCCTCTTCTGGCAGCGCTACGGGCTGATTTGGACCGCTGGAAGCCGTTGTTCATCTCCTGGCTGGGTAGGATACATGCGATTAAAATGACGCTCTTGCCTAAGCTTTTATACCTAATCCAGGCACTCCCGATTGTCTTGGACACTGATTTTTTTCGCCGCGTAAAGTCTCTAATGCTCCGATTCATATGGCCGGGGGGGCGAGCTAGATTTTCTTTTGCAACTCTCCGACGCCCTCGGGGAGAGGGAGGGGTGGGCCTCCCGGATTTGCTCCTCTACTATAAAGCTGCGCAGTTGCGGGTCTTGGTGGAGTGGACCCAGCCGCTCTCAGAGAAGCACTGGCTCCACATGGACAGGAGTGTGGCGGGGCGTACGATGTGGGACCTGGTATGGAAACCCAAGGGGGACCGGCCCCAGAATGCGTACATCAGCACGCCTACCGGCACCACCCTTAAGGTCTGGGATTCGGTTTCCGGGGATGAGCGCTGGACTACGTTCCCGTCACCTTTTACTCCCATACATTTCAACCCGGCCTTCCCGCCGGCGCTACAAGAGGGTCCATTTGACGCACGGAGAAGCGGGGGCTGTCTCGCCCTTACGTATTTGTTCCATGGCTCCGCCCCGCTCACCTTTGACAATTGTGGTCGGGATTATGGGGTTCCTCAGACAGAGCGGTTCCGCCACGCCCAACTGTTGCACTGGGCTTTGTCCCCACCGGTCCGTGAGGCGGCAATTAGGCCGCCCACCCCTTTTGAGGCCTTCCTCTCACGCGCCTCGACGATGCGCTTTACCATCGCCTTTATATATGGCCATCTCTTAGCCACCGTTCTTTCGCCGAGGCCGCGCTATATGGGCTTCTGGGAGGACGTCCTGGGGAGGGCTGTGGCGGATGAAGAATGGTCCCATCTGTGGCGTGATTTGACCAGCCACAATCATTCAGTGGAGCTGCGCGAGGCACACCTCAAGACTATGATGGACTGGTACCTCTCTCCCGCCAAACTGCACCGCATTTTTCCTGCCTCATCGGACAGGTGTTGGAGGGGCTGTGGCTTCTTGGGGGACTTCCGCCATATTTGGTGGGATTGCCCGGTCATCCGCCCCTACTGGCAGGAGATCCTGTCCCATATTAAAGAGATCCTGGGTTATCCCATCGCGGATTCTGTAGCTTCTGTGTTACTGGGCCTCCGGGATCCCCTCCTCGAACACCAGACACGCGCGGATAAAAAGATTATTTGGCTGTGCATAGGGGCGGCTAAGATCACTCTGGCGGCAGCTTGGAAAAAGAAGGAAGCCCCGGCGATTTCTTTGTGACATGCGAGGTTGTGGAAATTGTTGAGCATGGAACGGATGGCTGATGTCTTTCTGGGGTCCTTTAAGAATTTCAGTTTCCGCTGGGGTCCTCTAGTGCGCTCCCTCTCTAGGGGAATGCCGGCAGCGTTGTGTCCCTCTTCGATTCTAGCCCTTCACCTGTTCCAGGTGTAATTGTCGATTGGAGCTGCTCCCACGTATGACTGAGAGCTGCCACCACTGGAGGGAGGGTCTGGGAGGGTTGGGGAGGTTGCGGGGCGGGGGGCTTTCTCTTTTCTTCTGAGTTTAGTTTGGGCGAGGGCCGGCAGCAGAGGGGAGTGCTGGATCTTTCTCGAATGCCGAGCCTGGCTCGATACCATGGTCTTTTCAGGGGCATGTTGCGGGGCGGAAGCATAACCCTGTCATTGACATTTTCCTTGCTATATCGGTCCTAGTTTGGGGTGCTTACTAGCTGCATGGCGGAATGCCTGACATGGTTGATACACTGACTGCTGGGTTGGCTCCCGGGCCTCCCCTCCTAATATGCGTCCTCCTGCGAGGGAAGTTGTGCGGAATTGTCGCCTGTGTTTCCTTTCTGTGTTTTTTATTAATAAAGACATCTTTTTAAAAAAAGACATCACCAAATTTAGTAAAGAGAAGGTACATCCATACCTTAAAGAAAATTTAACACGCACGGGTGGTGATGTCTCATCTGATGAAAACCAATCATCAGGCAGAAGGAATTCGGCTAACAGCAATTCGAGTAATGACAGCTGGGGCAGCAACATCAGCTACAATAATAAGACAGGTCAACGCGCTCCTCTCTATGGATATGGAGGCCCACCGTTTCAGGGCCCCTTAATTTGGCAGTACCCTATGTTTCCACAAGCACCCACACAACCTTTGTTAGACAGAGGATGGGGCAGAGGAAGAGGGCGCAGAAGAGGAAACAAACGTGTGCAGGGGAAAGACCCACCGAATCAACCTGTATAGACTCAGAGTCAGGAGGGTGCCAAAGCATCTTCGGAAGTGATTGACTCCACAACGGATCTTTCCTCTATTGCTTTCAGACAAATGGCTGGTGCTGCAGTCCTTCGTAGACAGGGCTGTCTTAGGGCGACGTCTTTCCGCCCGAGGTTCAATCAAAGGTGTTGGACATGCCCTTTGATGGGAAAAAGCTATTCGGGAAGTATGTAGATAACGAACTGCAAGGCATTAAGAAGGATACGGAAACTGCACGTTCCTTGGGCACTTTACAGCAGAGGCGTTTTCAGTCCTTTCGTGGAGGTAGAGGAAAAGGTCAATTTCAGCAAAGACCATCTTATCAATCGTACAGATATCAGCCATACGGTCAGAGTTACATTTCGCAATATGGAGGGGCAGCAACAGGAGCACTTTCGTTCCTCCAACATGTCTTATTATTAGCAATCAGCTAGACGCAAGTCTGCAGGACGAAGGAAATTACAGGATTCCTCAAGACGTCAGTGACGTTTATCACCCGCCAGCCACCTTTTAGATCTCAGCACCTTTGGTCTCATCGGCTCTCTCCATTTCTAAATCAATGGCAAACCATCACAAAGGACAAATGGGTGCTGCACATTATCCAACACGGCCACACCTTGGAATTTGTCCGCAAACCTCTTCGAACTCCGCCCCCAAGAAAAATGCATCACCCACATTTGTCAGCATTACAACAGGAAATTTCGGCTCTACTAATGAAGGGGCGATAGAAAGAGTGGCATGCTTCATCATATGGGACCTCCTCTTAACCGCACCTGGTGCAGTTAAAGAGCTACAACTCCTTTGCTAGTGTCAAAAGAAGGAGGAGCTTGTGGATGTTTTGAAATATGTCTACAGAGGTAAAGTTCTCCTAACCCTTGATGAAGCTACCTAGGGTGTGATATGACTGAGTGTAAAAGGTGTGCAGTGTGTACAAGCAGTGTATTAAAATTGACTACCTAGAGAAAAATATTTTATTCAATATCTATAGGTGTCAATGAATAAAACCAGAGAGCGTGTGCATAGGAAAACTATAGGCACACTAGTAGCGGACATGGTCAACATGTTTCAGCCAATGATGATCTGACATTGTGATCAATGCTTTCTTCAGGACCAGAAATAGTACTACTGCATCAATAATGTATATAAAGTGCAAAAAGTCAAATTGAACGATACAACCTACAGATGTACCTGCTGATTAGAAAGTGAGCAAAACTGTAGAGATACACAGAGAACCCCTGTTAAAAGAAAAAGAAAAAACAGGAGAACAAATCAAAGTCACAAAAATGCATTGAAAACATGGCCCTCAATTGTATCTAACAACTTAGAAAATCACCAGTTGTCATGAAGAAAACACACACAGGCTTTCTTACCCGCATATAGTCTAGGATATATTCCTACGCTCCTGGTAACGACTCAGGGCGTGAGACAGCCCTCTAAACAAAATAAAACACAAAAAAGGAAAACTAAAATCGGGAAGAAGCCAGCTTGAAAAGCCTCATTCCTATTTGTGGCATAAACAATTAAAGGCACTCAAAGGCAAGACAGTCGCAGATCGAGTAAGCAAACCAGCAAATGTCGGCTGCATAAAGTACCTAAAACAACCTTAAACAGACTGACTTGTGTGAACACCTTTAGCACTCAATCGAATCAAATTCAAAAGATCATACGTAAACATTGGCGGATTTTGAATGTTGGCCTTGTCCAACTGCCACCGCCACTGTTTTCGTTTAAAAGAAGTGCTAACTTACGTGATACCCTAGTGCACACACGCCCTAGAAACACAGCAGCCGTACCACTGAACACGCTGTGGCAACTGCCACCTGTCCAAGGGCATTTTGCACGAGGTAGTTGCGCTGTGTGTCCACAAACAAAACACACCACCGAGATCAACATCGGTACTTGTAAACCTCGGCGTCAAACTAAACACATAAACTGTAATAGTGAAAAGGTTATTTATCTTATCACTTGCCCCTGCAACAAGAGATATGTGGGGATGACGAGGAGGAAAGTCAAGCTTAGAATTATGGAACATAAGAGTACCATCAGATGCAGGAAACAATCTACTCGCTTGACTAACCATTTTGTCGAGTTTAACCATAAACCTGATGAAATCTCTTGGATTATTTTGGAACAACCGTTTATTCCCCCGCATGTTACGGATGTATCAACCTTTTTGTTTAAAAAAGAACAGCGTTGGGTGTTTAAACTACACAGTGATAAATTGGGGCTAAATGATGCCATTCCTTGGATTTCTCTACGCTAATTTAACTTGGCTACTATGTTTTGCAGTCATATCTACGATCTGACTCCCACACACTCAGAAACATTGGCGGATCAATGTTATTAAGAGGCTTTGCAGTCTCAAGTCACCCAGTTATTGTTTACAACTATGGACTTGTGCCAACTGACTGATAGCCGGGTTGGTTTCACTCTTTCACGCTTCCTTTTGTGTTATAGTGACTCGCTGACATACTGTGATTGGTCTCGAGGAATGTGATTTCTCCCCCCCCCCCCTTTGATCTTTGTTACCAATGAATATTTTTTCATTATTCATTCTTTCTATTTAAAGTAGGAAACTCACATAAAGACTTTGTGGCTAATTTATCTATAGCGTTTATTTCAGCATGGACGCACAGTAATACTTGCACACTCACATCTGTGTTTTCATATCCATATACGCCGTGCAACACCGATTCAGTCGTGTTACACAATTGTTGTGGGTAATTGCACAGTTATCAACAACGTGCGCCACAGATAATGTAGAGGTAATATTCTGGTAGATACACACTACATTTCCCAGAACATTCAAGTTTGTCCCAGTGCAGGCTCCGTAGTTTGAAGCTACTGCACTACCATCACATGACGAGTTCCGGGCTGATGCTTCGTCAGTTGATTGCCTGGATCTGTGGGGTTTAAATATGCTCGCCTTGTTCTCCGCCGCTACCGCTCGGGACGATCAGGAAGACCGTCCAGGATAGCAACGGATAGGTAAGCGGGTGATTTATAATGAATGTATCTTTAAGAAGCCGACATTAGCTGGTTTGCTTACTCGATCTGCGACTGTCTTGCCTTTGATTGCCTTCCATCTTGCCTTCGAGTGCCTTCCATCTTTCCTTTATTATAACTTTGCTATACGGCACGATATGATCTCAATAGTTTTCTTTATATTGCCTGGGGCCGGTATACTTTAAACGCTATGTGTTGCCTGTATACGCTCAGCACTAGCTGCTCCACTCTTCTCGCTCTAGCAACAGTGATGATAGTTCTATGGCTCAGTTATTGACTGCACCTTGCTTTTTCAGTCACCGAGTATGAGTGCAATATACTCCATCTAATTTGAATTAACAACAGTGCTGACAATCTTTGAGTCTTATTTCAGCCTTAAGTATTCTTCTGCTTACCAGTCATGATGGTTATTTTTAGTACATGTTGTTTGTTTCTAATTGTTTATGCCACAAATAGTAATGAGGCTTTTCAAGCTGGCTTCTTCCCGATTTTAGTTTTCCTTTTTTGTGTTTTATTTTGTTTAGTGGGCTGTCTCACGCCCTGAGTCGTTACCAGGAGCGTAGGAATATATCCCAGACTATATGCGGGTAAGAAAGCCTGTGTGTGTTTTCTTCATGACAACTGGTGATTTTCTAAGTTGTTAGATACAATTGAGGGCCATGTTTTCAATGCATTTTTGTGACTTTGATTTGTTCTCCTGTTTTTTCTTTTTCTTTGAACAGGGGTTCTCTGTGTATCTCTACAGTTTTACTCACTTTCTAATCAGCAGGTACATCTGTAGGTTGTATCGTTCAATTTGACTTTTTGCACTTTATATATATTATTGATGCAGTAGTACTATTTCTGGTCCTGAAGAAAGCATTGATCACAATGTCAGATCATCATTGGCTGAAACATGTTGACCATGTCCGCTACTAGTGTGCCTATAGTTTTCCTATGCACACGCTCTCTGGTTTTATTCATTGACACCTATAGATATTGAATAAACATATTTTTCTCTAGGTAGTCCATTTTAATACACTGCCTATACACACTGCACACCTTTTACACTCAGTCATATCACACCCTAGGTAGCTTCATCAAGTGTTAGGAGAACTGTACCTCTGTAGACATATTTCAAAACATCCGCGAGCTCCTCCTTCTTTTGACACTAGCAAAGGAGTTGTAGCTCCTTAACTGCACCAGGTGCGGTTAAGAGGAGGTCCCATATGATGAAGCATGCCACTTCGGTGGGTGATGGGACTTTGTCCTCTTTATGAGGACTTTTCTTTGTACTTGTTGAGTTGTCTTCACTGGCTCTCGTTTGTGTTTTAATAGAGCCATGAATTTCTTTGTTGGTACAATTATAGTGATTAGGGGATTGTTTTCGTGTAGGTCTTTAAATTTCCCTCAGACCCCTTTATTGAAAAGTGTTTTTTGCGATAGAAAGAGTGCCTTCCAGACAACAAGTGAAGGGCTTTTACTCCCAATTCTTCTTATTTAGGAAAAAATGCGGGAAATGGAGGCAGGTCTTGGACCTCAGGCAGCTAAACAAATATATTAAAATACAATTGTTCAGAATTTTATCCCTTCAAGAGATTCTTTTATTAATAAACAAGGGAGATTTTCTAGCATCCCTCGATCTCATGGACGCATACTTCCACATCCTCATTCATGCAAAGCATCGCCAATTCTTAAGATTCGAGGTGGCTGGGGATCACTACCAGTTAAAAGTCTTACCATTCGGCCTTCGCTCAGCACCCAGAGTGTTTACGAAATGCATGGCTACCGTAGCAGCTTTTCTGAGAAGACAGGAACACCAGGTTTACCCCTACCTGGATGACTGGCTGTTGAAGGGTGCTATGTTCCCCTCTACCAAAGAATCCATGCAGGCCTGTCAGCGGCTCTTCATGGCGCTGGGGTTACAACTCAACATGGAGAAGTCACACTTAATTGCAAACCAGAAGCGTGTTTTTCTAGGAGTGCTCCTAGACACAAGGTCAATTAAGGCGTATCCCATTTCAGATAGGAATCTAAAAATTATGCGCTTAGCCTCACTTCTGCGCACAGAAAAGTCCACTTCTGTGAGAGTGTTAGTATACCGGCGGATACTTGCACACCTTTGAGGCATTTCGTGGGTGCATTCATTGTGGATTAATTCCAGTTCTCCTTATTATATATTTATTTTTCCCCGCTTGATCAGATTGGCCTTGCATTCAAGAACTGGCATTGGTTGATTCCCTATAATTGTTCCGAGCATTCGCTCGGCGGTCATCTCCGGCCGATTCCTTTGGACTCTCAAGCTTGCGACAAAATTAAATAAACCATCCAATTAAGATAGTGTTTTTTTCAATACCTTGCGCTAATATTATTCTACATGCGACACAGCACTCTTTCAACTAGGCCACCCAGGTCCTGATGATGATCCGAAATTAACAGGATCGAAACGTCGTAGACCCTTGTACATCAGCTTACATACGCCTTTGGCGCTTCTTGAGCTTTGGTTCTCCTCAAAAAATTGGAAATGACAATTTATGTATCGAAATGAATTTTTGTTTGAACCTTTTTATCCTGTATATATTTGTGTTATCCTTTGCGCCTATAGCTGTTGTTGTTCTTTCACGTTGTCACTTGTGCCGTCACTCCTGTACCACGAGCACAATGTACACTGTTCTTTAGGGTTGCCTTGACATTTATGTCTAACAGTGCTATTATAACTGTTTTGTATATAATACTTTTTGGTCTTCTTATAAATACATGATGCCCACGGGCACATTGAATAATAATTTTTGAAGCCTTGCGTTCTTTTCTTCTTTTTTTCGTAATATCTTGGATATACATATTTAATTAATTCTAATGAATCCAACTGAGATATTGTTGCATTTATATTGTGTTCACCCAGATCTCGGCTTGGTTTATGGGTTTTACTCCTGTGGTTTTTTCGATCTCATTCTCATAGCGCTGGCATGGCCGAGGCAGTTTTGAAACACAGAGCTTCTCCTGTGCTCGATTTCTCCGTACATTCGCTTCCTTCTACTGCCAAATCTACTGTCAATGAACAATGGCCAAATTATTCATCCTCAGATAAGGTCTCTAAGCTTGTCAGCCTGGAACCACACGACTGAATTTACAGATTTAAACATCACTCTGGATTGCAGGTCTATTCTACAATGAGCCAGAGCTCTTTCCAGTACCCAGTCATAATCGGCTAAATGGAAGAGATTTCGCCATTGGTTCGAGAGGATGAAACTGCATCCTTTATTTTCAGCTCCTGAACAGGTTTTGCCTTACTTTACTTAGCTCAATCAAAATTAGCTCCGTCGTCAATCAAGGTACACTTGGCAGCAGTTTCCAGGTTTCGCAGAAAGCCAGGTGAGCTTTCTTTGTGGTCAACAAGAATTGTCAAGGAGTTTATGAGGGGTCTCTTCAGGGTTTTCCCACCCTTAAAGCGCCCTGCAGTTCCGTGGGAATTAAATACAGTACAGGCTCAGTTGATGAAATCGCCTTTCTAGCCCATTCATAAGGCTGATTTAAAATATGTTTCTTGGAAAAACCCTCTCCTTTTAGCCTTCACGTCAGCTAGAAGAATAAGTGAAATCCAGGCTTTCACAATTGCTGCGCCTTTCCTTCAATTCTCTCAGGATAAACTTTTCTTAAGGACAAATCCTCAATTAATTCCCAAGGTTCCAACCTCTTTTCACTTAAATGAACCAGTTCTACTTTCCACGTATTTTGGGAACCCTTCCACCGCTGCAGAAAGAGCATTACGCTCTTTGGATGTGAAGCGCTGTATCAAGTTCCACATGCATAGAACTAAGACTTTTCGGAAGTCGGATCAATTATTTGTGTCCTTTACTTCACCACGGAAGGGTCAAGCCCTTTCAAGGAGCAGTATTGCATATTGGATTTCCTCTGAGATCATCTTCTGCCACAACAAGGCTGGAAAGCCTTTGTCTGCAAAAGTGTCTGCACACTCCACAAGGAAGATGGCAGCTTCTACAGATTTGTATGCTGGTGTGTCCTTTCCGGACATTTGTAAAGCGGCAACATGGTCCAATGTGCATACATTCACTAAGCATTACTGTTTGGACTTGGCATGGAAAGCGGATGCTGCAGTGGGCCAAGCTGTCCTGAGACATCTGTTTACTTAAGGTACAATCTTTCATATCTTTTAACTCTATTTGTTTATTATATTTGGTAACTACAGTTATTTACTACTTTAGGGTTTTCTTTGAATCATGATGCAGATGTATTAGTATATTTTTCAATATGTCTTGTTTATGGCATAAAAAAAAGGCCTTCGCCTAGATGCAGACTAACAGAATTATACTGCTATCTACTCTGATACAAGCATGTGAATCTATGAAAGATTCAATACTGGAGAAAAAACAAGTTACTTACCTGTACACTGTGGTTCTCCAGTATTGATATCTTTCATAGATTCACATGCGGCCCTCCCTCCTCCTCGTCTAGGCTTGCCACTTCTGATCTCATGTCATGTATTACCTTAGCCCACTTGTGCGCGAAATCTGAGGTCTGGTGGCTCTGACTGGGGAGATAAGGTTTAGGGCTGGTCTCTGATTGGTCGGAGTTTGGACCTACATAATGATGAGGATGACTCTAAAAGTTTTACTTTCCCTTTTGGGGATATCTATGTACTTCTATGGTACTTCTTTCCTAATTACCACAAGACTCCCACCATGACAACAGGAACGATACAAGCATGTGAATCTATGAAAGATATCAATACTGGAGAACTACAGTGTACAGGTAAGTAACTTGTTTTTTCTGCGCTGTGGCTTATACCGAGTGTTCGGTCCCTACACTAGGCCTGGCAGAGCCAGTGATAGAGCTCCCTCTTATGGCCTTTCTGGTGTGAGTCTGGTAACACCCAGGGATTCAGGCATGGGATACAGAGTTCAAAGCGGAGGAGAGAGAGCAGGTAATATTTGGTGGGCCTTAACCACGCAGTGCTGGTGATCCATTCTTGCTCCTTAACAGGAGCCAGTGAGCAATGCGCTTAACGAGAAAAGAAAGTAAGTCTGGCAGACATGATACAAAAGACCTGATGGTGGGATTAATCTTCAGTCTTACAGTTTGCGTCCTGGCAGCTCTGCAGTGAAGACAACCAAATCTGAGAGACTGAATCCAAAAGATGATTTCTTCAATCCGCATTGGGAAATGTCTGATGACAACAGCTGATGTAGTCACCGTAGAGGTTGGACTGACGCTGAGCGAGCAGACCCACTCAAAACCATTAATGCCTTTCACGCGGCCGAGCACATCACTCCCACAGTAAATCTGGTAGGGGAGACCCTGAAGGGTTTAGCACGGACAGTGCAGAATACAAAATTCGTGCAGAGCAACAGAAGAAAAATGCAGGTGCTGGACAAGCCTTTTGCAGAAACAAAGTGGTGATGGCATATATGGATGCTTTTAATATTGCTTCTTAGAGCTCATGTTGAAGCTTGAGGACTACGTAAAGTGATTATGCAACCTACAGAGAAGCATGGGGCATATTTTTACTAGTAAAGTGGTGAAGCGTGGCGTTAAGCCAAGAAAGCTAAGGACACACTCCGTCACTTTAGAAATGCAGGGGTGCACCATATTTACAACAATACAGTGCAGCCCAGCTTTTCCCCCTGCACTGGTGCTAAATTTAGCTGCCTAGCGCCAACGCAGGCACCCTTGCACCTGGCTTTTTGTAACTTCTGTATGTGCTGCTCAATGCAGCACACATAGAGTTTACAAAACGTCATTTTTTTCTAATGATTGTTTATGTGCAGGATGGGACACCTTCCTTCACATAAACAACCAATGGCCTTGCTGTTTCCATGTGTGCTGCACAAAACAGCACACATGGAAACAGCAAAAACGAGGAGAAATTAAATATTTCTCTTAATTTCGCCCCGTTAAGACCAAGTTTTCCCTGGTCTTAATTTTGGCGCTGCCCCATATTTACTCCACCCTTGTAAATATGGGGCAATGTCAAAATCAATGGGTGTTGCAGTGTAACACCCATAGCAACACCCATTGCCCTCCCCTTTCATGCTGAGTATAGCGTGAAAGGGTGCCTTATTTACAAGGCAGCGTTAGCTAGGTTAAGTGGCCTAATGCCTTTTAAAGAAGGCGAAGCCCCTATCGCCACCACAACGTACTGAAAAGTGACGAAGGGGCTTGTAAATAGGCCCCCGTATTTCTTAGAGTCGTCGATTTGCACTGGAGATTCTGTTGGAATTGGTTCAGGAGGTGTTGGATGAAGTCCTGGAAGAAGTGGCAGTTGTCCACAAATCAATTGGTGAAAAACATGCATTGGCATAGCCAATAGGTCTCATCTTTGGGGCCATATAAGTGATTACATTATCCTGGGTGCTGTACCGCCAGGGATTGAAGAGCTATACAATTATTACACACTGTGTCATGCAGTCTGATTCAGGAATACATGCTTGCCTTAGGCAACACTTACGGACACAAACACATAAAAATGCCCAATAACATACCTCAACTAAACCCATTGCCTTGCAATAATTGTGAATCGCAGTGTGGCACAGCTGTAAATTACGTAGATATTAGCTCCAATGCTAGGAAACAATGGAACTTTACTAGAAAATAATCAAGCTCACTCTCCACTGCTGCTCCGTGCCCCAACCATGTCTGAGGTTCGCGGCTAGAAAGACGTGCAGTACAATATATTAAAGTATCATGCTGGAACTACGCCCTCGTACCTTGTTGTAGTGGCAGCCTGGATGATCAACCGCTCTTAACATTGTAAAATTGCCGTGGCCGTAATCTGCAAGGAAAATTGAAAAAATATAAATGTGCAGGGATCATAGAAGTAGGGGAGGATGTAGGGGGCTTGGTAGTTAATTAAACAAGCATTGTCATAGCCAATAGGCCTCGCCTGTGGGACCTTATAGGTGTTTAGCCTTACAGCACATTACCCTGGTCCATGTAATGTTTAATTATGGTTTAGCAATAAGGAGATAGCAGTGAAATATACGAACAGGTACCTAGCATGCATTGCAATGCTGCATCATGTCCTGCTCATAAAAGGGAATGGTAATTAGGGTAACATTTCATATGGGGCAAACAGTCTTCCTGGATGTTGCTCACTCGCTGTTGTCCTTAAATTAAGCAATTTTGACCTCTGTGCGTGGAATTCACAATTTTAAAGCCAACGAGGCAATGCTACCTGAGCAGAATAAAAATACAGAGGGGGTTTATTTATGAGGCCCTTACACCACCGTTGTGTTATTTTTTGTGATGCTGCAGCGATGTAAAAAATGCACCAGGCTGCGCCATATTTATAGTGATGCATCTAGGCAGATGCGTCACTTTGTAAACCCCTGCGCTACATTATACCTGCGACAGGTATGATGTTTGTAGGGTGGGCGTTCCAACGCAGGAAAGCCGTGTAGAAGGGACGCAGTGACTGCATTACTTCTACAGCGTCAGTGCGTCAAATCCTTACGCCTGCCTGAAGCAGTGCCTTTCACATGTGGCTTGCCCCATGTGAAATGACATTGCTGGAGTTGCATCTGTTTTCAGACACTCTCCAGCAATGCACTGTTTTTGTGCCTACAGATACATCAGGATTACTGACTTATCTGTAAATCCTTGCAACATGGAACACAACAGTAAATACAGCGCATCCATGGTGTTGCAAGGATGGCGTTATGAAAAGCGTTGCATGGCGGTTTTCATGCAGCGATGCAACACTTTTCATAAATGAGGCCCAGGAATTTTACTGTTGGAGGTGTGAGCATTGCAAGGGCAGGAGAGACAGTCTGGTTACACTGGCCTGTACGGAAGTGGAGTGAGCCTGGTTACACGGGCCAGTGAAGGGAGCAGGGAGAGAAGTGAGCAGTGTCAGGACATTCATGAGAGATAGCCTGTCTACAGTGGTCTATGCAGGGAGAAGAAAGAGAGACATGACCAGGGAGAGACTTGAGCAAGGCAGGAGAGACAGCCTGGCTACACTGGCCTGTGCACCGAGTGGGGAGAGCAGTGCAGGGACATGCAGGAGAGACAGCCTCGCTATACTGTCCTGTGCACGGGGTGGAGTGAGCAGTGCAGAGACATGCAGAAGACAGCCTGGCTTCACTGGGCTGTGTAGGGAGTGGGGAAAGCAGTGCAGGGACATGCAGGAGAGGCAGTCTGGTTACACTGGCCTGTGCAGGGAGAGGTGTGAGCAGTGCAGGGACGTGCAGGAGAGACTGCCTGGCTGCACTGGCCTGTGCAGGGAGAAGTGTGTGCAGTGCAGAGACATGCAGGAGAGACAGCCTCGCTACACTGGCCTGTGCAGGGAGGGGTGTGTGCAGTGCAGAGACATGCAGGAGAGACAGCCTCGCTACACTGGCCTGTGCAGGGAGGGGTGTGAGAAGTGCAGGGACATCCAGGAGAGACAGCCTGGCTACACTGGCCTGTGCAGGGAGTGGTGTGAGCAGTGCATGGACATGCAAGAGAGACAGCCTGGCTATACTGGCCTGTGCAGGGAGAGGTGTGAGCAATGCATGGGGCATGCAGGAGAATGGCTATGTTAATACCAGTGCTGTATGGCAACACGAGCTGGCTAGTTTGGCAGCATCCAACAATCCATGTCACAGGCCTTATTCACTCATTACACGTTCCCTGACTGGATCACACCTGGCTCCCCTCTGGAGGTCCAACGTCCATCACAGCTGCACATCTACATTGTTTTGTATCCGCCCTGGAGCCTGCCTAGGGGCACTGAAACAACCCGCAACAAGCATTTGCAATGCAATAGGTCTCGCTTTTGCAAGAGTTTAAGCTATTGGCATTGTAAATTACAATGCCTTTTATTTATGTTTTGGTAATTAACACAAGAATAAAAGGCATTGTCATGTATAATTCCAATAACTCAAACTGTTGTAAATGTGAGACCTAATCAAAGAAGTGGCCGCCATTGTCTGCTTAGAGAGTGAAGGCTCGCATGGTGGGCTGAATGTTGCAGGAAAGCATTCCGTGCCTTCAGTAGGAGAAACTTTTAAAAGAAAACAGTGCTCAAAGACTAAAAAAGACTCACAGTGTAACAACCGAAGTAAAAGGGCCAGTCCTCATGGAAGGTTACTAATGAAGACAAGGCGGTACTAAGGAGGGACTAACAAGCCCACTAACGAATCAGAAGCCAGCATTTACGAAGGACAAGGACACAAGCCAATGACAGATATGGGCAGAGAGTAGGCGGGGCTTCTATTCCATACTCCAATACAGTATGGCTTGCAGAGCAGCACATGCGCTGCCCAAGCTCGACCTAAAAAGGAGTGGATATGTATAACTAGTGCCACTGCAATTATGATTCTATTGCATTTCCCACAGAAGAAAGAATTTGCAGTACTTGCAACATTATCCATCACCTGCTGCATGATTTGCAGATTTTAACAAAAAAAGTGCTGTTGCTCAAATGGATCAAAAGTTACTAAACAAGCTCCCATGCAGTGGAAGGCCCGGCGGAAGACTCTTTGCAAAGGTTAAATAGTCACCTATCAGTCGCTGATTGCTGTATTTGGATGTTAATGTGATAGTAATGAAGTGACACCTTTGCCCAGATTGTGTTAACATGTGTAAAATTGAAAAAGGGATGAATACTGACACAAAACGTGCCACATTGTGCTGAATAATTTGTCTTTTCTTGACTTTTAATTTAGTAAACCCTGCTCCATAATTCCCATAACGTTTCCCATGTTTCTCATTATCCATCTACACACTGCTTACCACCATCTGTGCTCCTCTGCCCTCCTAGGGCCTACTTAATGGCAGCTGAAGCACTAACACGCAGCAGAAGCACACAGTGGGCATGCTGCTAGCAGGCCAAAAGCATGCCAAAGTCAAGCATGTCTGCACCCATCTCCACCTTGACTGTGCCCAGGAACACTGGTCCACTCTCTATCCATCACTCCTCTCCGCTATCAATCACGCCCGCCACTCCCCCTGATCCACCCTGATTATCCGAGGGAAACAAATATTTCAAATAAAACATGCCTTTTTTGTGGTTCGCTCCATTGGATTTTATAGGAAAATGAAACCATATTTATTTAACTGTATTTACCCCTGGGGGATGGTGGTGTGGTGTGGTGCATGCTGGGATTCTCATGGCGTACAGTAGTATTGTAACGCAAATAATGTTACTTCCTTCTACAGTTTTGAATGCTTTCAGAAAGCCTCCACAAAATTCCTAAAAACTTAGCGTTAAAACTGATTATGACTTAAAACTTCTGATTATTGACTTTCCTTTTTCTTTCAAATGACTCTCTTCTTCCTTTCCATCCTCTGCATGCCTCTGTTCTCTGAGAACAGCCTACTCTAAGTCACATGTGTGTTTGCCTTAATCCCTATTTTTGTATCTCTGAAATTGCCCACACCTTTTTCAAAGATCACAACCTCTTCTTTAAAAGTCATACCCCTGCAGAGCCTGATTTAGAGCTTGGTGGATGGGCTACTCCTTCACAACGGTTAAAGATATCCCATCCATTGAAATATAAATCCCTATGTCCTATGGGATTTATATTTCGTAGACGGGATATCCTTCATTGTTTTGATGGAGTAACCCGTCCGCCAAGATCTAAATCAGGCCCTTAATGTCCTGCAACTCATTTAATAACACAGTCAACTAATGCATGAATTCAAATCCCCACTTTCCCACTAAAGGTGTGGAATAAAGGAAGAGATCTGCCACATGCTGCTGGCCAATAGACAATTCTGATTTAGTTCAGCACTGCAGGGCCAGACTACTTACATACTAAGGTCACTTCATGGCATCACATATGTTACGATATTAACTAAGTCCATCCCAGCAGATCTCACCCCTATATCTCCCTTTAAACTATGCCTGCTCAGGGCCATGAACTTTAAACAAAATAACTCAGAAAGAACACCCAGTGCAGTAACCAGCTAAATGGATTAGGAATATCAGAACTACCTACTGAAAGCTGCCAGCTTACTGAAAACATAAACTGTGAGACTGTCTATCACACTTCTTCATCCATCGCTCTGCTAAGCGATTTGGGGTGTCTTCACAAGAAACCATCAAAGGATAGCTGGACATGCACTCGGCCCAGGTACAATTTATGTGGGCTCCTCGGCCACCATCAACTGCATCCACTCAATGTAACATTCTAAGTTCCTTACTTAACATTCCAGTGGTGACATAACAGTTGGGAAGACACATTATATGCCACACGATGCATCCCATAATACGATAATCGCACCTCGTTGGTCCTCATACGCAACACTTAAACACTTCCAACACACGATCAAAACAAAGACAATACACTTCCAACCCAAAACTTTGAAACTGTGTAGCATCCTACTCACATAGGCAAGCACTTCAGCTCCCCACATAAGGGTAGAACGCGCCATACAAAATTTTGTAATACAAGACCAATGCATGATCTTCAGCAATTCATCACCCTAAATTCATTTATTGCACCAAGGTGTAGGTTGTACAGTGGATGGCACTTATGTCCCCATAGGTGGATTCCGAGACAATGGTTTTGGTGTAACAATGGCAAAACCAAGGACATTAGCCATTGTTGTAACCCTTTGTCACTTAAGGGGAACACAAAGTGCAACAGGGCCCTGGGGTGAAGGAAGAATGGTCCCTCTTAGTGACCATTGTTGTTAATGCAGCGCCAGATGCCACCGCCTATATTTGGAGTCAGCCTTTGAACACTGCAACATTGCCGTCATTGCTATTTTCTTTCACCGGATTGCTGGATTCCCGCTGTTGGTCCCGGGGAACCGAGTGACTTCAAATCCCAGCACCACTTGCGCCACTGGCACGCCGCGGACGCTGACACTGAGGAGAGTGCCAGGAGGTGTTTAAATAAAGTCCAGGGCTCCCGCAGCACTGAACGCACGCGGGCGTGCCCGGGAAAAGCCCGGGCCAAGGGCAGGCCTGTCCACGCCCGTCTGAGCCAGGAGGAGACTGGGCTGGGCCCCCCCTCTAAACATCTGATCAGCAGTATAGCGGATTGATACCTCATAGTCAGCAGATAGCAGGTACTGTGTGTTCATGGTTCTAATCCCCTATTGATTATTGTAACTGCTGCTGTGTAGGTTTCTTAGTTCCTGAAGGTTGGCTTTTATCATGAGTGCACTTAAGGGAGTAGCGGGGACTTTGGATGCCTTTATTATCAGGGCTGAATCGTTGCTCAGTGAGGTGACGGAACGACGACTGTCACTAGACCCTATTACCCTGCATAGACGCTTATCACTAGGTACTCCCACCATGGATGGTGCTTCACAAACCTGCCGGGCTGCGAGCCCACAGAGCAGGCTACAATAGAGTTTGTCTCCACACTCTTATGTACCTAGTTCGGACACACCCATTGTGGCTACTTTAGATGGTCCTAGTACATCCACAAGGGCCAGGTCTTCTAAACCTCACATGGGAGAAAAGAAGAGAGCCACTTTGGGAAAGAGTAAAAGGGGCATGGGTACCCAGAAACAAATGCATCAAAAAGGGTCACGAGCGGTGCAGCAGGAGGTACAAATTAATTCTATCAGCATACAGACTGATACTGTTCCCCCACTATTAACACCGAGTCTCCCTGGAGATGCTACTCTCGATACCATCATAGATGCTGCCCTGGACACTGCTTTTGCACGATTTAAGGAATTATTAGATAGGAACGTTATCTCCCTCTGGGGTCGCTTAGATCATTTGGAAGCTGTGCTGAATAATACGAGTGGTTAAAGGGAGTTCTTTCAGCCAATTTTCCCTCCTTCTCCATCTGTTATATAAGTACTAGCCTGCCTTTATGTTTTATTGCCTAAATTCCTTGCATACTACCCGATGCTGGGATTTGTCAACACCATTCTGCCCTTCTTGGGATATTGTCACTAGTTTTGATGTAACTGATGCCATCCGAATTTCATTGCCATGTTATTACTAGTCAAATGTACCTTGCTACTGGCAATTCATCTTCTCCCCCTCTCCCCTTTTCCATCTAGTACATGAGTGCTGTTCCGACTATATGTTGTATTGAGAAATGTGCAAAAACAAACAAAACAAAGAAAAGGTTCATAAAAACGATTTAAACAAAAAAGGGAGTTCTCTCAGAATGTTGCTATTGTAGGGGGGTGCAGCCTATTGGCACAGATGCTGGCACAGGGTCCGAGTCTTTGATTTCATTACCAGCAATGTCTACAGGTGTTCCATCTAGTAATTCTTGTGTAGCATGTTCAACCTGTAGCAAAGTTAAGGATCTTTTTGTACCTAAGCCTAACGAAGCACCAGGAAATCAGCGTTATCTTACTAATACACGTAACATACCCGGCTCCTCCCAGAACTCACCCTTTATTAGCCTGCCTGACTCAGCTATTAGCTTGTCTAGAGAGAACCCTAAGTCAGGTAATGGCTCTTCGAACACTATGAGAAAGGGTAATAATGATGCTAATGTGGAGGTTTTGGGATTACCACCAGAGGCTTGCCCATATGTTTTAGTGTTGGCAGGGGTACCAACTCTTAAGAAAGAACAGGGGGAAACCTAGCGACAATTGTGCAACAAATGTGTGGATTGGCTATCCAAAAGCAGGAGGTTTAAGGTGTCAGATATGTATAGCATCATTATGGTTAGAAGAGTTGGGTGGGTGGGGGTGTTACCAAAGAATATTGAGGGGGACTGTATAGTGGTTAATTTTCGCAGCCCGCCCATGGTTAGATCACTGTTGAGGGCACAGGAAGATTTTAGTTTTAATTCCACATACATCTGCACATTGCCGCTGGCCTATTTCTATAGGCCGGTTCCTGGACCTCTGATAAATAATGCTCCCTTCCCAACCCTGCACCACAGGTTCTCACCTTTATCTGACCTAGATAGTCAGGATTCACTAACGCCGCACTTGTTAACCACGGGAGTAGATCCTTTAAGGAGTACACATATATATCCGCCTGAGCCAACGAGCCATGTTCTGTCTTATAAAGTTGATCCACAGAAGTGTGCTCTTTGGAACATACAATTTATGCAATGTCTGATGTAGCTGGTCCGCCCCTGGAGGCAGATGGGAATTACTCTGTGTTACCCATCAAGCTAATTAATGATTGTAACCTAAAAATTCTAAGTTGGAATGTCACAGGTTTAGAGTTCAAAGTGCTTCTACCAGAGTGGATACATTTTGTACAGAAGCACGACATTCTTATGTTTCAGGAGACATGGGCCACAAAAGATCTATATATTGATGGGTTTGAATACCATAATACACTTGCCCTCACTCCAAAGCTTGGCCGCCCATCTGGAGGCCTTTCAATCTGGGTGAGCACTGCAGCTGGAGGCACTTTAAAGGGGCTAGATACCAAAGATGACAAATTTCAAGCGTTAATATATAAAAGGGGTAAATCCATATGTTTAGTCAGTTTTTATAACAATGATTTTTATTCAGTACCAAATATGCATTTTATCAAATTGTTTAATTGTATTGCATCCCTACAGCTCGGTAACACTTTGGGTATCTGTCTGGGGGCTGATTTTAATGCTAAAATACCGAATGATCTTATGTCACCCATAGGGATTTGCAACAAGGTACATCAATGTAATATGGGTATTGAATTACTTGACCACTTGTATAAACATAACTTGTTAAACGTGATGGAAATTGCTGAAGTAAATTACAATGGGGATACTCCGGAACCAACATTTAGAGGAAGGGGTAGTGCCACCACCATTAATTATATTTACATTTATCCCACTCTTGAGGATTGTTTAATTAAAGCCATGGTTGTCCCCGCTATTCATGGCGATCATAATCCAATTACGATAGAACTACGATAGAACTACGAATTGCCCCTAAACCAAACTATAGCAATGAGTGTGGTGCAAGGAATCTGACACCCTCTACCGATAACCTAAGAGTGGTTTGGCGTGAAGTTAACCATATTGATCTTTTCACCAAAATGGTAGGGACTATTCGAGTCTTATCGATTCATGTTTGACACTACAGGATCCCAACCTGGAGGTAGTTGGAGATTTTGGGAAACTATGTGAAGGGATTAAGGCTATACTGTCGAAACCAATGTCGAGAGTGGAGTCTAGGTCAAGATGGTTTAACAGTGAATGCTCCCTAATTAATAGGCAGCTGCGTGTGGCACTATCACAAACCCCAAGAGACCATTTACTGGTTAAATCCATAAGAAAAAAGTATAAGGTAGCCGTCCTACAGAGAAAAGAGCAGATTCTGAATGAGCGCTGGGATGACCAAGCAGAGTCCGCCGTCTTAAATAATGGGAATGCTTTCTGGGCTGTAGTCAAAAGTATGAGATCCCTCGCTCAACCATTATCTTCCATAAGCTGTAATGTGACAAGCGAGGCGTGGGAAGCCCACTTTTCAAAGATTTATTCATTGCCTTCACAGAGCGAAGCATCTTTAGAGCCTGAAGACCCTCCTGCGATTGAAATAACTTTGCAGGAAGTTGAGGATGCTATTAATCAAAGTCTGAGTAATAAAGTTCCAGGTCCTGATGGGCTGCCCATTGATCTGATTAAACTCAAACCCGAGTTCTGGGCACCCCTTTTATTAAATGTTTTTAATAATCTAATCAATGCCCCACTCCCAAGTACCTGGTCGTCAAGCATTATTGTGCCACTTTTTAAAAAGGGTGAACGATCACAACCCAACTATTACAGTCCAATCTCCCTAATAGATTATACAATGAAAATCTTAGGGAGGATTTTGTACAACAGAATAAGGACTTGGGCCGAGGATGATTGCATATTACAATCTTGTCAAATGGGATTTCGAGGCAAAGTGGGGACTATTGAACAATGTTTGAACCTCAAACTAATCATTGGGAAGTATAGTGTAGCCAAGCAAACCCCTGTATATTTGGCTTTTATGGATCTTGCCTCGGCCTTTGATTTTGTTAATTGGTCGCGATTAGGGTCCATCCTTTTGGAGTATGGCTCAGATGGGGTTTTAGTCCGTTTTTTAGCATACTTGCATAGGGACCTACGTGCTTGTGTAAGGATCAACACTAGTGGGGAAGTTTCGAGGGGCATCAGAATTGACAGAAATGTGAGGCAGGGGTGTGTTTTGGCCCCCCTGCTTTTTATTTTATATATTAACAACCTGCATAAATCCCTTATTGTACAAAATGATGATGTCCCCAAAATTAATGGCAACTTAGAACTCACTTTACTGTATGCCGATGATGCTGTTTTAATGGGACGAACGCCGAATGCTTTACGAATTTCAGTACGCGGTTTTGTGGATTTTATGGGTGGTCTAGATTTGTGTACTAATTTTAAAAAATCATGTATTATGTCTTGTGGGCCAAAAAAGCATCTTTTAAATGCTATTACTGTAGATGACCAAAAACTTTATTGCACTAGCACTTTTCCTTATAATGGGCGTGTTTTCTCCGCCAATGGTTCATGGATTGACCATGTGGCACATAGTAGGAACAAGTTCTCTAAAGTTATTAACTCAATCATTAGTCTTCGGCAGCCTAAAAAGACAGGGATAATACTAGCACTTTTGAAAATTTACAAAACACAGTGCATTCCAACTGCAACCTATGGCGCAGAGATATGGGGACACACAAAATGCATTAGTATCCAACTAGAAGAAAATAGATTTTGTGGGAAAGTACTGGGAGCGCTGATTTCTACTTCACAGTTTATTTACCACGCAGAACTAAAATTACACTATGTTGAAGATTTTGTAAAGGCACGACCCGTTCTCTTCTGGCTAGCGATTTGGAAGAATCCTGCAGTGTCTCCGACTAGAGAGATCATTAGAGACTGTCTCAAATGTGATAAGGGGAAAGATATACCATGGCTCGCTGCAGTAAGAGATGGTCTGAGTAGCATCAACTATGCACAGATTTTTACAAACCCAGACAAATCTGTTCACATGGATAAAAACGTGATTTGGGGTGTCTTATATGATCATTACAGGACTCTAACATTCCACAGGGAGATCCAGAAAAAGTCTGTAGAAAGTTATTTGCCAATTGTGGAAGAATCAAGTACCCCACTTAGTTACCTCCTAAACCCAATTGGACGTTGGGAGAGAGGACTGTTGTTTCATTTAAGGGCTGGCACAGTAAAAATTTTACTGTGCTTTCCTTTGGGGTATATTGCGAATTTGGATCAACTACCTTGTCCATGTGATGACAGGAGTAGGCAGACAACACCCCATTTCTTATTCTTTTGTAAATTTTATAGCCTATACACACATCAGTTTTTGCTTCCATTTTTTAAGAATATCCGACCTATACATCTAGAGGAAGCTTAGGTACCTTTTTAAAATTGTCAGTGCGCGCTCGCAATTCAATGTGCACCTTAAGATGTTTTGTTTTTTCCTTTTCTGAATCAAGCTGTAGATGATGTGGTTATGCCCCACATGAATTTGATGGGATTTGTTTTTATGTAGATAATAAACTTATAATATTAATTGATTTATGGGATTTCTTGTACATTTGTTTTATGCTAAATTAATTGTTATATATGGTCTTGTTTTTATCTGGTTCTTGTTAATGGATTGCTATATTTCCCCTTTTATTATGACTGATCTGTGCATTTATGGATAAAATGTATCCGAATAAAGATTTGAAACTGAGACTGATTTGGAGTCAGCCAGCCCAGAGTGACTTTTGGCTTTAGCAGTACTTGTCTCTGCATGCGCTGAGGCAGAGGCACGTAGCAGGGCAGCGGGGAGGTGGAATTTCATATTGAGTTACCTTAATATTTACTACAAAACACTACTGACCTTTTTCAGTGTTGCCTTTTTCACCTTCATAAATAAAGCATTAGGGTGCACATTAAAACCAGACTTCTCTACCCTTACCACCGCGTTCATGACAACAGAGCTAGACTCACAACATGACAAAGACCTACTAGATCTACTACTAACAGCGACAGTAAAAATAGTACTCACCAAATGGAAAGATACAGCCAAGGCAACTTTCAAGGGTTGGCTCAACTGGGTGACATACCTCAGAGGCGCTGACAGTACGGCCCTGCGAAACTCACCATGGAGACAAACCTCCAGGGGAATGTGGGCTTCCTTGGATGAGTTCCTGGACCCCTACGAACCCCCGTGAGAAGAACTAGCAAAAGGAACCAAATGGCCCTAAAATTATACCCCCACAAGATCAGAACACTAACGAGAAGTAAGTAAACTTCTGGTATACTATCTCTTCTTCTCTCTCTCTTAATCTCTATCCTTTCCCTTTTCACTCATTCTTATTCTCTTAGCGGGACAGTGGATAGGGGGACAGCCAAACATACATAATGTGTAACTGTATTGTCAACAAATACAGCCAGTTTGGGCTGCCACCCTGTAACGACAAAACGTTGATGACTATATGTGTAAAAATCAATAAAAATATGTTGAAATAAAAAGGTGTTTATTTTTAGATATCTGACGCGCTGTAAAGGCCATACAGGAAAAAACTATGAACCTGTATAAAATTAATGCGCAGGTCACTAGGTATAGCAAGGAACTCACCTGCTCTGGGTCACGAGACGGAAAGTCTAATGTTTCTTTCCATAAGATATTGTGCAACACTTTTTCTGCCGAGTTCTACATATCAGCGGTGAGACAGCTCACTGTGTTAATGTGTCTGCTGCAGAGGGTCACAAGTCTGAATCCCGGCGCTGCTGCATAATAACACCATGCAACTCTAAATGTATGAGTACTGTGAAAGCAGAGGCTGCGGCTGCAATACTATGTACAATAATTGGACCTTGGAGAAAGGTGGCCCAAGGGCTGTTGAGAGCAAATGGGAAGGGTTCACACTGCGGGCATATTCTCCTCGCGGTGGACTATTCCTACACATTGGGGCCGACCCACAAAAGCATTCGTATGGGCCCGGAAACGTTAAACTCCCTATATATCAGTAAAAGTGAAAAGAGGGCACAGTCCTTTATATTTGGTCTAATTGTATATGTATAATTCTTGAATATTTCGTTTCTTTTCCATTCAGGTGTTTTTCAGCCTATTCACAAAGTCATGTAAAAGTACGTAAAAGAGCACTGCTTTAAATACTCCAAAATGGTGGTGCGAATAATTCTTCATGTATCCGTGCCTTGGTTGTCTCGAAATGACCCCGTCTACAGCACGTGCATTAACTCGGAACATGTCCAGCTCCCTCCATGAGCTGAAGACTGAATAACGAATATATGTCGTTACTACGCATTCCGTTGCAACGCATGCCTTTACCACGCATGCATGCGATTCAGTCTTTGACGGTCGCTGACATGCCTGCCTTCGTGTTGGGCTCTTTTGCACGTGTCCCCTTTTTCTGATTGTTGGGGTCTTGACTTGGTGTTGCGGGCATCGCTGCTGTGGCTGTGTTTATCCTTTACAGGGTCCGGCTCGTGCCCCCCCTGCACCTGCTGTGCCCGGGTACTGCCCTGGCGGCGGTTAAGTTCCATGTGGTTGTGTTTGCCTCTCTGCGCCTCCACTGCTGTTCTCTGGCTGTTTCCTGCCCGGTGCTGGCACACCGTCCCTGGGTGGTTGTGCCTTTGCTAGATCGTGCTGGTGCGGGCGGTGCCGTGCTCAGGTGAGGTGTCAGTTGGGGTCCTCGTGGTCCCCCGAGCCCGTCTCACTTGCTTCCCAGCCTCGTTCTCTCTGTCGCTGTGCTGGGTGCCGGATGGAGTGTTTTGTCCGGTCCTGGTTCCTCGCAGCGTGGCGCCCCTTTGCTTTGTGGTGCATCCTTTGTGGAGAGGTGTGGCTCACTGGTTAGAGGCGGCAGACCCGCATGCAGAGAATCGGCCAGGGACCAGGGTTCAATTCCCGATGCGGCAGGGTCGTGGACCAGGGTCAAAAACGGACTCGATAATTCTCGCCTCGGTACCTACTCTAACTAGGAACACACTCGGCAACTCTGGGCATTAAGCTTGCCTCATCTCTACAACGGCCCCCCACAGACGCCGGGGATGCCTGGTTTCACCTTGGAGATACCCAGAAAGGGACCATCTCACAGGGAAAGCCTGGACGGGTTCCCCAGCGGTCTTCAGCGCCGGGACACTTCCGTTGGAGGTAGCTGCGCGCTATACAAGCTTCCATAACATAACATAACATCCTGGCGCCGGCCCTGCCGCCCCTGTCTCGTTGGCGGTTCCTTCTTGTATTGCTGGCCAGTTGGGGGTGTTCCGGGGTGTTAAGCTGGTGTCCTGGGTGGTGATGGGTTTATGCCTCCCTTTTGGCGTGGGGGGCAGCAGCGCTTGTGTCCTCCCGGGTTTCCCTGCACTTGCCGGTTGCTGGCCTCCCTGGTTGGTGCGGTTGGGGCCATGGTCCTCCTGGGCTTGCGTGGCCGCTGTACTCCTCGCACTTGGTCTGGTGTGGGCAGTTGTTCTTCAGCTGCGGCTGTTTTTTCACTCTCCCTCGCTGGTGCTTGCCCTCTCCTGGGCTTCTGGTCCTGCCGGGGTCTGCCCCGCTCTTTCTGTTGTGCCTGCGCGGTCCTGCTCCTCGGGGTGTTGCTGGTGCTGGTACTGTGGTCTGGCCTTGGGTGGCTGGGTCCGCGGTGTGGTGCGGTGTCCGCTTCCTCTTGATTCCTGGGGGTTGCGCCTGCTGCTGCCCCCTTTGCCGGTGTTTGTCCCGGGGCCTTCTGTGTGCTGGGGTTGCTTCGTAGGGGCTGGCTGGCTGGTTCTGTCTCCGTCTGCTGGCCACTTCCTTGCTGGGTGCTGCTGTCTTGGTTGCTCTTGGCTCTGGCACTCTCTTTGAGCTGTTGCTGACTTCTGGGGTTTCCTTGGCGTTGTCCTTGTGTTCCCCTGCTTTTGCTGCACACCTGCTCTGTTTCCTGTGTGTGTCTTTGGCTTGCTTCGTTGGGTCCTGGCCGCCCCTCCTGGTTCGGCCGACGGTGATGCTAAGTTTGGTTTGGGTGTCTGTCGGGCCTGCAGGGTGCTGTACCTCCGGCCTTGCCGCCCTGTTGGTGCCTGTTCTCTTCTGCTCTCTGGGGTTCCACTGGAGCGGGCCTGGTTGGTTCCTGGATGGGGACCGCCTGGGGGTGCCTGGTGCTGTGGGCTTCTAAGGCTGGTGTGGTTGGGCTCCTGCTCTTCCTTTCCTTTGCGTTCCCCCCCCAGGGTGTGTTCCCCGTGGCGGTTCGCCTGTTTGGTCCCCGGGGTTCGTGCCGCTGCTGTTTGGGCCTGGCTGTCTTTCGCTGCTGCCATGTCCTTGCCGTTGGCGCCTGTATTCCCCTCTTCTGTGCTGCGGTTCTTCCAGTTGGAGTTCTGTCTGGGCTCCGGGGGTGGTTGCTCCCTGGGGGGTCCTGGTCTCGTCTGGTCCCCGTTCTAGGTGCCTGGCTGGGGTCCGCTGGGGCTTTCTGGCTCCTGTGGATTTTATTGGCACCTGTTGGTCGCTTTCTTCGGCCCTGCGTCCTTGCCTGTGCGCTCTCTAGGTGGCCCGGCGGGTCGCTCCACTGGTTTCGGGCCCTATCATGGGGTGTCCTTCTGGGCCTGCTCCTGCCTGTGGTTGGGTGTCCGTGTTTCTACCTGCTCCTGGTGTCTCCGTTGTGGGCTGTTGGGGTTGACCCGGTGCTCCTTCTTCGTTGACCCTCTTCCTGCTGCCTTGACCGGGCCTGTGTGGGGTTCTGGTGTTCGATGCTTCTGGGTTGGCGTGTCCGGGGTTGCCTCCTGTTGCTCCTGACCTGCCGGCTTCCTGCTGGTGTGGCGTGGCCTCCGGCTGTGCCTCTTTGGTTTGCTGGCTATGCTGTCGCTTCACTGCAGGCTGTGGGGTGTGTTTGCGGGGCGTTCCCGGTTCTTTCCTGGTTCTGGTTTTGGGTGCCCCCCCTTCTTGTTGGGGTGCGGTTCTGTGGTGTTCATCGTTGCCTCTGTGGGGTCCGCCCTCCTGGATGCGGGTTGTCCGGGATCTGCTGCTGGTTGGCCCTCTGGCTTCTCTGCTTCCTCCGGTTTCTGCTTGGCGGTTTCCTCTGTTTGTTTCTTCTGGCCTTCTGTGTGGTCCGGTGGTGGTGTGCTGGGGGTCTCTGTCGGCCTCCCTGCCCTTTGCTTCGGCCTTTGTGCTGCGTGGGCTCCTTCCAGGGGCTGGTTGGACCTGCGGGTCCTCCTGCATCGGCGGGTTGCTTGGCTCCGGTCCTGGCTTCCTAGTTCCTTCGCGTTTGTTGCCCTGGTTTTGGCTGTTTCTTGGCTCCTCTCTGGCGTTGGCTGGGGTCGGCCCTGGTGGGTTTCTGGTCTGGGGGCTGTGCGCCCTGGGGCCTTTTCCGCTGCTCCTGCCCTTGCTGCGGGCTTGGCCGGGGTGTTAGGTGCCTGTGCGGTCCCCCGACCTGTTGGCACGCGTTTTTTTCTGCCCTCTGTGGTTTGGCGGGTTCGTGCCTGGTTGTTTCCTGGTTTGGGGGCTGCCGGGGGTTCCCGTTGCTCTGGGCTTGCGCCCTGCATTGTTTTCCCTCCCGTTGGGGTTGGGGTTGGGGGTTTTGGGGTTGTGGCCGGTGGCCCTGTCCCCGCCCTTGCTGGGCCTGTTCGGTTCCGGCTTGTTGGTTTCCGGTCTTGTTGGCCACTCTGTTGTTTGGTCCGCTGTTGGCTGGTTCTTTCTGGGGGCTTCTCTGGCCTGTGTTCTTTTGGGTTGGCTTCCTCTGCTCCTACTGTTCTGAGTTTTGTGGCTGTTCTGGTTCGGTTGGCGGCCTCCTTCCATGTGGGGCTTTTGGCCTCCTGGGGTTTCTGGTCTCTGTCTCCTTCCCTGTCCTTTTCGGTTTGGTTAGTGACTTGCTCCTGTTCTGCTCCTGGGCCCTTACTGCAGCTCCTCCCTCTGAGCTGGGTGCTTGATGGTTGTCGTTTGGTGGCCCTGGTGGTGCTGGCTTTTCTTTCCTGGGTCCTAGGCCTCCTCTGCGCGGTTTGGTTGGCTTTCTCCTCTGGCCTCTCTGGGGACCGTGTCTTTTGGTTTGGTGGGGTGGGCCAGTTTCTGGCCTGTGCTTCCCTTCTTCCTTGTTGGTCTGGGTGCTTGTGCCTGCACCCTGTTGAACGGTCTTGGCTTCTTTTCTTTGGCCTTTTTCAGGACGGT
Source organism: Triturus cristatus (assembly GCF_964204655.1). NCBI lineage: Eukaryota > Metazoa > Chordata > Amphibia > Caudata > Salamandridae > Triturus > Triturus cristatus. The sequence goes on from NC_140593.1 coordinate 636,316,166, forward strand.
CACGGTTTGCTCTGTGTCTGTGCAGCTTCCGGGTCCCTTGTGCATTCCTGGTGGTTCTGGGCTGGGCGGCCTTGTCCGGGGGGTCCCTTGGCTGTGTCCTTTGGGTCTTTTTCCTGGTTGCCCTGTCTTCGGTTTCTCTGGTTGGTGGCCTCCTTATTGTGGACCTGGCCTTCTGTTTTTTTCTTGGTTGTCTCCGGTACTTGTTTGGGCCCTGCTGTCCTGTTCTGGGTTGCGGGACGGTTGCTTCCTGCAGTCCCCCCTTCCCTCCTTCTCGGTACTCCTTGGGTTGCTGCATTTGATGTGGTTTCCCGGGTGCGCTTGTGGGTTCGGAAGGCCGGTTTTCTGCTTTGGTATTCTCCACTTTGTAAATGAATGGGACGAGGACATAAGGGACCTGGGGGTAATACTCTATTACTTATCGGTAATCTTCATTACTCCGGGTCCCGTTGTCCTCGTCCCATTCATACGCCCCTCCCTCTCGCCAGGGCGGCCGGCCTTCCTGTTTGGGCTTGGTTGTACAGGCGGGATGCTGGGTAAGTACTGCTTATGTAATCCCGGTGGGAGGGGCAGTATTAGGGTGCCAGCATTACTCTTGTCTTTTTTTCTGTCTGGAGATGGTTATCTCCACTTTGAAAATGAATGGGACGAGGACAACGGGACCCGGAGTAATGAAGATTACCGGTAAGTAATAGAGCATTAATGTAATGCCCTATGTGTATCTGGGTATTCCCAGATGCAGGCTGCGTGCTCACTGTGACATAGGATCCAAGCTGCACTTCACTGATGATATCCAACTAGGCTGAACCCGGTCTAGGGTTGTGTTCCCATTCATAGGGGTGTTTTTTAGCAGTTTGGAATGGCCTGTTGTCGCTGGAGCAGGAACAAGCCTGTTTTGTAAGAAGTTTTCCCTTTTTGGAGTTGTGCAGTGAGCAAAAAAAGATGGGACTGGAATGAAGCCTCGCACGAATGCCAATGGCTAAAACGTTGGCAAGCTTTCTACCCATCATCTTTTGTTATTTTAGTGTGCTGACAAATTTGGTGTAAAGCACATTTCTAGTGAAATAAAACTACCAACTGGAACTTCCAGGCGGCATTATACACCAACAGCCAGTGTCAGATCAATTGGAATCGCATGGAGAGTTATCCAAAGTAGTTAAAACCCAAACACTGGTCCCTGGATCTACCAGAGGCCGGTTATAAATGTTCATCTGGCGCATGCAGTGAGCACATCATTCTGTGTGGGGACACGAGGGGCCTTACCAGACCGAAATCATTGTAAAGATGGAAGAGTCGAAGCAATAACTGGGTAAAATGTTGAAGCTTAAAAATAATTGCCTTCCCTTTGCCTAGGATTGGTAATTTTCCAAAACAGATATACTATTCACGAGTCAAAGGCAGGTGTTTTAAGGCGAGCCTCCCGATTGGCTTGGTCAGTAAAAGGTTCACACTCACTTATGTTATAATTGTGTGGAAATCACAGTTGGATGTTTACATATAAACACTGATCACATCCTGTGTCAGGGTTCAAGGAAAGCGCCTCTTAGGTGCTGCTCAATACAAGGCCCCGCCCCCTCATTATATAGGGGTTTTTTCGCGGTCTTATTCAAGATTGTTTTTGTACCTGCAAAGATCACAGGACTTATATTGAGGGGCCATTACAGAGTACGTTAGCGAAGCGTGTGAGTGCTGTAGGCTGTTTTACAATGTCGAGCCTGAAGCGTTTCACCTGCTGGTTGGCATGGTTTGCCCACTATATAGCTGTGGTGCCTTCTGCATGCTGTGGTGTGTGTTCAAGAAGTCTGCTGTGGGTTCTGTGGGGGTGCTGGTGCTTAATTGGGTGAGCGGTTTTGACGGCAATTTCTATTAAACAATATTTCCTTGGCGCACCTGACCGCATCAATAAAGTATTGTGGCAGGGTGAGATATTGATGTATGTATCTGGGCAAGTCTAAAATAATCTGTTGGCTGGCGAATGGTAACTGCAGTGTGAGCCATGTCATAGTATTGCACTGATATGATGTGAGTTGTTGGATCCTTGTTGCATGACCTGTTTGTTGTGTTGGGATTTTGTATGGGGTATCTTAGTGGTACATGTTGTTGGGAGCCCAGTGGCATCCTGTTTTATGGCACAGCTGTGCTCTGTTGGCTATATTTTTATTTGAGATCATTTATTGTTTGTGCGCACTAGGACATCCCAGAGCCTGCTTCAAAGCACGTTCAAAGGGAGGGTTGCAAGGAGCAAGTCATGGATTCTAACAAACAAACACAATTACTAGAAATACGTCTGTGCTCTCAGCAGAGATGGAGATGGTAAGCGTGTATCAAGCGAGGTGTGTGTGGCATGCTCTGTTTAACCCCTTTGCTACTAGGCCTCCCCGCGTGCTAAGCCCTTTTTTGCTTTTTGGGGTAGTTTGTGCTTAGGCCCCTGTAACTTTTTGACCACATAAGGTATCCACGCCAAATTTGCGTCCTTTTCTTCCAACATCATGAGGATTCTAAAGGTACCCAGGGTTTGTGGATTCTCCTGGAGGGGACTCAGAAATTAGCCAAAATACAGCAAATTGTTTTTTTTTTTTTTAGAAAAATGGGAAAAAAAGGCTACAGATGAAAGCGTCTGTTATTTTCCCTGCAAATGGTATCAAAAAAGAAGTTGTGGTGCTGAAATCACCGTCTTTCCAGCTTTCAGGGACAAGCAGACTTTTGTCAGAAAACCAACATTTTTTACACAGTTTTGGCATTTTTCTGGGACATAGCCTATTTTTGCTATTTTTTGTGCTTTCAACATTCTTCCAGTTAATGATAGAAATGGGTATGAAAGCAATAATGGAGCCTGGAAAGCTATACATTTTTGAGAAGTAGACAAAATTCTGAACTTAGCAAGGGGTCATTTGTGTAGATCCTTCAAGGTTTCTTTATAGAAACTAACAGTTGAATATAGGAAAAATGTTAAATTAGTTGAAAAAAACAGCCATTTGTGCCAACGTTTTCACCTGTAACCTCTTCAAATTATGAGAGCTGTTTGAAAGCAACATACCGTTACATCCGCTGGACCTTCCTGGTTGTAGGGATATATAGGTCTTGTAGGTTTACCAAGACTCCGACGAACCCTAGGCCAATAACTGAGCAGCATCTTGCAATGGTTTTTAGGTCGAGGACTACCGGTCTGCCGAAGGCAGAACCGGAAGTCGGAGATTTAATGTTTTCCAGAGTGGCTATTTAGCCCGCCTCTCTTTTAGCTTCTCCTCCATTGGCTGGCTTCCTAAACGGAGGCCAGCCATTGGAGGAGAGAGCCGTCCCTCCAAATAGGCTCCGTCTTTTTCAGATTCGGGGGCGTGTTCCTTGCTGTTCTTTCCACTTTTTAGCCACGCCCTTTTACAACAGCAGGAACACGCCCCCGAATCCGAAAAAGTTTCGAAGCTCCCATCCGCCATTTTTCTGCTGTCGTCTGTCTGCCCGTGACGATCCATCCGTTCGGCGCCGTGTTGTTGTGCTGGTGTCTGTCTCCGAGTGTATCTGACTGTACAAGCTTGACTTTCAGTTAGTCTCCATGCGCACGTGCCTCTGTGCACGTCCGTCTTTCCGCCAGTGCTTCGGTGTGAGAACGTTTGCCTGCCCCTGTGTTTTTTTTTGTCACTGGAGTCCTTGTTTGGCTTATCTTTATCAAAGAGGGGCACAAACCATATGTTAAGCAGCAAGCCCCCACCACAAAAGGAGCCCCCTCGCCTGAACGTCGAGCCCACGCCCCTATCTGCTCGAGACAAAAAAGCACCGCGGGACGAGATTCAGCAACAGCGGGCCCTGTCGGGGCGGTGCCGCCTCAGACGTTTGCACCGGATACTATAGGAACGATTGAGCCTACCTCGCCGTTAACCGGGCTAACAAGGCCACCGGCGCAGCATTCTTTCGGGGGGTTTTGTCTCTACGGAACCAGAGTAGCCACAGTTGTGTTGGCTAAATATTTCGGGCCAGGAATCACTAACGTGGAGCGCGAGCGTCACCTGCTGGCCACAAGTCGAGCATGGCACTGAGCTGGAATGTTGCATTTCTCTTTTTTCAGGGTCGCCGCAACAAAGATAGCTTTCTCCACCGCCAGCCGCGGGCATAGTTCGAACAAGGCATTCAGCACCCGGGCGAGATTGAGGGGCGAGACGGGCGAAGAGGGCGTTGTTAGCCAATCGCCCAGGGAGGAGTACACACACTCTAATGCAGGCTTTTCCAACGAGTAAGCTATGTGAGCCACTGGTAGTGCACCCAGCTGTGCCGGCTTACCCGCTGGCCTCCGCGTCTCTTCTGGGGCCGCCGCAGGAGAATCAGTGACTGTGCGGGAGGAGCGGCGGGAGTGAGCGCGATGGAGATAAGTGTGGCCGCACCTTCTTGATGTGCTCCGGAGCTCGCAGGCCTTTCTCTCAGCACCCGACGCGAGGTGACGTCCAGCGCTGCCGGGGCCTCTCCTGTCTTAGTGCCGGCTGATATATCTACAATTGTGGCTGTCGAAGTGCATAAAAAAATAGTGATCAATACCAATAGCTCTACCTAGAATATTGCCGAGACCACACAAGAAAAAGTGTTAATATGCAGCATGTCATTTATTGTAATTTCCCAGTGCTGCACCTCGACTAACCTGGTGGAAACTGCTCTGCATTCCAGAAAAAACAAGCGGAAGTTACACCGATTGGAACCTTTTCCTTGTATTAGGTTCCCAAGCTTCTGACAAATGAGCAGCCAGGATACACTTAGAGGCGGGACCTCCTTATCAATCCTGGCTTTTCATGGGGCTCAAGGGCGCCTGATTGACAAGTCCTGAAACTCTGCTATGGCTCATACTTGGCTCCCTGTGGCTATTGCAGGTATCAGCTATGTATTGTGAATGTGTGAGGCGGGGCTGTGAGCAATCACTCTCTTCTTACCTGCGCAGTGCCAGTGAAGCCAGCAGTTTGAGCCCTCTGCTCCATCAGCTGCCACACATAACTAAACTATCCGTGACATTTGTTTTCCGGTAAAACCTGTAAGGTCAAGCAGTCTAATTAGAGAGGGAAGTAGGCAAAGCATTCGCAAGCCAGCACCATAGCACCCGATGGGTGGATTGCCACTGCTTGCGGTGGCTGATTTGTATTTGACTGCCAGGCCATTTGTGTTTGACCATGAAAATATTGAAACCTAAAAATAAACTTTAAAGTAGCTTCTGAGAAAGTTTGGGAATACTAGCTATGTGAAAGAGTAAAAACGAACTGACTTATTCTGCAGGGCATTATGGACTGGGGCAGTGTGCAATTCTTAAAGTGCAATAGGCAGTTTTCACTCTTGTATGAGCACCATTTTTCCTTTCAGCTATAAAATGATTTTTAGCGTGGGGTTTTCAGTCAAATGCATGGCTGATTGGTTGGTATGCCTTAAAAACTACTAACTCTTGAGCACTTTTTTATATATAAAATTGTGTTCTAGTTTCTCTCTCCCTCTCCCCCCTCTCTCTCTCTCAGGAATTCAGAAAGAACCTCCGATGGCAGATTCTCTTATTAAATGCCTGAGCGTTTAACCTTGGAATCGTGACTTCTCAAGCCTGCTTCCAGTAGAAGACCAAACAGAAAATGTAAAGAACCTTTTACATAGACCCCAATGCCCATGTCCACACTAAGTCTTGCTCAAGAAAAAAACTAGGAAATACGCTTATATTGTGCAAATAGACTACTATAGATTTTAGTCGTCGGTTTTATTTATTACTTGTACATGGGCTGGCTTACTTCACAGAGAACAGCTGGAAAGGCCAACAGCCCAATGAATATTTGAATAAGAGTATGGTGTAGTTCTATGTGTAAGACTACAGCACTGTTTCACTGCCTCACTCTTTCCCACTACATAACTCTCTCTACCTCACTACTCCACTCTATCTCACTACCTCACAACTTCTCTCTCTCAAAACATCACTACCTCACTCTCTAGCTCACAACCTCACAACTTCACTCTCTCTCACTCACTACCTCAATCACTCTCTATCTCACTACCTCACTTTCACTCTCTCTTTCACTACCTCTCTCTCTATCTCACTACATCACAACATCACTCTATGCTTATATATCACTACCTCACAACATCCCTCTCCCTCACTACCTCACTCTTTCACTACCTCACTCTTTCACTACCTCACTCTTTCACTACCTCACTCTTTCACTACCTCACTCTCTCACTACCTCACTCTCTCACTACCTCACTCTCTCACTACCTCACTCTCTCACTACCTCACTCTCTCACTACCTCTCTCTATCTACCTCACTCTCTATCTACCTCACTCTCTATCTACCTCACTCTCAATTTCAATACCTCACTCTCTCTCTATCTCACTACCTCACTCTCTCTCTGCTAATGCAATAGGTATCACATATGCAAAAAAAAAGCTAATGCCAATAGAAATGACAATGCCATTTATTTAGGGATACAAAAATAATAAAAAAATAATGAGCAATACCAATAGCTCTACCTATAATATTGCCGAGACCATTGCATTGTAAATGCTTGTTTATTATGTACCGGGTATAGAGCAATTCATTTGGGAAAATATATACATGGAAAAATCGGTGTTAGAAGGCGACCTCAGAGGGGCCCGGAGGGGGCCCTGACTGTCCTGAGACCAACCCTCGAGGTATCGTAGCCGGGCACTGGCGGGAGACTCCTCAGGGGAGGAATCTCGTATCTAGGATCGTACACTCGGCACCACACGACAAAGAGACACCACACCGAGAGTTCTTAAGAGCAAATCTTTATCAGATCGGAGTGGTAAGATCTTTATGATCAGCAAGGCAATATATATACAAGTAGAGCGCGGGCTCACAAAGTCTTGGAGGGGGGTTAGGAGGTAGCGGGACAGTCTTTGGGGGGAATGGATCAAATGCAGGAGCGTATCCGGCGCACAGCTCACAATCCTCGAGCTGGGGGATACGCTTGTCGTCGTGGGGTCCGGCGGGACCAAGGGAGTCTGTGGGCACTGCGAGATACTCAGCAGGCTCGAGTACAAGTTCGGAGGTCTTACGATCTTCAGGGAGCCGCGAGTCACTCAGCAGGGCTCAAGCACAAGTTCGGAGGTCTTTCGATCTTCAGGGAGCCGCGAGTCACTCAGCAGGGCTCAAGCACAAGTTCGGAGGTCTTACGATCTTTCAGGGAGCCGCTAGTCACTCAGCAGGGCTCAAGCACAAGTTCGGAGGTCTTACGATCTTTCAGGGAGCCGCGAGTCACTCAGCAGGGCTCAGGTGTTTCCAAGGCGAATCTGCCGGACAGTCCCAGAGCACCCCTTGTTATAGGGCGACTCCTCTTTGATGTCCGGAGTCTGTGCAAGCAGGGGTCTTGTCACCTGGGGGTCGCTTGTTGGGGGTTTCCTGCCATTGTCCTTTGATCCTTTCAGGGCCGGGTCGGGAGGAGCCCCAGACACCCAGCAGGCGTGGAGCCAGCCCTCAGGGAGGCCGGCAGGTCGATCGAAACCCACCGTCCCAGGGAAGCGCAGAGGTGTGATGGAAACTGCTCCTCCCTCTCTCATCCCAAGGGGAGCGCGATGTCCTCCAGCCGGAGTGGCGCCTGTAGGCTAGGGTCGCGCTGGGGCCGGGCGGCCATCTTGGTGCATGCAGTGGGCACGCGGGCCCGGGGTGGCCGAAGGAGGAAGGCCTATGGACGGGGGAAGTCCGGGTCGGGTGCGTGTGTTCTGGTGGGAAGGATCGGCTAGGCCAGGGGCTCGGGGCTGGTGTGAGGTGCAGGGGTCAGGTCTGACTATGTTACGAGGGCCGGGTCTAACACGCGTCCCCCCCAGCTGAAAGTCGGAGAGAACTACCCATCTTCTTGGGGGTTCTCTTCGCTGAGGCGGAAGAATCGGGAGAGGCCATCGGCGTTGGCGTGGTCCGTACCAGGGCGATGTTCCACGGTGAAATCCATCCCCTGGAGGGAGATTGACCACCGCAGAAGCTTGGGGTTTTCTCCTCGCATCTGCATGAGCCATCGCAAGGGGCGATGGTCGGTCTGGACCCTGAAATGGGTGCCGAACAGGTAAGGGCGTAGTTTCTTGAGGGCCCAGACTACTGCGAACGCCTCGCGCTCGATGGTACTCCATCTCTGTTCCCGGGGCAACAGCCTTCGGCTGAGGAAGGCCACGGGCTGGTCCAGACCCTGGTCATTTACTTGGGAGAGGACGGCCCCGATGCCATGCTCGGAGGCATCAGTTTGTACCACAAACTCTTTGGAGTAGTCGGGGGCCTGGAGGACGGGGGCCGTACACATGGCCGTTTTCAGGGCATTGAACGCCTCTTGGCAGGCAGGGGACCACTGTATCTTCTTGGGCTGCTTCTTGGACGTGAGTCCCGTGAGGGGACCGACCAGGCTGCCGTAATTCCGGATGAATCTCCGATAGTAGCCCGTGAGTCCCAGAAAGGCTCGGACCTCTGTTTGGGTGGTGGGGGGTTCCCAGGCTAGGATGGCATCGATTTTGGGCTGTAGAGGGGTTCGGTACCCTACCTGGTGCCCCAGGTAGGGTACCGAACCTTGCCCAATCTGGCATTTGCTGGCTTTCACGGTGAGGCCCGCCTGGCGTAGGGCGGTTAGCACCCTCCGGAGGTGTTGGAGGTGCTCACTCCATTCGGAACTAAAAACTGCGATATCGTCGAGATATGCAGCGCTGAATTTTTCCAGCCCGGCCAGGACTCTATTTACCAGTCGCTGGAAGGTGGCCGGGGCATTTTTCATCCCGAAGGGCATTACGCGAAAGCGATAGTGCCCATCCGGGGTGGAGAAGGCGGACCGCTCCTTGGCTCCCTCTGTGAGCGCAATTTGCCAGTAGCCGCAGGTGAGATCGAAGGTGCTGAGGAACCGTGCAGCTCCGAGCCGGTCAATGAGCTCGTCGGCTCGGGGAATGGGGTGGGCATCGGCTCGGGTGACCTCATTGAGTCCCCGGTAGTCCACGCAAAAGCGGAGTTCCGGGGCGACCCCGGGGGCGGCTGCTTTTGGGACCAGGACCACGGGGCTGGCCCAGGGGCTGTCTGAGGGTTCGATCACGCCTAGGGTCAACATTTTCGAGACTTCGGCTTGGATACAGGACCGGACCCGATCGGGGACTCGGTAGGCTCGGTGTCTCACTGGCGGGCTGTCCCCGGTATCCACGTCATGGACACACCAGTCGGTGACCTTGGGGACCAGGGAGAAAAGGTCCAGAAACTGCCCTAGGAGCTGGCGGCAATCCCCACGTTGCTGGGGCGTGAGAGACGGGGAGAGGTTCACTCCTTCTACGGAGCCGTCCTTCTCCTTGGTGCATAGAAGATCCGGGAGAGGATCCGACTCTTCTTCGGACCCGTCGTCAGTGGCCAGTAGGAGACTCAGCTCTGTCCGCACAAAGTGGGGCTTGAGGCGGTTCACGTGGAGGACCCGGATGGGGTCCCGGGGTGACTGGACGTCTACCAAGTACGTGACCGGGCTCTTTCGCTCAACTACTTTGAAGGGCCCGGTTCATTTATCCTGGAGAGCGCAGGGTTTCACAGGGGCCATGACCCACACCAGCTGGCCCGGCTGAAACTCGGCTAGCGCGGCGTTCTGGTCGTACCAGCGCTTCATCTCCTCCTGACTCGCCTCCAGATTGGCCTCTGCCAATTCCCGGAACCTCCTAGTCTGATTGCGGAGGGTCAGGACGTAACGGAACACGTCTCGGGGGGTGCCTCGGGGCGCCGCCTCCCACTCTTCTTTGACCAGGCTGAGGGGCCCCCTGACGGGGTGCCCGTAGAGTAACTCGAAGGGGTTGAAACCCAAGGATTTCTGGGGAACTTCTCGGTATGCGAATAGGAGGCAGGGGAGCAGGAGGTCCCACTTACGCCGGAGGGGCTCTTCCAGGCCCGCGATCATCCCCTTCAGAGTCCGGTTAAACCGCTCTAGGCAGGAGGCTCCCAGGGACCATCTCCCTATCTCCTAAGGACACTAGGGCCATAGCGGCGGGTTCCCACTCCTCGGCCTCCTCAACCTCCTCCCCCAGGGCTACATTGGCTATCTGTCTAGCGGGGGGTGCTGCCTGGTTGGTGCGTGGGGCCATGGGGCATTCAGGGTCGTTGGCGTAATGCCCGGGCTTCTGGCAACGGAAACAAGTGATGGTTACCCGGTGCCCCCGTCTCAGGGGGGGGGCCGGATACAGCTGGTGGGGGTGCCGGGAAAGGCGGAGGTTGGGACTTCGGGGGACTAGTCTGGGGCTCTCTCTGCCCTCCCTGGTTTCCCCCCCCTCTCTGGCGGGGTGGTCCCTGACTGGCTCGGGGGTACTCTCCTACAGGGCCCCGGGAGACCCGGGTGTTGGTCCAGCGATCCGCCTCGACAGCCAGCTTTCTCGGGTCCGTGAGCTTGCTGTCGAGCAGATGCTGGCGTAGTTCCACAAAGCAGTTGGCAGCCAGGTGTTCCCATAACATAAGGTCAGTTAGTTCTTCCAGGGTGGTTACCTTGCTGCCCTTGATCCACCCATCGAAGGCACGGCTGAAGAAATTCACATATTCCACCCAGGTGGTACCCGGGATCTTCCTGCAGTCCCGGAACCGCTGGCGGTACATCTCCGGGGTGAGGCCGTACCTTGTGAGGAGGGCCGCTTTCATGTGTTCATAGGAGGTCTGCATGGAGGTGGGTAGGTCGAGCAGGGTGTCTCTCCCTTCGCTCAGGAACCGTCCCCATAACCCAGCCCCCCAATCCTTCTGCGGGACCCGATGGGAGGTCATGGCGACCTCGTAGGCCCGAAACCACTGCTGAATGTCATCATTCTTGTAATATTCCTTGACCACATCCTTGGGGATGTGGACCTTCTGTTCCGTCGGGGCGGCCGCCTCCCGGTTCCCCGGGGGCCGCGCTTCTTCGCTTCTTGCTTTCAGTTCTATCTCCTTCAAGCTGCGTTCATGTTCTAGTTGAAGTCTCCTTCCCTCGTGTTCTCGTTGGAGTTTCTTCTCCTCCAGTTCTCCTTGCACTCGCAACTGTTCTACTGCTAGCTTTTTCTCGGCTAATTTCAATTCGCCCTCAATTTTGAGTTTGGCTAATTCGAGCTCGTGATGGCGACTTTTTTCTCTGTCTGCGAGTTCCTCCGGGGATAGGCCCCCGTCTGGTACGAAGCCTCGCACCTGGTTGCTGCTGCGTTCTCCTTGGGAGGGTCCTGCTTCGTCGTGGGGCTCCACCGCTCCTTCTGGGCGGGAGGCTCCAGAATCCACCCAAGCTTTCAATGCCTTTTGCATATCTTCTTTGGTGTTGAGACCAGTGGTAGCGATTCTGAGTTCCTTACAGAATTGCTTTAGTTCTCTGTGAGTGTACTCTTCCAGCTGTTCCACCTGGAACACGGTACTGGCGTCGTCTTCTACGAGAACCACGGCGCTTCCTTCTGCCATCTTTGTCGGTAGTGCGTCAGCCGTTCACGGTACGATCTCTAGATTATGGGCCCGAATCCCGTCGCTTGCCACCAATGTTAGAAGGCGACCTCAGAGGGGCCCGGAGGGGGCCCTGACTGTCCTGAGACCAACCCTCGAGGTATCGTAGCCGGGCACTGGCGGGAGACTCCTCAGGGGAGGAATCTCGTATCTAGGATCGTACACTCGGCACCACACGACAAAGAGACACCACACCGAGAGTTCTTAAGAGCAAATCTTTATCAGATCGGAGTGGTAAGATCTTTATGATCAGCAAGGCAATATATATACAAGTAGAGCGCGGGCTCACAAAGTCTTTGAGGGGGGTTAGGAGGTAGTCTTTGGGGGGAATGGATCAAATGCAGGAGCGTATCCGGCGCACAGCTCACAATCCTCGAGCTGGGGGATACGCTTGTCGTCGTGGGGTCCGGCGGGACCAAGGGAGTCTGTGGGCACTGCGAGATACTCAGCAGGCTCGAGTACAAGTTCGGAGGTCTTACGATCTTCAGGGAGCCGCGAGTCACTCAGCAGGGCTCAAGCACAAGTTCGGAGGTCTTACGATCTTCAGGGAGCCGCGAGTCACTCAGCAGGGCTCAAGCACAAGTTAAGAGGTCTTACGATCTTTCAGGGAGCCGCGAGTCACTCAGCAGGGCTCAAGCACAAGTTCGGAGGTCTTACGATCTTTCAGGGAGCCGCGAGTCACTCAGCAGGGCTCAGGTGTTTCCAAGGCGAATCTGCCGGACAGTCCCAGAGCACCCCTTGTTATAGGGCGACTCCTCTTTGATGTCCGGAGTCTGTGCAGGCAGGGGTCTTGTCACCTGGGGGTCGCTTGTTGGGGGTTTCCTGCCATTGTCCTTTGATCCTTTCAGGGCCGGGTCGGGAGGAGCCCCAGACACCCAGCAGGCGTGGAGTCAGCCCTCAGGGAGGCCGGCAGGTCGATCGAAACCCACCGTCCCAGGGAAGCGCAGAGGTGTGATGGAAACTGCTCCTCCCTCTCTCATCCCAAGGGGAGCGCGATGTCCTCCAGCCGGAGTGGCGCCTGTAGGCTAGGGTCGCGCTGGGGCCGGGCGGCCATCTTGGTGCATGCAGTGGGCATGCGGGCCCGGGGTGGCCGAAGGAGGAAGGCCTATGGACGGGGGAAGTCCGGGTCGGGTGCGTGTGTTCTGGTGGGAAGGATCGGCTAGGCCAGGGGCTCGGGGCTGGTGTGAGGTGCAGGGGTCAGGTCTGACTATGTTACGAGGGCCGGGTCTAACAATCGGTATGAAAGACACCTATGTATTTCTGAAATAGGAACAAAATATAGAGTTTACAAACAGATATTTGCACATTTCCGAATTTGTGAGTACCCATACTAGCATGAGAATTATAGGTCATTTTTCAAAAGGACTTCTTTTTTACACATTGTCTTTCATTTGGAAGGCAGAAATGCATCGACAGTCAAAAGGTAATAACAGTTGCTCTACAATTCTGTGTTACCCTAAGTCTCCCGATAAAAATGCTACCTCCCTTATGTGGGTAGGCCTAGTGCCCGTGACAGGAAATGGCTCAAAACGCAACGTGGACACACTTTTATTTCTACAGTGAAAACTGACCCTTTTTTTTGCAAAGTGCCTAGCTGTAGATTTTGAACCCTAGCTCTGCCGGCACCTAGGGAAACCTAGCAAACCTATACATTTTTGAAAACTAGACACCCAGGGAAATCCAGGATGGGGTGACTTGACTGGCTCTCACCAGGTTCTGTTACCCAGAATCCCTTGCAAACCTAAAAATGTGTCCAAAAAAACACATTTTCCTCACATTTCTGTGGTGGAAAGTTCTGGAATCTGCCTGGATCCACAAATTTCCACCCACCCCGCGTTCCCCAAAGTCTAAAGAGAAAAATTGTACCTCACTTGTGTGGGTAGGCCTAGTGCCCGAGACAGGAAACGGCCCAAAACGCAACGTGGACACAGCACGTTTTCACAGTGAGAACTGACCCTTTTTTTCCAAAGTGCCTAGCTGTAGATTTTGAACCCTAACTCTGCCGGCACCTAGGGAAACCTATCAAACCTATACATTTTTGAAAACTAGACACCCAGGGAAATCCAGGATGGGGTGACTTGACTGGCTCTCACCAGGTTCTGTTACCCAGAACCCCTTGAAAGCCTAAACATTTGTCCAAAAAAACACATTTTCTTCACATTCATAATACGTTTTGGGCCCTTGCCTGTCGCGGGTACTTGACCCACCCACGCCAGTGGGGTATCATTTTTATCGGGAGACCTGGGGGAAAGCTGGGTGGTAGGAAATTTGTGGATCCACGTAGATTCCAGAACTTTCCCACACAGAAGTTTGAGAAAAACGTGATTTGTTCAGCTAAATTTGAGGTTTGCAGGGGATGCTGGGTGGGAACTTTTTGGAGGACCCACGCAAGCCACACCTCGCTGCACTCCTCTGGGTGTCTAGGTTTCAGAAATGTGGGGGTCGGGTAGGTTTCCCTAGATGGCCGTCGGGCCCAGGGCCAAAAACTCATGGGACCCCCCCTTGCAAAACCAGGTTGGTTTGTGATAGGTAATTTTGATGTCGCCTCAATAGAGTTTTGGGCCCTTGCCTGTCGCGGATACTTGACCCATCCACACAAGTGAGGTACCATTTTTCACAGAAGACTTTGGGGGACGCGGGGTGGGTGGAATTTTGTACATCCACGCAGTTTCCAGAAATTTCCACCACAGAAATGTGAGGAAATGTGTTTTTTTGGACATATTTTTAGGTTTGCAAGGGATTCTGGGTAACAGATCCTGGTGAGAGCCAGTCAAGTCACCCCATTCTGGATTCCCCTGGGTGTCTAGTTTTAAAAAATGTATAGGTTTGCTAGGTTTCCCTAGGTGCTGGCAGTGTTAGGGTTCAAAATCTACAGCTAGGCGCTTTGCAAAAAAAGGGTCCGTTTTCACTATGAAAATGTGGTGTGTCCACGTTGCGTTTGGGCCGTTTCCTGTCGCGGGCACTAGGCCTACCCACACATGTGAGGTGCCATTTTTCTCAGAAGACTTTGGGGAATGCGGGATGGGTAGAAATTTGGATCCACGCAGATTCGAGAACTTTCCACCACAGAAATGTGAGGAAAATGTTTTTTTTGGACAAATTTCTAGGTTTGCAAGGGATTCTGGGTAACAGAACCTGGTGAGAGCCAGTCAAGTCAGCCCATCCTGGATTCCCCTGTGTGTCTAGTTTCAGAAAATGTATAGGTTTGCTGGGTTTCCCTAGGTGCCGGCAGAGCTAGGAACCAAATTCCACAGGTAGGCACATTCCGAAAAAAAGTCAGTGCCTAGTGGGCTTTCTGCCGCCCTGGGGAAGGGGGAAATCAGGGGCTATTGTCCCGATATACCCCGAGGGGGGCAGAAAGACTGTGGCTATTCTTTTGGGGGGTCGGGGCATTGGGATGCCCATTCTGGTCAGCCCCCACCCCTGCGTATAAAAAAGCCAGCATAATCGCTGGCACATAGTGGGCTTTCTGACCCCCGGGGGCAGATCAGGGGCTACTGCCCCCATATGCCTCCTGGAAGGGGCAGAAAGACAGTGGCATCTTTTTGGGGGGTGGGTGGGGGCATTGGCATGTCCATTCTTGGCAGCCCCCACCCCAAAGTTTGTAAAAAAAATCCCTGGTGGCCAGTGGGCTTTTTGCAGCCCCGGGGGGTGCAGATAAGGTGCTATTGCCCCATCTGCCTCCCAGGGGGGCAGAAAGACTGTAGCATTTTTTTGGGGTGGGGGCATTGACATGCCCATTTTGGGTAGCCCCCATCCCTACCTATATAAAAAAAAATCCCTGGCGCTTAGTGGGCATTCTGCCCCCTCCCCGGGGGCCCCCATCTGCCTCCTGGGGGGGCAGAAAGTCTTTTTTTCTTTGGGGGTAGGGTGGGGGCATTTGCATGCCCATTCTGGGCAGCCCCCACCTCGGGCCTATAAAAAAAATCCCTGACATCTAGGGTGCTTTCTGAACCCCCAGGGGGGCAGATTGGTGGCTACTTCCACCATCTGCCCCCCCGGGGGACAGAAAGACTGTAATTTTGTGGGGGGAGTGGTGGGGGCATTGGCATGCCCATTTCTGGGGCAACCCCCACCCCTAAATGTATTGGGGGGAAAAAAACCTGGTGCCTAGTGGGCTTTCTGCCCCCCTGGGGTGCAGATTGGGGGATACTGCCCCCCAGGAGGGACAGAAAGACTGTACCTTTGTGTCGGGGTGGGGGCATTGGCATGCCCATATTGGGCAGCCCCTACCCCAAATTATAATTTTTTTTAAAATGCCTGGTATCTAGTAGGCTTTCTGCCCCCCGGGGGGCCAGATTGGGGGCTACTGCCCCATCTGACCCCGGGGGGGCAGAAAGACTGTAATTTTGTGGCCGGGGTGGGGGCATCAGCATGCCAGTTTTGGGCAGCCCCCCACCCCTAATAAATATCCCATAAAAAATCCCTGGTGTCTACTGGGCTTTCTATCCCCCTGGGGGGCAGATTGGGGGCTACTGCCCCCGGGGGGCAGAAAGACTAATCATGCCAAAATGTTTATGGGGGGAGCAAGGGCCCTTGCCCAAGGGGCCGCTATCCCCTCCCTGGTGCCTAGTGGGTGGATCCCTGCTTGGGGATCGCCCTCCTGGGGCGATCCCCAAGCAGGGATCCACTAGGGAGGGGAACCATTGGAAAGGGGAGATTCTCCCCTTTCCAACGATACCTCTCCTGAGTTTCTATGTGCTCAGGGGGCTGAGATAGCCCCCTGAGCACGTAGAAACTGAAACTGAAATGAGCCTCTTGGCTCATTTCAGTTTTGGTTTCACTGAAATGACATCAGCGCGACGCACGCCGATCGTCATTTCAGGGAAACCAGGGGGGGTCTCGGCAGCTGAAACCAGGGGGGGTCGCGGGAGCTGGGGAAGCTCTTCCCCAGCTCCCGAGGCTTTAGGGGAGAAAAGGGAATCCCTCTGGTGCCCGCACCAGAGGGATTTCCGTTGCTGGGTGTCATGACGAGTTGGACTCGTCATGAGGACATGCCCACTGTGTGCCATGACGAGTCCAGCTCGTCATGAGCACCCAAGGAGTTAATGTGGTGTGTTGGAGGTTTCCATCTTTTATTTGGTGGTAAGTGCTGCTGGAAGCTGTGAAGAAGTCTATACCTCAGCGGAGCTGCGAGAAAAGGGTGATTACAGAAGAGAAGCTGTAATTTACCTTTAACATCAACGAATCGGGTGGTAATTACACCACATGATTTGCCTTTTCTCACCACATGATTTAGTCAATTCTGCTGCATAATTTGAGCCATCTCTGCTGCATAATTCCAGCAGACCTGCTTAAATTTTTTCATTAAGCGACACTGGCCCTTTTACGAGTAAAGCTTTGAAAGTCTACCACCACGAAGCGATACGGAAAAGCAAACGGCGGTCCGAGTGCCGAGAAGTACAGTAAATATTCACGGCTCCTCAAAGCAAACGGTTTCTCTCTTATCGAGCAGCGCCAAAAAAAGTAAATTGGCAATGTAGTCATTCGTTGACAGAAGGGAAAGCCTTATCTGCCGAGTTCAGTCCCTGCGAGTCCCGTACCAGGGCATGCTTGGGGTGTGCTTGCATAGACAGCTAGTGGAACAGTACGGTGGGTTGAGCGCTTGCTGTAGCGACATGCATGCAACGTGTTGACCACGGGCTGGAATGTCGCCAGGGGTGTCTCAGCCGTTCATTCCGCTACGACAGATAAAATTTAACACTGGAGTTGATATATTACCAATTATTAAAATTAAAATTCAATTTAAGGTGTGAAGGACATAGACGACTCTCGCAAGCAATAGTTCATCTTCAACAGTAACATAATTAAGACTGCAGAGGCTCAAGAAATGTACGTTTCATACAATCAGCGCTTTACAGCAAGAGCATCAGTCACATGACACAATAGTAACGCACAATACCACAAGGAAAGCACTCAAAGGAAATCATTAAGGAAGAAGTGCACCCTTCACCAGCCGATATTAACGTTTCATATAGCGCTTACTATCGCAGTCTTGCATCTTTATAGGGCTGTAAAACTCACGTGTCAATGAACGAAAGAAATTCATATTATCACATCAGAAAGTTGAAAGGATATGTCGGCCTCACTATTCAAATCGATGACTTGCATGGCGAGCACAGAGCTCAGCCGCAGCAGGCACATTAACTCGTTAAACTACTTTTCCAACAGAGTACACGGCGAGCTCTTAAAGATTGGAGCCCTCCAGAGGCCCAGGCCTGCTGCTCCGTGGTTGATGATGTGCAGAGCCTTGGGTAGCAGGATCGCACCGGAGTGCGCGGGGCCTTGTCATAGTACCCCTAGGGGCACCCCTCTGTCCCCCCCTCCCCCAAATTGTATACCCAAATAACACACACACAGACTGTTGAGTTGGGTAAAATTGCTGCAGGTTTATTACATAATCCAGAATATGTAATGTGTGGGTTATTTTACGGGCGATCCAAGGGCAGGCAACCAACTGCGTCGCCTACCCGCCTGATAAGCCGGGCAGCGCGGGAGCGATACCCGCCGTTGCTGCCATCCATGTGATTCTTTCTAGGATCACGTGCCGTTGGTAATTTCTACTCATGCCCCCCCTCTCGGGGCGGAGCATCGCTTAGCAAACCCCCGGTTGTTCAGGCCCACAACTGCCCGCAGGACTAGTGGGGCGCCGACACGGCTTCCGGGATCCTCCCATGAGGCTCCTCGGTTTTGGCTCAGGCACCCCCTATGGTGCCGCGCAGAGGTACCCTTTGTACCGGCCTGCTTCCAGATCGCCCTGTAACTCCGCCTGCAATGAAAAAGAGAAACATTACAACGGTCTGAAACCCCCCCCCCCCAATGCCGGGTAAGCGGTAGGGAGGGATGTGGCGTGGTGGGCGACAAAGAGGTCGCCAGGAGGGTGGGGGAAGGCTAAATAGCCTCCCCTTCCCTACAGGGGCCGGGAAGTGACGCGCTTGTGCGTCACTTCCGGCCATCACGAGGAGGGGGACACTGGACGGCGTCCCCGCCCCCTCCCCTTAGGAGGGGGTGGGAGGGATGACCGGTGCCCCGGTGGCACTAGGGCGCCAACCGCTGTAGTGGCCCCCTGCGGGGGCTGCGGTCGGCGGCATAGTACCCCCAGGGGCACCCCTCTGTCCCCCCTCCCCCAAATTGTATACCCAAATAACACACACGCAGACTGTTGAGTTGGGTAAAATTGCTGCAGGTTTATTACATAATCCAGAATATGTAATGTGTGGGTTAGCTTACGGGCGATCCAAGGGCAGGCAACCAACTGGGTCGCCTGCCCACCTGATGAGCCGGGCAGCGCGGGAGCGATACCCGCCGTTGCTGCCATCCATGTGATTCTTTCTACGATCACGTGCCTTTGGGCTCTTTGTCGCCCACCACGCCACATTATCGCCATGCAGCATCGGTCGTGTCCGTCTCGTCGCTGTGCCCCCGGATCCACGCCGCATCGGTCGTCGTCTCGTGCAGATCTACGGTGAGTCTTGCTGTTCCCACTCTGCCCCGGCCCTGTCCCTGGGCAGCACCAGGTTGACGGGGCCCTGTGGCTCGGTTGGCCACGGGCAGAGGGGGCACAAGATGGAGGCATAATTGGCGTCTTGAGGGGCGGCTATGAGCAGTGCAGGGGCGGAAGCGTAGCGGGATCAATGCCCGCAATACCCACTTTAACTTTAATGGTAGCGCACCCCCCCCCCAAGATTTTCGCCCGCTCGTCGAACTGCCATCCCGGGCTAAGTATCACCCTACCTCGCGCATCGCGCTAGGGCCGCAGGGGTTTCTATTCCCTTACCCTCCTAGCGCCTCGAGCTAGGCCATGAAGAGGGGTGCGGGGCAGCGCACTCGCAGAATCATTGTGGCCTACTGTTAAGGTTGGAGACTCTTATGCGCAAGCCTGCAGGCTCAATTCTCGTGAATGTGTTCAAGTAGGTCCGCGACTATTACTCGCAGGGCTGCAGGTTCAATTCCCATGGACTGTATGCATGTTGATATATCTTACAATGGTCTTTGCTTGAGTGTTTGTCGGGCGAGGGCTGGTTGCCGCAAGGCCGTCCTGGGGTGCCAAGGCGAATTTAGAGCCTCGTGGTCGCCTCCACATACTTAAGCCAGTAGGACAGATCAGTGGGAGCACGCAGGCTCAATGGAAATGTTGCCTGCAGGTTACAGGTCCGATTCCCATGTAGTGCATTATTGATTTAAGGGAAGTCATCCGCCCCCCCCTCTCGCTGCTTGCGCGGCCGCCAAGGGTGTGGGGGGGGGTAGGCAGCAGGCCTCGTCTTCCGGGGCATAAAGGTGCGCTGTCGCCGAGGAAGGTTGCGTGCCTCGCGATGGCGGCGCCGTCCTGTACTGGGTCCCCCGGGTGCGATGCTTGTCCGGGGGGGGGGGCCTCGAGGAGGTGGGTCATCTGCTGCGCTAACGTCGCAACGAGGGGATGTAGCTCAGGGGTAGCGCGTATGCTTTGTATGTACGAGGCCCCGGGTTCGATCTACGGCTTCTCCACGTAATTGTGAGTTCTCACAGTGAACCTTTTCGTATTTGCATCGGGCTACCGGTTGTGTACATTCAACCATAGCGCAGTGGGTCAGTTCCTCTGAGGTATGTTTATGCGAGCACCCCTCTTCAATGCGACAATGCATAAGTTGTTTCGTCGAACGGCCCGAAATGCTTCTCGGGAGCGGGTCGGACGGGCACCTGTTCGAAATAAGGGGAGATGATGGGGTCCGTCGGCTGCGCTGCCGCCTCTGGTGCAGGATACCAGGGTTCGAGTCTCTGGGTCGCGTCCACAGTGTGTGATTCAGAGCAAATTACTTAATCTCAAGAACACTTCTCTTTATCCGTGCCTGAATGTGTAATGTAAATACGGTGCTATGTAAAGTGCCCCAATACCTTCGGGTCGAGCTCGCGCTATATAAATATGCAAATAAGAACCCTTCTCTTTATCTTGTCACAGAAAAGGGCAGGAGTTGAACTATGTGTCTTTGGAGCTAGGCTGGAATCCTAGGCGTGCTCTCCCGCATTTGCCTGTGATATATACGTGTTATATTCCCGGTTTGAACTGGCCGCATGCTCTGCTGCTGCTGTCTTAGTGCATGGCTTCCTGATTTAGTATTGGTCAGTAATACGGCAAGCCACCCACCAATACCACAAAGGTAATGCGGTATAGGTACCATGCAGTGTACGATGTGTCTATTGGTGCAACGCTTAATGGCCCGTGCATGGGTATCACGGGAAATGGAACCCTGTCAGTTATGCCAAATCACCCCAAAAAGTTTTGAGTGGCTTTTGATAGACAAAAGACTCGAAGAGGTGCATGGTGTCGCTGGGGAGGCAGTTCCGTTATGGCGGAGCACTTGCTCGGCACGCGGGAGGTGGCGGGATCGATGCCCGCACTCTCCATTAAAAATAAATAAAAAATTTAAAAAAAAAAAAAAACTTAAATTACGTACTCGCCGCGACAAGGATGTGGTCCGCCCGCTGCGCCGCCGCCATAGGTACGGTAAGCAGATTGCGAGCCCCGCAGGCGCGTCCTCATTCCATGATCGTGGGCAAATCACTTATTCTCCCCGTGCCTGAATGGGCAAGCTAAATACAGTGCTATTTAAGGCGCTCCAATACCCTCGGGCGAACCCGTGCTATATATATAATATGCAATAAAATCAATTAAGATAGTCTTGGGCCCCGCGCCTCCGGGCGCAGGTCTGGTTCTCGGGAGGCGAGTAGCGGTATCGATGCCCGCACTCTCCATAAAATTTGCAAAAATTTTAAAATCACGTAATCTCCTTGACGGTGGTGTGGTCCGTCGGCTGTGCTGCCGCTTTTGGTGCAGGAAAAGTTCTGCAGCTAGCTCAGTTGGTAGAGCGGGAAACACTTAATTTCAACGTCGTGGGTTCGATTTCAACGTCGTGGGTTCGATCCCCACAGTAGGCGTGAGGACTTCATTTGCAGATTTCGAGCCTTGTGGTCGCGTCCACTCCTGTGATTCTGGGCAAATCACTTATCCTCCCGTGCCTGAATCGGAAATGTACAGACGGTGCTATTTAAGGCACTCTAATACCCTCGGGCGAATTCGCGCCATATAAATATGCAATAAACAACAATTAAGTAGCTTTGGGGCCCGCGCCTCCAGGTGCAGGTCCAGACCTCGGCAGCCGAGTAGCGGTTAGCGGTGAGGTGGGGCGTAGGGGTGCGCGTGCCGCCGCGATTTGACCCTTCAACGCCGCAGCACCCGCATGTATGCCACGGCTAGACATTGGCGGTGGGAGGAGGCCCCCCCCAAATCACTAATCTTCCCGGGCCTGAATAGGTAAACACAGTGCTCAACGTGCAGCTGTTCACTTTGTTGCAGGAAACCAGGGTTCGAGCCTCGAGGTCGCGTCCTGTGATTCTGGGCAAATCACTCAATCTCCCCCTGTGCCCGAATAGGTAATGTAAATACGGTACTCAGGTACAGCGCTCCTATACCTTCGGGTCGAGTCTGCGCGCCTTGCTGACTGAATGTCTAATCTAGAAGGTGTCGCTTCTAGAAGGTGTCGCTTCTAGTACACAAGACTGACACTAATTACAGGCTTGCCCATGTGGCAAATGGTACGCCTCCGGTTGGCACTGTGGCTATGCTGTACCAGCACTAAGCCTGAAAGTAGTGGTATAGGGAGGAGATATGAGGGAATTAATTTCCGTTGCCATGTGCGGCACTGTTGACTAACATTAATTCATAGATGAGCATGTCTATTTAACAACAGTCCCACAAGATCGTTGTCAGCACAGTTTACTGCATGTGTGAGCAGCTACGACAGGAATCATGCTTCGCTGATGCCCTCACACATGCCAAGTGGAAGTTCGTCCCAATTATGGAGTTAACTGTTGGAGCCATCGAGAGAATTCGAACTATACCGGCAGATGGCATCACGTGTCCCTTGTCCCCAACCTGTTGCTGAAAGGGGGCTTTGGTAGTTTGTTATTGTTGTTGTTGTCTTGACATCCAACCCCCATTGCTTAAGGCCTCGCGCTCCCAAGTGCATTAGTCCTTGGGCAGGGCGGAACAGAGTGGGGATAGTCCTAACGTAGGACGGTCATTGGGCTATCTTAGTAACAGTTAAACACGGGACGCTGCCGACAGTCTAAAAGAGGTGTGCTATAAGTCCGCAACTCTGCCCCTCCAACATGCTTATGTGGGCCTTGACCTGAGCCCGGTGCGGTTTTGCTCGCCAGGAGGGTGGGGGAAGGCTAAATAGCCTCCCCTTCCCTACAGGGGCCGGGGAAGTGACGCGCTTGTGCGTCACTTCCGGCCAGCACGAGGAGGGGGACACTGGTCGGCGTCCCCTTGGGAGGGGGTGGGGAGGGGTGACCGGTGCCCCGGTGGCACTAGGGCACAGACCGCTGTAGTGGCCCCCTGCGGGGGCCGCGGTCGGCGGCAGATACTTCACTGGCAGCTTCCAGAGGAGGCTCAAGGACACATTTTTCCCTGGAGAAATGTTGCTAATCATTAGCTCGCGCTGAATCCTACAGTGATGGTGCCCTCGCGTGCCACTCTGACGTACACTTACTGAGCACCTGTGGTAAGAGGGCGCCCAGGACAGAGGCCCGATATTAACAAGCAAAGCAAACAAAAATCCGGCTTGCCTCGTGAGCGTGCCGGTCCCTGCTCGCTCCCTAGGCAATACTCCAGGGGAGTGAACTCACTAGAAAAGGTGGGACATTCAGCAACTATTAGCCATTTGCAGGCTACTTTTTTTAAAGGGCAAGCAGAAAAGCCAATCCAGAGCGTGGGAGGAGTCCGACCCCGCAAAGTAAAGATAACAGATCGCCTATCGCGCAAGCGCTGTAGGCTCGACCTAAAAAGGGATGTGATGCACTGAACATACTGTTGGTTGCTTCACGTCTTGAGAACACTGTTTGATCCTCGAACAAAGACTGCACTTGACTGCTCGGACAAAACTGTCAGCGCTTTGTACCAGGTGTGAAGCACTAGAAACATGGGCAGAAGTGACTGCAAATTGACCCCAAACGGCTTCAATTTAGGAAATACCCCTGCAATAAGAGGCTCCAGAGCTCTGCGGTTGTAATTTGTTTCCGATGTCTTTACCACTGCAAGTGCAAACAAATCAGTGCCTGGCTCGCCGACCTCACTCTGGACATGATTCAAAGTGGGGTAAAGTATTTCAAGCTGAAGATTTGAACACATTTATGGAAACGACTTACTATTTGATGAAAGGTATGTTTAAAGCCACAGCCATGCAGGTAGGAAGAGTCCCGTGTTTTTAAAGCTTTTGACTAATTTATAATGACCAGCTGGTTGCAGATAAAACAATTAAGTTGGAGGGGCCGGCCGTGCCATGAAGTCTTTTCACTGTGGAAGCACTACAGATGGGAGACGGAGGGCGGCCCTGGTGGTTATGCAGTGGCGGCTGGTGACATTTGAAAGAAGTGTGGCTTAATAGTTTGTGTGGGAGTGCACCGCGGCGAGCGAGCACAGCGAGCGAGCCTGAACAACCTAAGGGAGGGTTCGTCGGGGTGGTTACTTTTTTAAGGGCAAAATGTCACTCTGAAATAGACTAGTCTCCCACATCACCCACATTAAAAATAAATGTCAGGAAAACGGCAATCACCTTACCTCGACTGTACCACATGGCAGCATCTGGTTTACTGAGGGGATAACTAGTAGAGCAAGTAAGCCACTAACCAGTGGACTAGGGATCAATGAAGGCCAGGCCACGTGTGCCTCTGCTCAGCAGCTGTTCTCTCCAATATTAGAAGGACATGAGAGAGAGGGCTATAAAATAGGCATGTGTGCCTTGGCAGAGTTTACAGCCCGGCTCAGTCCCTGCTATACCGCATGGACAGTTTCTAGCATACGGGCAACTGCGCAATACCTGCCAAGTCCTCGGATCCATACGAGATGAAGAGCCCCCAATACATGCCATTACCCAGATGCTTCTGCACATGGGGACAGGGAGTCATCTAATAACGTGGATTCATAAGGCCATACAGGAACACACACGGTTCCCTTTGGCAGCCTTGAGATGCAAGTGGGAGGAAGATATAGGGTGTGCCTTACATGTTAAAGAGTGGGAACGGGCCCTGGAAGTATACAATTGTCCATCGTACACAAAGTCTACCTGATGCCAAAACATCAACTGCTTCTTACCACAAGTTCATATAGGCTGTCCCCAATGCCAGTTGATTTCTGCCATATGGTACACAGGACCTGTACCATATGCTGTGGTCCTGTCCTGCTCTGTCCTCATACTGGTCCTCCATCCACACTACACTACAGGAGGTTACCGAACTTACAGACCTTAACTCATAGGAGGCTTGCACTCTGGGCATATGCAAACACAGAAAGCGTAACGACGTGAGGGGTACATTTGCAGGTATGGCCCTCCTGCTCATCAAGAGAATCCTCCCCCTACAGTGGAGGGTGGAATAGGAATCATCGGAGATGGCGTGGCTTACAGCGCTACAGAAGTGGGGGAAGGCTGAGGAGGAGGCACTATGATATGAAGAAGCCAAGCAAGCGGTCCAATTCAGCAGTCTGGGAGACTCTCCTTGAGCTTTTGGCAACTCACTTCCAGCAATGAACTCACCCAGTGAACTAGGTACGGCAGACACAGTAATTCATACTCTTGCGAGATGCTCCGAGCCACCGCTCACACACTACTGCGTCCCCCTAACCTTCTTCCCGCCCCATGGTCTTCTGCCGCTCTGGGTCAGAGTCACTGAATGATATCACTGCCCTCAGCCGTTGATAATTTGTCAATGAACCCTGCAGAATGCAGCACGCATAGAAAGAGGGGGAAAAACAAGGAGAAATTAATACATTTCTCCTCGTTGCGCCTTCCTATGCCTTCCCTGGGGAGGCATAGCATTCAGACGCATTTCTAGGTTTACGATTTCTCGTAAATCTGGAAATGTGTCAGGTTCCATGGGTGTTGCATGGGAGCATGCGCTGCTCAGGCTCGACTTAAAAATAGATGCCAAGAGGGAGAAGGGGCCATCACACACTGTAACAGGAGTAAGCGTGAAGGCACTTCAATGTAGATTGATGGCCAACAAAAATGCTCTCTTAGTGAAATCACTGGGGAGGGAACTAAGCACACAAAGGAGATACATTTAGAAAAATGCACCAATAAAAAGAAATAATTTAAGACGAGCACAACTTTGGGGCCAATTACGATGTCATTCAGTAAGGCTCCAAATGGGTTTCGGTATTGCAGAATCCGATTCGGAACCCTTGTTTCCAAACAAATCGTACACATTTCCCAACACCCGTAAACTGTTCGGGCTATCCGAATGGGTTCCGAAAGGCATTCAACAGCCCGAGTCTTTCAGAGCCGAATCGTACAGCTCTATGGAAACGGTTTCCGGATGAGCGATTATGATGAGCGATTCGGACAGCCTTTCCGATTCGGTCTGCCAGACACAAAATGACTGTCGAATTCTGTCTTTGGGGGCCCGTTGTGGGCCCCCTTTACCCAAAGGCAGCTGAATGTGGTCCTGTGGGGGTAGCCAAGGGTCCCCTCTTCCCAACCATGCACAATGAGGCAAGCACCATGGGGTGCCCGCCACAGGGTGCAAGGTTTTCCCCAACCAACGGGAGCCTGTCTTCTTGTTCGGAACACAGTCTCCCACTGAAGTCAATGCGAGTCTGACCGGACGATACTGGAAAGAATCGTAATCGGTTGTTCGACTCGCAGGACCCGATTAGTTCGAAAACAATTACGAGACCGATTCGTCAGAACAGTTTCCTAACAACATCGTAATCGGCCCCTAAGCATGCATGGCAATACATAGGCGTGCTTAAAACCCATAGACTGATTACTACATGTCTTGCCTACTTCCAAGCAGTCATAAAGTTAAACACATTAATTGCATACACTTTAGGTTTTCACTACATCATACTGATAACGGAGTGCTGGTGCACGGGAGAGGGGTGGGTTTTTCTCTTACAAAAAGTATACGGTCTGGAGCCATGAGTACTGTGAAAGCTGAGAGGCTAATTAGGTACCCGTTCGTACTTCATGACACTAAGCTCGACCTCAAAATAGAGATCCATCTACTGACAAAATCATTTTCTCAAAAACATGCACAGCAACAAAACAGGAACACAGTGTGTACAGCAGTGAAGAGTGAGCATTCTTGCCCTGAAAACAGCCAAACGGAGAGAGAGAGAGATTGTATTGACAAGGAACAGATGAACAGCCCCCTGGAGACTGTGAGGTCTCTATGGTTGTTTTCACCCTTTCATCCCTTTATGCCCTTCGTTATGTTCCATATAGGTACCCTAATAGAGGCCCGGGTAATATCATTTACCTTCACCTACATTATCCCCCTTGTACTACACAGTAACAAGCCTTTAGGATTGAACCTTTACCTAGTTCTAGTCCTGGGCGCAGGAGGAGGGTTTCCCCCCAAACAATAGCATCCTATAACTTTATCAGTGGACGCTTACAGTATGAATGAATATTCATAAGGGTACTTTAAAACCAGGCAGGGGCTACACCACGTGCAGAATATCTATGTACAAGGTTCATTCCATACGTCATCCTCAAATCCAACCATGGCTAATACAAGACACAAGGGACAAAGGAACCCTAGATACTTTTTGTATAAATACACCACATCTTACTAGGGTTAGAGAGAGGAGACTGAGTCTTCCAGTCAACACACTGACCAGTAATGCTGAGACTCCTGCATGCAGACGCTCAAGCTGACAGTGGTCTAACGGATCCCTCGCGGTGTGTCCAGCTCGAGACCAGGATGGGGTCCCACACACACTCACTTCAGGTAATGGGGTTAGACTAAATCCTAGAGGGATTATTGGCTTCACACCTACTCAAATGCTAGGCACACTTAGGTACATGTAGATAGGCATCGTAGGAGTACACGCTCTTTTTATCATGCGTTTTATATTCATTTATGTATTCATGATTATTGCAAGATGGTAGAACAGTACTACCCATTTATTTACCTTGTACTGCTAATCATATATATATATGCTACTGTCTAACAGTTGTTGCCGCACATCTATTTTACACTAGAAGAACAACTGTGCAATAAATTTTTATTGTAACACACCCGACTGTTTCTTCTGTGTAACTCTCTGAGACCGAATAAGTGAGCACGAGTGACTGAGCGAAAGGTAGTACATTATTTCCATGATTCTGAGAGATCAGGGTTGTCAAGTTCTGATTTTGCCAAAACTAACCTCTCCCCGATAAGAGGAGAGTCTAGTGGCACTGTGAGCTAGCTAACACAAACACGCTAACTCAGTGGGGGTGCTCAGAGCCAGTCTGCCACCAAACCCACATTTATGTTATCCGGAACACACAGATCATGTATAGGTGATATAGAAAATGCACGACATGGCGCCGCCAACGTTGGTTGGGTACTTATTTAACAGTAGAATCTGAGTAGTTCCGTCGTGCTATTTCTCAGAGAGCCCTACTCACAAAATGCCAGAGACGTCTGGAGCTGAGTAGGCGAAAACATCCTATTTAGTGGCTGCTGGTTTATCAAGCTTGAAGGACATTTTGTTCCTAAATTGTGCAAAAACCTTATCTTCTTTCCCTTGAAAAATTGTTCTCTGTTCTAAAACACAATGACAAACGAGGAAGGAGATTTAGATGTGTTAACACAACAAAGGCCTCACTCAGACGAGGAGGAAGATCTGAATGGAATACAGTTTCATCCAAATGTTAGACACACACTCACCCTTAAACTACTTTAACATGCTTTAACAGCCAGAGGTGGTATAGTAGTTTTTGTGATAGAGGCACACAAAGATTTCCAAACAGAGGTATTTTATTCATGGGTTACATTCCCAGCAGCAAATGCAAGAACAAAAATGTTTCATTATTACACACAAGATGACATACCAGTGGAATACATTCCGTATGAGGACATTGAAATTCCACTAACATACCAGGAACATGATTACTGGTTTAAAGGTGCCCTCCCCCATACAAGAAGAAGAGTAAGGCTCAGTCCGTTAGGAAGATCAGGAGCAACATGGCCGATATTAGCAGCCTACACACCACATCCTGACATTGACACTATGCCACAAGATGAATTACTTGAACAACACAAAGAGTTGATAAAACATTACAGAAACATGATGCTATTTGTCATGAGGACACTTGCAGTCCAACCAGCAGTAGTTACAACAAATACAGCTCCAACACAAAGTTCTGGGTAGCTCAGAAAATAACACAGTTAGAAGCAGTATTCCCGAATACTAGCCCTAATGAAAAACACAGAGGGGTTGATTCCGATCCGGGTCGGACAGCTCTCCGAGAGCTGTTCGTAGCCATACCTTGCGACCGACCCGTAACCGGAGCCGGTCCGTCCTGTTGATGAAGTACGATGCGCATAACTGCCAAAAATCCGACCAACACGTAGGCTGTGATTCAAGCTCCATTCTCCGTCCGAGCCGTAACTCCTAACGCCGAACCGAGTCGACGGAAGCAGTATCCATAGCAGTTTCCTCCCGGACAAGTACGATGCGTACTTCCTACCCGCGGGACGGGTCGCCACGTACGGCACGTCACAGCTTCCGGAAAAGAAGCATATCAGCTACGATCTGCGCCAGAACTCAATCCATGGCTACAAGACGGACCAGCTTGCAACGGGTACGAGACGGAGCAACAAGCAGTGTGTACGAGACGAACACATCATGAATCCCATCGCGCAGGTCATACCAGTACTCTACATCTATGACCGGATCAGAAACAGACTCGGACGGCGCAGACGGTAAGTCAGTCACCCACCACACAAATAAACAACACATACCCACAAATTGTCTCACACACACAGGGGATCCATATCCTGGCCACTAGCAACAGGCCACCATAGGGGTTGCATGGCCAGCACCACTACCACCCCGACTATGTTGCCCATAATTACTGCCACCCCCACCCATAGGGGACCTGTTGCCCAGCACCTCTGCCACCCCCACCCATAGTGGACCTGTTGCCCATCACTACTGCCACCCCCACTCATAGGGCTTATGTTGCCCAGCACTACTGGCACCCCCACCCATAGGGGACCTGTTGCCCATCACTACTGCCACACCCAGCCATAGGGGACGTGTTGCCCACCACCCCTGCCACCCCCACCCATAGGGGACCTGTTGCCCATCACTACTGCCACCCCCACTCATAGGGCTTATGTTGCCCAGCACTACTGCCACCCCCACCCATAGGGCTTATGTTGCCCATCACTACTGCCACCCCCACCCATAGGGCTTACGTTGCCCATCACTACTGCCACCCCCACCCATAGGGGACCTGTTGCCCAGCACCCCTGCCACCCCCACCCATAGAGGACCTGTTGCCCATCACTACTGCCACCCCCACCCATAGGGCTTATGTTTCCCAGCACTACTGGCACCTCCATCCATAGGGCCTATGTTGCCCATCACTACTGCCACCCCCACCCATAGGGGACCTGTTGCCCAGCACCCCTGCCACCCCCAACCATAGGGGACCTGTTGCCCAGCACTACTGGCACCCCCACCCATAGGGGACCTGTTGCCCATCACTACTGCCACCCCCACCCATAGGGGACCTGTTGCCCAGCACCTCTGCCAACCCCAACCATAGGGGACCTGTTGCCCATCACTACTGCCACCCCCACCCATAGGGGACCTGTTGCCCAGCACCCCTGCCACCCCACCCATAGGGGACCTGTTGCTCATCACTACTGCCACCCCCACTCATAGGGCTTATGTTGCCCATCACTACTGCCACCCCCACCCATAGGGCTTATGTTGCCCATCACTACTGCCACCCCCACCCATAGGGGACCTGTTGCCCAGCACCCCTGCCACCCCCACCCATAGGGGACCTGTTGCCCATCACTACTGCCACCCCCACCCATAGGGCTTATGTTTCCCAGCACTACTGGCACCTCCATCCATAGGGCCTATGTTGCCCATCACTACTGCCACCCCCACCCTTAGGGGACCTGTTGCCCAGCACCCCTGCCACCCCCAACCATAGGGGACCTGTTGCCCATCACTACTGCCACCCACACCCATAGGGGACCTGTTGCCCAGCACCCCTGCCACCCCCACCCATAGGGGACCTGTTGCCCATCACTACTGCCACCCCCACCCATAGGGGACCTGTTGCTCATCACTACTGCCACCCCCACTCATAGGGCTTATGTTGCCCATCACTACTGCCACCCCAACCCATAGGGGACCTGTTGCCCAGCACCCCTGCCACCCCCACCCATAGGGGACCTGTTGCCCATCACTACTGCCACCCCCACTCATAGGGCTTATGTTGCCCAGCACTACTGGCGCCCCCACCCATAGGGCTTATGTTGCTCATCACTAATGCCACCCCCACTCACAGGATGGGTGATGCGCCACACATCCATCATACACCAACATTAAGTATGTCAGCAAAATACATCCCTCCTAACATCATGACAACAATGTGTAGTCTGTGACAAATGCCCACAACAGTGATTATGACTTCGAACATACAATGTAACTACCATCACATGTGTGACCAAAAACTGAGTGTGGCCTACACAAGGCCTGCTTTTTGCAGGGCCTCCAAAACATTTCTGAGGTGGACCAGGTGATCCTGCCAGGTGGAACTAAAGACAGCAATATCATCAAGATAAGCTGAGCAATACGTTTCCATACCTGTCAGAACTTTGTTCACCAACCTCTGAAAAGTGGCAGGTGCATTTTTCAAACCAAAGGGCATCACCACAAAGTGGTAGTGCCCACCAGTGGTTGAAAATGCAGTTTTGGCCTTGGCATCCTCAGCTAACCTGATCTGCCAGTAGCCAGCTGTTAGGTCAAATGTACTCAGATACTTGGCTGAGGCCAAGGTATCAAGCAGTTCATCTGCCCTGGGAATTGGATAGGCATCAGTCCTGGTGACTGCATTGAGGCCTCTGAAGTCTACACAAAACCTCATTTCTTTCTTACCACCCTGGGTATGAGGTTTGGGTACTAGGACTACTGGACTAACCCAAGGGCTATCTGAAGGCTCAATCACACCTAGTTCCAACATTTTCTGGACTTCAGTCCTGATACAGTCCCTGACATGGTCAGGTTGCCTGTAGATTTTACTCTTGACAGGCAGACTGTCTCCAGTATCCACCTCATGGGTGCACCAGGAAGTCTGACTAGGGGTCAGGCTAAACATATGTCTAAACGGTTGCAAAACTTGTCTGCATTCAGTTTGCTGATATCAGTGAGGCTGCTTGCCAAAGCAACACCATCTACTGACCCATCATCAGGGTTCTGTGAGAGCAGGTCAGGGAGAGGGTCACTCTCCTCCTCCTGTTCCTCATCAGTTGCCATGAGCAAGCCCATGTCAGCCCTGTCAACATATGGTTTCAATCTGTTGACATGGAGCACCCTAAGGGGGCTCTTGGGAGTTCCAAGATTCACCAGATAGGTGTCTTCTCCCTTTTCCTCAACAATTGTATGGGGGCCACTTCACTTGTCTTGGAGAGCTGCTGGGGCCACAGGCTCCAACACCCACACTTTCTGTCCTGGATGGAGCGGAGACCAAGTACATAGTCCATCACATCCTGTTTGGGAGGTTTGAGAGGTAACTCCCAGCCCTCCTTCACCAAACATAACAGACCTCTTACAGGATGCCCAAACAGAAGTTCAAATGGGCTGTAACCAACCCCCTTCTGTGGAACCTCTCTGTATGCAAACAGAAGGCAGGGAAATAAAAGGTCCTATTTTCACCTAAGCTTTTCTGGGAGGCCTTTAATCATTCCCTTTTGGATTTTGTTGAAACGTTCAACTAACCCATTGCATTGTGGGTGATAGGGAGTAGTGAATTTATAATTTACACCACACCCCTTCCACATTGCTTTTAGATATCCTGACATGAAGTTGGTACCTCTGTCAGATATGACCTCCTTTGGGAAACCCACCCTGGAGAAAACACCAATGAGGGCTCTTGCCACCACAGAGGCTGTGGTGGTCCTCAGGGGAATTGCTTCTGGGTACCTGGTGGCATGATCCACTACCACCAGGATAAACATGTGCCCAGATGCTGTTGGAGGGTCAAGGGGACCAACAATGTCAATCCCTACCCTTTCAAAGGGTACCCCCACCACAGGTAGTGGTATCAGGGGGGCCTTTGTTGTGCCACCTGATTTGTCACTGGCTTGGCAAGTGACACAGGAGCGACAAAACTCCTTGGTGTCCTCTGACATATGTGGCCAATGAAAATGTGGAACAAGTCTGTCCCAGGTCTTGTTTCGGCCCAAGTGACCTGCTAAACGGATGTCATGTGCTAGGGTCAAGAGGAACCCCCTTAACTTCTGAGGTATTACCAACCTTCTGGTGGCTCCAGGGGTTGGATCTCTAGACTCATAATATAGGAGTCCCTCATCCCAATCAACTTTATGGGACCCACTAGCACTCCCAGCAGCCTCAGCAGCAGCCTGCTGTCTGAGGGGTTCAAGAGAGGGGCAGCACTGTTGCTCCTTGCTCAGATCTTCCCTAGAAGGGCCCCCTGCCCCCAAGAACTCAACCTGATCAGGCTCAAGTCCCTCTGGGGCAGTTCCTTCTTCAGGATCTGCTTCTCCTCCCTCAGGAGGGGAATCTGTGATCTGAGACAGAGGGGAAGGCACTGCCTTGACCCTACTGCTCCTCCTCTTGGGTAGCATCTGGTCCATAGTTTCAGGATCCAGAGCTGGTTCAGCTTTATGCATTTTGGCCTGTGACCTGGTCACAGCAAATACCTCTGCAGGTATGCCCAACATCTCAGCATGAGTCCATAACTCTACTTCAGACCAAGCTGAAGTCTCTAGATCATTGCCCAATAGACATTCGACAGGGAGGTCTGCACTGACTACTACCATCTTGAGGCCAGTTACCCCTCCCCAGGAGAAATTCACAACTGCCAGACTATGGTTGGTCCTGACATTGCTTGCATTGGTAACCTGGTACATTTCACCCAGGATTATCTGCCCAGGGTCCACAAGATCCTCTGCCAGCATGGTGACACTAGCACCTGTGTCCCTGAATGCCAAAGCCTGTTTGCCATTTATTACAGGCTGCTGTTTGTATTTGTCCAGATTACTGGGGCTCACTAGGAAGGACATATCAATGTCTCCATCACAAATCAACAATGCCTGAGTGGGTACTCTGACTAGGCCAGAGTCCACTTCAGAACCCAGGGTCAACCCTACTACACCCTTATTCTGATTACCACCTCCACCAGTAGCTGTACTAGGGGGAACAGTTGCCTTAGGGGTAGGAGTGGTGGTGGTTTGGTCTTTGGACTTGTTACAGTCAGAAGTTCAGTGCCCTTTCTGTTTACAGAATTTGCACCAGGGCTTCTTTTGGCCTTTCCCTTTGTTAGACTGTGAATCCCCACAAGATGCAGATTTTGGGGGCCCTTGTGAAGACTTCTGGTCTTTTGACTTATCTCCACCTTTCTCAGAGCCTTTAGGATCTTGCTTCTTAGTGTCACCCCCTTGGTTCGGGTTTTTCTGCCTCACCCTGGTTCTGACCCATTTGTCTGCCTTCTTTCCCAATTCTTGGGGAGAGTTCAGATCAGAGTCCACCAGGTACTGATGCAACAACTGTTTTTGGCAATTATTAAGTATCTTTTCTCTCATCATAAGATTATACAATCCTTTAAAATCAGTAACTCTACTACCAACCTGCCAACCCTCCAGAGCCTTGGTTGCACAATCTACAAAGTCCGTCCAGTCCTGAGTCAGTGCTTTCTGGGTGTCTCTGAACTTCAACCTGTACTGTTCAGGGGTTAAGCCAAACCCATCTATTAATGCACTCTTTAGGACTTCATAATCATCAGCATCCTCTTCTCTAACAGTGAGGAGCTTGTCTCTGCCTTTATCTGAAAAGGAGAGCCACAAGATTGCTGCCCACTGTTTCTGGGGGACCTGTTGTACTCTACAGGCCCTCTCCATAGCAGTTATCCATTTGTGGATATCATCCCCACTCTGGTAAGGAGGAACAACCTTGGACAGGTTCCTATGGTCTGGAATGTAATCTCTGACTCTAGGGACACTGTTGATGCCACCAAGGGGTTCTAACCCCTCTGTTCGAGAAGCTCTCTGGAGCTCAAAGGCTTCTCTATCTAATGCCAACTGCTTGGCCTTGAGGGCAACTCTTGCTTCCTCATACTGCAGCAGTTTGTACATTCTTTCAGAGGAAGTCTCTCTTCTAGGAAAGTATAAGTTCCTCTGCTGGACAGATTCCCTGCCAGAGTGATATGAGTGGTCAGATTCCCTTGAAGGGGACCTATGCCTCTCTTCCACTCTGTCTGTTCTCTTAGGGAGAATTCCTCTGTCCTTTTCAGATCCCTGTGCATCTGGCCCTTCAACCACAGAGTCCAGGTCATCTTGATTTTCATCATCTGACCCAGAGACTATAGCTGACCCACCCCCTGATTCAGACCCCTTAGCTCCTAGAGCTAATTTAAGATCATCTGCTGTCAGCAGATCTATCAGGTGTAGTGTGGAGGGACTCTGTCCTATCCTCAGGTGCCTTGCAGCACACATGGCGTTCAAGTCAAAGAAAGCCATGTCCTTATACTGAGGTTGGGTGGACACACTGGTTCCAACCCTTAAGGACATTCTAGTGTTCTGCAGTGTTGTACTACCTACACTAGTTTGTGGCCTACTGATCCTAGCTTGAGCTGTAGCAAGGGTGTGCTATCCCTTCACACACAGCTCTAAGTTCAGTAGAACCTGTTGATACTAAGCTTGACTTTATATGTACCTTGAGTACCTTTAGTGGTTTTCAGTTAGTAATTCAAATAGAGATTTTCTGGTAAAACAGTGGCAAGCTGTAATCCCACACGCTGCCCACCAACGTGAGAAGTTGGCCTGGTATATGCTGGTCACTAGTTAAAGTGGCCACCTTGCACCAGTACAATTCGACTCTTATGGTAGATAGGTTTAAGACAACCTTTTAAAGAAAGCTATCCTAGTGGTAGCTGTGGAGAGCAGCCTTCAGGCTAAGTCTCAGAGGAATGAAAAGCAACTTGTTTTACCTTATAATCTCTTGAATCACTAAATGAAAGGACACCACACAGGTAT
This sequence comes from Triturus cristatus, assembly GCF_964204655.1. Classification (NCBI taxonomy): domain Eukaryota; kingdom Metazoa; phylum Chordata; class Amphibia; order Caudata; family Salamandridae; genus Triturus; species Triturus cristatus. The sequence continues at coordinate 636,351,616 of NC_140593.1, forward strand.
ATATATAAAATATATGTGTATTTATTACTAGACACACTCTACTAATCTCTTTATGAGATTAGAAGTCAAGGACATATGCACAAATCAACATTCCACAACAAATTAAGCACTGATATGGCTGGGGCCCTAGGGGCGTACCAGACCATATACTAAAAAAGAGGTATAAGAAGAAGGACTTGAGAAGGGAGAAGGCCTAAGGAAAACAGAAGTGCTGGGGCCTCACTAATCCACCCAAGGCAGGTAAGTAAAGGACCCATGGGAGACGCATGCAGTGTGAGAACAAAGCCGCGGATCCCAATAGACTTCAATGAAGCAAGTCGCGGTTGGAATTTTAAAGTTTTAGGATACTTCGGGAGAGTCTACAAGCAAGTCACTTACAGGGTAAGTAGTTCTAGAGCCAACACACACAGGAGCACTGGAGTACTCGAGTTACCTCACCCAGGGAAGCCGGGTGCATAGGTGTCTTTTGGTGTCGGGTCGCGGCGTCGTTTTCAATGGGAGCCAAAGAAGACTTGCTGCTTGTGAAGACAGGAGAAGTGTCCGGTAAAATCCAAGGCTGGATTCTGAAGAAAGAAGACCTGAGATAGTGTTCAAAGTCACTTGCCAGTGACCCGGGCCAGGAAGCTGGATGCCCACAGTAGTCAGGTGATTTCAGGTGATCATGGGTGTCTTGACTCTTCAGCCACGGGGTCCAGGAGGCGTCGATGATGACCAGGAGCTGGATTCGGAGTGTCCCAGAAAGTCTGCAGCTTATTGAGGTATCGGCAACCAGATTGGAGCCAACAAGCCTTTGCAACAGCAAGTCTTGTGGAAAGTGAAGAAAGTCAGCGGTGCAGACCAGCAAGGTCTGAGGGACTCACCCAGCGAGGGTAATTCAGGGCAGGCCTGGAGCAACCAGGGGAGTCCTTTGGTTCTATAGAAAAGTCTTCAGGGGACCCACAAGCCAACCTGCAAGGGATCGCAAAGACGCCTCAGGAGGATTCACTTCACAGAAGCCCACGGTCACTCCAGACAAGGTAGGCCTCTGATTTTTTAGGGAAATCCTGCTGGATGCTTGGGCCACATGTGGTCCAAAGCACAAGTTTGTAGAACGTCGTGAAGGGGTTGCACATGACAATAGTGCATGGTACCCAGGTACTGCTGTTCCTCATCACTCGTGGGGTCCACTCACCTCAGCTTCGCTGGGGACTCACAATAGCCATCGAGAAGTCCAGAAATCCACTTTCAGGGCTGCAGGGACTTCGGACTCTGGCAGGAGAGGGAAAGTTTGCGACTGTTGATGCATAGTTTTGGTGCCTGCCAAGCAGGGGAGTCACTCATTGACTCCAAGGGAGATTCTTCAGTCTTCCAAAGGTAGTGGAACGTCGAAGGTCCAGGATTCTTCTTTCAGAGCGTCGTCCAGGGATATCTAGTTTGCAATGCAAGGGTTCCCTAACTTATACTACAAGGAAGGGAGGGACTAGCTCTATGACCACTCCTATGGGAGGGTCAGGGGAGTGGGTGGCTACACCCACTTCCCTTTGTCCAGTTTCGCGCCAGAGCAGGGGCTGGTAGCCCCTGAACTGGTTTGAGCTGGCATATGAACAGAGGAGCCTACTGCTCCCCCAGTGCAGGACTTCAAAGCACTCTAGGAGTGCACCCACCCAGCCCCAATACACTAAATCCTGCCTGGAAGGTGGTTACACCTCCCTGTGACAGGATGCCTATTGTTGGGCCTCCTCCACTGCGAGTTTCGGTCAGCAGCAGGAGGGCAGCCCAGTGTCTGGGCTGGTGGCATCCATTTTGTGATGCCAGGGCTCTTCAGGATTCTACCGTGTTTCCACAGTGGGTACAGTGGGTACATGTCTATCCCTCTAGAAGGGTGGGATCATACTCCCACACCAGTTACTGGTGTGGGAGTATGATTCCAAAGCGTTTGACACCAAACACAACATGTTTTGATGCAGCCATCCCAAAGTTAGCATTTACCGCTAGGTTATAATGCACTTAAGAGGATATGGTTTAACCGCATCCACAAACAGCTACAGAGAATGGACTCTGAGAGCTGCAGAGGGGCCCTGCTCAGGCAGAGGCACCTCCTCACATGGAAACCAAGCACCCTGCCCTCAGGATTGTTAGGGCCTGCCTTAGGGGTGACTGATAGGTTTATATGTGTGTGTAAGGTGAGATATAGGGAACCTATACCACAGTGAGGAGTGCTAACACTACCTCACCCAGGCTGCAGTAGCAGGCCTGTGGTGTCAGATTTAGTCTGCTTCCCAGGGGTGGCATAATACATGCTTCAGCCCCTGGTAGGCCTGTGAAGTACCTATGCCCTTGGTACCTAAGGTACCATATACTAGGGGCTCATAAGGTACCACAGTATCCAATCACTAGTGCATCTAATATGCACTCCAAGTTGTTTAGAGAGAACAGAGAGGCTGGGGCTGACTATAGCCAGAAACCAGTGCAAACATCAGAAAAAAAGTGGGGGCAACATAAGTGCAGATCCTACTCTCCTACAAAGGTCATGCGAAACATCATCAACATAATGTACAGCTAAATCAAAATCACAAGTATAAAGAAAAAAGCTTTATTCAGCAGATGAAAAATTCAAAGTCCTTTCAAAACAAAGGCCAATGGCCAGTACATATCCAAATGACAAGAAGTTAACTTGAGTGACAACTGTCACACGTGGCTTGCCTGCACTGGTAAGGCACAGGGGACTTCCCCTCTGAGGGGCATACATGGGGGCAGGCCAGGCACCGCAGGGACAGGATCAGGGTGCAGCAGAAGGAGGCAGTGAAGGGGTGGTGGATGCAGGAGAGTGACTGACAACTGCAGTGGAGCTGACTGAAGTAGTGTGTGCAGTAACTACTGTGGGGCACAAGTCAGATGGGGTGTGTGCCGGCACAACTGCAGTGGGCAGGTCAGATGGAGTGGACTGGGTCCCCACTGCAGTGCCAAAGTCAGATGGGGTGGTCGTGGACTCCACTGCAGTGCCTAACTCAAAGGGAGTAGAATGGGGTTGAGGTGAGGTCGGCAGGACAGAGGGGGGGGGACACGGTCCCCACCTCAGTGGCACTAACTGTCTGACTGGGGAGGAAGAGCAAGTGGTGGGGGGGAGGGCGTCAGCATTTTGGGGATGGTGTATCTGTGGGTGGGGGAACCTGGGGCAGGGTGTGGCGGGGGAACCTCTGGTGTGGTGGCCTGGGGGATGGAGGACGGAGACTTCGCCGTGGAGCTGCGTGGCGGGGGTGGGGTCTTGCTCTTCCGGCTCCGGGGGGACTTGCGGGTGGAGGCCTCAGTCTGACTACTCCTGGGGGAGGGTGTCCAGGTGTGAGGGGCACTCCTCTCTGTGTGTGGGGACTTCCTCTTCCCCTTGTAAGATAGATCTGCTGGGTCAGTGGGGAAGAGGCCAAGGTCACAGAGGAAGAGCTTATGTGGAGATGGGGTTGCAGGTGAGGCAAGGGAAGGGGGCTGGGAGGGAGAGGTATCGGAGGACTGCGGAGTGGTTGTGGATGACTGTGTGTGTGTCTGCAAACCATCCCCTGTGAGTGTGGTATCAGTCCCCTGCGCTTGCTTGTGTGCACGTCTAGACCTTGGTTTGGGTGTTTGTGTGCTGCCCGTGTCTGTGGGTTTGTGAGAATGTGCAGGGGTGTGTGTGCTTGGGACAGGTAGGGTACTAGGAATCGTGGGTGGTGCAGGGGTAGGAGGGGTGCGGGACTGTTGGAGGAGGGACACTGCTGCCATCAGGGAGGAGGCCACGGATTGATTGGTCCTCTGTATGGCAGACATGCCCGATGAAATGCCCTCCATGAAGGACACCAGTTGTGTCAAACAGACTGGTGTGTGCATGGAGGACACTCAGTATTGATGTCTGCCCTACATGGATCTGTCTAAGCAAGTCCACAGACTCCTCACTCAGGGCAGGAGGGGACACAGGGGCAGGGGATGCGGTGCCTGGCACAAAGGAGACATGCTCCCGAACACGGGAGCCTCCACGGACCTCGGGGATGGGAGCCGATGGGAGGGTGGTGATGGTGGTGGTGGGGGCGGTGGCGGGGACAGCCTCACTAGCTGGGGTTTGGTGGCTGCTGACACCAGCCTCCACAAGGGAGTCATCCTCCGAGCTGCTGTGGCCCCCAGCTGGGGTGGATGGTGCTGAGGACTCCTTGGTATGGCTCCACTCCCCCTCGGTGCCACTGGGTCCCTCCGACTCCTTGCCTTCTGTCCCAGTCAGGCTCTGTGGCTCCTCCTGGTCCGTGGAGCTGACCCCTCCTGTGGCCGTGGATGTATCTGGATAGAATTAGGAAAAAAGAGAACAACATCAGTCACCTGCACTGACTGCACACACCACAGTGAGTACATCACATCACAGGGCAAGCCCTGGCATCATCAGCTGAACACTGCTCAAAGTGCTCTCGCTGTTTAGAATAAGCCAATTGTCAATCTCACCATCAACCATGACACTCATATCCCTCCTGGACTTGCACCCATATGTCTGTTGCATTTGGATGCTAATACCCCAATGTGCCGACATGCACCACCCACACATTTGTTGGACATGCAAGTGAACATGTAGGAGTATGTCACTATACACACAGCACATCTCTTGCCACTGACTCAGTGCAGGTGTCAGGATGAAGGGATGGGCAGAGACTCATTTCACATGCTTGTGATGCATGCCAGCAACACACACTATGATGTTCTCATGCCCTGATAGTTAATGCCACAATGGGGTGCATGGAGCACACTTGAACACAATGCAGGATCACTCATAGCAAGTTAAATGCCATGGCACTGGCATGCCTGGGAAGTCAGTCAACACTGTCTCCTGTCACAGGGGCAGGGCATCCAGACAACAGTATGCACTGTGTCACAATCATAGCTCAGGGGTAAAGCAAGCTCTGCAGCTGACAAGTGCACTTGCCCATTCCCTGCAAACAACATATCCCTGACCCAGAAGACCCCACATCATACAAATCAGACATATAAGTCTCTGCAAACACAACTCCCTGTACATTAGCACATCACAGTCTGCTGTGCATGTAACCCATCTGCCTGAAGTGCACAGTTGCATACACCATTGTGCACTGTCAAGTGATCACACACCTATATGTCACACAGGTCTTGTCTCTCATAGTCACATCTCAGATGTCCTGCTGACCCTCAAACTCATGAACACCCAAGTTGTACGTAACAGGAAGCCACACCACAATGACACAGAGGCAGACACCTGAAGGCACATGTCACTAAGCACAACCTGTAAGTTGATACACAGGAGTGGGATTACAGAGTGTTTCTAAATGCCCTTGAGTAGGCATCACTGCGCAGGTCTATGTGAAACAGTGTTTAGCCCTGGACAGTAGTCAGGTGGCTAAGCAAGTGTGACACACTCGATATACATACTCCTGAGGCACACAAATTGGAGTCCCCTGCTGTATGGGTTTGTTTGAAATACCCCAGCCACATGTGACGAGTCAGACCAGCATTTGTAACACATATCAAGGGCACACACAGATCACATGTCAGATCTCAGGCATTGTGTAAACAATTGACCCACTCATGAAACACACAACAGAGTCACGGTAACAGATGCTGTCCGGAAGCTGAAGCATAGCTGACTGCAGGGACACCGTGCCCCAGTGACTCAAGCAACAGACTGTAGGGGCCACACCTCTGGATCAGATGAGGAGGGTGCATCACACAATTGAGGGACATGAGTATTGGATTACAAGACCTACGTAATGTGGAAGTGTGACCAGGCCAAAAGACTGCAATTAGCATGTCAGACATAGTACACAGATTAGGCATGGATTTACCCCCTCCTTGCTGCTGTCTGGCATTCCGCCGCCCATCCAGGTCCGGGAAGACCACCGCCAGTATCGGGAGCATGTGGGGGGTCAGGGTCCGGTGTCCGTCCCTCCTGCGAGGAGGCGACAGCTTTAGCTGGACCCTTGCGATCCTCCGGGTCCTGCCTCGAAGGTCCTGCCACCTCTTCTGGCAGTTGCGGATCCGGTGCTTGTAGACCCCCACCGATCAAACTGCCCGGGCGATGGTCAGCCATATCTTCTGCTTCTGGTGGGCATCAACCTGTGAGGATGACAAAGTTAAAAGTCCATTAACACACATGCCCCATATTTGTGCTGCACATAGTTGGATATACATGTCATCATCACAAAGGAAAATGAGTGACATAGGTAGTGCACCCATGGAAAAGGACAATTGCCCTGCATGTCTGACATGTTAACAATGCATGGGAAGTTTAAGCTTGCACACATGCACTTTAGCTGCAGAACTCCTGTTCATTACATGTACCTACACACTTTGGGGGGTGAAAGTACTCAGTGAGTAGGCTTGCCACTGGTGTACACACTGCTCGGACTGCTAGTCAGACAACATGCACAATTAGGAAGGCAGTGTACTGCACACTCACCTGCTCCCCTGGTTTCCCATACAGCCTGCTGTACTGCGGAAGGAGCCGTCCAGCAGGGCCTGGTTCTCCTCCTCAGTGAAGGCTGAGGCCCTCTCCAGAGTACGTGCCATAGCAGTAGCCAGAGGATGCAGAGACAGCAGCAGTGGTAGGAGTGATGTGGTCCAGTAGCATGTAGTGCAGGCAAGTGAGCTCCCTGGGGTCAAGCCAGCCTTATATCTGTGCTGCAGAGGCAGACTCTGTGCCATGTGTCCAAAAGTGATAGGTCCAACACGGTTGCATTCTATGAATGTTGCCAATCCATGGAACTGTACGACTCGTACACGTCTTCCGCATCGTTCAAATCTTCACCTTCATGAAACCCTAGTAATTGCAACATTGTTGTAGGCATCCAACTGAATTTCCAGCGCACAATTCGTACAAGTTTTGAATCCGCATCCGTCTCCATGACAGTCCAGAGCCAATGGGTGCGCCCGGCTCGGTCAACTGACTGTACAACGCGTATTTTGAAAATACACATGCACCCATCTCCATACGATTCAATGGCCAAGGCGTACGCCTGTCTTGGACCATGCCTGCCCGACGCGCATGCATGATAGTCACCCGCGTCGGGCCTCATTGCAGTCAATGGCAAAGCGTACGCACGGCTCGGTCCTGAACTGTGCAATGCGTACGCATTGTCACCCGCGTCGAACCTCATTGCAGTCAATGGCTAAGCGTACGCACGGCTCGGTCCTGAACTGTGCAATGCGTACGCATTGTCACCTGCGTCGGACCTCATTGCAGTCAAAGGCTAAGCGCACGCACGGCTCGGTCCTGAACTGTGCAATGCGTACGCATAGTCACCCGCGTCGGTTAGCATTGCAGTCAATGGCAAAGCGTACGCACGGCTCGGTCCTGAACTGTGCAATGCGTACGCATAGTCACCCGCGTCGGACCTCATTGCAGTCAATGGCTAAGCGTATGCATGGCTCGGTCCTGAACTGTGCAATGCGTACGGATAGTCACCCGCGTCGGACCTCATTGCAGTCAATGGCTAAGCGTACGCACAACTCGGTCCTGAACTGTGCAATGCGTACGCATAGTCACCCATGTCGGTTCGCATTGCAGTCAATGGCTAAGCGTACGCACGGCTCGGTCCTGAACTGTGCAATGCGTACGCATAGTCACCCGCGTCGGTTCGCATTGCAGTCAATGGCAAAGCGTACGCACGGCTCGTCATGAACCGTGCAATGCGTATGCATTGTCACCCACATCGGGCCTCATTGCAGTCAATGGCTAAGCGTACGCATGGCTCAGTCTTGAACTGTCAATAACTCAAACAAAAACAATGCTCTACCTATTCATTTATAGGTGGATCAAATAAATCTCACTAATAATTCACCCATAATTGTTTGTCAACCGCCACACCATTGGGAAGAGAGCACACAAACAAATTAAATTTGTGATTAAAGATAATGTTTTTCTCTTTATTCTTTTTGTACAATAATTTTGTTAATAAATCTACAAAAAACACATGTGCTCAGAATAAGCAAAAAGACAGATTTTTTGGAAGGATATATACAAAAAATCAAGATGGGCCCCCATGGGGGGATTGGAGGAGTATATAAACAATTAAATAACAGTCATTCTCATCAAACAACCCATACAATCATACACAGTCAACCAAAACATAAAACATACATTTGCTCTACATTAAAATGTTTGTAGATGTACAGAGGAACAATCTCCTCGCAGTATTGAAGTGTCTAAAGTGTTAGACACCACTAAATCGTGTGGGGGGATACGCCAGATCGAACAAAAGGACACGCCATGGCGTAGAGCAAATGTATGTTTTATGTTTTGGTTGACTGTGTATGATTGTATGGGTTGTTTGATGAGAATGACTGTTATTTAATTGTTTATATACTCCTCCAATCCCCCCATGGGGGCCCATCTTCATTTTTTGTATATATCCTTCCAAAAAATCTGTCTTTTTGCTTATTCTGAGCACATGTGTTTTTTGTAGATTTATTAACAAAATTATTGTACAAAAAGAATAAAGAGAAAAACATTATCTTTAATCACAAATTTAATTTGTTTGTGTGCTCTCTTCCCAATGGTGTGGCGGTTGACAACCAATTATGGGTGAATAGGTAGAGCATTGTTTTTGTTTGAGTTATTGACTTTTTCCCCTACTGCTCTCCCTATATTCAAATTGGGGTACCCCTTCTCTTAGTGGATCGGTCTTGAACTGTGCAATGCATATGCATTGTCACCCGCGTCGGATCTCATTGCAGTCCATGGCTAAGCGTACGCACAGCTCGGTCCTGAACTGTGCAATGCGTACGTATAGTCACCCGCGTCGGGCCTCATTGCAGTCAATGGCTAAGCGTACGCACGGCTCGGTCCTGAATTGTGCAATGCATACGCATTGTCACCCGCGTCGGACCTCATTGCAGTCAATGGCTAAGCGTACGCACGGCTCGGTCCTGAACTGTGCAATGCGTACGTATAGTCACCCGCGTCGGCTCGCATTGCAGTCAATGGCAAAGCGTACGCACGGCTCGGTCCTGAACTGTGCAATGCGTACGCATTGTCACCCGCGTCGGACCTCATTGCAGTCAATAGCTAAGCATACGCACGGCTCGGTCCTGAACTGTGCAATGCGTACGCATTGTCACCCGCGTCGGACCTCATTGCAGTCAAAGGCTAAGCGCACGCACGGCTCGGTCCTGAACTGTGCAATGCGTACGTATAGTCACCCGCGTCGGCTCGCATTGCAGTCAATGGCAAAGCGTACGCACGGCTCGGTCCTGAACTGTGCAATGCGTACGCATTGTCACCCGCGTCGGACCTCATTGCAGTCAATGGCTAAGCATACGCACGGCTCGGTCCTGAACTGTGCAATGCGTATGCATAGTCACCCGCGTCGGTTAGCATTGCAGTCAATGGCAAAGCGTACGCACGGCTTGGTCATGAACTGTGCAATGCGTACGCATTGTCACCCGCGTCGGTTCGCATTGCAGTCAATGACAAAGCATACGCACGGCTCAGTCATGAATCATGCAATGCGTACGCATTGTCACCCGCGTCTGGCCTCATTGCAGTCAATGGCTAAGCGTATGCACGGCTCGGTCCTGAACTCTGCAATGCGTACGCATAGTCACCCGCGTCGGTTTGCATTGCAGGCAATGGCAAAGCGTATGCACAGCTCGGTCATGAACTGTGCAATGCGTACGCATTGTCACCGCGTCACACACATTTACTTACCAGGGACTCAGGTGCACACCTACCACACTACAGCATTGGCCACACAGTGTCCCATGGCATGTAAGGCTGCATTCCCTGTGTGTTGGGGGGGGGCAACATTTGGTTTGTTGTGTGGCACTTTTGTTCAGCCACTCTCAGGCTGTGCACGTGTTCATGGGGGCAGAATCCTTTGTGTGTTGTGCACATTACCACTGTGATGTGCAACTGTACAGTTATGGGCATGAGTCATGGACACAGTTGTAGGTTGGATATGTTTTGGATATGTCACATACACCCGGAGTCCTGGGGGTGATGGCATGTACGTCACAGTGAGACCTGTAGCCACAATTCTGATGTACACCAACAGTCTATGTGCATGTTGTGTCTCAGATGTGGCTGATCAAATGTGCCCAATGGGAGACAGTCTCCACATCCATGTGGTTTGTGCATCAACCTTGATGTGTGTGTGTCTACGAGACGTACATGTAGGGCCTGCTGAGACAACAGTGGCCACTACCTGTGGGACTCACGGTTGCCTTGTGGCGTGTACATGATGCGCCATGTCATGCCAGTGTCGATGTGGCAAGACAGGGACCCTGGGTATCTGCATGGCAAAGATCTGTGATGCCTGGGAGACATCAGGCCTCGCTTGTCACTGCGGTGTGTGTTTGTAACATCACAACAGTACATAGGTGGGGTGACACAGCCCAAAGATTGGCCATTGCACTACATGGGACTTATGTGGACATGTGGAATTGAGATGTGAGGTGATGGTCATGTAGGTGACATGTGTCCATGCCCAACAACACACACCTCAGTACATTGTGTATTGTCATGATGTATCATGTGATATTTTGCTTGGTCATAGCCACATGGGTGGATGAACCGACAATCTTCCTTTGTGCATCTCTGTTCTGCAGGGCAGCAGCTGTCCATAGACCATTCCCAGACCTTGAAACCATGCAGGAACGCGACTGCATCCGACGGTACCGCTTCACCAGGCCACTGATTGAGGAGTTGGTGGAGCAGTTGGCACCACATCTGCTACCTGGCCAGACATACCCTACAGCACTGACCCCAGAGGTGAAGATGATGGCAGCCCTGCACTTCTTTGCTACTGGTACCTTCCAGTACACTGTGGTCACTGCTGGTGGTATGTCACAAACTATGTTTAGTCATGTGCTACGCGGTGTCTTGGAGGGGATGTTGCATTTCCTTGACCTGTACATCAAGTTCCCTAGCCCAGCTCAACTCCCTGAAATAAAGGATCCCTTTTATACACTGGGCAGGATGCCGAACGTCATTGGATCTATTGATGGTACACATGTGGCCCTGATACCACCAGAGGCACATGTGCAGGCATGCCGAAACAGGAAACATTTCCACTCCATCAATGCTCTGGTGGTATGTCTTGCAGACATGTGTATCACACGTGTGTGCACGTTTCCCCGGTTCTGCGCATGATGCCTACATCATGAGGAGTAGTCGCATTGCAACGCTGATGTCACAGATGCCAAACCAGCGTGCCTGACTTGTTGGTGTGTACTGACTGTTTACCATTGTGTGTGTTTGGCAATGTTGTATTCCTCCCTCCTACAAAACTCTGCTAATTGTTCAATTGTTTGTGTGTAGGTGACTCTGGATACCCCAACATGCCGTGGTTGCTGACACCCATCAGGAACTCTGTGACACCAGCCGAGATGCGCTACAATGAGGGACATGGTCAGAGCAGGAGGGTGATTGAGCGGACATTTGGTCTCCTGAAAAGCCGCTTCCGCTGCCTGGACAAGATCGGAGGGGCCCTCCCATATGACCCTGCAAAGGTGTGCAAAATTATCCTTGTATGCTGCATGCTACACAACATGGCAGTGCGGAAGAAGTTGCCTCTCATCCTAGATGAGGATGACCGACCTCCGCCACCTGTGGAGGATCCCGGCCTGAGACACAATGCCAGTGATGATGATGATGAGGGTGAGGGCCGCACACAGCTCATCAACAACTTCTTCACCTGAATGTGAGTTTACAGGGTTGTTATGTCCATGTATGGAGTTAGCCTGAAATGTGTTGTGGCTGCTCTGATGCTGTCTGAGTGTGTCTGTGTGCCACTTGACTGGATGCGTGCAGTGATGTGTCCATTCAGGTGGTGAGTACTCCACAATAGAGTAGTACTGCTAACTTGTTTCTGTGTAGGCTTCTTGTGACATGTTTTGTGCATGTGTATTGCATTTCTCTCCTGTTCTGCTGTGCTTTTGACTGTGTCTTGTGTATGTCCTTCCCAGGGTACTTTGCCTGTTTGGTCAACACTGACCCCCAACACCCAGAATCCGACACCAGTGTGGGAGTAGTCAATTCCCATCAAGTGATGTGCCACACACCCCTGGACTTCAATTCTCAGACACTTTGTAACCGTGTATCCACTGTAACGTACAATTGCTTTGCAACTATTTTGGAATGAACATGTTGCTGATGTGTAATGTACCTATGCTATGCTTTGTTAGGTGCGTTGTCTGTCTTCCCACATCTGAGTGACATTTGCTTACCTCACCTGTGGACTTGTTACCACTGACTGTGGATAGGTGTTGTGTCTGTGCATACCAATGTGTTTCAGGTCAACATCATTTTGTGGGATGAGTAACATGGCCATGGTGAGTATGTGTTGTGGTGCCATAGTGGGGTGTCTCCCTCACATGTGTCACATCACCATGACTCACATAACGGTGGTCACATTGTTGTAGTATTTGGCATGCACTGTGTTGTTTTGCAGATCAACATCTCCATGACACATGACAAGTTGGAATCACAACAGAGGCAAGTATGGTGTACTGGTGAGTTTATTTACGAACATGTGTGAGGATAGTGCACAGGATGGTGGGTGCTGTACATTGGGTTTTGAATCCAAAGTTCACAGTAGAGTTGGAAGTGTTGGTAGATGAGATGTCCAGAGTAAAGTCCACAGTCATCTGCTACATTGGATCAACATGAACCCTCCATGTCATGTAGGCGAGTTGTGTCCGAGCCGACAAGGTGAACGGGTTGCGCACAAAGAACATTGTCCAGAACAGGTTTAGAGGCCCTGGGGGATGTGCAGAGACATCTGTGTCTCACATGTCCTTATTCGGACGACCCCTCTTCTTCTTGGGGGGGGGGGGATCCTCAGGTGCAGGCCTCTGTGGTGCAGGGGACTCTCCGCCAGAGTCCTCCTCCCTCCCTGTGGCACTGGCAGATGGTGTGGCAACAGATGTTGTGGCCACACAGGGAGGTGTGGACATGTTTGTGCTGCTCTGGTGGAGGCATTGGAGTATGTCCCGATGCACCGCAGTAAGTGCATCCCACTTTGCCTCCATGCAGGCATGGTGGGCAGCCTGCTCCTGTTGTATGTCCTTGAGGATCCCCACTACCTGGCCAAATCCTCCAGTGGTATCCTGGTATGCCTCTATGATGCGTGCCAGTTGGGGGTCATCATGCAGTCCAGACCCCTCTGCAAGGCGTGCCCTCTGCCTCCCACCCCTCCCAGCACCCCTAGCCACACGGGCAGGACCAGTGGCGGCACGCACTGGTGACACTGGGACCCCATGGGTGGTGTTGCTGGTGGTGTTTTCTGTAGCTTCTGGGGGGTCCTGTGTCCCTGTGCTGTCGGTGTTCTGTGGCCTTGGTCTGTCCGTGTTGGCGGGGGTGCCCTGTCTGTTTCCATATGTTGGAGGCGTGGGTACAGGGGGTGCAGATGTTGGTGCTACTGGTGCTGCATGATGACTCACACCGGAGGTGCCAGGTTGTTTGTCGTCATCCGAAGAGGACAGAGACAGATTCAAACCAGAGAGCTGAGTGCCCACCAGAGTCTGAGACTGGGACTCCTCTTCATTTGTTGCTGTGTCCCCAGCACCACCTGTGTTTAAAAGAGACACACAATGTAAGTTAGGTTTCTACAGGCATCAATGGTTCACAAACATGACATTTTCTACTGTACGAACGGATGCCTGTCTGTACACTGCTTTGTCCAGGGTTGTCACGGACAGAGATTGATATTATTGTTGCACATTGCCCAGCCAAAAAGAAACATTTTAATGTGCATGTCGAAGTGTGTGCATGCCCAGCTCATGTATAGATTTGTCTGTACATGACCATTACTACTCAAGGGCCATCACATTGCTGACACAGGTGTGTCATCCCTGTACACATGTGAGCTTTAACAAGTGCATACGTGCTATTCCACTGAGGATATGTTGTAGTATTGGGGCATGTGTGATAGCACATTTTGCTAGTCTTTGTGTGCCACATTGGTGTATTGGTACGACATGGTCACAGTCCGGTATGCCTGTGACAGGGATTGGGCAAGGTAGCACTCTGGCTTTTCAATGCTCATGACAGTGAGGGCCGGTGGTGTGTGTGTTGCAGTTTGGCTGCTGTGAGTAGCATGTCTCCTCCAATGCAGTCCAGGTTAGACCTTGTGTCTACAGTGTCTATGTCAGTGAGTGGTGTGTTATGTGAAGGATACATATGTTTCAGCATGATGTAGGAGTGGAATGCAGCTCACAACAGCACCGAGTGTGAATGAGACCATGCTATGGTGTCGGCTATATTGGTGTGTCCATTCCATTCACTGTCAGATGTCCCCTGTCAATGATGTATATGTGAATTCCTGTGTGTTTTGTGCAATGTACCATATACGGCTCTCCACACTTGTCATCTGCAAGACACACCTCCCCAACCAGGCCAGGGGGCACCCCTGGACACTGCATCCCCAGACAATGAGTTTGAACATATAGTTGCTATGGCTGTGTGTGCGACCGGCTTTTGTTTGGCAAGTGCCTATTTGTGATTGTCAGCCACATCATTTCTCAGGCCCAGTGTCAGACATCTTGTCAGTCCCTTACCACTCCCTGTGAGGTGAGCATGGTTCAGTGTGAGCTTGCTGGGCCATGTGGTTGGATGGGGAATGTCTGTGACTGCAACTCCCATCATGCTTTTGGCTACACCCCCCTTCCCAGCATGCCCATACTTCCTTCCTTTTGACTCTGCTTCCCTGTGAGGGAGTGTGACAGCAACTGTCAAGATGGCTGCCTGTGCAGTCCTGGTGTTTGTTGGTGCCCAGTTCCCAGCATGGCCTTGTGCTCCCCACAACAGAGCCCAGTGTGTCAGACATAGGTGCCGATCACGATCCGGTAAAAAATGTCCCCGTACGACTCGTATCGGGTCTTTTTACCGTACGAATCGTACAAGTGCCGTACGAACTGGCAATCACGATTCGCATGGTAAAAAGTCCATACGAACCGCACTGGGAATATTTCCCCACACGTCCTCGGGTCGGAAAATGTGTCCGACACGTCCTCGTACGATTCACCGTACAAACGTGAAAGGTGAACTCCGACCGGGGAATCACGATCCATCCCGGGCGTCCGAATGTACAACCGTATGGTGAAAAGACCGTCCGCACCGAACTCCCATAACAACCATGGAGACGTCCAAACAGGTGCCCGGTACGTGCCGTACCCCCCGCAGCCCCCGTAGGTACGGGCCGACCCCCCCCCAGCCCCCGTAGGTATGCGCCGACCCCCCCCCCAGCCCCCGTAGGTACGCGCCGACCCCCCCCAGCCCCCGTAGGTACGCGCCGACCCCCCCTGTGTGTACACCCGTGTACGGTGCGTACCCACCCGTGTATGTACGGTGCGTACCCCCCCGTGTACGCTCGAGTCGAACCCCCCCGTGTACGCTCGAGTCGAACCCCCACCCGTGTACGCTCGAGTCGAACCCCCCCGTGTACGCTCGAGTCGAACCCCCCCGTGTACGCTCGAGTCGAACCCCCACCCGTGTACGCTCGAGTCGAACCCCCCCGTGTACGCTCGAGTCGAACCCCCACCCGTGTATGTACGGTGCGTACCCCCCCGTGTACGCTCGAGTCGAACCCCCACCCGTGTACGCTCGAGTCGAACCCCCACCCGTGTACGCTCGAGTCGTACCCCCACCCGTGTATGTACGGTGCGTACCCCCCCGTGTACGCTCGAGTCGAACCCCCCCGTGTACGCTCGAGTCGGACCCCCACCCGTGTATGTACGGTGCGTACCCCCCCGTGTACGCTCGAGTCGAACCCCCCCGTGTACGCTCGAGTCGAACCCCCACCCGTGTATGTACGGTGCGTACCCCCCCGTGTACGCTCGAGTCGAACCCCCACCCGTGTACGCTCGAGTCGAACCCCCACCCGTGTACGCTCGAGTCGTACCCCCACCCGTGTATGTACGGTGCGTACCCCCCCGTGTACGCTCGAGTCGAACCCCCCCGTGTACGCTCGAGTCGGACCCCCACCCGTGTATGTACGGTGCGTACCCCCCCGTGTACGCTCGAGTCGAACCCCCCCGTGTACGCTCGAGTCGGACCCCCACCCGTGTATGTACGGTGCGTACCCCCAGGCTCCTATTTGCAAGGGATCATGGTAGTGATTGGTGTCCTTTATATAGGTGAAGTTGTGGGTATGTCTTTGTTCCAGCTTTTTTGTTTTGATATTAATTGGCTTTATCATTGCTTGTTTGGTCCTTTTTTTGTATTTTTTCCTTTGGGTTTTCTAGGCATGAAGGAGACGTTCTGACCGAGACGGATGCTGATGTTGGCTCGTGCAGGCTTCTCCGGCTCGTTCACGCTGACTTTCTTCTGTGTTTCATACGCGTTGGTCGCGGAGATCTCTATTGCTTGAGCTCCCTGTTTTCTGTGCGTGTCGGTCATGCGGCTTGGTCTCCGTGCGAATCGGTCTGGGTTTACACGCATTGCATCGTACTGCGCGGATCGGACATCACGGGTACGTGTCGGTCGGGTTTATTCCGGGTACGTGTCGGCCGGTGTGAATCGCGTCCGTTTTCCGCCCGAATCACTGTTTTCCCTATGGCTCGGTCGTACGGCTTGTAGTCCGTACGTGTCGGTTGTAAATCACACAGGTTTGTGTCAGTCGGTCTCCGTTCCGGGTCCGTGCCAGTCGGTACGTTTTGCGGCCGGAATCGGAATTGGCCCCAGAATGATGACAATCTGCCTGTCCATGGGGATTACACCACAAATAGAGGAGTGTATCTCTTGGGGTACAGTCTTCGCTGCCATCCATACCAAGACTCATGGTATACCATCCTTAGCTGTAATACCAGATGTATTAAGACAAATACAAAATGAGTACAGGGCAGAACCTGCTCTGAACTTACGGATGAAATTACTAGGTAATTCCGCCCAGGTGTCAGCAATAATATTAACAAATATTAAAGGAGAGGCAGCATCGGTGGCAATCCGCCAACGACTACAGGAGTGCGGTCCTTTACAACAGGAACGTGAGTTACTGAAAATTATAGAAACTGCATATGCAGAATTAGGCAGAGACAGTTTGTGTGGGAAAGCCTTAAAACCACAATTGATGGGCAGTCCTGAAAATTACAATTCCAAGCAGATACCTGCTTCTCCTAAAAAGAAGTGGGATAATAAGAATAAAAAAGAAAACAACAGAGAAAAATAATCTCAATCCAAAGGTGGATCTCCTCCACAGGAGCCCTCCGAAAGGAGGTACAACATCAGTAATAGGGATAATATTAGGAAACCTGATAGGTATCAGGATACTGATACAAGTTCCTCTCGTTCCTTTCAGGGCTCGATGAAAAACTCAGAGAGAGGAGGACGGTCAGAACATAAAGAAGAGCGTACAAAGTCCAGAGACAAACAGCACGCTCAAGACTATACTTCAAAAAAGAAGAAAAGCCAAAATCAAAACCTCACTTTAAGAAGAAGAAAGTTGCAGGCCTGAAGATCAGACATGCCCTGAATTCTGAGGACGCAACTTCTGAACAGGGAATGGGCTCAGACGATGTTAGCCAGTGTTGCGGAAGTAACAATAGCTCGCCAGAACCTGAGGGAATTTCTGGTGACAGCGGACTTGAATGATTACATCATGGTGGAAACACCAGATACGAGGGTAAGCGTCCCGCACAAGTTAAATGAAATAACACTCCAAATGGAGGGGTACAAGCTCAGGAAAGTTAAAGGTCTCTTTTGGCAGAACCTGTCATCTGGTTATGACATCCTATTAGCCAAACACGATTGGCCACCAGTATTTGTTATGGAGTGCCCTAGGGGAGAAACGGTAATTTTTCCGATGAGCAGTCAAAATATCGAAATTTTTATATTGATGTACCAAAATATCGAATGTAAAATATCGATGGTACAAAATATCTATTTTGTATATCAATGTCAAAAATGTTGATATTGGTATGTGTATTAAAATATCGAAGTACAATATATCGAATGTCATAATATCGTAGTGTGAAAATATTGATGGTGTAGTATTGTGTGATTTTTTTGTATATTTTGTCATATTTTGTATGTAAGTGTTTTAACATGTTATTTGGAATGTATTAAAATTATGTTTTTTATATTTTAAATAATTAGATTTTTAGAAAAAATTTCACATATAATTTTAGGAGTGGGATGTTGGGTTTCTAGGGGATAAGGGTGGGGAGTGTTTTAAAAATATATATTTTAAATGAAATATTAACATTTAAATCTAGAATTTATTTCTAAAAAAAGAAAATTAATATTTAAATTTAAATTTGAAAATTAATTTTAGGAGCGGGATGTTGAGATTATAGGGGATAAGAGTGGGGAGTGTTTTAAAAATATATATTTTACATTAAATATTATTACAGAATTTTTAAAATGTAGAATTTATTTCTAAAAAAAGAAATGTAATATTTAAATTTAAATTTGAAAATTAATTTTAGGAGCGGGATGTTGGGTTTATAGGGGATAAGGGTGGGGAGTGTTTTAAAAATATATATTTTAAATGAGATATTAATATGTTTTATTTTTTTTAATTATTTTTTTTTAAAATGTATATTTAAATTTCAATTTAATTATTAATTTTAGGAGTTGGTTGTTGGGTTTATAGGGGATAAGGGTGGGGAGTGTTTTAAAAATATAAATTTTAAATGAGATTAATATTTTTTATTTTTTTACATTTTTTTTAAAATGTATATTTAAATTTCAATTTAATTATTCATTTTAGGAGTTGGTTGTTGGGTTTCTAGGGGATAAGGGTGGGGAGTGTTTTAAAAATATATATTTTACATGAAATATTAACATTTAAATCTAGAATTTATTTCTAAAAAAAGAAAATTAATATTTAAATTTAAATTTGAAAATTAATTTTAGGAGCGGGATGTTGAGATTATAGGGGATAAGAGTGGGGAGTGTTTTAAAAATATATATTTTACATTAAATATTATTACAGAATTTTTAAAATGTAGAATTTATTTCTAAAAAAAGAAATGTAATATTTAAATTTAAATTTGAAAATTAATTTTAGGAGCGGGATGTTGGGTTTATAGGGGATAAGGGTGGGGAGTGTTTTAAAAATATATATTTTAAATGAGATATTAATATGTTTTATTTTTTTTAATTATTTTTTTTTAAAATGTATATTTAAATTTCAATTTAATTATTAATTTTAGGAGTTGGTTGTTGGGTTTATAGGGGATAAGGGTGGGGAGTGTTTTAAAAATATAAATTTTAAATGAGATTAATATTTTTTATTTTTTTACATTTTTTTTTAAAATGTATATTTAAATTTCTATTTAATTATTCATTTTAGGAGTCGGTTGTTGGGTTTATAGGTGATAAGGGTGGGGAGTGTTTTAAAAATATATATTTTAAATTAAATTATGAAAATTTTCAATAAAATTTGAATTAATTCCTAACAAAAAATATAATATTGAAATCTAAATTTGAAAAATATTTTTAGGAGCGGAATGTTGGGTATACAGGGGAAAAGGGTGCGGAGTTTTTAAAAATTATATCTTTTTATATTAAATATTATTAAAGAAATTTAACATTTTAGATTTTATTTATAAATGAATAATATTTTGGGAATTTAAAATTAAAAATTTATTTTTAGGAGTGGGTTTTTGTGTTTATAGGGGATAAGGTTGGGGAGTGGTTATAAAAAAATAATTTTTGGGGGATGTAATTGATAATGTTTAATGCTCAGTACATAGTTTATTTTACCTTATATTGGAGTGGGAATAGTAAATTATTTATGTTAATGTCCAGCACCTACCCCAATTTAATATAGACTGGAGTGGGAATAGTAAATTATTTATGTTTAGTGTCCAGCACCTACCCCAATTTATTATAGACTGGTGTGGGAATAGTACATTATTTATGTTAGTGTCCAGCACCTACCCCAATTTAATATAGACTGGAGTGGGAATAGTAAATTATTTATGTTTACTGTCCAGCACCTACCCCAATTTAATATAGACTGGAGTGGGAATAGTAAATTATTTATATTTATGGTCCAGCACCTACCCCAATTTAATATAGACTGGAGTGGGAATAGAAAATTATTTATGTTTAGTGTCCAGCACCTACCCCAATTTATTATAGACTGAAGTGGGAATACTAAATTATTTATGTTTACTGTCCAGCACCTACCCCAATTTAATATAGACTGGAGTGGGAATAGTACATTATTTATGTTTAGTGTCCAGCACCTACCCCAATTTATTATAGCCTGGAGTGGGAATAGTACATTATTTATGTTAGTGTCCAGCACCTACCCCAATTTAATATAGACTGGAGTGGGAATAATACATTATTTATGTTTAGTGTCCAGCACCTACCCCAATTTATTATAGACTGGAGTGGGAATAGTAAATTATTTGTTTAGTGTCCAGCACCTAGTCCAATTTATTATAGATTGGAGAGGGAATAGTAAATTATTTATGTTAGTGACCAGCACCTACCCCAATTTAATATAGACTGGAGTGGGAATAGAAAATTATTTATGTTTAGTGTCCAGCACCTACCCCAATTTAGGGGCCGATTCCAATCCTGGAAAAAGGCTGTACGAATCGTTGTACGGAGCGTTTTCTCCGTACGACTCGTACCCGGTAAACTTTCCTTACATCCTAGGAAGTACGATTCGTACAGATAGCCTCTTTCCGTACGAATCGTACAAAAGACCGTATGGGTAAAAAAAACCAACCATTCGGATCCGGAACAGCCTGTACGCGATGTCCGGACGTATTTAGGCAACAGTTTCCGCCCAGCAAGTACGATTCATCCCTACGGCACTCCGTACGGCTCTTTTCTTACGGGAGCCAAAAACACCCGTAAAAGCAGAGTCCTACAAACGAAGCCCCGGTACACGACGTACACTCCATGAACCCCATCGTACGTGTCATTCCGGTCTTCTTAGCCTATGACCTGGTGCACCGAAACCGACGCACACGCCGCAGAAGGTGAGAACAACACCCAGGGGCCAGGTTGGGGGTGAGGGGCAGGAAACATACCCCATACCCAAAGCCAAACCTATAATATGGAGCCCATACATTACCACCAGGGTCTGGTCACTTGGGGGGGCGTGTCCAGCAACCCCTGCATACCGCAACAACGGAAGTGGACGTGTACGGTGCGTTGCAATGTACCCGTACGGCACCAGTGATACGAGGCATAGACACGCAATGAATGCGGGGGTACGGTGCGTTTCACACGTACAGGTACGGCACCAGTACAATAGTGATACGGGGCGTACACACGCAATGAATGCGGGGGTACGGTGAGTTTCACACGTACAGGAACGGCACCAGTACAATAGTGATACGGGGCCTACACACGCAATGAATGCGGGGGTACGGTGCGTTTCACACGTACAGGTACGGCACCAGTACAATAGTGATACAGGGCGTACACACTGCAATGAATGCGGGGGTATGGTGGGTTTCACACGTACAGGTACGGCACCAGTACAATAGTGATACGGGGCCTACACACGCAATGAATGCGGGGGTACGGTGCGTTTCACACATACAGGTACGGCACCAGTACAATAGTGATACAGGGCGTACACACACAATGAATGCGGGGGTACGGTGCGTTTCACACATACAGGTACGGCACCAGTACAATAGTGATACGGGACCTATACACGCAATGAATGCGGGGTACGGTGCGTTTCACACATACAGGTACGGCACCAGTACAATAGTGATAGGGGGCCTACACACGCAATGAATGCGGGGGTATGGTGCGTTTCATACGTACCCATACGGCACCAGTACATTTGGGATACGAGGCGTACACACGCCACGAATGTGGGGTTACGGTCTAGCCCTGCATGTTACCTTCATATTGTTGTGTGTGTAGGTCCAGGCCAGCAGTGTACTGCTCCAAGGGGGTGGGTGGGTGGGTGGGTGCAGAGGATTCCCAGCAGTGGCCAGCCATATGGGGTGGCTGCAGATGAATACCAGCAGTGTCCAGACATGTAGCGGTGGCTGTAGAGGACTCCCAGCAGTGGTCAGCCATATAGGGGTGGCTGTAGATGAATACCCGCAGTGTCCAGCCATATGGGGGTGGCTGCAGATGAATACCAGCAGTGGACAAACATATAGGGGTGGGTGAGGATGAATACCAGCAGTACCAGACATATGGGGGTGGGTCCAGAGGACTCCCAGCAGTGGTCAGAGACATGGGGGTGGGTGCATATGACTACCAGCAGTGGACAGAGATATGGGGGTGGACATCATTATCAGATGACCACACCTACATGGTGGTATGGACGCATCCCTAACTTTGGACTATGATGATAGTGCTATAACAACACATCACTGACAGCAGTGTCTTACTCCCAGGAGGATGGATGTCTTTCACCCACTGCATGACACACCACATGTGGGTGTGAGGGCAAATAACACATGCATACCCACCCATGGTGGATGCAGCACAATACACACCCTGATATCATGCCACAAGACTGTATAGTCATGTAACTGCCTACAAAACTAAGATAGCCAAAGGGAACACACACTGTCACACACATCCCAGGAGTGATAGGAATGTCCAGGTGCTGGTCCAGCCACCAAGATGTTGTCTCTCATGGAAGGAATAGGGTGGAATTCCCCTAGATACAATGCCCACAATTGTGAGTCAGGTGCCCAAATACCCTGCATAACAAGTACCATTTGTGTGGTAGGCCGTGATTACACACATGCATAGTGCTGAAAAGGGTGAATTTGTCCCTGAAGGCATTTCTACATACTCAAAACACAAGTACAGTGACTAGCAAGGATGGCACAGACGATTCAGCAGGAGACATCGGTGAGCAGGCATGGCCATTGCTGAAGGGATCCGTCACCAACAAAGTAAATGTTGACACAGGTCAGCACAACAATTGTGCAACTGTTTGCAGGGAAGATATCAGGTGCCACAGAGGAAGGAACACTCCTTGGGACAATGTCTCAAAACACAATGAACACACACTACCAATGATTCTTTGCAGAGACATTGTGATGGCACATAGATACCATGGTCCACCTCATAACCATCATACAAAAACATTTCTCAGAACCCTAACACATTACCAGAACACCAACTCCAGGAGCCTCATCACCAACATCAAGTACCTGAAATGCAATAGTGTTGAAAGTAAAACAAAAGGCTTTATTCAGCACAAAAAAAACAATTCAACAAATAGACTATTTACACAGGCCAATGGCCAGTCCATATGTAAAGTCCAAGGGGGGATGTAGGTGACCGCGTCTACCCCTAGCTTGCCTGCACAAATGAACCTCCAGGTTCGTCGAACGGGGGTGGGGCATCATCTGGGGCAGTACCAGGCACCGCAGGGACAGGATGGGGAAGGGTAGGTGTGGTGGGTGCAGGGGTGGACGTCTCCACCACAGGGGGTGGGTCAGCGCCAAAGGTGGAGGCGAGCTCAGCGCTGCACACTGCTGCAAATACGTCCAACCCAACCCCTGCACCTGAGGATTCCCCAGGGTCAAGGGAGGGTGTGGTGGGCGAGGGATGGGGAGCAGCGCTCCTGGGGGAGGGGGTCGACGTGGTGGGGGACTCAACTCCCGTGCTCGGGGACTTCCTCGCCCACTTGTGGGGTGGTGACTCAGCGGTGGCGAGGTCCAGCTCACCCAGAAAGAGCTGCTTGGGTGAGCGTTTGGCAGGGGAGCCAAGGGGAGTGGTTTTGGAGGGACAGTGTTGTGAGGACTGCGGACTGTGGCTGCGTGTATGTCATCTGTCCCCAGACCCTGTGGGTGTGCCAACATCCCCCTGAGTGTGCGTGCCAGGAGGTGTGCACTTCGCCTTACTTGGGGGTGTGCTGCCTGTGTCTGGTGGGGTGCGTGCTCGTGACTGTCTGGGTGTGCGTTGGACAGGTATGGGAGAGGAAAGTGTGGATGGGTCTGGGGTAGGGGAGGACGGAGCGCTGCAGGAGAGTAACTGCTGCCGTCAGGGAAGAGTCCATGGACCACAGAATCTTGCGTTGGTCACACATCGTTGCTGACATGCCCTCCATGAACGACACCATCTGTGTGAGTAGTGTAGTGTGGCCATAGAAGACAGTCAGCACCGATGCCTGCCCAACCTGCAACTGCCGCAGTATGTCCACAGACTCTTCACTGAGGGCAGCAGGGGTGACAGGGGCAGGGGGTGCGGTGCCTGGGCCGAAGGAGACATGGTGGGCCTCTGCACGGACAGAAGGGACGGGAGCAACTGGGAGGGCGGAGAGGGTAACGGAGGAGGCGGGGACAGATGTGGGGCTGCTGCCAGGTGGTGTAGCAGCCTCCGCCTCCTCGAGGAAGTCAGCGTCGGACCCGTCGGCGTCGTAGGTGGTATCGCCTCCAAACAGGTCCTCGGACTGACTCCCCTCGCCCTCTGTGTCACTGACTCCCTCGGACTCGACAGCAACGGTGGCACTGTCGCTGGGTTCCTCCTCCAGGTCCGTGCAGGTGTCTCCGTCTGTTTCGTTGATGATGCTGTGGGCAAGGAGAAGAAACCGAAATGCATCAGTCACCTGTATACATCTGACACATGAGCACAAACACAATAGGTCACAGTGCATATCAGGCAATGCATCATGAGTAACAGCTAGATTACTCCGCACATATGTAAGCCCTGTACTGCCCAGTTGGTAGACCCACTATGCCACTTGGACACAAGGAAAAAAAGAACACACCAGGCCACAACTTGAATGAGAAATACACTGAGAAGCAAGTGTCTGTGAACAGGTGAGCACAGCAATACAATGAAGTCATACCACCTCTTGTTTACCCTGAAAGAAACCGTAGTGGTGCACCCAAGGTAAACTAACACACCTCAATACTCAAGGTGTCACCACACTCAGAGACCTGTAAGTACTTTGGAACACAAAACGAAAAAATGTTGGTACCTTGGGACTCACAATACTTTACACAATCGACATGTATTGAATGTGGCAATTCGCCATTTCGTGAAAAGAACACTCATGTGCCTGCATGAAAGATGTCTCCAAGGAAGTGCACACAAAACTACATTTACACTGTCATTGAAGAAGCTGGCACCTTTTTCAAAGAAGCCACTGTTAGAAATAAATGGTGTTGCAGAAAGTACATATACATGGGCCCACGGAGGTCTTGATGTCTTGACACTCGTTAGTTTGTATCACCAACAACAAAGGAGTTTCACAAAATCCAGACCACTGTGGGAACATGTATATGGAGAATCTGCAACACCATTTAATTCTAACAGTGGCTTCTTAGAAAAGGTGCCAGCGTGTTCCATGAAAGTGGAAAACGTCGTTTGGTGTGCACTTCCTTGGGAGACATCTTTCATGCAGGCACATTAGTGTTCTTAACACAAATCATCAAATTACCACATTTAAAACATGAAGAACTGTTGAAAAGTGCTGTGAGTGCCAAGGTACAATTTATTTTGACTAACAACTTGAATTATGTCAGTTGTCACATGGCCATCCGTTACCTGATGACACAGTTGGCTACACATATGACCTACTGCCTGTCATGTGGAGTGGCACACATGTCCAAACCCAGGACAATGCATAAGCTAATGGGCCTGCAATTGGGTTGTGAAAAAGCATAGCTGTACTGTGGAGACACCCTCATGGCAAGCCAGAATGTCCACACAGATGTCAGCGCACAAAGACCAAACTGCGTTGCATCTGAACCACACACATGTGCCAAAAATGTATGAGCAGGAATCATGTTTTTAAAAAACTGACACAGGCTGCAAAGCACGAACATTAAGCACTGGCCACCATCACAGGGGCACTGCACGGTGATTCTTTGTACCGCCAATTCTCACACACAGGTCAGACCTGGCAAGGAAAAATCAGGGGTGCCTATGTAGGCCTCTCCCGCACAACCCCCCCATACCTGAGTCAATGTGATTGATACAGATCAAGAAGTGACACCTCTTAATCAGGGTTACAAAAACTGTGCAGCACCAATTGCTACATTGACACAACATCACCTTGTGGGGCTGGCAACACATATTTGTGACAAACAACCATCAACCGATGGTTGTGAATAGCCACACAGGCACTGCCCAGTGTGAGTATGCACAAGCCAAATGGTGTATCCCTGTCCAGTGGACACATGTAGCACAGATTGGAAAAAT
This sequence comes from Triturus cristatus, assembly GCF_964204655.1. NCBI lineage: Eukaryota > Metazoa > Chordata > Amphibia > Caudata > Salamandridae > Triturus > Triturus cristatus. The sequence continues at coordinate 636,377,681 of NC_140593.1, forward strand.
ACAAACTAGGCCAGGGAACAATGCCACAGAGGCAGACCTATGCTGAACCCACAGAGAATGTGCACAGTGTTGGATGACACACGTGATTAGGAGGCCAGGGTGTCTCAGGGGACTGTAGTGGGCACACTGCTCCGTGTTCCTGGAATGAGCTGACTGTACCATGAGAAACCGCCATGGCACTATGCATATCTCCCGCTCATGCACATCATGTCTGAGGCCACAACATTGGTCATGCATGGTGCAAGGGTGTTCAGTTGAAACCTCACACTCCTATGTTGAGACTCATCATCAGTGCCAACAAATATGGACCCCCAACATAGTGAACAGGTCATGGCACAGGCAAGGTACCAACACAAGTCACAGACCACCCTCCCACATGATGCAGAAAGCAATGTGCACTTTGATTTTCTGGCACCCTAGATGACCATGTGCAAATGTGATTACACACAGACCAGGGGACACATGTCAAGGAGGGGAAGGGATGAAAAAGAGCACTAGGTGACATTGGGGAACAGAAAATGCACTGCACATATAAACTCTGGGAGTGTATCCAGGCTCCAGAGCACTTCCAAAACCTGGTGACACATAACACAACAAACAGCCATGTACCTACCCCCCCCCGCTGCAGTCTCTCCTGTAACTGCCTATCGAGGTCAGGGAAGACCATCGCCAGGACACGGGTCATGTGGGGGGTCAGGCGTCGGCGCCCGCCGTTGGGGCGAGGAGGGTCGATCCCCAGCTGGACCCGGGCGATCCGCCAGGTCCAGCACCGGATATCCTGCCACCTTTTTCAGACCTGTGGTAGGCGCCGACTACGATCCCCCGCCGATCTCAAGGCACTGACGATGTCCCGCCAGATCAACATCTTCTCGTAGGCAGTTACCTGTCAGGATGACAAAGTGAGAGAACATCACTACACCTGCTCCATGTCCCAGAGACACACATTTGAACATCTTTGATATGTTGAACAGGGCATAGGATGCTGACAGGAATTGCATCATTCTCAATGAGAAATTGGCCTATGTGCAAGCCCCAATGCACTACATGGCATTGAAAGTCAACCGGTGGCATAAGGGGTTCGACACACTCACTGATCATGGCACACACTGTGCAGCACATGCAACAGCAGGCTGATGGGCAGCACATGCCAAGCAGTCACATGTCCCCCTCCACTGACGCACCCTCAGCCGACTAGACAGACACACCCAGGCACAGATCACTCGCCTGTCAGTGACAACAGCGGATACAACCCTCACTCTGCACATGTGCCACTTGCCTGTGGGGTGTCACAGGTGTCGTGCTAGCTCTGCAAGTCAGACACACAGCACGGCTTACTTGTCACATCAGATGGGTAGAGCTGTTGCCTCCTCCATGCAGCTGTGGTGCAACACTTCACATAGACACTCACCCACATGACAAGGAACATTCACACACATCAATGTCCATGAGGTCGTACACATCATTTGGACACTCTCACCACAGGTCCACTCAACTCATACATATCTGTGGGTACAGTCACCTGTCACACCGGGGGGACCACTGAATCACCTCAGGACAATAGGAAAAAAAAACACCAAGGATTTGCCAGGCTGAATGTGTCATGCACTATGCAGTGAATGTCACAGTAAGCACATCATGCTCTGCCTGAGAGACATAAGTATGCCCCCCCCCCTGGGACCCACTCTAAACAACATTGCATGTCTGTCACACCTGGACACAATGCCAGAAGTGACAGTCACACAACTGGTGCACAGTGAAAGGTAGTGTTTTACACCGCTTATGGCAACATTACAACAGTGATACGATTCTAACCGACACCATGGGTACGATGCGTACACACGCAATGAATGCAGGTGTACGCTTCGTTTCACATAGCATGTCTGTCCCACCTGGACACAATATTGACAGTCACACAAGAGGTGCATAGGCAAAGGTAGTGGAGTCAGCACTCACCTGCTCCCCTGGTCTCACATACAGCTTGGGGTACTGTGGGAGGAGGCAGTCCAGCAACGCCTCATTCTCCTCTAGGGTGAATGGCTGGGCCCTCTACAGAGTACGCAACATGGTCCAGAGGAAGCAGAGACAGCAGCAGTGTGGTCGACTCGAAAGTTCTGCAGGCAAGTGCCCTCTCATGGATTCTGGCTGCCTTATAGCTGTCTTGCTGAGGGGCATTCATTTAGAGGAGTACATAGTGATTGGTCAGACTCATTCGCATCGTACGTTTACTCCAATCCCTTTAAACATACACCAATGACACGCATCCGCATCGTTCAAATTTTGAGCATCATGTCAAGTCAACAACCACTTTGCAACATTGTATTTTTTTGCCAACTGTTTGATCCAGGACACCTGATGGACACATTGCAACTGAAAACTCTGTATCCATGACAACCAGCATGCATTTTGGGCCTAATACTTGTCCCCTATGTAATTTTGAAGTCCACACACATGTACGGTGCGTTTCACACGTACAGGTACGGCACCAGTACAATAGTGATACGGGGCCTACACATGCAATGAATGCGGGGGTACGGTGCGTTTCACATGTACAGGTACGGCACCAGTACAATAGTGATACGGGGCCTACACACGCAATGAATGTGGGGGTACGGTGCATTTCACACGTACAGGTACGGCACCAGTACAATAGTGATACGGGGCCTACACACGCAATGAATGCGGGGGTACGGTGCGTTCCACACGTACAGGTACGGCACTAGTACAATAGTGATACGGGGCCTACACACTCAATGAATGCAGGGGTACAGTGCGTTTCACACGTACAGGTATGGCACCAGTACAATAGTGATACGGGGCGTGCATCCGCAATGAATGCGGGGGTACGGTGCGTTTCACACGTACAGGTACGGCACCAGTACAATAGTGATACGGGGCCTGTACACGCAATGAATGCAGGGGTATGGTGCGTTTCACATGTACAGGTATGGCACCAGTACAATAGTGATACGGGGCCTACACACGCAATGAATGCGGGGGTACGGTGCATTTCACACGTACAGGTACGTCACCAGTACAATAGTGATACGGGGCCTACACACGCAATGAATGCGGGGGTACGGTGCGTTCCACACGTACAGGTACGGCACCAGTACAATAGTGATACAGGGCCTACACACTCAATGAATGCAGGGGTACAGTGCATTTCACACGTACAGGTACGGCACCAGTACAATAGTGACACGGGGTGTGCACCCGCAATGAATGCGGGGGTACGGTGCGTTTCACACGTACAGGTACGGCACCAGTACAATAGTGATACGGGGCCTGCACACGCAATGAATGCAGGGGTACGGTGCGTTTCACATGTACAGGTATGGCACCACTACAATAGTGATACGGGGCCTACTCACGCAATGAATGCCGGGGTACGGTGCGTTTCACACGTACAGGTACGGCACCAGTACAATAGTGATACGGGGCCTACACACGCAATGAATGCGGGGGTATGGTGCATTTCACACGTACAGGTACGGCACCAGTAAAATAGTGATACGAGGCGTACACACGCAATGAATGCTGGGGTACGGTGCGTTTCACATGCTTACAATGGTGATACGAGGCGTACACACGCCAGGAATGGAGAGCTACGAGTCGCACAAAGATGTCCATCAAGTACTTGTCATTGCATACTTTCATGTGCAGGCCCTAGGTGTGGCAGCCAGTGATATTGCACAGGTCATCTCATCTAGTTGCACAATTAATGTGTGATGACCTGTGGACACATGTCATGTGTGATGGGGCACTATGTGGCACACATCACCTTGCCACTTGCCACATGTGTGTCTGTAGTCCAACTGTAAGAAATAGGGATGTGGTGCGCGCACTACCTTAAGGGTCGTTAGAGATTTAATCATTGAATCGTGCTCCGGGGTATCAATCTCCGAAAGCGAGTGTAGGTATGAATTGTGAGGTGCACCCCCAAACGATGGGGTGTGTCCCCCTGGCACTGATTATAGTCCTCGAAAGAGGTTTCCAGATTTATGAAGAAGATCGTTGCGAGTTTTTTTTGACAAAAAGCTTTATTGTTCATTTGAAATTTTCATAAAGCTCAAAATCGTTTGGTGATTCATGTATACTTAAACAGCTGATACTAAGTTATATTCCCGTAATTTATACTCCCAATGCATTTCGGCGTTTTATGCCTTCATCAGGGAAAATCTAGGAAGAAAAGATGTAGGCGTATGAGGACTGGAGGTTACTGCTATGTAGGAAAAAATGAAAGGAACGCGGTGGGACGAAAATGGAGTGACGGGTGGGTGAAGGATTAAAAAGGTGCTTATAAGGACCAGTGATTGTACTTATAACGATGATGTGCCTAATATTACGCGTGTGGGTGCATGCCGAAGATGTGGTCTAAAATATAAAGTGCAGTCCGGTAAATAATAATAGTGTGAACACTTACGTGCTACGACCCTGTAGTATGAAGTGGTGTCTGTGCGGTTTTAACTGGTAGTTTGTTAACGGAACCGAGTGAAGGACTTAAGTAAAGGTGAAAAAAAGATTTAACTTTTTAACGTAACGTGATGACCTTAAAGAGTTAGTATTTGTGATTGTCGATAAAACGTGTTACAGTTATTCGGATGCATAGATGCTTACCGAGTATCAGTGGTGTCTCCGTATCAAGCCGGCGGTGCGCGGGAAGCGTGCTCGCTGAGGTTTCAAAACGCGGAAGTATGTAGTGTTCAATAGAGTGTGACGTGGGTGTTTTGCTAGGTGTTGAGGAAAGACTATGATGGTGTATGGGAGAGGTGAAGACAGACTAAAATCGGGTATGTGGGGGGTGTGCATATGACTTATAAAAAATAATAAAAGAAGAAATAAAAAAGATAAAAGTGGGACCAGTTGGTGTATAATGTGGTGGATGTAAATGTGCATAAAGAATAATAAACGAGTATATGGGGAAATATAGACGTGGTACTACACGTTGGAACAGGAACATCAATAAAGGAGTTTAAGAAAAATTTGGAAGTGAATCAAATTCGACTGTGACAAGGCTTGAAAATACAGTCAATGATAAAATGAACATTGATTAACAAGATGTTGTGAGTTAATGCAGATAAATTGGCTAAATAGCGTTCATCATCTCTAATGTAACCATGGTGCGCCTTCAGATATGGAAATTTAGAGATAACATGTAAATTCTATCCGGTCATTCATGCCGAATGGTTTCATAGAATTCAAAAGGTAAATCCAGTGATTCTCTCTTTGCAGTAAGAAGTTGTGATTGTCTCTACCTTCCTTTCTTGTGGTTGTTTCAAGGATACAGAATTTCAATTGGCTGACATTATGTCCAGCTTCAGTGAAATGTTGGGCAACTGTTGACTTGAGTTGTCTGGTCCTGATGTTAGATTTGTGTTCGTTAAGTCTGATTTTTATTTTTCTCTCCGTCTGTCCAACATATATTTTGCCACACGGGCATTTGAGCATATAAATAACGTTAGAGGTGTCACATGTCGCTGTAGCTTTGATTTTAATCTTGTGTCCCTTCATTGGGTGTGTGATGTAATTACCTTTGATGATGTTATTGCAATTATTGCAGTTTAGACATGGAATAGTCCCCTTAAAGATAGGTTGTACAGAGGATGGTTGTGTTTGTTTGAGTATTTCTCCAATGTTTTTATTTCTCGTGTAGCCAAAAACTGGTTCATTGTCAAAGATGTGGTTGAAATCCTGTTCCAATTTTAACAGCTGCCAATGTCTTTTGATGATGCGTTTGTAAGTGGCGCTCATGGTGGAATATTTGGAAACTCCGGTAATTTGGTTCTTGTCAGTTTTAGTTTGAATTCGGAGAAGTTCATTGCGACTTTTGGTGGATGAACGTTGTTTTGCTTCTTGTAGTACCAGATCAGGGTAACCGCGAGATTTGAATCTTTGTGTTAAGATGTTTAGTTGATCAATGACTTTATTGGGGTTTGAAACAATCCTTTTTACTCTGAGCATTTGTGAATATGGAAGGTGTTGTTTGAGAGGAAGAGGATGAAAACTTTGATAGTGTAAGGTGTTGTTTCTATCCGTTGCTTTCCTATATAGGTCTGTATCGAATCCTGTAGATGTCTTGGTGATGTTGACGTCTAGAAATGTGATGGTCTGTGGATGGATGTTTGAAGTAAACTGTAGGCGTTGGTCGATTTGATTGAGTTGATCGAGGTGATTTTCGAGGATGTGAACTGGACCTTTCCATACGATGAATATATCGTCAATGAATCTTAAATATAGTTTCAGGTGGTTTATCCATGATGGTATGGAGAGAATGTTGTCTTCCTCAAAGCGATTCATGAAAATATTCGCGTATGCTGGAGCGGCGCAATTTCCCATAGATGTACCCGTTAACTGTTGGTACCATTCATCATTGTGTTGGAAGTAGCTGTGTAGTAGGGTAAATTGCATCAGTTCCATCAAAAAAACCTGTAGGTCTTGTGAGTAGTTGGAGTGTAGTAAAGCTTGTTCGATGGCTTCCAGACCAAGTTGATGGGGAATGGAGGTGTATATTGAATTGACATCTACAGTGCATAGGCTGATGTCTTCTTCGTCTGTAAGGTTGATTTAGTTTAGTTTAACAAGAAAGTCAGTGGTGTCTTTGATGAAGGATCTCATAATGTTGACACTGGGTTGTAGGTGTCGATCAAGGTATTTGCCCACTGGTTCATGTAGACTTCCTCGGGTGGTGACTATTGGTCGACATGGTGACTCGATGGGATTTTTGTGAATTTTGGGTACCATAAAAATGGTTGGACTCTTGGGATTGGGTTGTATGAGGTATTTTTGCACTTTTTCATTGATAATACCATTGTCAACAGCTGTTTGAACGATTTGTTGTAGAATTTCTTTGAATTGTGTCGTGGGATTGAATCCCAGTTTCATATATGTGTTGAAATCCTGTAGGTGAGTCAGTACTTGAGTGTTGTAATAGGTGGTATTGAGAACAACTAAGGCACCTCCTTTGTCAGCTTTAGTACAAATGATGTCAGGATTCTGTGCTATCGCCTTTATTATACCCAATTCCTTATTTGTGTGATTACTGAGTTTTGATCTTTTTTTGTTGTTGAGTTTAGCTATGTCGTTTTTCACTGCTGTCTCAAACAAGTCTAGACATTTATGGCTAACCGGTGCCATTAAAGTGCTTCTCGAGTGTAGACCCATGAGGGCTTCTTCACCTTGTTCATCACGAGGCTCAAGGATATTATCAAAAAAATGGCGTTGTCTGAGTTTTCTCATCAGTTTGAAAAAACTGATGTTGAGTTCTAAGGTTTTGGTGCCCGAAGTTGGCACGAAGGATGTACCTTTTTGTAGGATTTTTAAATCCATGTCGTTGAAGTGGTAGTCAGAAATGTTGATAACAAGGTTGTCTGTTAATTCCCTTTCTTTGATCTGTCCTTCTTTGCTGTTGCTGTGCGTGTTTGTGGTTGATCCTTGTCCTTTTCTTTGGTTTTTCCTGCGGCTCCACCTGGGTCGTCTTGATCTGAATGGCCCATTTCTAAAAAAGGAGTTTCTTCGGTAGTGATGTTGGAGGTTGATGTTGACGGCATGCTTTTCAGGGTCACAGTTGGTGTTTTGTCTTTAGCCATGTGTCTTCTGGGTTGTTGGGTAGGGTCACTGTCTGAAGAGGAGGTATCAGTGTTAGTTGTATAAGTTTTGTTCTGTCTACGTCTAGCGTAAATTTCAGCCCACGAGTATACCTCTCCTATTTTGTAGTCAATCGTGTCTCTTCGGAATTTGCGAATTTTTCGCTCGTTTACCTCCGCTGTGTGTTTGGCTAATTGGTTGTTAATGTCTTCAAGTATGTTGTTTAGTTCATCTGTTGTTAGAGAATTTTCGAGTTCGGTTTTGATGTTGTGGATATCTTTGGTTAACTCTTCCAGAATGGTTGACAATTCCTCTATGATCAGGAGAATTAAGTCCAAAGAGCATTTGTTTAGGATAGCGAACCACCTGTCTTTAAATTTTGGTTGATTTTTACATAAGGAAGGTTTCAGTGGGATTCTAAGACCCCTTGGTATTCTTTGGGCCTTATGGTACCTGATCAAGGTACTTGCATGTAAGCGTTGATTAATCTCCTTCTTAGAGAGATATAAGAGTTGGCGGATGTTCTGTTCTTTCGTGTTTCTACTGGAAAAAGTGGTTGTGTCCTCATTGATAAAAGCATATATTCTGGAGGCTTCTTCTTGTCCAAAAGAGAATGTGTCCGTTCTGGTTTCGGTAAGGTGGGAGATTTCCTCAAATTGCATGATGATTTTGTTGGTGTGCCGCGTACTGGTTTTTCGGAATCAATAATGTAAGAAATAGGGATGTGGTGCGCGCACTACCTTAAGGGTCGTTAGAGATTTAATCGTTGAATCGTGCTCCGGGGTATCACTCTCCGAAAGCGAGTGTAGGTATGAATTGTGAGGTGCACCCCCAAACGATGGGGTGTGTCCCCCTGGCACTGATTATAGTCCTCGAAAGAGGTTTCCAGATTTATGAAGAAGATCGTTGCGAGTTTTTTTTGACAAAAAGCTTTATTGTTCATTTGAAATTTTCATAAAGCTCAGAATCGTTTGGTGATTCATGTGTACTTAAACAGCTGATACTAAGTTGTATTCCCATATTTTATATTCCCAATGCATTTCGGCGTTTTATGCCTTCATCAGGGGAAATCCTGGAAGAAAAGATGTAGGCGTATGAGGACTGGAGGTTACTGCTATGTAGGAAAAAATGAAAGGAACGCGGTGGGATGAAAATGGAGTGACGGGTGGGTGAAGGATTAAAAAGGTGCTTATAAGGACCAGTGATTGTACTTATAACGATGATGTGCCTAATATTACGCGTGTGGGTGCATGCCGAAAATGTGGTCTAAAATATAAAGTGCAGTCCGGTAAATAATAATAGTGTGGTGAACACTTACGTGCTACGACCCTGTAGTATGAAGTGGTGTCTGTGCGGTTTTAACTGGTAGTTTGTTAACGGAACCGAGTGAAGGACTTAAGTAAAGGTGAAAAAAAGATTTAACGTTTTAACGTAACGTGATGGCCTTAAAGAGTTAGTATTTGTGATTGTCGATAAAACGTGTTACAGTTATTCGGATGCATAGATGCTTACCGAGTATCAGTGGTGTCTCCGTATCAAGCCGGCGGTGCGCGGGAAGCGTGCTCGCTGAGGTTTCAAAACGCGGAAGTATGTAGTGTTCCATAGAGTGTGACGTGGGTGTTTTGCTAGGTGTTGAGGAAAGACTATGATGGTGTATGGGAGAGGTGAAGACAGACTAAAATCGGGTATGTGGGGGGTGTGCATATGACTTATAAAAAATAATAAAAGAAGAAATAAAAAAGATAAAAGTGGGACCAGTTGGTGTATAATGTGGTGGATGTAAATGTGCATAAAGAATAATAAACGAGTATATGGGGAAATATAGACGTGGTAATACACGTTGGAACAGGAACATCAATAAAGGAGTTTAAGAAAAATTTGGAAGTGAATCAAATTCGACTGTGACAAGGCTTGAAAATACAGTCAATGATAAAATGAACATTGATTAACAAGATGTTGTGAGTTAATACAGATAAATTGGCTAAATAGCATTCATCATCTCTAATGTAACCATGGTGCGCCTTCAGATATGGAAATTTAGAGATAACATGTAAATTCCATCCGGTCATTCATGCCGAATGGTTTCATAGAATTCAAAAGGTAAATCCAGTGATTCTCTCTTTGCAGTAAGAAGTTGTGATTGTCTCTACCTTCCTTTCTTGTGGTTGTTTCAAGGATACAGAATTTCAATTGGCTGACATTATGTCCAGCTTCAGTGAAATGTTGGGCAATGTTGACTTGAGTTGTCTGGTCCTGATGTTAGATTTGTGTTCGTTAAGTCTGATTTTTATTTTTCTCTCCGTCTGTCCAACATATATTTTGCCACACGGGCATTTGAGCATATAAATGACGTTAGAGGTGTCACATGTCGCTGTAGCTTTGATTTTAATCTTGTGTCCCTTCATTGGGTGTGTGTGATGTAATTACCTTTGATGATGTTATTGCAATTATTGCAGTTTAGACATGGAATAGTCCCCTTAAAGATAGGTTGTACAGAGGATGGTTGTGTTTGTTTGAGTATTTCTCCAATGTTTTTATTTCTCGTGTAGGCAAAAACTGGTTCATTGTCAAAGATGTGGTTGAAATCCTGTTCCAATTTTAACAGCTGCCAATGTCTTTTGATGATGCGTTTGTAAGTGGCGCTCATGGTGGAATATTTGGAAACTACGGTAATTTGGTTCTTGTCAGTTTTAGTTTGAATTCTGAGAAGTTCATTGCGACTTTTGGTGGATGAACGTTGTTTTGCTTCTTGTAGTACCAGATCAGGGTAACCGCGAGATTTGAATCTTTGTGTTAAGATGTTTAGTTGATCAATGACTTTATTGGGCTTTGAAACAATCCTTTTTACTCTGAGCATTTGTGAATATGGAAGGTGTTGTTTGAGAGGAAGAGAATGAAAACTTTGATAGTGTAAGGTGTTGTTTCTATCCGTTGCTTTCCTATATAGGTCTGTATCGAATCCTGTAGATGTCTTGGTGATGTTAACGTCTAGAAATGTGATGGTCTGTGGATGGATGTTTGAAGTAAACTGTAGGCGTTGGTCGATTTGATTGAGTTGATCGAGGTGATTTTCGAGGATGTGAACTGGACCTTTCCATACAATGAATATATCGTCAATGAATCTTAAATATAGTTTCAGGTGGTTTATCCATGATGGTATGGAGAGAATGTTGTCTTCCTCAAAGCGATTCATGAAAATATTCGCGTATGCTGGAGCGGCGCAATTTCCCATAGATGTACCCGTTAACTGTTGGTACCATTCATCATTGTGTTGGAAGTAGTTGTGTAGTAGGGTAAATTGCATCAGTTCCATCAAAAAAACCTGTAGGTCTTGTGAGTAGTTGGAGTGTAGTAAAGCTTGTTCGATGGCTTCCAGACCAAGTTGATGGGGAATGGAGGTGTATAATGAATTGACATCTACAGTGCATAGGCTGATGTCTTCTTCGTCTGTAAGGTTGATTTGGTTTAGTTTAACAAGAAAGTCAGTGGTGTCTTTGATGAAGGATCTCATAATGTTGACACTGGGTTGTAGGTGTCGATCAAGGTATTTGCCCACTGGTTCATGTAGACTTCCTCGGGTGGTGACTATTGGTCGACATGGTGGCTCGATGGGATTTTTGTGAATTTTGGGTACCATAAAAATGGTTGGACTCTTGGGATTGGGTTGTATGAGGTATTTTTGCACTTTTTCATTGATGGTACCATTGTCAACAGCTGTTTGGACGATTTGTTGTAGAATTTCTTTGAATTGTGTCGTGGGATTGAATCCCAGTTTCATATATGTGTTGAAATCCTGTAGGTGAGTCAGTACTTGAGTGTTGTAATAGGTGGTATTGAGAACAACTAAGGCACCTCCTTTGTCAGCTTTAGTACAAATGATGTCAGGATTCTGTGCTATCGCCTTTATTATACCCAATTCCTTATTTGTGAGATTACTGAGTTTTGATCTTTTTTTGTTGTTGAGTTTAGCTATGTCGTTTTTCACTGCTGTCTCAAACAAGTCTAGACATTTATGGCTAACCGGTGCCATGAAAGTGCTTCTCGAGTGTAGACCCATGAGGGCATCTTCACCTTGTTCATCACGAGGCTCAAGGATATTATCAAAAAAATCGCGTAGTCTGAGTTTTCTCATCAGTTTGAAAAAACTGATGTTGAGTTCTAAGGTGTTGGTGCCCGAAGTTGGCACGAAGGATGTACCTTTTTGTAGGATTTTTAATTCCATGTCGTTGAAGTGGTAGTCTTGATCTGAATGGCCCATTTCTAAAAAAGGAGTTTCTTCGGTAGTGATGTTGGAGGTTGATGTTGAAGGCATGCTTGTCAGGGTCACAGTTGGTGTTTCCGAAGAGACACGATTGACTACAAAATGGGAGAGGTATACTCGTGGGCTGAAATTTACGCTAGACGTAGACAGAACAAAACTTATACAACTAACACTGATACCTCCTCTTCAGACAGTGACCCTACCCAACAACCCAGAAGACACATGGCTAAAGACAAAACACCAACTGTGACCCTGACAAGCATGCCTGACAAGCATGCCTTCAACATCAACCTCCAACATCACTACCGAAGAAACTCCTTTTTTAGAAATGGGCCATTCAGATCAAGACGACCCAGGAGGAGCCGCAGGAAAAACCAAAGAAAAGGACAAGGATCAACCACAAACACGCACAGCAACAGCAAAGAAGGACAGATCAAAGAAAGGGAATTAACAGATAACCTTGTTATCAACATTTCTGACTACCACTTCAACGACATGGAATTAAAAATCCTACAAAAAGGTACATCCTTCGTGCCAACTTCGGGCACCAACACCTTAGAACTCAACATCAGTTTTTTCAAACTGATGAGAAAACTCAGACTACGCCATTTTTTTGATAATATCCTTGAGCCTCGTGATGAACAAGGTGAAGATGCCCTCATGGGTCTACACTCGAGAAGCACTTTCATGGCACCGGTTAGCCATAAATGTCTAGACTTGTTTGAGACAGCAGTGAAAAACGACATAGCTAAACTCAACAACAAAAAAAGATCAAAACTCAGTAATCTCACAAATAAGGAATTGGGTATAATAAAGGCGATCGCACAGAATCCTGACATCATTTGTACTAAAGCTGACAAAGGAGGTGCCTTAGTTGTTCTCAATACCACCTATTACAACACTCAAGTACTGACTCACCTACAGGATTTCAACACATATATGAAACTGGGATTCAATCCCACGACACAATTCAAAGAAATTCTACAACAAATCGTCCAAACAGCTGTTGACAATGGTACCATCAATGAAAAAGTGCAAAAATACCTCATACAACCCAATCCCAAGAGTCCAACCATTTTTATGGTACCCAAAATTCACAAAAATCCCATCGAGCCACCATGTCGACCAATAGTCACCACCCGAGGAAGTCTACATGAACCAGTGGCTAAATACCTTGATCGACACCTACAACCCAGTGTCAACATTATGAGATCCTTCATCAAAGACACCACTGACTTTCTTGTTAAACTAAACCAAATCAACCTTACAGACGAAGAAGACATCAGCCTATGCACTGTAGATGTCAATTCATTATACACCTCCATTCCCCATCAACTTGGTCTGGAAGCCATCGAACAAGCTTTACTACACTCCAACTACTCACAAGACCTACAGGTTTTTTTGATGGAACTGATGCAATTTACCCTACTACACAGCTACTTCCAACACAATGATGAATGGTACCAACAGTTAACGGGTACATCTATGGGAAATTGCGCCGCTCCAGCATACGCGAATATTTTCATGAATCGCTTTGAGGAAGACCACATTTTCTCCATACCATCATGGATAAACCACCTGAAACTATATTTAAGATTCATTGACGATATATTCATCGTATGGAAAGGTCCAGTTCACATCCTCGAAAATCACCTCGATCAACTCAATCAAATCGACCAACGCCTACAGTTTACTTCAAACATCCATCCACAGATCATCACATTTCTAGACGTTAACATCACCAAGACATCTACAGGATTCGATACAGACCTATATAGGAAAGCAACGGATAGAAACAACACCTTACACTATCAAAGTTTTCATCCTCTTCCTCTCAAACAACACCTTCCATATTCACAAATGCTCAGAGTAAAAAGGATTGTTTCAAACCCCAATAAAGTCATTGATCAACTAAACATCTTAACACAAAGATTCAAATCTCGCGGTTACCCTGATCTGGTACTACAAGAAGCAAAACAACGTTCATCCACCAAAAGTCGCAATGAATTTCTCAGAATTCAAACTAAAACTGACAAGAACGAAATTACCGTAGTTTAAAAATATTCCATTATGAGCGCCACTTACAAACGCATCATCAAAAGACATTGGCAGCTGTTAAAATTGGAACAGGATTTCAACCACATCTTTGACAATGAACCAGTTTTTGCCTACACGAGAAATAAAAACATTGGAGAAATACTCAAACAAACACAACCATCCTCTGTACAACCTATCTTTAAGGGGACTATTCCATGTCTAAACTGCAATAATTGCAATAACATCATCAAAGGTAATTACATCACACACCCAATGAAGGGACACAAGATTAAAATCAAAGCTACAGCGACATGTGACACCTCTAACGTCATTTATATGCTCAAATGCCCGTGTGGCAAAATATATGTTGAACAGACGGAGAGAAAAATAAAAATCAGACTTAACGAACACAAATCTAACATCAGGACCAGACAACTCAAGTCAACAGTTGCTCAACATTTCACTGAAGCTGGACATAATGTCAGCCAATTGAAATTCTGTATCCTTGAAACAACCACAAGAAAGGAAGGTAGAGACAATTACAACTTGTTACTGCAAAGAGAGAATCACTGGATTTACCTTTTGAATTCTATGAAACCATTCGGCATGAATGACCGGATGGAATTTACATGTTATCTCTAAATTTCCATATCTGAAGGCGCACCATGGTTACATTAGAGATGATGAACGCTATTTAGCCAATTTATCTGTATTAACTCCCAACATCTTGTTAATCAATGTTCATTTTATCATTGACTGTATTTTCAAGCATTGTCACAGTCGAATTTGATTCACTTCCAAATTTTTCTTAAACTCCTTTATTGATGTTCCTGTTCCAACGTGTATTACCACAGCTATATTTCCCCATATACTCATTTATTATTCTTTATGCACATTTACATCCACCACATTATACACCAACTGGTCCCACTTTTATCTTTTTTATTTCTTCTTTTATTATTTTTTATAAGTCATATGCACACCCCCCACATACCCGATTTTAGTCTGTCTTCACCTCTCCCATACACCATCATAGTTTTTCCTCAACACCTAGCAAAACACCCACGTCACACTCTATTGAACACTAAATACTTCCGCGTTTTGAAACCTCAGCGAGCACACTTCCCGCGCACCACCGGCTTGATACGGAGACACCACTGATACTCGGTAAGCATCTATGCATCCGAATAACTGTAAGACGTTTTATCGACAATCACAAATACTAACTCTTTAAGGCCATCACGTTACGTTAAAACGTTAAATCTTTTTTTCACCTTTACTTAAGTCCTTCACTCGGTTCCGTTAACAAACTACCAGTTAAAACCGCACAGACACCACTTCATACTACAGGGTCGTAGCACGTAAGTGTTCACACTATTATTATTTACCGGACTGCACTTTATATTTTAGACCACATTTTCGGTATGCACCCACACGCGTAATATTAGGCACATCATCGTTATAAGTACAATCACTGGTCCTTATAAGCACCTTTTTAATCCTTCACCCACCCGTCACTCCATTTTCGTCCCACCACGTTCCTTTCATTTTTTCCTACATAGCAGTAACCTCCAGTCCTCATACGCCTACATCTTTTCTTCCTAGATTTCCCCTGATGAAGGCATAAAACGCCGTAATGCATTGGGAATATAAAATACGGGAATACAACTTAGTATCAGCTGTTTAAGTACACATGAATCACCAAATGATTCTGAGCTTTATGAAAATTTCAAATGAACAATAAAGCTTTTTGTCAAAAAAAACTCGCAACGATCTTCTTCATAAATCTGGAAACCTCTTTCGAGGACTATAATCAGTGCCAGGGGGACACACCCCATCGTTTGGGGGTGCACCTCACAATGTAGTCCAACTGTGTCGTGCACAGCAGCAGTGGGATGGCACAGTCATCAACACCCGCACCTGTCTCCTGATGCCAGGGACAGGGACACTCTATAAACTGACAGTCACATAGGGGCACGCTGATCGTGACATATGTCAGGTGTGTGTCATGTGTTCCTATGAGCTTGCTGTTAGTGTTCCGTCAACTGCATCTGCTGTTGGTGCATCCAACATGGGTCTGTGTGGAGATGGGCATGGCACACATCTACGCACACCATGCCACATGTGGATTCCCACGGCTGTAGGGTCTGTGTGCATCGGACATCATATTTTCCCAGGAATACATGTCTGCGTCGTCTCAATGGCTTTGTTTTTTTGTTGTCACGTGTACCCCTTCATCGCAATGTGTTTGGTATGTACATTTGACATTCCATGTGACCTGTGCGTGTGCCTTGCAGTCAGCTGTCTGGATGAAATGACATCCTTCCAATGCAGCTATGTGGATGTGTGTCTCTCCAGTGATATCTCTGGCTGTTCGCTCAGACTGGCCCCCAGCTCATTTCAGGGCATGTCATGTAGACTTGACAATCAACAGGTGTATCTGGCTTTTTGTAGGAGTGCCAGCAAGCTGGCATATGTGTCCTGGATGTATTGCACACACCAGACTCCATAGTTACCTGATGTTTAGTAGCAGTTTAGCTTGTGCTATGTTCATTGACATTGATGTTGGCAGACTCTCAATCTTCATTATTCCAAACAATGTCCTGCAGGGCACCGCCTGTCCCAAGACCAATGTCAGACTTGGCTGCCATGAGGGAACGTGCCTGCATTCGACGTTACAGATTCACTCGACAGTTGATTGAGGACTTGACTAACAAGCTAGCACCACACCTCCAACCGCGACACAGGTATCCTACTGCGCTGACCCCCAAGATGAAGGTGATGGCAGCCCTACATTTTTTTGCCACAGGTACGTTTCAATTGACCATAACTGATGTTGGTGGGATGTCACAGACAATGTTCAGCCGTGTCCTGCAGATGTTTTGGCAGCCATGTTGGAGCACCTTGATGAATTCATCAAATTTCCTACTCCTGAGGAGTTGACAGATGTCAAGGGTGATTTCTATGCCCCATGTCATTGGGTCCATTGATGAGACACATGTGGCTTTGGTACCACCACAGGCACAGGAGCAAGCCTATTGCAACAGAAAACATTACCACTCAATAAATGCCCTTGTGGTGTGTCTTGCTAACATGCTGATTTCCCATGTCTGTGCAAGTTTTCCAGGATCAGCACACAATGCCTACATCAGAGGCGTAGCAGGGTGCCACAAATGATGCTGCGGCTGCACAACGAACGAGTTGTTGGTGGGTATACTCTGTTTGTCCTGTGTGTTGCGGTATCTTTGGCTCTTACGGCATCTCCTGACCCACTTATTTACATGATGTTTCCATGTAGGGGACTCTGGATATCCCAACATGCCATGGCTACTGACACCTCTCCGCAACCCAAGAACAGCTGCAGATCACCGATACAACAATGCACACTGGCAGACCAGGCGAGTGATTGAGAGGACGTTTGGCCTCCTGAAGTGCCGATCCCCGTGCCTTGACAAGACAGGCGGGTCCCTCCCATATGCACCGGAGAAGGTCTGCAAAATCTTCATCGTGTGCTGCACTCTGCACAACATGGCAGTTGAGAAGGCAGTGCCACTCATCCTGGATCCGGATGAGCAGGAATATCCACCTGTGGAGGATCAAGGGCTTGGTCACGAGGCAAGTGATGAGGAGGAGGAGGATGATGATATCCGGAGTCAGCTCATACGCAACTTCTCATAATGGTGAGTCACTGGGTATGAGTGTGCAAGCTTGTAGCATTGAGTAGCATGTGTTGCAATGTGTGTGTCCAGCTGGCTGAATGCAAAGTGACTTTGATGTGTGTTCTGATGTGTCACTCGAGTGATGATGTCATGCCACACAGTTTTGCGGAGAGTCTTTCTTTGAAATTTGCATGTGTCCAACATTGTTCATGTTTCGTAACTGACTATGTGTGCATCGAGAATTGTTTTAGGTGACTTCTTGTGTGTCTGTCATTCCCAGGTTTTTGCGCCTGTTGTCTGCTGGTGTCATCTTTGTCCTCCTGCTATTCCTCATGAGGATTGCAACGTGTGCTGATTCAGCGTTCCATGCACGGACATGTGGAAATGTCAGTTTGGGTAAGGATTGCAGCAAGGCTTTTTGGTGGTGGTACGTGTTGGGAATGTGTGGGGACTGCTTCTGTGCATGTTGTGGTACCATGCATACATGTCTTCTCACCATGGAGCATATAACATGTAGCATCATTCCCATGACATGATAGTCACCCTTCTTGACAGTCATCTGTAGTGGAGTGTGGAGTCTGATGAAGGCATCAATGTGTGTAAACCTTGCCTCTGAAACATTGCGGATGCTATGGGTGGACATAGTGTGGGACATCACAACAACAGGCTCTATGGGGAATTGCAGCCTCTCCGTGTGCAGCAGGATGTGTTTGGCTCATCCCCTTAACTTGTGTGCCAGTTCATTGGGATTTACAACATCCGTGTTGTGAAGGGGGGGTCCAGCGTATGTCCCACATGTTATGTCAACTGAACTGTGAGTCTGTTCATATGGATGCATTTCCGTGTGTGTGAGATTGTGTAATAATGGTGTTCACCACAATCCAAAGTGCCTCATCTCTGTCACTGCAGATCTCTTGCCAGTTTGCATGCGTCATCTATGGCATGATTGTCAAAGATTGAGCATATGAGTGTATGTGTACTTCGGCAACATGCATGCAGTTCTTCATGGCTAATAATTTGTATTGTGCATGAAGTACCTGGTTGTGTATGTATTTGTGCAGGTTGCTCCCCACAATGGGACGTCAACGCCTGTTGACGGTGTGTCTCCTGTGCGCTTCCCACAATGGGACGTCAACGCCTGCTGACGGTGTGTTTCCTGTGCGCAGCACCGCATTTTGTTGCCTGATCCTGTGGCCGTCATTTTTGGTGATTGTTCATACATTTTTTCGGAGTGGCCCATGAGTAACCTGACACTCCTTCCTTTACATACACCTGTTGCACTGTGCCTTTCTGACCTCCTTGTCTTTGTATGCTACTTTTTGCCTAGTTTCTCACCCCTTCTGCCTGCTGCTGCCTCACCTGTGGCACTGCCCCACCGAGTGCCCTGATTCTGCAACCCACACGCCTCCAAAATGCTCCTCCTTTCCCCCCTCCACCCATTCTTAATCCAGCCAGCAGCTTGTCTGTGCCACTGTTGCGCCAACGCCGTGCCAAAGGCAGGACTGTCTGCGCCTGCAACGTGCAGAGTGCACGACCCTCTGGTCCTTGCATGACCCACGTCACACAACAGGCTCATACTGCAGTCACCCTCCAAGCAATGTCCACCAGACAATCAACTGCCTGCTATCAGGCAACCCCTAAGCGCACACACGACACCTTCGCATGCTGAGTGTGCAACTCCAACTGCCTACACAGCGCTACCCCGCCTACCAGACCCTGTCAGAACAACCAGGTCATGTGCCTCCTACTCCACACCCGCTCCGTCCACCAGCACGCCAATGGACTCTGTTACCTCCTCAACACAACAGCCCCACACATCACCTTCATGACAGTAACCTAGATAAAAGCATCCTCAGCACACAACTTCTTCATTGCCATCTCAGACGGATACAAGATCACCCGCAGGGACGGCACCAACAATTCCGGAGGATGAATTGCAATTTATTCACAAGTACACCCTCAGAGTCACAAATCCGGTTTCGCACCAACCTCCTGGCAACCCTCAGAGTAACACTCATCTACAGATCTCCAGGCCTACATCCACAATTCCGCTAAGCCATCAACACATACATCTGCATGCACGCCCTCACCTCCACAGGCTACATGTGGCTGGGGGCCAGTAACTTCTTGCTGGAGGAGAACCACACCACCATCCATCATTGGTCCATCAACATTTGCATCCACGTCTCCGACAAGCAACACACTGTCCCATACCCCGCTACCGATCCCTCAAAGATGCTTGATGTGAGTCACTACAGACAAGCTGTGTGGGACACTCGAGCCAACACCACCGCCACACCCTGCAACCTCACACACTGGATCAGCAACTGATCCAACAATCTTGCCACATTGACAGACTTTCATGTGAAGCACAACAACAGTTAAGCCACCTGGGACAAGGCAGACCTACTGGACTCATACACATCTAGCCGGACTTTTGTGCAAACCTTGCAACACAAAGAACCATCAGTTACCTTACAGCCCTGGAAAATGCCACACACAGCCATCACCATATCATCAGCAAGGACAAGTGGAGATCCTTCAGATTGGGCCGAGGAACCAAAACACATGACATCAAGGAGCTCATCAGCATTGTGAGTAAACTGACAGCAGCTCTCCATCCAAAAGACACCATACCCTTGCAAGGCAGATTAAATCCCTTGCAACTTTCTACCACTGCAAGCTCATGGACATACACGACACCCTTGGCACACAGAGGCAGACAGCACTATTATCCGCGGGACAAACCCCCCTCAGGTTCTGGACTCCCGTCAGCAGCAAATACACCACCTGGCTCATGTGCACCATCCACTCTGGCTCTCCATCAGGCCCCTTCCCACACAACATCTCAACCACATCATTCCCCCTCCTTGAAGCCCACGTCCAGCACATCATGAATGTCTCCTTTGAGTTTGCCACATTCCATGGGAGCTGGAGGCATGCAGAGACCCAGGCCCTTCTTAAACAACGGACGGCAGTACCGCAGGATCTCCTGGAACATCACCCTGCTTCCCTACCCAGCAAATGTCATCAGGAAGACACTCAACGAGCAACTGAAAAACTTCCTCCATGCAAACAGCTCCAGGCAACCGGCACCAGACCATCTTCCACAGTAATCACACCACTGCAACCGCCATCATTGCCACCACCAACGACAACTTTGCCCTGCTCAACAATGGTGAGACCACCCCCCTTGACCTCTCAACGGCATTCTACACCATGTGCTACCACACTGTCAGCTCACACATCTCCAAAACTGGTATCCAGAGGATGGCCCTGGGTTAAATCAACAAGTAGCTCACCAGCAAGGAACAGGGAGTCGGCCTCCACCCTTCAGCATGTAGTACACTGGGGTCATCTGGCCCATGCCCCAGGGCTCATCTCTCAGCGTGACGATCTTCAATGTCTCCATGACCCCCCTCTTCACCATCACATGCGCACACCTCATCATCATCTCGTATGCCATTGATACCCAGCTGCTCCTCACCCTCACCAAAGACCCAGCCATTGCCAGATCCAACCTTCAAGAAGGCATGAGATCCATTGACGAATGGCTGAACATCAGCCACCCGAGGCTGGACTTGGACAGGACTGAGGTCATCATCTGAGGATTTTCCCCTTACGGCTGGGTCAACTCCTTGTATCCCACCGGCCTGGGCACCACACCAGCACCCAGTGGCCACGCACGCAAGCTGGTGTTCATCATGGATTCATCGCTCACAATTACCATGCAACTCAACACCATCTGTACCTCATGCTGCAACACCCTCCGCATGCTGCAAATGATCCACAGATAGATCCACTCCAAGGCAAGACAGACCGTCCCCCAGGTCCATAACACCAGCCGGTTCAACTACAGCACCGCCCTCTACGGAGGAACAACAGCAAAACTGCAGGAGAACTTATCCACATCCAGGGTGCATCCGCACACCTCATCTTCAACATCCCCCGCCCCAGCCACATCACCGTCCACCTGAGATAGCTACAATGGTTCACTGTCTGCTGCAGGATCACCTTCAGACTCCTCAACCACACTCAGGAGGAAGTCCACAACCCCAGACCCAAAACCGACCTTGGACGTCTGTCATCCAACACCCCGTTGGCCCAACTCCGTGCAGCCAACCTTGCCCTGGCCACCATTCATCACATCCACAGAACAACTGCATGCAGGAGATAGTTCTCCCACCTCGCCAAACAGACCTGGGACTCCCTCCCCAGGCACCTCCACATGACCCATGACCTCTACGCCTTCATGATACTCTTCCAAATTGGTCTGTCCGAGCAGTATTGCAAGCCCCCCCTCAGCAGCTTGAGGCCATCACGGGTGAGTATTGGTCTCCATTTCTGTATTTGATGATACATTGTGACCCATGTGTGTCCTCGACCGGACTCAGATCCCAGTGTATGGATGGCTGAAGTTAGTTCCACACTCAGGCATACTTTGACATATCCCCACACGTATGTTGTGGACTCATGCTAAATGACTGCAACATAAAATTTCAATTATTCTTTTTTGTATTATAGGCGTGATTTGTGCAAAGAAAAAGGTGCAATACAGGGACCATAGAATCCAAAGTTCACAAGGGGAGATGGGATCCTTGGCATTTGAAGTCAGCAGAGTCCAGACCACAGTGTTTGGCATCATTGGTCAGACTGTGACCAGCAAGTCCATGTGGCAGATAATGTCAGTCAATGAGGTGATGCTGTCGCACATGAAGGCCAGGTGCCAGGCCAGGTGACCTGGGAGATGTGGATGGGCCGCTGCCTCTCACGGTCTTTTCCGTGGACGACCCACCTTCCTCGGGGGACCCTCAGATGCAGGCCTTGACAATGCTTGGGACGCTCCGTCGGACGAATCCTCCTCCTCCTCCCTCCCTGTGGCTGGTGGTGGTCTTCGCCTGGTGGCACAGGGAGGGTTGCCCATGTTGTCGGCGATCCGACGGAGTGAATGGCTTATGTCCCTTTGCACCGCCAGGAGCTCAACTAATCTTGCCTCCATCCGTCCTTGGTGTTCTTGTTGACTGGCGTGTTGCTCGGCCTGCTGGTTCTTCATCTCTGTGATGGTCCCCTTTATCTCTGTGAGGGTCCCCACTACCTGGCTGAACTCCCTGGTGTCACGCCGGTATGCGTCCATGATGTTGTGAATGTGTGACATACCGGTCCCTTCAGCTGGCTGGTCAGGTTTTCAACGTAAATTTTTTTAACAGAAAATTATTTGTATAATGCATGAAAAACATTTATAACAACTTTTTTATACATTGTCTTATTGTATTTTTTTTTCTCTGTAATTATAATAATAAATATTATATTTATTATAATATTTTTTATAATTTTATAAATTTGGTAAATTATGTAACAATTTTTAATTAAATGCTACTATTTTATTTAAATAGTTGTACAATTTTTCTTTGTAAAGTAACATTTTACTGCATTAAGGGCCTTATGTAGGTAAATTACATTTACCGATTCTTAAATACCGAATTTTACCGATTCGGTATTTATGAATCGGTAAATGTAATGTAGGGAAAAAAATACCGATTCGGTAAGTGTCGGTATTTTAGAGTCGGTGTTTACCGATTCGGTAATGGCAACCTGTATCTCATTGATTCCTATGGGCCAGGAGGCCCATAGGAATCAATGGGAAGCCAGTTACCATTACCGAATCGGTAAATACCGAATCGGTAATGGGGGGAGCTCAATCAAGGGTGGCAGGGTGTCACATTGACACCCTGTTGCACCCCTGATTTCTGCATGTGTGCACATGTGGCACACATACATGCCCTGAGAGCATGTGTGTCTGCCACATTGCACACATCTAAGGACCAAAAAAAGCATTTCCTGAGTCATTTGTCATTTACCACCAACTTACAGTTGGTGGTAAATAACGAATCCCCACACCCACCACACACTCCCCCTACATCTCATTTCTGTATTCGGTATTTACCGAATCGGTAAAATTACCGATTCGGTAATTTTACCGATTCGGTAAATTACCGAATACAGAAATGAGCCCCCTACATGTCAAAAGCCTAAATACCGGTCGGTAACGGTATAATTACCGAAAATCGGCCGTTACCGACCGGTATTAGGCTACGTACATATGGCCCTAAATGAGTTAAATTTTCTATGGTTAAACTTTTTATTAGGTTTTGGGCCTTCTATTTTGTAACCGGGTTATGTCGTTTTGTGTCATTTTGGTTGAAGAGAAGCTCGCGGTTAGGAGACACTTCACGTCGCTAAAGGTAAGGTTTGTTTTCTTTGTTTTAAATACGTTTTAAATCAATTTTGAACCTAGTTAGATACTGTTTAGGTGCCGATTCCGATCCGGGTCGGAAAGCACTCCGACCGAGCCGGATCCGGAGTGTTTTCCGACTTAGCTGAAGTCCTGCAGTCCGACCGAGCGAGTACGA
The DNA here is from genome assembly GCF_964204655.1 of Triturus cristatus. Taxonomy (NCBI): domain Eukaryota; kingdom Metazoa; phylum Chordata; class Amphibia; order Caudata; family Salamandridae; genus Triturus; species Triturus cristatus. Next base: position 636,401,632 of record NC_140593.1, read on the forward strand.
TGCGGTTGTATGCTGCCAGACTCGGTTCGGTCGGACTCCCATAGAAGTCAATGGGAGCCGGTTGTACGACGCGTACATGGGCTACCATTGACTGAATGGGTACGTCTCGCGCAAGGGGGCCCCCTACAGTGGGTAAGCGTCGGTTCCATTCGCACCGTACATGCCTGTTTTGGGGGGACCCTTGGGTCTCCCCATGTGTCCGAGTCCTATGGCTGCGGGTGACAGGAGGTCCGACGCGGACCCACAAAGGCAACCACCCGGACGTTTTGCAAGCCGGACACTCCGGCTCGCACAGGCTGTCCGACGCGTACATCGTACTGGCTCGGTCGTAAATGGCATCCATTGCACGCCACGGTTAGCTTCCGACCAAGACGTACGGAGCGCTTCGGACCCGGAAACGACTCGGTCGGTGAATTTCACGTAGCTCGCATCGTACTTACCTGCTCGTACAGCTGTACGAGTCGGGCGGAAAACACACATACGGCTCGTACTTTTTCCGGCTGGATCGCGTTCGGTGCCCTTCCAACCCGGATCGGAATCGGCCCCTAAGTGTAGTTAGCTGTTTATTAGTTATATTCGGAAAGGTTATATGTTATAGTTACGTGTGGTGTTTTTACGTATTGTTAACGTTGTGTAGGCCTGTTTAGAGTGTTAGGATTACGGTATTTAATGTATATTTTTATCAAATTTAAAGCTAGTAGTATTGTTGGTATGTGTTGTTTATGTGGGTGGGTATGTATGTGCTTTGTTTTGACACTTTGTATTTTCAGAAGTTCTTCATATCGGAAGGAGTTGTTTCTTTTTTTTAAAGAAGTGTTTGTTAGTTTTATTGACTAATATGTTTCTTACACTTCTTTACATTTTTCGGTTTTCCTGGTGCGTTTTTTACTATTTTATACATTTTCGGTTTTTTTAATGGACCTTTGCTACATGGATTATTAATTTTTGCCACAGTTGTAGTTTTCCATTTTTTGGGGGGAAATAGTTTTTTTTATATTTGGATTGTGTTAGCAGAAAATGGATTTTACAGCATTTCTAATAAACTTGGTAAGTTTATTTGTTATTATTTATTGTGGGTGGGTAATGTTTTCTATTATTATTGTTGAATTTGATTTAATTACAAATATCATTGTGTGTTAATATATTTTATTAAAAAATTAAAAATATGTTACACAGAGTAATTATTTTTGTGATAAAATAAATCAATTTTAATTCTATGGTATGTTTGAAAGATGAGTAATTTGTAATTTATTTGTATTAATGCTTTAAAGAGAGTTTTGGCTATTATGTTTAGGTATTCCAGGCCTTTTGTACTAGGGTACAATTTTACTTGTTGTTCTAGATATTTATGCATTTGTTTTGATGTTTTTGGAGTTAATTGAGTTATGGATTGTTCCATTCGGAACTCTTAATAACTCTGTTCTTTTTGTAGGCATGTTATACATTTTTCTAATGTTGGTTTGGTTCTGCCTGTTGATTGAAGGAAGGCATTATGCCATCCTTCGACTGCGTTATTAGTTTTGGATTCCCCATTTAATGTGCTTCTGTATATGTTCCACCAGGGAATTAAAAATTTAGGGTTTCTTCTGTGGCCAGATCTGTGTAGTCTGCCGACCCATGTATCCTCAAAATAGTCCAATAGTGGACTTAGTTTTGCTTCATGTTGTTTGTAGAAGGTGCTGTCTATTAAGATGTTGTAATGTTCTGCGATGTCTGTATCAGGCACATAAGCTAGTGCTGTTAATTTTTTTATTTGATATGCAAAAGAAGAATTAGTTGCATATTCAATGCTTAGGGGCCGATTCCGATTCCGGCCGCAAAACGTACCGACTGACACGGACACGGACCGGAGACCGACCGACACGGACCGGTGCCGTACGGCCTGTGCAGTACGATGCAACGCGTGTGAATTACAACCGACACGTACGGAATACAAGCTGTACGACCGAGCCGTAGGGAAAATAGTGATCCGGCCTGAAAACCAACGTGAGTTTCACCGACCGACAAGAACCCGGAATGAACCCGACCGACACGTACCCGTGATGCCCGACCAGCGCAGTACGATGCAATGCGTGTAAAACCAGACCGACTAGCACGGAGACCAAACCGCACGACCGACACGCACAGAAAACTGGGCCCACAAGTAATAGAGATCTCCGCGACCGACGTGTATGAAAAACAGAAGATAGTCAGTGTGAACGAGGCGGAGAAGCCCGCACGAGCCAACATCAGCGTCCGTTTCTGTCAGAAGAACGTCTCCTTCATGCCTACAAAACCCAAAGGAAAAAAGACTAAAAAAGGACCAAACAAGCAATGACAAAGCCAATAAATATCAAATAAAAAAAATCTGGGACAAAGACACATCCACAACTCCAACTATATAAAGGACTTCAATCACTACCATGATCCCTTGCAAATAGGAGACACAGCCAGCAGCAAACACTATCACACAGCAACCACAGACACACTCACAACTCACCCATCACACAACTCACACACCATCAGCACCTCACCAAAAGCACACACACATACAGCTAGCAAAACCAACACTAACCCACCCTCACTTGCACCCTCACACACACATCACCCACCACCACCACCCTTCACCATGCCCCCAAAGAAGAATCCAAAGTTCACAGATAGTGAGTTAGAAGTGCTGGTAGACGAGATCATCAGAGTAGAGCCACATTTGTTTGGTACATTGGCCCAAATGACCCCCATGTCACAGAAAACAAAGATGTGGGCGAGGATTGTGGACAAGGTGAACGCACAAGCACCAGCAAGGCGCACAAAGGACGATATCAAGAACAGGTGGTATGACGTGCGCAGGAGGGTCAAGAAACTCATTGAAAAATATCACGCCCTGAGTCAGTGCACCGGCGGTGGCACTCCTGCCAAACCAGTCTACTTCAGGACCTGGGAGGAGAAGGTGCGGGACATCCTGCCACCAGAGAGCGTCCATGGTCTAACAGACGTACCAGAGCCTGGTGAGTACACAACCAACATACCCAATATTGTGTAGCAAGGGGACAGTGAAACTATGCACCACAAGAAAAGCCACAGTAACCAATAGATAATCATCCCAAGATGTGTATGCTAATCAGACAAACACAATACCTGCCATCTCATAGTGACTTGGAACTGTGTCATGACCTGTACCAACCTACAAACAAATAGAGCAAGGCAGTGGCAAAAAGCAAAATAAACACTGCCAGTTTGCCAACACAAACACACTACGTCAAAGTGCAGCTGACTGACAGGAAGGAATAGTGGGGATGCAGGTGAAGTGAGTGTATCCAAAAGCATGATGGGGTTTGTAGTCACAGATAATGCTCCCCCTCCTGATTGGCCCATCAAGACCTCTCTGAACCATGCCCACATCACAGGGAGTGGAAAATGACTGACAAGATGGCTGACACTGGGTCCTGCTGTGGGGAGCACACGGCCCTGGTAGGGGTTGTGTGCAAATCAGAAGCAGGACACCACTGAGTGACATCTTGAAGGACAACTTGCATGCCCTCCAATGGAAGCACGTTTCATGGTGGGATGTCTGGCCGGGTGGGAAGGAGGACTGACCGCTCTGACCATACTTACCAGCATGTGGAGACACCCCCCCTCAACACAAACGCCACACAACTCACCGGGTAGAATGCATTGACCCACACCTCAGTGAAATATCTGCAAAAGATACCTCGTACTGGGTGCTGCTGTGTGAAGCACAGGGGCTCTCTTTGGACTTGTAGCCAAACAAACACCAGGATTTCACAGTCAGCCATCTTGCCATTGCTGTCACACTCCCTCACAGGGAAGCAGAGTCAAAAGGAAGGAAGTATGGGCATGCTCGGAAGGGGGGTGTAGCCAAGAGTATGATGGGAGTTGTAGTCACAGACAATCCACACCCACCCGCATGGCCCAGCAAGCTCACACTGAACCATGCTCGCCTTACAGGGAGTGGGAAGGGACTGACAAGATGTCTGACACTGGGCTCTGTTGTGGGGAGCACAAGGCCCTGCTGGGAACTGGGCAACAACAAACACCAGTACTGCACAGTCAGCCATCTTGCCATTGCTGTCGCACCCCCTCACAGGGAAGCAGAGTCAAGAGGGAGGAAGTATGGGCATGCTGGGAAGGGAGGTGTAGCCAAGAGTATGATGGGAGTTGCAGTCACAGACAATCCACACCCACCCACATGGACTAGCAAGCTCACACTGAACCATGCTTGTCTCACAGGGAGTGGGAAGGGACTGACAAGACATCTGACACTGGGCTCTGTTGTGAGGAGCACAAGGCCCTGCTGGGAACTGGGCAACAACAAACACCAGGACTGCACAGTCAGCCATCTTGCCATTGCTGTCACACCCCAGCACAGGGAAGCAGAGTCAAGAGAGAGGAAGTATGGGCATGCTGGGAAGGGGGGTGTAGCCAAAAGTATGATGGGAGTTGCAGTCACAGACAATCCACACCCACCCACATGGCCCAGCAAGCTCACACTGAACCATGCTCGCCTCACAGGGAGTGGGAAGGGACTGTCAAGATGTCTGACACTGGGCCTGAGAAATGATGTGGCTGACAATCACACATTTGCACTGACCAAACAAAACCCGGTCGCACACACAGCCATTGCAACCATATGTTCTAAATCATTGTCTGGGGAGGTGTGTCTTGCCGATGACCAATGTTGAGAGCCATATATATGGTACATTGTACAAAACACACAGGAATTCACATGAAATGAAATGAAATGAAAATGAAATGAAAAAGGTATTTAATAAAGCGCACTGCGACCAAGCGGCTTCCTGGCGCTAAAACCTGATCAAGACTCACAAATCAAACCGAAGAGTTTAGGGAGAAAAAGCCTGAGAAAAAAGGAAGGTTTTTAAAGCTTTGCGGAAATGGGAATAGATAGGGATAGAGCGGACGGATAGGGGAAGACTGTTCCAGAGCTGAGGGGCCAAAACCGAGAAGCGAGTGCCCCCGGTTCTGGATTTGCGGAAACGGGGGATGTACAGGAGAGACATGGAAGAAGAACGAAGAGTGCGACAAGGGGCATAAGAAGAGATAAGGGAAGTAATGAAGAGAGGAGCGGACCGAGAATGAGCCAGAAAGGCTAAACAGGCCAACTTAAAAATTGATCGAGAATGGACGGGAAGCCAGTGAAGGGATTTGAGTGCAGGAGTGATGTGAGAAGATTTAGGGAGGGAAAGAATAAGGCGGGCAGCTTGATTTTGAATGGCCTGAAGTCGGCGAGATTGAAAAGCAGGGATGCCGACGTACAGGCCATTTCCATAATCGATGCGGGAGATGACAAGAGCCAAGACTATGGTTTTGAGGGCATCGGTGGAAAAGAACCGAGAGATCTTCCGGATGAGACGAAGGGACAAAAAACAGGAAGATACAACGGAGCTAATCTGGCTGTGCATCGAAAGGTCATGGCTGACTTTAATGCCAAGAGTGCGGACAGAGGAAACAGGTGAAGGGGGGGGCCAAAAGAAAGGGGCCAATGTGCAGGGGACCAAGGGTTAGAGGGACCACCCGTGAGGACAAGTTCCGTCTTGTCAGGATTGAGTTTCAGATGGTTGGCGCTCATCCACTCAGAGATAAAAACTAGGGTGGAACAGAATTTAGGAAGGGAGTCGGGAGAAGAGGATAAGTCAAAAATGAGCTGAAGGTCGTCGGCATAGTTATATACAGAGACCCCCAGCTCGAGGAGGGAAGTAATGAGGGGTTGGATATAAAGATTAAAAAGAAGAGGGGAAAGAGAGGAACCCTGAGGAACGCCACAGGTAACCGGACGGGAAGGGGCCGAAAAACCAGAGAGGTGGACCGCCTGGGACCTATCCTGAAGAAAGGACGCAATCCAGGAGAGGGCCACACCCCGAATACCAGCTGATCTGACACGGTCGAGAAGGATGGAGTGGTCGACCGTGTCAAATGCAGCGGACAAATCGAGGAGGACCAGAGCTTGGGGAAGATTGAGATCGGCTTTCCCCTTGAGCTCATCCAGGACCGCTAGGACCACCACCTCCGTGGAATGGCCCGGACGGAAACCTGCCTGGTGAGATGCCAACAAGCCATTCTGCTCGACATAAGAAGAGAGACAAGAGGTGACATGTGCTTCAAGAATTTTGCCAAGATATGGGAGAAGGGAGATGGGACGAAATTTGGAAAGAAGAGAGGGATCCAGACCAGTTTTTTTTAAGATGGGAAGGACAATAGCGGATTTGAAAGAGGAGGGGACAGAACCCGAGGCCAAAGAAGAATTGAGAAGAGCAAGAGGAGGGGCAGAGCAGTTAGTGAATAGAATTTTAAGAATACGGGCTGGCGCACAATCGGCGGGAGAGCCTGACTTGACTTTGGCCAGGAGTTTAGAGAATAGATCAGGAGAAATGGGAGGAAAGGAAATAAAGGAAGAGGGAGGAGGGGGGGGGGGAGAGACCAGGCAGGGTTGGGACACAGGGGGAATGTTAGCTTTGATCTTCAAGATTTTGTCAATGAAGAAATCATTGAGTGAGGAGCAGAGGGTTTGTGAAGGAACAGGGCCGGGGGTGGAGCGGTCGGAAGTAGCTAAGGCGTGAACCAAGGAAAATATTTCCCGGGGCTTGTTGACAGCCAAAGCCACTCTCCCAGTGAAATAAGAGGTTTTGGCTGCAGTGATAGCTTTTTTGTATTGCGTGAGGAGTAATTTGTATTTGGCACGCCGAGAAGGGCTGTAGTTACGTCTCCAGAGGCGTTCCGACTGTCTAAGATCCAGTTTGAGCACTTTCAACTCTGGAGAAAACCATTTATGAGCGTCGTGGGGACGAACCGTTTTGACCTTTCTGAGCGGAGCAACTAGGTCGCAAGAAGAAGCGAGCCAAGTGCGGACGGTCTCAGCTTGAGAATCGAGAGAGAGGTCGTTAAGAGCCGGAGCAGAAGAAGCTAAAGTGAGCGTGAGAGCGTCGAAATCAATCGAGTTCCAGTTACGGGCTAAAAGGTTTTTAGGAAAAGAGGGCTTAACAGCCATGCCCAGAAAAATGGAAAACGAGATATTAAAATGGTCCGACCAGAGACAGGGGGAAATAAAGAGAGAGGAAATATTAGCACAGGTGGACCAGATTTGGTCTAAGGTGTGGCCCTGAACATGAGTGGGAGCTGTGACATAGGGAGTGAAATTGAGACAGTGAAGGGTAGCAGAAAAATCTTTAGAAGAAGAGTCTTCCCTAATATCGCCTGGCCAAAAGTTGAAGTCGCCAAGCAAGAGGACTGAGGAGTTATTGACCACCAAAGTGGCCAAGAGGTCCTGGAGGGAAGAAACAAAGGAAGGCATAGGTTGAGGGGGGCGATACACGAGAACAACTGTGAGAGGCACCGAAAGATTGAGTGAGCGGGCCACCAAGTAATCCACGTTAGGTATTGGAGGATAAGTGAGGATTTGGAATTTAAAAGAGGAACGGATGAGCATCGCCACTCCTCCACCGGCTTTGCCTGCCGGGCGATCAGCTCGAAGGGCATAGTGAGAGTCGGGGAAGATGGCCAGGAGGTCAGGGAGAGAGTCGGAAGAAATCCATGTTTCGGTCAGACAAAGGATATCAAGGGAGTCGGAGGTCAAGAGGTTAAAGAGGGCCGTCTGATGCCTGACCGCAGAGCGGGTATTGAGAAGATGGACGGAGGCAGTGGTGGGAGCAGAGTGAGGGGTGAACGGGCGGGAAGTAGAACGAGGAGTGATAGGTGCCGGATAGGAAGGGGGAGAGGAGAGGATACCATGTGAGTCAAGGAGCTGCAGGAGAGGGAGAGGCGGGGGAAGAGAGGACGATAGTGCTGTGAGCTGGGCAGCTGAATACGCCACAGCCGGGGCAGAGTGTAGAGTCCCTAGTCCCGGCCCGTCGCGGACGGGCGCAGACGGGCTTAACTTAGGCGCAACCTCGGCGCGCCTTCGTCGCGCCCGCTGCGCTCGTCCGCTGCGCTGCCGAGGATAGGTGGCCATGTTATAGGGACACATGAGGGGGAAAGGTCAATGGGCGTGGCAGGGGGGGAGGAGCCAAACAACAGCGACGCGGCGCCCGGACCCGGCCAAGATGGAAGACCAGCCCGTCCCTCACCGAGAACCAGGTGAGGAGGGGGCGGTCAGCAGCGGCGGTCTGGGGCGCGTGCAGGGGCAGGGCAACAAGGGAGGATCCAAGAGCGCTGAGGTGAGAGCGCGAAAAGTGCAAGTGCAGTGGCAGAAATTTTAAAACAGCAAAGTCTCGTAAAAAGGATGTTGCTCCCAGAGGCGCTTCGGGAGATAGGTGGCTGGAAACAGGAACACATATACATCATTGACAGGAACATCTGACAGTGAATGGAATGGACACACCAATATAGCCTACACCATACCATGGTCACATTCACACTCGGTGCTGTTGTGAGCTGCATTCCACCCCTACATCGTGCTGAAACATAGGCATCCTTCACACAACACACCACTCACTGACATAAACACTGTAGACACAAGGTCAAACATGGACAGCATTGGAGGAGACATGCTACTCACAGCAGCCAAACTGCGACACACACCACCAGCCCTCACTGTCATGAACATTGAAAAGCCAGAGTGCTACCTTGCCCAATCCATGTCAACATGTGGAACATTGACAAGTCAAATCACATATGCACATACAAAACTCAGCACCAGAATCATTAACGATGGTGACATCATCACTTGTATGAAATGAGATGGGAACTAGGAACACTGAAAGAAAACACTTCCTCCAAAGAGATCACAGGCATACCGGACTGTGACCATGTCTTACCAATACACCAATGTGGCACACAAAGACTAGCAAACTCTGCTACCACACATGCCCCAATAGTACAACATATCCCCAGTGGAATAGCACGTATGTCCTTGTTAAAGCTCACATGTGTACAGGGATGACACACCTATGTCAGAAACGTGATGGCCCTTGAGTAGCAATGGTCATGTACAGACAAATCTATCCATGAGCTGGGCAGGCACACACTTGGACATGCACATTGAAATGTTTCTTCATGGCTGGGCAATGTGCAACAACAATATCAAACTCTGTCCATGACAAGCCGGAAAAATGCAGTGTACAGGCAGGCATCCGTTCGTACAGTATAATATGTCATGTTTGGGAACCATTGATTCCTGTAGAAACAGAACTTACATTGTGTGTCTCTTCCAAACCCAGGTGGTGCTGGGGACCCAGCACCAAATGAAGAGGATTCCTAGTCCCAGACTCTGGTGGACACTGAGCTCTCTGGTTTGACTCCTCAGATGACGATGACCAACCTGGACCCTCCGGTGTGAGTCATCATGCAGCACCAGCAGCATCAACATCTGCACCCCCTGTACCCATGCCTCCAGCATCTGGAAACGAACAGGGCACCGTCACCAACACGGACAGACCAAGGCCACTGAACACCCACAGCACAGGGACACAGGACCCCCCGGAAGCTACAGCAAACACCACCAACACCACCACCCAAGGGGTCCCAGTGTCACCTATGCGTCCCGCCGCTGGTCCTGCCCGTGTGGATAGGGGTGCTGGGAGGGGTGGGAGGCAGAGGGCGCGCCTTGCAGAGGGATCTGGACTGCATGATGACCCCCCAACTGACACGCATCATAGATGTGTACCAGGATAGCACTGGAGGATTTGGCCAGGTAGTGGGGATCCTCAAGGACATACAAAAGGAGCAGGCTGCCCACCATGCCAGCATGGAGGCAAAGTGGGATGCCCATACTGCGGTGCATCGGGACATACTCCAATGCCTCCGCCAGATCAGCACAAACCTGTCTACACCTCCCTGTGTGGCCACAACATCTGTTGCAACACTATCTGCCAGCGCCACAGGGAGGGAGGAGGACTCTGGCGGAGAGTCCCCTGCACCGCAGAGGCCTGCACCTGAGGATCCCCCCCAAGAAGAAGAGGGGTCATCCGAAGAAGGAAATGTGAGAGGCATATGTCCCAGCACATCCCCCAGGGCCTCTAAACCTGTTCTGGACAATGTTCTTTGTGCGCAACCCGTTCACCTTGTTCAATCGCACACAACTCGCCCACATGACATGGAGGGTTCATGTTGGTCCAATGTAGCAGATGACTGTGGACTTTACTCTGGACATTTCATCTACCAGCACTTCCAAATCTAATATGAACTTTGGATTCCAAACCCAATGTACAGCACCCACCATCCTGTGCACTTTCCTCACACATGTTCGAAAATAAACTCACCAGTACACCATACTTGCCTCTGTTGTGATTCCAACTTGTCATGTGTCATGGAGATGTCGATCTGCTACACAACACAGTGCATGCCAAATACTGCCACAATGTGACCAACGTTAGGTGAGTCATGGTGATGTGATACATGTGAGGGAGACACACCACTATGGCAACACAACACATACTCACCATGGCCATGTTACTCATCCCACACAATGATATTGACCTGAAACACATAGGTATGCACAAACACAACACCTATCCACAGTCATTGGTAATAAGTCCACAGGTGAGGTAAGCAAATGTCACTCAGATGTGGGAAGACAGACAACGCACCTAACAAAGCATAGCATAGGTTCATTACACATCAGCAACATGTTTATTCTAAAATAGTTGCAAGGCAATTGTACGTTACGGTGGACACACGGTCACAGAGTGTCTGAGAATTGAAGTCCAGGGGTGTGTGGCACATCACTTGATGGCAATTGACTACTCCCACACTGGTGTCGGATTCTGGGTGTTGGGGGTCAGTGTTGACCAAACAACAGGCAAATTACCCTGAGAAGGATAGACACAAGACACAGTCAAAAGCACAGCAGAACAGGAGAGAAATGCAATACACATGCACAAAACATGTCACAAGAAGCCTACACAGAAACAAGTTAGCAGTACTACTCTATTGTGGAGTACTCACCACCTGAATGGACACATCACTGCACTCATCCAGTCAAGTGGCACACAGACACACTCAGACAGCAACAGAGCAGCCACAACACATTCCAGGCTAACTCCATACATTGACATAACAACCCTGGAAACTCACATTCAGGGGAAGAAGTTGTTGATGAGCTGTGAGCGGACGTCACCCTCATCCTCATCATCACTGGCATCGTGGCCCAGGCCGGGATCCTCCACAGGTGGCGAAGGTTGGTCATCGTCATCCTGGATGAGAGGCAACTTCTTCCGCACTGCCATGTTGTGTAGCATGCATCATACAAGGATAATTTTGCAGGCTCATATGAGAGGGACCCTCCGGTCTTGTCCAGGCAGCGAAAGCGGCTTTTCAGGAGGCCGAATGTCCGCTCAATCACCCTCCTGCTCCGACCATGTGCCTCATTGTAGCACATCTAGGCTGGTGTCACAGGGTTCCTGAGGGGTGTCAGCAACCACGGCATGTTGGGGTATCCGGAGTCACCTACACACAAAAAAATGAACAAGTAGCTGAGTTTTCTAGGAGTGCGGAATACAACATTGCCAAACACACACAATGATAAACAGTCAGTACACAGCGACAAGCCAGGCACGCTGATCTGGCATCTGTGACATCAGTGTTGCAATGCGACTACTCCTCATTATGTAGGCATCGTGCGCAGAACCAGGGAACCGTGCACACACATGTGTGATACACATGTCTGCAAGACATACCACCAGAGCATTGATCGAGTGGAAATGTTTCCTGTTCCGGTATGCCTGCTCATGTGCCTGTGGGGGTATCAGGGCCACATGTGTACCATCAATAGATCCAATGACGTTCGGCATCCTCCCCAGTGTATAAAAGGCATCCTTTATTTCAGGGAGTTCAGCTGGGCTAGGGAACTTGATGTACAGGTCAAGGAAATGCAACATCCCCTCCAAGACATCGCGTAGCACACGACTAAACATAGTTTGCGACATACCACCTGCTGTAGCCACAGTGTACTGGAAGGTACCAGTAGCAAAGAAGTGCAGGGCTGCGATTGCCTTCACCTCTGGGGTCAGTGCTGTAGGGTATATCCGACCAGGTAGCAGATGTGGCGCCAACTGCTCCGCCAACTCCTCAATCAGTGGCCTGGTGAAGCGGTACCGTAGGATGCAGTCACGTTCCTGCATGGTTTGAAGGTCTGGGAACGTTCGATGAACAGCTGGTGCCCTGCAGAACAGAGATGAACAAAGGAAGATTGTCGGTTCATCCACCCATGTGGCTAAGACAAAGACAAATATCACATGATACATCATGACATTACACAATGTACTGAGGTGTGTGCTGTTGGGCATGGACACATATGTCCCCTACATGACCATCACCTCACATCTCAATTCCACATGTCCACATAAGTCCCATGTAGTGCAATGGCCAGTCATTGGGCTGTGTCACCCGACCTATGTACTGCTGTGACGTTACAAACACACACCACAGTGACAAGTGAGGCCTGATGTCTCCCAGGCATCACAGATCTTTGCCATGCAGATACCCAGGGTCCCTGTAGTGCCACATCGACACTGGCATGGACATGGCGTATCACGCACACACCCCAAGGCAAGGGTGAGACCCACAGGTAGTGGCCACTATTGTCCCTGCAGGCCCTACATGTACGTCTCTTAGACACACACACACCATCAAAGTTGCTGCATATACCACATGGATGTGGAGACTGTCTCCCATTGGGCACATTTGATCAGCCACATCTGAGACACAACATGCACACAGACTGTGGGGGCACATCAGAATTGTGGCTACAGGTCTCACTGTGACGTACATGCCATCACGCCCAGGACTCAGGGTGTATGTGACATGTCCTAAATATATCCAACCTGCAACTGTGTCCGTGACTCATGCCCATTACTGTACATTTGCACATCACAGGTGTAATGTGCACAACACACAAAGGATTCTGCCCCCATGAACACGTGCACAGCCTGGGAGTGGCTGAACAAAAGTGACACACAACAAACCAAATGTTGCCCCCCCCAACACACAGGGAATGCAGCCTTACATGCCATGGGACACTGTGTGGCCAATGCTGGAGTGTAGTAGGTGTGCACATGTGTCCCTGGCAAGTAATCGTGTGTTGAATCCGTCAAATGGTCACACCAATGAGGTCCGAGGCGGGTGACAATGCGTACACATTGCATAGTTCATGCTCGAGCCTTGCGTACGTTTTGCCATTGACTGCAATAAGGTCCGAAGCGGGTGACAATGCGTACGCATTGCACGGTTCATGACCGAGCCATGCGTACGCTTTGCCATTGACTGCAATGAGGTCCGACGCGGGTGACAATGCATACGCATTGCAAGGTTCATGACCGAGCCGTGCGTACGCTTTGCAATTGACTGCAATGAGATCCGACGTGGGTGACTATTATGCATGTGCGTCGGGCAGGCATGGTCCGAGACAGGCATACGCCTTGGCCATTGAAACGTATGGAGATGGGTGCATGTATATTTTCAAAATAATCGTTGTACAGTCAGTTGACCGAGCCGGGCGCACCCATTGGCTCTGGACTGTCATAGAGACGGATGCAGGTTCAAAACTTGGGTTTTATGAAGGTGAAGATTTGAACGATGCGGAAAACGTGTATGAGTCGTACATTTCCATGGATTGGCCAGATTCATAGAATGCAACCGTGTTGGACCTATCACTGGGGACACATGGCACAGAGTCTGCCTCTGCAGCAGAGATATAAGGTTGGCTGGCCCCCAGGGAGCTCACTTGCCTGCACTACATGCTACTGGACCACATCCCTGCTACCACTGGTGCTGTCTCTGCATCCTCTGGCTCCTACTATGGCACGTATTCTGGAGAGGGCCCCAGCCTTCACTGAGGAGGAGAACCAGGCCCTGCTCGATGGGCTCCTTCCACAGTACAGCAAGCTGTATGGGAAACCAGGGGAGCAGGTGAGTGTGCAGTCCACTGCCTTCCTAATTATGCATGTTGTCTGACTAGCAGTACTAGCAGTGTGTACACCAGTGGCAAGCATTCTCACTGAGTACTTTCATCCTCCAAAGTGTGTAGGTACATGTAACAAACAGGTGTTCTGCTGCTAAAGTGCATTCGTGCAAGCTTAAACTTCCCAGGCATTGTTAACATGTCAGACATGCAGGTTATTTGTCCTTTACCATGGTTGCACTACCTTTGTAACTCATTTTCCTTTGTGATGATGACATGTATATCCAAAATCGTGCAGCACAAATATGGGGCATATGTGTTAATGTACTTTTAACTTTGTCATCCTCACAGGTTGATGCCCACCAGAAGCAGGAGATATGGCTGACCATCGCCCGGCAGTTCATTCGGTGGGGGTCTACAAGCGCCGGATCCGCAACTGCCAGAAGAGGTGGCAGGACCTTCGGGGCTGGACCCGGAGGATCGCAAGAGTCCAGCTGAAGCTGTCACCTCGCAGGAGGGGCGGACACCGGACCCTGACCCCCCACATGCTCTGGATCCTGGCAGTGGCCTTCCCGGACCTGGATAGGCAGCTGAAGGCCAGACAGCAGCAAGGAGGGGTCCATGCCTAATCTGTGTACTATGTCTGACATGCTAATTGCAGTCTTTTGGCATGGTCACACTTCCACATTACGTAGGTCTTGTAGTCCAATACTCAGGTCCCTCAATTGTGTGATGCACCCTCCCCATCTGTTCCACAGGTGTGGCCCCTACAGTCTGTTGCTTGTGTCACTAGGGCACTGTGTCCCTGCAGTCAGCTATGCTTCAGCTTCCGGACAACATCTGTTCCCGTGACTCTGTTGTGTGATTCATGGGTGGTTCAATTGTTTACCCAATGCCTGGGATCTGACATGTGATCTGTGTGTGCCCTTGATATGTGTTACAATTGCTGGTCTGACTCGCAACATGTGGCTGGGGTATTTCAAACAAAACCATGCAGCAGGGAACTCCAATTTGTGGGCCTCAGGAGTATGTACATAAAGTATGTCACACTTGCTTAGCCACATGACTACTGTCCAGGGCCAAACACTGTTTCACGTAGACCTGGGCAGTCATGCCTCCTCAAGGGCATTTAGAAACACTCTGTAATCCCACTCCTGTGTATCAACGTACAGGTTGTGCTTAGTGACATGTGCCTTCAGGTGTCTGCCTCTGTGTCATTATGGTGTGGCTTCCTGTTACGTGCAACTGGGGTGTCCATGATTTTGAGGGTCAGCAGGACATCTGAGATGTGACTGTGAGAGACAAGACCTGTGTGACATATAGGTGTGTGATCATCTGACATCGCACAATGGTGTATGCAACTGTGTACTTCAGGCAGTTGGGTTACATTCCCGGCAGACTGTGATGTGCTAATGTACAGGGAGTTGTGTTTGCAGAGACTCATATGTCTGATTTGCATGATGTGGGGGTCTTCTGGGTCCTGGATATGTTGTTTGCAGGGGATGGGCAGTGCACTTGTCATCTGCAGAGTTAGCTTTACCCCTGATCTATGATTGTGACACAGTGCATACTGTTGTTGTCTGGATGTCCTGCCCCTGTGACAGGAGACAGTGTTGACTGACTTTCCAGGCATGCCAGTGCCATGGCATTTAACTTGCTATGAGTGATCCTGCATTGTGTTCAAGTGTGCACCATGCACGCCATTGTGGCATTGACTATCAGGACATGAGAACATCATAGTGTGTGTTACTGACATGCATCACAAGCATGTGAAATGAGTCTCTGCCCATCCCTTCATCCGGACACCTGTACTGAGTCAGTGGCAAGAGATGTGCTGTGTGTATAGTGACATACTCCTACATGTTCACTTGCACGTCCAACTAATGTGTGGGTGGTGCATGTCGGGACATTGGGGTATTAGCATCCAACATGCAACAGACATATGGGTGCAAGTCAAGGAGGGATATGTGTGCCATTTTTATTTTATTTTTTATTTTATGTCATTTATAAAGCGCTTGAATCACCCCGGATAGGGTATCTCCGCGCTGAGGACGAAAAGGTGAGAGCTAGAAGGAATTAAAAGAGTGTTGTTTTAAGTTTTTTCCTAAAGGACAGGTAGTTGTTACAGAGCCGGATGTTTTTTTTTTTTTTTTATTCTTTTAATTAACTTTGCTTATGGTCTCATACAGAATACAACCAAATTCGCGAGGCATAGCGGGTAACTCCCATGCATGGTACAAACGCATGCCATCATAACGGGACAATGATATATTCACAACTGACTCCCCCCCTCCACCCCGTGTTGCCCGATACCTTCGCCACGGCCCCCACACCTTTTTCCATTTTTTCACACAGCCCCTGGACTTATATATGATTTCCTCTGCCCTCTGGCACCAGTCCAGATCCCTGCGCCACTGGTCCCACTGTGGGGGCGCCTGCGCCGCCCAGCAACTGGCAATATTGCGTTTCGCCACTCCGGCTGCCAATGCCAGCCAGATTTCGTGGTACCTGGACCAATCTGTGGGTCCTTTGATTATGAGGAGAAGCCATTTGGGCTCCACCGGGACCGGCGACCCCACCACTTCCGCCATTGTGCGTGCTACTTTCGTCCAAAAGGGTACTATGTTCGGGCATTCCCAGAGGATATGATAGAATGTCCCCTCCCCCTGGCATCCCCGCGCACATAGTGGAGTCAGGCTCCTGCCCCATGCGAAAAGATGAGTTTGCGGGTAATACACCCGGTGCAAAATTTTCAGCTGTACGAGGCGGAACCTTATCCGAATGGCAACTTCGCGAGGGCTTTGCAAGGCGTCCTGCCAGTCGTCGTCCTCAAGGTGACCGATATCTCCCTCCCATCTCTCCCTCAGGGACACCAGCGGGTCAGGCATATTGTTTATGAGTTTACGGTAAATAGTGGACGTTGGCCCACCGAGGATGGGGTCTGTCCTCCATGGGAGAATATTCTGGAATGGAAGTGTCGGGGCGTACGTGGGAGCACAGGGCATGCATAAGGCGAAGGTAATTAAAATGCTGGGAGTCATGCAATTGGTATTCTCGTTGGAGACATTCGAAGGATCTAGGGGCATCTCTTTTCCATACGTCACCCAGGTATTCTATCCCAATTAATTTCCAGCCCCTGAAGCCCACGAGCCCCTTAACTCTATCAGGTGATCCCCCACCCATAGAGGGGTCCTACCTGTCAGGGTACCGGCCCACACCAGAAATTTATTAGCTTCCCGCCAACATTGAATTACCACCCCCGTGTGCAAGGGCAGGTCCCCGCGCAACCGTCGCGAGTAAAGGAGTGACTCGCAAGTACCTACCGGCATAGCATACCTATCCACTCGATAAGCAGGTTCTGAACCCGGCGCATAGACCCAGTCCTTGACCACTTGCAGTTGGGAAGCCCAGTAATACAACTGGACGTCCGGGAGGGCCACCCCCCCGTTGTACACTCCTCTCGTGAGTTTTCGCATCGCTATCCTCGGGCTTCCACCCTCCCATAGCAACGTTCGTACAGACTGAGATATACGCCTAAACACCCCGCTCGGGACTGGGTACGGTGTATTCTGCAAGACGTACAGAAGCCTCTGCAGTGCCAACATTTTGAACAGTGCAGCACGCCCAACTAGGGAGAGAGGCAAAGGCCTCCAGTGGGACACATCAGATGCCAGCCTCTTCAAATGGGGTTCAAGAGTTTTGGTAAAGAACTCCGCCCTATCCCTGGTGACATACACCCCCAAATATCTGAAGCCTTCTGTCACTATCGATGCCGAACAACCCCTCGGGATCCTTGGTGGCGGGCCCGAAAGAGGATAAATGAGGGATTTGGTCAAATTAATTGTGAAGCCAGAGTAGCTGCCAAACAACTCAAAGAGGTGAAGCGCCTGCGCAATCGAGTGGTATGGTCGGGCCATATATAGGACGATATCATCTGCGTATAAAGATATACGCTCTTCCCAGTCATCGTTGAGCACCAGGCCCCAGAAAGACCTGTCCCGCCTGATCCAGTGCGCTAGCGGCTCGAGAGCCAAGGCGAAAAGAAGCGGGGACAGGGGACACCCCTGTCTGGTCCCCCTGCGCAGGGGGAATGTTCGGGACATCGCTCCGTTTACCCTCACCCTCGCTAACGGCTGCTCATACAACAGTCGCACCCAACTACAGAAAACCGGGCCAAAGCCCAGCCTCTGGAGAACCATGAATAAATATGGCCACTTGATACTATCGATGGCCATAGATGCATCTAATGCCATCAGGGCCATTTGAGCGTCACCCACCGCCTCCATCATATACAGGACCCCATATAACCTTCTCACATTGTGCCGAGTGCTCCTATGGGGCATGAAACCTGACTGGTCCACATGGATAAGGTCCGGTAGGACCGACAGTAGCCTCGTCGCCAAGGCTTTGGCCAAAACCTTGGCCTCCACATTTAGCAGCGAGATGGGCCAGTAGGATGAGCACAGGTCAGCTGGTTTCCCAGCCTTATGAATGACAACTATCGTAGCTTCTCGCTGATCCGGCGGGAGCTTCCCCGCCTCCCGGGCCTCAGGGTCATTTGCTGTAATGGGTCGATAATCACGCTAGCTTGACTCTTATATAGTTCCACAGGGAGCAGTTGGGACCCTGCGCTTTCCCTGCTTGAAGGGAGTTGAGGGCTTCACCGAGCCCCGCCCCCATTAGATCAGATTCCAGACGGCCTGTTTGCTCCTGAGACAGGTTGGGAAGCGTAAAATCATGCAGGAACTCCTCGCAGTCCAGCTCAGTCCTGGTGCAGACCGGGGAGTAGACCCCCTCGTAATATGACGCAAAGTCCTCCGCTATGGCAACGCCCGTAGTCACCAAGGACCCCGACCCATCCCTCACTTCCGCCACCCAGGATCGCTCCCGATCTCTGCGTTCGAGCTACGCCAGCAGTTTCATGCTCTTGTTTCTCGCATCGTAAATCCGACGTTGCGTGGCAAGAGAGTAGGCTCGGGCCTCGCCCTCACCCAGCAACCGAAGTTCCTTCTGCTTGAGGGCTAGAGTGTGGACTAGGTCCGGCGAGGGAGTCCCGCAGGCCCTTCGCTCCATATCTTCGATTTCCTGTTCCAATTGCCGAATCTGCAGTGATTCCTCCTTCTTCTGGGCTCCAATCAGCGCTTGGGCCTGGCCCCTTAGGACCGTTTTATAAGCTTCCCACAAAGTGAGCTGGGAGTCGACCGAGCCCCGGTTCTCAGCAAAATATTGTTGAGAACATTCCCGTAGCTTACCCGTTATGGAGTCATCCTTGAGGCGCCATGGGTCTAGCCTAGGGAAGGCCACCCTGGCGGTTGTTGCCCCCCTAAGGACCACACCTACCGGGGAATGGTCCGAGATTCCCCGGGCCATAATGCAAGGTTCCGCAAAATCCCCCAGCCGGTCCTCTCGCGTGAAAATGTGATCTAATCTGGAAAAGGATCTATGTCTGGCTGAATAGAATGTGTAGTGCCTTTGGGAGGGGTGGTGCGAGCGCCATATGTCACTAAGGCCCATAGCTGTAACGAAGCCCCTAAGGCCCATTTCCCCCCTATTGCCCAGTCTCACCCCAGAACGATCATAGTCGGCATCCATGACCGCATTTGTGTCACTTCCCAGCATGAGCGTTCCCTGGGGGAGGCCCGTCAAGTGCGAACCCAGCTTCTTAAACATAGAGGCATGTAGGCCAGGTGGAACGAAACACAAGCTAAGACCTATTAGCCTCCCCCCCCATTTAGTTGCCACCGATGCCATACACCCTGAGTCCTCCGTCCATGTGCCGGTGATGACCACAGGCAGGGTGTTTTGGACAAGAATCCCCACTCCCCTGAATCCTGACATGAACCCCGAGTGAGCCACCATCTTGTATCCAAAACGGTCTAAGGCCTTGCACCTGTTCCCCCGAAGGTGTGTCTCCTGGAGGAGCACTACGTCTGGGGAGTGGCGCTTCACATGCTGTAACACTAGTGTCCTCTTGATCTTATTGCCCAAACCATTGACGTTCCACGTCCAGATCCTTATCCGCGCCTGATCTCCCATTCCCATACAAGGTCCCATGGTGCATCGGATCTATCCTCCTCCCATGCCTGCCCCCCTGATGTCCCAACCATACATTTAAATGTGAGCCTCCATGAGCTAAACATAAACTACCCCTCAACCCCAACCTCCCCTCCCTGCCTCCCTGCTAAGTGGGCCCCCAACCACCCACCCATAAAACTCGTAGAGTGCCTGTCGCCCCATCTTCCCGGTGTGAACCAAACTTGGAAACGTGAACCTGCAGTCCGAAGAAAAAGTCATACTGAATTGCCGGAGTGCTCACCCCAATTTTGAACAATTCAAAGTACCCCACCTCTCCTCCCCAGGCCCACCCCTCCCTCCCAACCCTGGATATAAAATCCTCCTGCCGGCATAGGTAAAAACTAGTAAACCTCAACCTTGCAACTTTAACCTAGTGACAAGCACACCACCTCAGAGCGACCCGCCCAACATCTAAGAAAATACCCAGACCCAGGCAGTATGGCACCTCCCCACCCTTCACTAAGCCAGCACCCCGTGCTACTACAGTCCCGTTACAGGAGTCTGCTCGCTCCCTCTGATTTCTCTTGGCGGCGTGCGTTTAGCTTGGACTTCTTGACCAATGCGATTAGTAGCTGATCGACGCGGACCACTCTGGCGGCCCACTGTTCGCCAGTCCTCCATCCAATCGTTCACCTCTGCTGGAGAGTCATCACAGGTGTAATGTGCACAACACACAAAGGATTCTGCCCCCATGAACACGTGCACAGCCTGGGAGTGGCTGAACAAAAGTGACACACAACAAACCAAATGTTGCCCCCCCCAACACACAGGGAATGCAGCCTTACATGCCATGGGACACTGTGTGGCCAATGCTGGAGTGTAGTAGGTGTGCACATGTGTCCCTGGCAAGTAATCGTGTGTTGAATCCGTCAAATGGTCACACCAATGAGGTCCGAGGCGGGTGACAATGCGTACACATTGCATAGTTCATGCTCGAGCCTTGCGTACGTTTTGCCATTGACTGCAATAAGGTCCGAAGCGGGTGACAATGCGTACGCATTGCACGGTTCATGACCGAGCCATGCGTACGCTTTGCCATTGACTGCAATGAGGTCCGACGCGGGTGACAATGCATACGCATTGCAAGGTTCATGACCGAGCCGTGCGTACGCTTTGCAATTGACTGCAATGAGATCCGACGTGGGTGACTATTATGCATGTGCGTCGGGCAGGCATGGTCCGAGACAGGCATACGCCTTGGCCATTGAAACGTATGGAGATGGGTGCATGTATATTTTCAAAATAATCGTTGTACAGTCAGTTGACCGAGCCGGGCGCACCCATTGGCTCTGGACTGTCATAGAGACGGATGCAGGTTCAAAACTTGGGTTTTATGAAGGTGAAGATTTGAACGATGCGGAAAACGTGTATGAGTCGTACATTTCCATGGATTGGCCAGATTCATAGAATGCAACCGTGTTGGACCTATCACTGGGGACACATGGCACAGAGTCTGCCTCTGCAGCAGAGATATAAGGTTGGCTGGCCCCCAGGGAGCTCACTTGCCTGCACTACATGCTACTGGACCACATCCCTGCTACCACTGGTGCTGTCTCTGCATCCTCTGGCTCCTACTATGGCACGTATTCTGGAGAGGGCCCCAGCCTTCACTGAGGAGGAGAACCAGGCCCTGCTCGATGGGCTCCTTCCACAGTACAGCAAGCTGTATGGGAAACCAGGGGAGCAGGTGAGTGTGCAGTCCACTGCCTTCCTAATTATGCATGTTGTCTGACTAGCAGTACTAGCAGTGTGTACACCAGTGGCAAGCATTCTCACTGAGTACTTTCATCCTCCAAAGTGTGTAGGTACATGTAACGAACAGGTGTTCTGCTGCTAAAGTGCATTCGTGCAAGCTTAAACTTCCCAGGCATTGTTAACATGTCAGACATGCAGGTTATTTGTCCTTTACCATGGTTGCACTACCTTTGTAACTCATTTTCCTTTGTGATGATGACATGTATATCCAAAATCGTGCAGCACAAATATGGGGCATATGTGTTAATGTACTTTTAACTTTGTCATCCTCACAGGTTGATGCCCACCAGAAGCAGGAGATATGGCTGACCATCGCCCGGCAGTTCATTCGGTGGGGGTCTACAAGCGCCGGATCCGCAACTGCCAGAAGAGGTGGCAGGACCTTCGGGGCTGGACCCGGAGGATCGCAAGAGTCCAGCTGAAGCTGTCACCTCGCAGGAGGGGCGGACACCGGACCCTGACCCCCCACATGCTCTGGATCCTGGCAGTGGCCTTCCCGGACCTGGATAGGCAGCTGAAGGCCAGACAGCAGCAAGGAGGGGTCCATGCCTAATCTGTGTACTATGTCTGACATGCTAATTGCAGTCTTTTGGCATGGTCACACTTCCACATTACGTAGGTCTTGTAGTCCAATACTCAGGTCCCTCAATTGTGTGATGCACCCTCCCCATCTGTTCCACAGGTGTGGCCCCTACAGTCTGTTGCTTGTGTCACTAGGGCACTGTGTCCCTGCAGTCAGCTATGCTTCAGCTTCCGGACAGCATCTGTTCCCGTGACTCTGTTGTGTGATTCATGGGAGGTTCAATTGTTTACCCAATGCCTGGGATCTGACATGTGATCTGTGTGTGCCCTTGATATGTGTTACAATTGCTGGTCTGACTCGCAACATGTGGCTGGGGTATTTCAAACAAAACCATGCAGCAGGGAACTCCAATTTGTGGGCCTCAGGAGTATGTACATAAAGTATGTCACACTTGCTTAGCCACATGACTACTGTCCAGGGCCAAACACTGTTTCACGTAGACCTGGGCAGTCATGCCTCCTCAAGGGCATTTAGAAACACTCTGTAATCCCACTCCTGTGTATCAACGTACAGGTTGTGCTTAGTGACATGTGCCTTCAGGTGTCTGCCTCTGTGTCATTATGGTGTGGCTTCCTGTTACGTGCAACTGGGGTGTCCATGATTTTGAGGGTCAGCAGGACATCTGAGATGTGACTGTGAGAGACAAGACCTGTGTGACATATAGGTGTGTGATCATCTGACATCGCACAATGGTGTATGCAACTGTGTACTTCAGGCAGTTGGGTTACATTCCCGGCAGACTGTGATGTGCTAATGTACAGGGAGTTGTGTTTGCAGAGACTCATATGTCTGATTTGCATGATGTGGGGGTCTTCTGGGTCCTGGATATGTTGTTTGCAGGGGATGGGCAGTGCACTTGTCATCTGCAGAGTTAGCTTTACCCCTGAGCTATGATTGTGACACAGTGCATACTGTTGTTGTCTGGATGTCCTGCCCCTGTGACAGGAGACAGTGTTGACTGACTTTCCAGGCATGCCAGTGCCATGGCATTTAACTTGCTATGAGTGATCCTGCATTGTGTTCAAGTGTGCACCATGCACGCCATTGTGGCATTGACTATCAGGACATGAGAACATCATAGTGTGTGTTACTGACATGCATCACAAGCATGTGAAATGAGTCTCTGCCCATCCCTTCATCCGGACACCTGTACTGAGTCAGTGGCAAGAGATGTGCTGTGTGTATAGTGACATACTCCTACATGTTCACTTGCACGTCCAACTAATGTGTGGGTGGTGCATGTCGGGACATTGGGGTATTAGCATCCAACATGCAACAGACATATGGGTGCAAGTCAAGGAGGGATATGTGTGCCATTTTTATTTTATTTTTTATTTTATGTCATTTATAAAGCGCTTGAATCACCCCGGATAGGGTATCTCCGCGCTGAGGACGAAAAGGTGAGAGCTAGAAGGAATTAAAAGAGTGTTGTTTTAAGTTTTTTCCTAAAGGACAGGTAGTTGTTACAGAGCCGGATGTTTTTTTTTTTTTTTATTCTTTTAATTAACTTTGCTTATGGTCTCATACAGAATACAACCAAATTCGCGAGGCATAGCGGGTAACTCCCATGCATGGTACAAACGCATGCCATCATAACGGGACAATGATATATTCACAACTGACTCCCCCCCTCCACCCCGTGTTGCCCGATACCTTCGCCACGGCCCCCACACCTTTTTCCATTTTTTCACACAGCCCCTGGACTTATATATGATTTCCTCTGCCCTCTGGCACCAGTCCAGATCCCTGCGCCACTGGTCCCACTGTGGGGGCGCCTGCGCCGCCCAGCAACTGGCAATATTGCGTTTCGCCACTCCGGCTGCCAATGCCAGCCAGATTTCGTGGTACCTGGACCAATCTGTGGGTCCTTTGATTATGAGGAGAAGCCATTTGGGCTCCACCGGGACCGGCGACCCCACCACTTCCGCCATTGTGCGTGCTACTTTCGTCCAAAAGGGTACTATGTTCGGGCATTCCCAGAGGATATGATAGAATGTCCCCTCCCCCTGGCATCCCCGCGCACATAGTGGAGTCAGGCTCCTGCCCCATGCGAAAAGATGAGTTTGCGGGTAATACACCCGGTGCAAAATTTTCAGCTGTACGAGGCGGAACCTTATCCGAATGGCAACTTCGCGAGGGCTTTGCAAGGCGTCCTGCCAGTCGTCGTCCTCAAGGTGACCGATATCTCCCTCCCATCTCTCCCTCAGGGACACCAGCGGGTCAGGCATATTGTTTATGAGTTTACGGTAAATAGTGGACGTTGGCCCACCGAGGATGGGGTCTGTCCTCCATGGGAGAATATTCTGGAATGGAAGTGTCGGGCGTACGTGGGAGCACAGGGCATGCATAAGGCGAAGGTAATTAAAATGCTGGGAGTCATGCAATTGGTATTCTCGTTGGAGACATTCGAAGGATCTAGGGGCATCTCTTTTCCATACGTCACCCAGGTATTCTATCCCAATTAATTTCCAGCCCCTGAAGCCCACGAGCCCCTTAACTCTATCAGGTGATCCCCCACCCATAGAGGGGTCCTACCTGTCAGGGTACCGGCCCACACCAGAAATTTATTAGCTTCCCGCCAACATTGAATTACCACCCCCGTGTGCAAGGGCAGGTCCCCGCGCAACCGTCGCGAGTAAAGGAGTGACTCGCAAGTACCTACCGGCATAGCATACCTATCCACTCGATAAGCAGGTTCTGAACCCGGCGCATAGACCCAGTCATTGACCACTTGCAGTTGGGAAGCCCAGTAATACAACTGGACGTCCGGGAGGGCCACCCCCCCGTTGTACACTCCTCTCGTGAGTTTTCGCATCGCTATCCTCGGGCTTCCACCCTCCCATAGCAACGTTCGTACAGACTGAGATATACGCCTAAACACCCCGCTCGGGACTGGGTACGGTGTATTCTGCAAGACGTACAGAAGCCTCTGCAGTGCCAACATTTTGAACAGTGCAGCACGCCCAACTAGGGAGAGAGGCAAGGGCCTCCAGTGGGACACATCAGATGCCAGCCTCTTCAAATGGGGTTCAAGAGTTTTGGTAAAGAACTCCGCCCTATCCCTGGTGACATACACCCCCAAATATCTGAAGCCTTCTGTCACTATCGATGCCGAACAACCCCTCGGGATCCTTGGTGGCGGGCCCGAAAGAGGATAAATGAGGGATTTGGTCAAATTAATAGTGAAGCCAGAGTAGCTGCCAAACAACTCAAAGAGGTGAAGCGCCTGCGCAATCGAGTGGTATGGTCGGGCCATATATAGGACGATATCATCTGCGTATAAAGATATACTCTCTTCCCAGTCATCGTTGAGCACCAGGCCCCAGAAAGACCTGTCCCGCCTGATCCAGTGCGCTAGCGGCTCGAGAGCCAAGGCGAAAAGAAGCGGGGACAGGGGACACCCCTGTCTGGTCCCCCTGCGCAGGGGGAATGTTCGGGACATCGCTCCGTTTACCCTCACCCTCGCTAACGGCTGCTCATACAACAGTCGCACCCAACTACAGAAAACCGGGCCAAAGCCCAGCCTCTGGAGAACCATGAATAAATATGGCCACTTGATACTATCGATGGCCATAGATGCATCTAATGCCATCAGGGCCATTTGAGCGTCACCCACCGCCTCCATCATATACAGGACCCCATATAACCTTCTCACATTGTGCCGAGTGCTCCTATGGGGCATGAAACCTGACTGGTCCACATGGATAAGGTCCGGTAGGACCGACAGTAGCCTCGTCGCCAAGGCTTTGGCCAAAACCTTGGCCTCCACATTTAGCAGCGAGATGGGCCAGTAGGATGAGCACAGGTCAGCTGGTTTCCCAGCCTTATGAATGACAACTATCGTAGCTTCTCGCTGATCCGGCGGGAGCTTCCCCGCCTCCCGGGCCTCAAGGAACATTTGCTGTAATGGGTCGATAATCACGCTAGCTTGACTCTTATATAGTTCCACAGGGAGCAGTTGGGACCCTGCGCTTTCCCTGCTTGAAGGGAGTTGAGGGCTTCACCGAGCCCCGCCCCCATTAGATCAGATTCCAGACGGCCTGTTTGCTCCTGAGACAGGTTGGGAAGCGTAAAATCATGCAGGAACTCCTCGCAGTCCAGCTCAGTCCTGGTGCAGACCGGGGAGTAGACCCCCTCGTAATATGACGCAAAGTCCTCCGCTATGGCAACGCCCGTAGTCACCAAGGACCCCGACCCATCCCTCACTTCCGCAACCCAGGATCGCTCCCGATCTCTGCGTTCGAGCTACGCCAGCAGTTTCATGCTCTTGTTTCTCGCATCGTAAATCCGACGTTGCGTGGCAAGAGAGTAGGCTCGGGCCTCGCCCTCACCCAGCAACCGAAGTTCCTTCTGCTTGAGGGCTAGAGTGTGGACTAGGTCCGGCGAGGGAGTCCCGCAGGCCCTTCGCTCCATATCTTCGATTTCCTGTTCCAATTGCCGAATCTGCAGTGATTCCTCCTTCTTCTGGGCTCCAATCAGCGCTTGGGCCTGGCCCCTTAGGACCGTTTTATAAGCTTCCCACAAA
Organism: Triturus cristatus; assembly: GCF_964204655.1. Taxonomy (NCBI): domain Eukaryota; kingdom Metazoa; phylum Chordata; class Amphibia; order Caudata; family Salamandridae; genus Triturus; species Triturus cristatus. The sequence continues at coordinate 636,428,419 of NC_140593.1, forward strand.
GTGAGCTGGGAGTCGACCGAGCCCCGGTTCTCAGCAAAATATTGTTGAGAACATTCCCGTAGCTTACCCGTTATGGAGTCATCCTTGAGGCGCCATGGGTCTAGCCTAGGGAAGGCCACCCTGGCGGTTGTTGCCCCCCTAAGGACCACACCTACCGGGGAATGGTCCGAGATTCCCCGGGCCATAATGCAAGGTTCCGCAAAATCCCCCAGCCGGTCCTCTCGCGTGAAAATGTGATCTAATCTGGAAAAGGATCTATGTCTGGCTGAATAGAATGTGTAGTGCCTTTGGGAGGGGTGGTGCGAGCGCCATATGTCACTAAGGCCCATAGCTGTAACGAAGCCCCTAAGGCCCATTTCCCCCCTATTGCCCAGTCTCACCCCAGAACGATCATAGTCGGCATCCATGACCGCATTTGTGTCACCTCCCAGCATGAGCGTTCCCTGGGGGAGGCCCGTCAAGTGCGAACCCAGCTTCTTAAACATAGAGGCATGTAGGCCAGGTGGAACGAAACACAAGCTAAGACCTATTAGCCTCCCCCCCCATTTAGTTGCCACAGATGCCATACACCCTGAGTCCTCCGTCCATGTGCCGGTGATGACCACAGGCAGGGTGTTTTGGACAAGAATCCCCACTCCCCTGAATCCTGACATGAACCCCGAGTGAGCCACCATCTTGTATCCAAAACGGTCTAAGGCCTTGCACCTGTTCCCCCGAAGGTGTGTCTCCTGGAGGAGCACTACGTCTGGGGAGTGGCGCTTCACATGCTGTAACACTAGTGTCCTCTTGATCTTACTGCCCAAACCATTGACGTTCCACGTCCAGATCCTTATCCGCGCCTGATCTCCCATTCCCATACAAGGTCCCATGGTGCATCGGATCTATCCTCCTCCCATGCCTGCCCCCCTGATGTCCCAACCATACATTTAAATGTGAGCCTCCATGAGCTAAACATAAACTACCCCTCAACCCCAACCTCCCCTCCCTGCCTCCCTGCTAAGTGGGCCCCCAACCACCCACCCATAAAACTCGTAGAGTGCCTGTCGCCCCATCTTCCCGGTGTGAACCAAACTTGGAAACGTGAACCTGCAGTCCGCAGAAAAAGTCATACTGAATTGCCGGAGTGCTCACCCCAATTTTGAACAATTCAAAGTACCCCACCTCTCCTCCCCAGGCTCACCCCTCCCTCCCAACCCTGGATATAAAATCCTCCTGCCGGCATAGGTAAAAACTAGTAAACCTCAACCTTGCAACTTTAACCTAGTGACAAGCACACCACCTCAGAGCGACCCGCCCAACATCTAAGAAAATACCCAGACCCAGGCAGTATGGCACCTCCCCACCCTTCACTAAGCCAGCACCCCGTGCTACTACAGTCCCGTTACAGGAGTCTGCTCGCTCCCTCTGATTTCTCTTGGCGGCGTGCGTTTAGCTTGGACTTCTTGACCAATGCGATTAGTAGCTGATCGACGCGGACCACTCTGGCGGCCCACTGTTCGCCAGTCCTCCATCCAATCGTTCACCTCTGCTGGAGAGTCAAAGAAATATGCCTTCTCGCCGTCCATAACTTTGAGTCACGCCGGGAATAGCATCATATATTTCACACCGTGGTCACGAAGGGCTCTCTTGACCCCCTGAAAGGATTTGCGCAGCCGTTGGACGTGCAACGTGAAGTCGGGGAAGAAACGAATGGTGGCGTTCTCCAACTGCAGATCTCCGGACACTCGCGATGCCTGCAGGATGGCATCGCGATCCCTATAGTTCAGGATGCGGGCAATAATGGTGCGCGGGGGTGCCCCAGGCTTGGGCCTCCCCCTCAACGCACGGTGAGCCCTTTCCACTGAGAAAAAGTTGGAGAGACGTTTCGGCTTCAGGTGATTGAAGATCAGGTACTCCACGAAGCAGTCTACGGACGGGCCCTCCAATCCCTCCAATCCCTCTGGAACCCCCACGATGCGGAGGTTATTGCATCGTGCCCGACCTTCCTGATCCTCCAGACGAGCCACAATGTTCGTTTGGTTTTTGGTAAGTGAGGTGACCTGCTCTTCCAGCCTCTTCATTTTGGTCTGCAAACCTCCAATGCCTCTCTCCGCTGCCGCCAATTTTACTGACATCTTTCGGAAGTCTGCGCGGAGCAAGTTGACCTCTTCTGTGACTGAGTCTTATTTGGGCTCCATAGTGCCACGCATGTCCTTAATTGCCAGCATGATGTCTCGGAGCGATGGGTCAGGTCCGTCATCATCCTCCCCGCTGTGCTGACTCGCTCCATGATGGCCCTCCTCTCTGCTCATTGCAACTGTGTACTTGTCAATTTGATTGGTTTGGGCTTGCGCTGTCAGCCTGTTGCGGCCCATGACTGAAGCCCCGCCGGAGTAATAAAGGCAGTACACCAGACGCCCGGGTCGCCCGGGCTCCCCCGCCGCCCAGTCTGCACTAACCTCTTGCCGTATGGCCGTTGCCCCGGCTGCGTCAAGCACCTAGGTCAGGAGGAGACCCCCGGTCCTGCGACAGGCCCCTAGGTCGAGCAACGTCCAAGCCGCCCGCAGCGCCGTCCCGGCTGCGTCTGGGGCTCCACTCGCACTTTCCGCAGGCAGTGGCCTGTCCGGCCCAGTCACCTCCGGGGCTAGCGGAGCTCCTCTTCTGACCCAATCCACCAGTGACAGTGCTGTCCTGCGCCGTGACCCTCAGCGCAATTTCAGTCCAAACTAAAAACGGGCCCTAGGGGGACCCAGGGACGTCCATTGGATAGGCCCCAGCACACTCTATGATATTCCAGGGGCGCCCGGCGCGACCCCACCGCTCCCTCCGGGCATGCCCCCAAGCGGGGTAGGGCGCAAGGCAACACGACTCCAACACTCACCCCAGGCTATGGGCGAGCACAACCGGCCTCACATCCACCAGGTCTGAGGGCGCAGAGGCCTCGGCTAGGCCCATCACTCCTGGCCCCGCTGTAACTAGTGTCAGTCTCTGCCCCCGCCTGGCCGCAGTCTTCGCCGGTACTACTCGTTGTCAGATCCAAGAGGCCAGCCCTGGCGCACCTAGCACTGTTGAGCCCTGTCTTCACTGCTGCTGCAAACTCCAGGCCCCAGGAGCGCCAGCAAGCCCCCGTCCCTCGGCGGGCCACCACCGCTGAGACCGCCAAGATCTTGAATCCACGGGGCTCTCCTCAGGGCACACCTCAGCCCCCGTCAATGGTGCTTCACTACGTCAGGTGTACCGCCCCACAGCCGCCCGCTCACAGCTTACTTTGCGTGCTGGTAGGTATCCTTATTTCGATGGATAATGCCAGATTTAGGGTGATTTGTTGCAGTCTGCTAACGCAGCTCTCTCAGTGTGCGGCCATCTTCCTTGGCTGCAGGCCACGCCCCCCCCATGTGTGCCATGGTTGATGTTGAGAATGACAATTGGCTTATTCTAAACAGTGTTGGCTCTTTGAGCAGTGTTCAGCTGATGATGCCAGGGCTTGCCCTGTGATGTGATGTACTCACTGTGGTGTGTGCAGTCAGTGCAGGTGACTGATGTTGATCTCTTTCTTCCTATTCCTATCCAGATGCATCCACGGCCACAGGAGGGGACAGCTCCACGGACCAGGAGGAGCCACAGAGCCTGACAGGGACAGTAGGAGAGGAGTCGGGGGACCCAGTGGCACGGAGGGCGAGTGGAGCCACACCGAAGAGTCACAGCACCATCCACCCCAGCTGAGGGCCACAGCAGCTCTGAGGATGACTCCCTTGTGGAGGCGGGTGTCAGCAGCCACCAAACCCCAGCTAGTGAGGCTGTCCCCGCCAGTGCCCCCACCACCACCATCACCACCCTCTCATCGGCTCCCATCCCAGAGGTCCGTGGAGGCTCCTGTGTTCGGGAGCATGTCTCCTTTGTGCCAGGCACCGCACCCCCTGCCCCTGTGTCCCCTGCTGCACTGAGTGAGGAGTCTGTGGACTTACTTAGACAGATCCATGTAGGGCAGACATCGATGCTGAGTGTCCTCCATGCACACACCAGTCTGTTGACGTAACTGGTGTCGTTCATGGAGGGCATTTCATCGGGCATGTCTGCCCTACAGAGGACCAATCAGTCCGTGGCCTCCTCCCTGATGGCAGCAGTGTCCCTCCTCCAACAGTCCCGCACCCCTCCTACCCCTGCACCACCCACGATTCCTAGCAGCCTACCTGTCCCAAGCACACACACACCTGCACATTCTCACAAAGCCACAGACACGGGCAGCACACAAACACCCAAACCAAGGGCTAGACGTGCACACAAGCAAGCGCAGGGGACTGATACCACACTCACAGGGGATGGTTTGCAGACACACGCAGTCATCCACAACTACTCCGCAGTCCTCCGAAACCTCTCCCTCCCAGCCCCCTTCCCTTGCCTCACCTGCAACCCCATCTCCACAGAAGCTCTTCCTCTGTGACCTTGGCCTCTTCTCCACCGACCCAGCAGATCCAGATTACAAGGGGAAGAGGAAGTCCCCACACACAGAGGGGAGTGCTCACACCCGGACACCCTCCCCCAGGCGCAGTCAGACTGAGGCCCCCACCCGTAAGTCCCCCCGGAGCCGGAAGAGCAAGACCCCACCGCCGCCATGCAGCTCCATGGCGAAGTCTCCATCCTCCATCCCTCAGGCCACCACTCCAGAGGTTCCCCCGCCACACCCTGCCCCGGGTTCCCCCACCCACAGATACACCATCCCCAAAATGCTGAGGCCCTCCCCCCACCACTTGCTCCTCCACACCCGGTCAGACAGTTAGTGCCACTGATGTAGGGACCGTGTCCCCCCCTGTCCTGCCGACCTCACCTGCACCCCATTTCGCTCACATGGATTTAGGCAGTGGAGTCCACGACCACCCTGTCTGACTTGGGCACTGCAGTGGGGACCCAATCCACTCCATCTGACCTGCCCACTGAAGTTGTGCCGGCACCTACCCCATCTGACTAGTGCCCCACAGTTGTGACTGCACCCACCACTTCGGTCAGCTCCACTGCAGTTGCAAGTGACTCTCCTGCATCCACCACCCCTTCACTGCCTCCTTCAGCTGCGCTCTGATCCTGATCCTGTCCCTGCGATGCCTGGTCTGCCCCCATGTATGCCCCTCCGAGGAGATGCACCCTGTCCTTACCAGTGCAGGCAAGCAACGTATAACAGTTGTCACTCAAGTTCACTCCTTGTCTTTTGATAATGGACTGGCCATTGGCCTTTTGTTTGAACGGACGTTTAAATTTTCATATGCTGAATAAAGCTTTTTTCTTTATCCTTGTGAACTTGAGTTAGCTGTACACTAGGTTGATGATGTTTAGCATTCCCTTCCACCTGTAATGCTTGGTTTCCAATGTTGAATACTGAGGTGTTGATGTGAGGTACTCCATGTGGTCCATGAGATCTGTATCCTGTTCTGGTCGATATCCATGTCATCCTTTGCAGCTAACTGGGTGTGCCATGATCAACAATTTGTGGACATCTCTGTGAACATTTCATTTGCATGGTCACATCTGTGGCTTGCATCCATGCACATATGATGTGCTTCCCACTGTCCAATTTGTCTATTTCCCTGACTTTGTGCACATCACCACTGGACCTACAGGTGTGGGCATCATTGGTATAGGAGTAACTGGGTCCTCTGTGCAACTTGCTGTACATATGTGTTGAGTATGTGCAGATGACTTAGGGGAGACTCACGTACCCAGGCTGTTGTAACCAGAGCCTTCATTGTGTGGTAACTGATGGCTGACTGACCAAGTGTTCTGCTGACATGAGTGAGACGTGCTGTGAATATGTTTGGCACGGGTGGGCTTCCACAGGAGTTGGGTCCCCTCAAGTAAGTATGTTGTTCCGTGACAAAGCCTGGGCCCATGGTGTGTGTTGTGTGAGCATGTGTGTGTGTGTCCACATCCCCTTTCATACACAGGTAGTGTTCCCTTGATATGTTCCTGTTGTTTATGCTTGCTGAGTGGTACTGTGTTCATCCCAAAACTTTGCCATGGGCTACCAGATGTGTGGGTGCATGACACACTACTGGTAATTGGCGTTTCATCATTGGGATTTTTCAGTTCTGAGTTGTGATGATGTTGTCAGACGCAGATGGGACACAGTCAAGGGTCCCCAAGGCACTTGTTAGTTCGCAATATCATGTAGTTGTCCCTAGGTGATACCTTTCAGTGATTGAGACATGTGTATGTGTGTGTGACTGCTCCCACTTGTACGGTTCAGGGCTGCAATGTTTGCAGGTGTCAGCATGTGTGCCTTGTGGTTCTCCTTGGCTTCTGCATTGTCCTGGGACTGTGGGAGGTATTGTGAGGTTTCGTGAGCTTAGACATCATGGCCAGGTACCGCATATTGTGCAGTATGTCTGTCATTCACCAGGGTTGTAAACTGTCCCTGTGTGATGAGTCTGTGCACCTTAGTTCCTCCCAACATTCCTGTGTTTGTCATGGGTGTATGTGCAATGTCACCTGTCCATGTGGGCTTCACAGATGCACATTGGTGCAGTTCAGGGTGTGTGGTGTTGAGGGTGGACTGATGTAAATGTTTGCATGGATGGACCCCTAGCTCCCGTTTGTCCATGGATGACGGGCCATGCTGAGTGATTTGTGTCTGTGTAGATGTGATGTACGTTTGTGGCACAGGACACATGTCTGGTTTTCACAGTTTGTAAGACATCTACCTTTGTCATCACAGTGGAGGTGTCATGCATGCTTGTGTCACCCCAATGTCTGGTCCCTGGGGGTAGTGCTGTTGTGTGTCAGTCTCTTGCTGTGTTAGTTTCTGTTCATTCCAGCTTGTGTCACATGTGTCTTTTGTGCTCCCTCTCATCTCACAATGCCTGATTGCCCACTAAGGGGGTCCCAATGATAGGTTACTTTTGTATGGCACTGTGTCCACATCTGTGTCACTGTGGTTCAGCCCCCCTCATGTGTTGTGTAGTTGCCTGGGGATACTGAGACACTCACACACACACATGTTGTGTCAGATGTGCAGTGTGAGGTTGCCTGTTTGTGTTTGTGCATCTGCAGCAGGGCATTAGTATTGTTGCTGTGGGCCAATATCTGGATGCTGTTTCTGTGATTTGCCCTGCTATCCCTGTGAGTCATATCACATCATTCTGCACATTCATCCTGGTTGTTAGGTGCCATTGCTGGCATGGAATGGGAGTTTGTGACCCGACACCTACAGTCTACACAGGTTGTTATGATTAGTGTGTCTATTTTCGAGATGTGTGTATGCTTTTTGATGGTCACTTCTGCTCTTGTGTCATTGTACACTGTATGCATTGTCAGCCCCCATGTGTGGTGCTTGTCTGCACATGGCCAAGAGTATTTTTTGTTTTCACAGCACTGTTTGCCTCACCACATCTCTGTGGGTATGGGACACAACTGTAACGCCCTGAACGTCTCAGGATCGTTTAACAGACACGATAATGAGGACGCAACCACTTGTGAAGGGTTAGTTATTTTAATGAAGGCAAAAATAATACAAAGAATAAACTAAAGTTATAGTCACTGGAATCCTCCAGGCTAAATACGTTACCAGCCCACCGCACGGATGGTCCTAACCGTCCTCTGCATATACGCCGATCCCGGCGTATGCCAACAGAGGGCAGAAATGAAATGGCCGACAATGCCAATCGGTAGGCTGTGAGGGGCACGAAGAGTGTTGGGGAGAATCGAGGAGTCAGGGAAACACCCAGCCGGGGTCTCTACCTGAAGGGAGCAGCCGCTCAACCTCTTCCTCAGACTGCACCGGGACGCGGAGTCACCTCCTGGTGATGCGTCACCGATACCCCAATCAAATAGCAAGAAGACTGAACCGAGAGCAGCCGCTCGATCGATCCGGTGGACTTCCGAGTCTGTAACGCGGCAAACACCTCCTGGTGTGCGTTACAGCTGGCAGTCCCTGTATCTCTGGTCTGGCTGGGAGTTACGACTCCAACCAGCAAAAAGCGCCACTGCGCTTTGACTCAGCCGAGTCAAAAAGCGAAGCTCAATGGTTGACCGGTAGAGCTTCCGGGTCCTTCACAGGTGACGATGGGGCAAGACACGGCCCAGAGAGTAACGACTCGACCTACCTCCGTTCTTGCCTTACTGGAGCACCACTCCGGAACACTGCTCTTCACGAAGCAGGTACGTCGGTGTAAACACAATATCCAACAGCGTTGTACCTCCCGGTTCCTCCCTTTATAGGGCGTGTTTTCCTTGAGTTATGTAACAGCTCTCCTGTTTACATAAGGGCGTGTTTTCCTTGAGTTATGTAACAGCTCTTCTGTTTACATAAGGGCGTGGTTTCCTTGAGTTATGTAACAGCTCTCCTGTTTACATAAGGGCGTGTTTTCCTTGAGTTATGTAACAGCTCTCCTGTTTACATAACCTCTCAACCGCTAAGCATCCTGGGAGATGTAGTCCGTGTTCGCTGGTTACCGCTTTCTTCCCCTCGCATGACAGGAATTCTTGACAGTACATCCTCCCTCTCAGCGGCTCCCCACGGGTCCAGCGCTGGCAGGAAAACGCCGATGGAACAAGGAGACCAAGCGCGGAGCATGAACCCCTTCAGCCGGTTCCCATGATTGCTCCTCCGGGCCATAGCCTTTCCACGCAACCAGGTACCACAGCTTCCCCCTGCGCCATTTGGACGCCCGTATGCCCGATACTTCATACTCCACCTCCGACTCCACGCATACCGGCCTAGGTGTCCCAGACAGCTTGGAGGGTGCAGGTTTGAGCAATGATACATGAAAGACAGGGTGTATCCGCAATGACTGGGGCAAGCACACCTTCACGTTCACGGGACCCATACACTTGGCAATTCGATAGGGGCCCATGTACCTGGGATGGAACACACTGTTCTTTCGAAACCTCATGTTTCTTGTGGATATCCAGACGTAGTCTCCAGTGCGGTACAGTGGCCCGGGCCTTCTCTTCCCGTCTGCCGCAGCCTTGTATTTTCTCTTGGCCTCTAGTAGGACAGCCCTTGAGCGCATCAACGTGTCTTTTATGTGTGCCACCCTGTCCGCTGTGGCGGGAATCCTGTCCTCTCTGAACGGATGTAGAAATGGCAAGAACCTGGGATGTTGGCCATAGTTGCTATAGAACGGAGATGACTGTGTGGAGCTGTGAGTGGCGTTGTTATAGGCTATCTCTGCAACCCATAGCAAGTCGACCCATTCTTCCCTGCCCTCGTCCACAAAACATCGCAGATACTGTTTGAGCGTTTGGTTCAGGCGCTCGGTTTGGCCGTCCGTTTGAGGGTGGTAGCTGGTGGACAGGGCGGTCTTAACATGCAGCGCAGTGCACCAAGTCTTCCAGAATTGCGCAGTAAACTGCGACCCCCGGTCCGACACGATCACCCCAGGCAATCCATGCAGTCGTACCACATTCCTTAGAAGTAGTGACGCCAAGTCCCCGGCCGTAGGGACTCTCTTGCAGGGGATGAAGTGCCCCATTTTCGTCAAGTAATCCACCACCACCAGTATTGCCGTCATCCCCTGGTCTACCGGTAGGCCCACCACGAAGTCCAGTGATATGCTATCCCATGGTCTATCCGGGGTCGGAAGTGGATGTAAGAGCCCTTGGGTTCGGCCATGGTCGGCCTTCATGGTAGCACACGTAGGACACTCCTGTCCCCACCTCCTGACATCCACTCTCATGGTTGGCCACCAGAAATGCCGTCCCATGCTAGCCACCGTTTTTTCAAAGCCCAAATTACCTGCGCATGGAGAGTCATGGCACCAGATGAATGCTTGTTTCCTTAGCCTAGGCGTGGGTATCAATAGGCACCTGCCCTTCAGGGGTATCCCGTCCTTCAGCTGCCATTCTCTGTGACTGAGGAGCCACCTCCGCCATGCGAACGACCTGATCCCTCTCTTTATTCCCCTCAGGAAAGTATCCGGTTGGATAACCCCCAATACCATCCTCGGGGAAATGATGGAACGCTCGGTCGCAGGCAATGGTTCCTTAACTGCAGATTGACGGGACAGGGCGTCCGCCTTCCGGTTTTCCGTCCCCGGCCGATATGTGATGCGGAAGTTGAACCCCGCAAAGAAGATCATCCACCGCAGCTGCCTGGGAGAAAGGTGTCTTGCGGCCGTCATGAACTGCAGATTCCGATGGTCCGTGTACACCGATACCACATGTCTTGCCCCCATCAACCAATGCCTCCATTCGGTGAAGGCGTCCTTGATTGCGAGAAGCTCCTTCTCCGCAATATGGTAGTTGCGTTCGGCGTCGTTGAGTTTGCGGGACATGTACGCAACGGGATGAAGCACCCCTGTGTCGTGGTTGCGTTGGGACAAGATAGCCCCCAGCGCCACATCCGAAGCGTCCGCTTCCACCACGTAGGGGAGATCCGGATCGGGGTGAGCTAACACCGGCGCCTTACCAAAGGCGCTTTTCAGGGCCTCAAAGGCTGTGTTCGCTTCAGGGGACCAGACAAACTCCTTGGACTTCCTCAGTAGCTGTGTGATAGGGGCCACCAATCCTGAAAATCCATCTATAAACCGCCTGTAAAAGTTGGCGAAGCCAATGAAACTTTGGACGTCCTTCATGCTTTGGGGCACCGGCCATTCTTTCACCGCCTTGATCTTTCGTTCTGCCATCTCCTGTCCCTCTGGACTCAGCATCACTCCGAGGAATTCCACGGACGTGACGTGGAAGTCACACTTGCTGAGTTTACAAAACAGCTTGTTTTCCCTCAGCTTTTGGAGCACAGCTTTGACGTGGTGTACGTGCTCCTCCACACTGGACGAGTAGATGAGGATGTCGTCGATATATACGACCACGTAGATATCCAACTCCTCTCTGAATACCTAATTCAAGAAGTACTGAAAGGCTGCCGGGGCGTTGCACAGACCGAACGGCATGACGAGGTACTCAAAAAGGCCGAACCTGGTCTTAAAGGCGGTCTTCCACTCGTCTCCGTCCCTCATGCGCACCAGATGGTATGCCCCTTTCAAATCCAACTTGGTGTAGATACGAGCTTTCTTGACCTGTTCCAGAAGTACACTGATGAGAGGCAAGGGGTACCGATTCTTTATGGTTATCGCATTCAATGCCCTAAAGTCCACACAGGCTCTCAGCTCCCCATTAGCTTTCGGGATGAAGAAGAGTGGCGAGGCGGCCGGAGACTTGGACGGGCGGATGAATCCTAGCTTGAGGAGTTTATCCAGGTACCCCCGGAGATGCACGTTTTCAGGCTCCGTCAGGGCATACAGCCTGCCGCTGGGAACGCTGGCCCCTGGCACCAGGTCGATCTGGCAGTCAAACTGTCTATGTGGTGGTAGCACTTCCGCCTTCACCTCATCAAATACATCCTCAAAACTGTGATAAGCCTGGGGGAGAGCCACATCTTTTTCTGCCGCTGTAGCCACCGTCTGACTCCCGCTCTCATCTGCGTCAAGGGATTCCGTTCTTTTTCCACAATGCAGGATGCAATACGGTGACGTCATTTCGACGCGATGTGTTGGCCAATCCACAGAGGGGTTGTGTTTCTGTAGCCACGGCAATCCCAATATGACGCCATATTGGGGCGCTCGGATGATGTTAAAATCGATTTGTTCCAAATGGTTCCTCCCATATCTCATCGGAAGGACCCCCGCGTGCTGCCCGATGGGCCCCGTCACCAATCGCCTTCCGTCTACAGCATAGACGTCTTCGGGTACCGCCTTGGGAAGAAGCACTAGCCCTAGCCTGCATGCCTCGTTGTGGTCCATAAACATGCCAGTGGCCCCTGAATCCACCATGGCCACAACGGGTATCCACTGGATATGCACTCCCACGTGCACCGTGAGAAACAGGTGTCGGTGTCCCTTAGTGACCGAGTTGGAAAGTGAAGGGATGGATGAGTGACTCCGAGATGCCCCTTCTTTGGTCTGGGAGTCCTCTAGTTTTCCGCCGGTATGTCCACCACGGCTGTTACCGACCGGTTGGCCCGATAACGTGACGTCTTCGGTTTGGCAGGGCATTCACGTACGTAGTGGCCTTTTTTGCCACAATATAGGCACAATCCTTGGTTACGGCGTGACTCTTTCTCCGTGGCTGTGAGGCTCGCTCGTATTGCGCCGATGTCCATGGGTTCTCCCTTGGATGCGGTGGAAGTTTCAGGACTTCCCACCGTCACATAGGATGGAAGGGATTTTCCTTTTCTCCCATGATCCCCTTTTCTTTCACTTAGCCTATGTTCCAGCCGTAATACCAGGTTGATAAGGCCCTCACATTTCTTGGGTTGAGGGTCAATATGAGCCACGGCGTCTTTGAGCTCATCGCACAGCCCGTGATGGAAGAGCGCCGTCTGTTTAGCAACAGGCCACTTGGTTTCCGCAACCAGCCGTCGGAACGCGTTGAGATACTGCACCAGGTCGTTGGATCCCTGTCTCAACTCAAGCATTTCACGGTCCGCCGTGTACGAGTCAGCCCTTCTGTCGAATACCTTCAGGAATTCCTCGCGAAAAGCACCCCAATCACATAAGATGGGGTCGTCCCTGCTCACCAGAGGTATGGCCCTTTGCGCCGCGTTTCCAGCCAAATAGGAAATAAGGAAAGCCTCACGAGCCTGACTCGTGGGGAACGCCTTTGGTTTGCACGATAAATGTAGCGCCACTTGTGTGAGGAATACCTGCACTGTGTTAGGATCCCCACTGTACCTCTCTGGTGTTGCCAAGGGGATGGCTACCGGCATTTCCACTACTACAGCAGGGGTCTGGTCCGTGAGGGAGGTGCTGGGCGTGAGCGGGTCCAAGTGGATAGCATCCAGTCTGGCTTTTACATCGGCTGTTTCTTGCCTAGAGGCAGCCAATTCAACTTGCACGGTCGCTAAAGCAGCCAGCACATCATCAAGTGTTGCCATGTCTGTTATCGACCGGGAGACAGTTAGTGTATTAAGGTCGGATATTTTGTAACGCCCTGAACGTCTCAGGATCGTTTAACAGACACGATAATGAGGACGCAACCACTTGTGAAGGGTTAGTTATTTTAATGAAGGCAAAAATAATACAAAGAATAAACAAAAGTTATAGTCAGTGGAATCCTCCAGGCTAAATACGTTACCAGCCCACCGCACGGATGGTCCTAACCGTCCTCTGCATATACGCCGATCCCGGCGTATGCCAACAGAGGGCAGAAATGAAATGGCCGACAATGCCAATCGGTAGGCTGTGAGGGGCACGAAGAGTGTTGGGGAGAATCGAGGAGTCAGGGAAACACCCAGCCGGGGTCTCTACCTGAAGGGAGCAGCCGCTCAACCTCTTCCTCAGACTGCACCGGGACGCGGAGTCACCTCCTGGTGATGCGTCACCGATACCCCAATCAAATAGCAAGAAGACTGAACCGAGAGCAGCCGCTCGATCGATCCGGTGGACTTCCGAGTCTGTAACGCGGCAAACACCTCCTGGTGTGCGTTACAGCTGGCAGTCCCTGTATCTCTGGTCTGGCTGGGAGTTACGACTCCAACCAGCAAAAAGCGCCACTGCGCTTTGACTCAGCCGAGTCAAAAAGCGAAGCTCAATGGTTGACCGGTAGAGCTTCCGGGTCCTTCACAGGTGACGATGGGGCAAGACACGGCCCAGGGAGTAACGACTCGACCTACCTCCGTTCTTGCCTTACTGGAGCACCACTCCGGAACACTGCTCTTCACGAAGCAGGTACGTCGGTGTAAACACAATATCCGACAGCGTTGTACCTCCCGGTTCCTCCCTTTATAGGGCGTGTTTTCCTTGAGTTATGTAACAGCTCTCCTGTTTACATAAGGGCGTGGTTTCCTTGAGTTATGTAACAGCTCTCCTGTTTACATAAGGGCGTGTTTTCCTTGAGTTATGTAACAGCTCTCCTGTTTACATAACCTCTCAACCGCAAAGCATCCTGGGAGATGTAGTCCGTGTTCGCTGGTTACCGTTTTCTTCCCCTCGCATGACAGGAATTCTTGACAACAACCACTAGTTTGCCCCAAATGTGTTTAATGTGTTGGGACCGGGAATCATACATGCTGTTTGGCATTTGCAGCTTTGACCATGATGACACTTACCTTTTGGTCACTGTGATGAGGGGAGGTTTAGACCCCATCACCACAATGCTCGACATTTGCTGCAGTTTGGAACCCCACACTTAACTTTTGTTCTACACAGTGAGGGGGTGTTATTTTTACATTGACACAGTGCTATAGTGATGGTTGCCTTGTGTAGGCCACACTTATTTTTTGGTCACATATGTGCCGGTAGTTACATTGTATGTTCGAAGTCATAATCACTGTTGTGGGCATTTGTCACAGACTACACACTGTTGTCATGATGTTAGGGGGATGTATTTTGCTGACATACCTAATGTTGGAGTATGATGGATGTGTGGCGCATCACCCATCCTATGGGTGGGGGTGGCAGTAGTGCTGGGCAACAGGTCCCCTATGAGTGGGGGTGGCAGGGGTGATGGGCAACATAAGCCCTATGAGTGGGGGTGGCAGTAGTGCTGGGCAACATAAGCCCTATGAGTGGGGGTGGCAGGGGTGATGGGCAACATAAGCCCTATGAGTGGGGGTGGCAGTAGTGCTGGGCAACATAAGCCCTATAAGTGGGGGTGTCAGGGGTGATGGGCAACAGGTCCCCTATGAGTGGGGGTGTCAGGGGTGATGGGCAACAGGTCCCCTATGAGTGGGGGTGGCAGTAGTGATGGGCAACAGGTCCCCTATGGGTGGGGGTGGCAGGGGTGATGGGCAACACAAGCCCTATGAGTGGGGGTGGCAGTAGTGCTGGGCCACATAAGCCCTATGAGTGGGGGTGGCAGGGGAGATGGGCAACAGGTCCCCTATGAGTGGGGGTGGCAGGGGTGATGGGCAACATAAGGCCCTATGAGTGGAGGTGGTGGTAGTGCTGGGCAACATAATCCCTATGAGTGGGGGTGGCAGGGGTGATGGGCAACATAAGCCCTATGAGTGGGGGTGGCAGTAGTGCTGGTCAACATAAGCCCTATGAGTGGGGGTGGCAGGGGTGATGGGCAACAGGTTCCCTATGAGTGGGGGTGGCAGTAGTGATGGGCAACAGGTCCCCTATGGGTGGGGGGGCAGGGGTGATGGGCAACAGGTCCCCTATGGGCGGGGTGGTAGGGGTGATGGGCAACATAAGCCCTATGAGTGGGGGTGGCAGTAGTGCTGGTCAACATAAGCCCTATGAGTGGGGGTGGCAGGGGTGATGGGCAACAGGTCCCCTATGAGTGGGGGTGGCAGGGGTGATGGGCAACAGGTCCCCTATGGGTGGGGGTGGCAGTAGGTATGGGCAACATAAGCCCTATGGGTGGGGGTAGCAGTAGTGCTGGGCAACATGAGCCCTATGAGTGGGGGTGGCAGTAATGCTGGGCATCATAAGCTCTATGAGTGGGGGTGGCAGGGGTGATGGGCAACAGGTCCCTATGAGTGGGGGTGGCAGGGGTGATGAACAACAGGTCCCCTATGAGTGGGGGTGGCAGGGGTGATGGGCAACAGAAGCCCTATGAGTGGGGGTGGCAGGGGTGATGGGCAACAGGTCCCCTATGAGTGGTGGTGGCAGGGGTGATGGGCAACAGGTCCCCTATGAGTGGGGGTGGCAGTAGTGATGGGCAACAGGTCCCCTATGGGTGGGGGTGGCAGGGGTAATGGGCAACATAAGCCCTATGGGTGGGGGTGGCAGTAGTGCTGGGCAACAGGTCCCCTATGAGTGGGGGTGGCAGGGGTGATGGGCAACAGGTACCCTATGAGTGGGGTGGCAGGGGTGATGGGCAACAGGTTCCCTATGAGTGGGCGTGGCAGGGGTGATGGGCAACATAAGCCCTATGAGTGGGGGTGGCAGTAGTGCTGGGCAACATGAGCCCTATGAGTGGGGGTGGCAGGGGTGATGGGCAACATAAGCCCTATGAGTGGGGGTGGCAGTAGTGCTGGGCAACATAAGCCCTATGAGTGGGGGTGGCAGGGGTGATGTGCAACATAAGCCCTATGAGTGGGGGTGGCAGGGGTGATGTGCAACAGGTCCCCTATAAGTGGGGGTGGCAGGGGTGATGGGCAACATAAGCCCTATGAGTGGAGGTGGCAGTAGTGCTGGGCAACATACGCCCTATGAGTGGGGCTGGCAGGGGCCATGGGCAACAGGTCCCCTATGAGTGGGGGTGGCAGGGCTGATGGGCAACATAAGCCCTATGAGTGGGGGTGGCAGTAGTGATGGTCAACATGAGCCCTATGGGTGGGGGTGGTAGTGGTGCTGGCCATACAACCCCTATGGTGGCCTATTGTTAGTGGCCTGGATATGGATCTCCTGTGTGTGTGTGCCATTTTGCGGGTACGTGTCGTTTGTTTGTGTGGTAGGTGTCTGACTTACCGCCTGCGCCGTTCGCGTCTGTTCCTGATCCAGTCTTAGATGTAGAGTACTGGTATGACCTGCGCGATGGGATTCATGATGTGTTCGTCTCGTACACATTGCAAGCTGGTCCGTCTCATAACCGTGGATTGAGTTGTGGCGCGAATCGTAGCTGATATGCTTCTTTTCCGGATGCTGTGACGTGCCGTACGTGGCGACCCGTTCGGCGCGTAGGAAGTACGCATCGTACTTGTCAGGGCGGAAACTGCTATGGATACTGCTTCCGGGCGACTCGGTTCGGTGTTAGGAGTTACGGCTCGGATGGAGAATGGAGCTTGAATCACAGCATACGTGTCGGTCGGGTTTTTGGCAGTTATGCGCATCGTACTTCATCAACAGGACGGACCGGCTACGGGTACGTGTCGGTCGCAAGGTAAGGCTACGAACAGCTCTCGGAGAGCTGTCTGACCCAGATCTGAATCGACACCTTAGTGCTGATTTTTGCATGTGTCTCCATAAGCACTGATTAAAATGATAGTAACAGCCTTGAATGCAGGTATGGGGGTGTGTTTTTATTATAGTATTAATCATTGACTGTTCAAAATCTAGGATTATTTTTTGTGGAGAAAAGTCATTAGTTTTTTGTTTTATTGTGTTTAATAGTTCCATGTATGTGGAGTTCTGTTTGTTTGGTAATAATGTGTAAATTAATGGTATATTGCAATTCTGATGTAGCCCATGTATTGTATACAGTTGGAAAAAGGGCTTGGGACATATAGTAAAAGTCCCATCCATCATTCAGTATTGACATTCTTGTAGTTTTAAGAGATTAGTTGCAGTTCCAAATATTATTAATCTTTTGTCATTGCTTTTATTATCAAAAATGACAAATGGTTCTTTGTTTAAAGTGATACTTTGTTCACGACTTATAATAACTTCGCTATAGGTTCTCGGAATTGGGGTGGAAGTAGTAGTAGTTTTTTTAGTACGTGCTATAGTTCTCTTTAGTGAAGCTACAGATGGCATTTGTGTAGTAGCTGTTTTAGGAATTTTGGGAAGCTGATCTTTTAAAATTACACTTGTAGGTTTTTGTGAACTTGTGCTAGCTTCCTTTATTGTTTCCAATGCAGATCTGACTTCTATTTCTGTCACGTTTGGTGGGTGGTTATGTTCTCTAGCATACAGTACTGTTGCTTCCCTTGTTGTAGCACGCCCGTAGCATTTATTAGAGTAGTATTTACAGCATTTCCAGTTAACTGTTAATCAAAATTGTTTTTCTTGTGTAAGTCTATCCCATATAGCATAGTACCATTTTTCCTTTCTGGCTTGTTATATATTCTGCTCCTTCAGTCATTCTGATGTAGGTTAATCTATAAAAAATATATATTATTGTTATTAAATATGTTGTTCTATGTATTTTAATTTAAACAAAGAAACATTTATTTACAATATACTTACAAAGTTGGTGTTTATGTATTTGAGTTTGATAATGTTTACTCTTTAGTTGTGGAATGTTCTGTCTGTATTTTCATTGTCTGAAAAATAAAAGTACATTTGTTTTATTATTTGTTTCTATATTTTTTATAGGAGGGGGTTTGGGATTGGTTTTGAGTTTGGGTTGTTATTTATTATACAGTTAATTAAAACCTTAACATACAAACTTCATAGTAGTACTTGATAAAATGTCAAAGATTAAAATTGTATACACATTTATAAAATCTGGCAATACGAAAAATGTCAATTCCAAAAGGAGCATTTTAGGTTGATGGCATTATGTCCCAATTAGCCGATTAGTCCAAAAGAGGGAGTATATAGTGTGAGAGACATTAACAAAATGTCACAATGCTTATTACTGATAGTTAACTTTCATTAACGTTCGTTTGTGCAGTAAGGATCGACTTGTCTTCTCTTAGTACTGGGCATTATGCAGTGCAGTTAAAATAATATTAACAAACTTCCCAGCCCTTGTTAGAACTTGGGCTGAATTATTACTGAAGCACATATCAGATGCTTCCCAGCAATGTCTCAGTAATTTTTCCCGATAGACTGGGACCAGAAGTCGTCGACGTTCGTTGACAAGATGGGGGCAACAACATAGCAGATGTAACCAGGACTCGTGTAGATAATTGCAGAGCCTATAAGTTAACTGACCATTCCTCCGAGCCCACAGCGGGTTAAAATCATAAATTGGAAGGGCTTGCAGCCTCATATAAATAATTTTAATGCGAGTGTGTGATTGGAGAGAGTAATACAAATTTGGCTGAGGTTTCCCCTTTATATACGAAGCATCAAGGGCTGCAAGGAGTGGTTCTTTGAGAAGCCGATCAATGTCTCTCTCAAATGACACTAAAGTGATTTGGCTTTTTATCGTTTTTTCCACGTTGACAGAGGAATGATTGGATTAGAGAGGCTTATGATTTCAATCTTCAATGTGGAGGTGGCCAGGTGCAGCTCTCTGTACCAGGGAGAGAGTTCGTCCGTGAACACTGATTGCAATTGTTCTTGCATGGATTGAGCTGGTGCACGCAAAGTATAGATATAGAATTTAATTAGGTCTCCTAGACAGTGAAGATCTGCACTTGCCAGGCCCAGCTCAAGTCTCAGCCATGCCCTCCTTGCATGCCGGGGAGCCGAAAATATTTTCTTATAGGCCATTATTTGATAATTCACAAAAAATGAGTCCATTTTACCAGGGAAAGCTAGGTGACCATAGGACACTGCCGGAAGTAGTTTGGCTCGTAGGACCCTCAGGATTGATTTGGCTGTGGGACTGTGTAAATGCGTATTCAAACGCCTCAGACTATGTATGACCCCTGCTCCCTTGGGCCGAAGGTGTTTGAGATGGGCTACATGATTTCCTCTTTCATAAAACCAAACTCCTAGATAATTATAGCTAGTGCAAGTCGCTATGTGTAGACCTCCTGCTCGCCAAGACAACATTTTCTTTTTTTGATGTTTCCCAAAAATCACAACTTTAGTTTTTGACTCATTCATTAGAAGATTGTTTTTTACATTGTATGTATTAAGGGCAATGAGCGCTCTTTGTAGACCTGTTTTTGTATGGTCCATAATAATGATGTTGTCTGCATATTGCATAATCTGTAGTCGTATACCACCCAATTTTGGAGCTACCAGAGTTGCGCCTGTCACTTCTTTAGACAAGGCGGCGGTATAAAGATGAAATCGTAGCGGGGCTAGTACACAGCCTTGCTTCAGACCATTTTTTGTTGTAATTTTTGCAGATACTGTTGTGGCACTTGTTTTAATCCTCACCCAAGTTTTCTGATGCAGTGACATTAGTGCAGAGAGGAGTGTGGATGGTATCCCCCAGGAGTTTAATTTGTTCCATAACGTCCCTCAATTGACTATCGAATGCCGTACTATAATCCACAAAACAGCAGAATAGAGGTAAATGATTGGCCAGAGTGGCTCTGCATGAAAGGTAGGACAATGCTATTATATTATCTGTTGTGGAACAGCCTGCTCTGAAGCCTGACTGAGTGCGGGGGAGGAGGTGGTTTTCTCGTAACCCAGTTTTCGAGTTTGCCAACAAGACGTGAGCATAGGCCTTAGCTTCGATGTCCAATAAAGCTATTAGCCTATAATTGGCTGGATCTGAGCGGTTACCCTTTTTGTAAAGTGGATGTAATATTGAGCCCTGCCAGGTAGATGGAACTGTAGCTGTAAGAAAGGCTTGTTTAAAGAGTGGTGTAAAGAGCTCTGCCCAGAAAGATCGATTTGATTTAAAAACTGTAGCTGGTATTCCATTTGGCCCTGGCACTCCATCATTCCCCATACGGCTGATGATCTTGATCACTTCGGCATCGGAGATGCCTGGACCCTGGATGTTTTCATGATTTAGTGCTTAAGGCGAGTAGAGGGCTGACAGCTTCTCTGTCCCACTACTGTAGAGCTGATTGATGTGATTCACCCAAACATTCTCGGGTACCCCGTTCTCCTTGGACTGGCCACTATTGCTGACTTGGTTAATATATTTCCAAAATGGAGCTGGATTTTTTTCTTTAAGAAGAGAGAACATTTTAAGCCAGGCATCCTCAATTCGTTTAGTACGTTGCTCCCATGAACGTTTCTTGTAGGCAGCTCGATGTAATCTATTTGCGGCGCCCTGCAACGCTTTTCCCCCTTGTCTTACATTTGGGGTATATTGGCACTTCCATTTGCTTTCCGGCTTTTCCTTATTTGGGGGCTGGTTTGGATCATTTGGCCCCTGTTTTTGTCGAGCGGCTGTTGTTCCCCCAGGGCCCGGTGCAGGTCCATCAGGAGAGTGGCCCAGTAGTCTAAGAGGGCTTGCGAACCAAAAGCAGTTTTTAATTGTTCAGTTTTTAATTATCCATGCGGACAATTTTGTACCGAGATTGGCGGTCCATTTTATCCTGCGCTGGACTTTATCGCATTCTTCGCCTGTTGATTCGCCTATAGGTATGAATTTGCAAGATACAGCAGTGGAGAGATGGAAAGATGCTCTCAGGGGCCTGTGGTCACTCTCTACTCGATTGTCAATATCAAAGTCATTCAGATGTAATGCTAGTGTACTGCTGATAAATAGATAATCGATTGTAGAGACGTTCCTGTATGTTGGAAGCGGGCCCATGTCTGATCTTTTGCTTGCTTGAGTTTATGAGCGGATGATATAGAACAGGCGTCGAATAAAATTTGTAGTACGCCGACCTCTTTAGGCTGTTTGTTTTCCTTTCCTGTCTTGTCGAGTGATCTATTGTTAAAGTCCCCGACGATAAGTGGATTATGATAAGGATATTTGATGAGGAGATCGCCAATGATAGCTGCCTGATCATCAAGTGCTTGGTTTCTCTGATGCAAAACTGGATTGACAGAACAGTTAAATAATATCATTTGAAACGGTCTATAGTGATTTTTTATTCCACTAATAAGTAATACTTGGATTCCAGATGAGGGAGGTGCAAGTGTGATTACTTCCAACCTTCGGGAATGCTTGATGTAAACAGAGAGGCCGCCCATTGGCAGCCCAAAAATGTTGCGTCTTGAAGCCGGGACATTGACTTCAAAGTACCCGGAAAGAGCTGTGGTAGACATTGCCCATGTCTCCTGGAGACAGAATATGTCCCTGCTTTGAAGATAATCTAGGGCCGAATCGTTTTTTAATCAGTTTCTGAAGACCAGCCACATTCCAAGAAATGATCGTTAAATAATTGTTTTGCTCATTCGATGTATAGTCTGTATTGCCTCTTGGGGGCTTAGAGATGCCGTCGGTTGTTATTTAATCTATTTGTTTAAGATGGGTTGGTAAATACTTACTTTGTTAGTTGTTTCTTTTTTGGGGCTTTCCTGTAGTTTGTTAGTTTCCTCTAGAGTTTCCTGTAGTGGTAATATAAAATAGAAAGAAGACATTGATTAATTTTTAGCTTATGTATATTATTAATTAAAGTGTTTTACTTTTAATATTATTGTGTTTAATTTAGTTTACTTACTTTTGATAGAGTTAATTATTGGGTATATGTTGATCTTCTTATATCTGTAGTTGAATTCCTGTAGAGTTTCTCCTTCTTTAGTTTTCTGTTTTTTTGGGTGTGGAATAGGAATGAAGTTTAACTGTTTATATAGTGTTTTGGATGTTGTAATTTCTATTTTATTGGTTAGTTTGAATTTGGAGTGTTTCTATTGGTTAATTTGTATTTTTTTTAAAAAATATTTTGGTAGTTAGTTTCCAAATAAGGAAAACGCTAATTAGTAGTAAGTTATGTATAATTTTGCATATATATTTAAATAGCTTTTGTTATATATTATATTATATAATTGAATTTATTGGAATAGTAATATTTAATATTATTAATGTTTAATGTAATAATGTTGTTAATAATATTTTAGTAATTGTATTGCTGTGTTAAATAATTTTGTAATGTAGTAAAACTGTTAGTTAATTAATAATTTAGTATTGTGTTTTTAGTCATTTATTTATATTTATATTTATGTTGTTTTATTTTTATATTTATTATTCTTTTATATAGTCGATATATTTAAATTTACGATATTAGTGTTGTCGATATTTTTGTGTATGATATTTTTTACCTAGTCAATGTTTTTTAATGAAGGTCGATATTTTAGAATTTCGATAAGTATGTTAGCGATATTTGTGATATCGATATTTATGTACTTCGATATTCTATCTTCTATCTTCAATATTTTTGTAAGTTCTAAAATAAGTATATGATGTCGATATTAATGTTATCGATAATTTTGTATCGATATAATTGTAGCTCGATTATATGTCTTTTGATATTTTGTCAGTGATTCAATTTTTCCAGCCTTCTCCGACCTTGTTCCCATTCATTTTAAATACACACATGCACAGGAGTGGGCAGTTGTCCTAGCTCAAGCATTGTACAAAAATCATGTCGGATGGGATGAGAATTCAAACCACCACATGATCCCATTAAAAGTCTCACCAAATGCACAGAGACAATACCCAATAAAGCACAAAGCTAAAAAAACAGGTCAGGGAGATCTTAAATCAACTTGAATATCAAGGGGTCATTGAAACTTGCACCTAACCAATGAACAATCCTTTGTTTCCCGTAATGAAACCGGACAAGTCATATTATCTAGTTTTAGATTACAGACATTTAAACACATGCACAAAGACATTCGCTGTCCAAATTGCCGACAGTGCTGCATTAATGAATAAAATTGTGCGGAAAAAATACAAAACTACACTTGATATCTCAAATGTTTTTCTCCCCAAATATAGCGCCTGAAAGCAGGTCTTTGACCGCATTCCCAGCATTAGGGTCTCAGCCACAATTTTGTTGCCTCCCCCAAGGGTATAAGAATAGCCCGGGGTTATAGAGCCCGGACCCCCCAGGTTGCTCCCTGCCCCGCTCCCACGGAACCCACACATCAATACCTGAATCAGAGCTGTGGGTAAAACGGCCATGTTTATTTCACACCATCACACACAAACATGACAAATTAAAATTACTTATTTACATTTCTGAAGGTGACCTAATAAACTGATCACTAATCAATGATTACACTTTTAACTTAGCATAGCGAACAATCAGCCTAACTGACTGACTTAATTATCTACACACATTTATTGCTCCAGCACCAAGAGGCCCTCCGGCTCACGTCCGCCAACTGAGAACCACGCAATGGCCCAACCCACCTGGGTCCTTGAGAGGTGAGCCCCAGCCCTCTGGTCGTTGTCCACCACTTTATGGCCCACCCCTCTATCACCAGGCTGACCAAGGGGGCTCGTAGCATGTAACCAGTGGCCGCTGCCCCATGCCCTAACTTGTAACCTGGCGCCCTTGCCCCCCAGCCGGTGTCCCCATTCTCTGTGCGGAGAGCTTACCGTCTCTCCCCCTCAGTGCTGGCCTAGGGAGTCTGCAAGAGGACTCCCGTTATCAATGTGAGTCAATCTTCTATGGCCTCCTTACCGCAACACCTTCCCAAACGCTATACCTAAGGGACGTGTGGGTGGGAGATTCCTCGTGGACGTGATGCGACTGGGGCCGGCGCTGTAGGAAGAGAAGACGAGGGCCCAGGCGCCAAGCCCTAAATAGGCCGCTGCAACTCCCCCCCTCCACAGCCGGTCCCCACCGTATGTGTGTCACCGACCGCCCTGGAAGTACTTGACTTGCCCGATCGCCAATCGGGCTACCCCGGCGCAAGAGGTAGGTGGGGCCAGGACCCCAGGGTGCCGGCCCCTAATGGCGTGCTTCTCTAATTTTGCGCTTTCCATAGAGCCCGGACCCCCCAGGTTGCTCCCAGCCCCGCTCCCACGGAACCCACACATCAATACTTGAATCAGAGCTGTGGGTAAAATGGCCATGTTTATTTCACACCATCACACATAAACATGACAAATTAAAATTACTTATTTACATTTCTGAATCTGACCTAATGAAGTGATAACTAATCAATATTTACACTTTTAACTTAGCTTAGCGAACAATCAGCCTAACTGACTGACTTAATTATCTACACACATTCTATTGCTCGAGCACCAGGGGGCCCTCCGGCTTGCGTCCCCAACTGAGAACCACGCAATGCGCAACCCACCTGCGTCCTTGAGAGGTGAGCCCCAGCCCTCTGGTCCTTGTTTGCCACTTCAGGGCCCACTCCTCTATCACCAGGCTGACCAAGAGGGCTCGTAGGGTATTACCAGGGGCCGCTGCCCCATGCCATAACTTGTAACGTGGCGCCCTTGCCCCCAGCTGGTGTCCCCATTCTCTCTGCGGAGAGCTTACCATCTCTCCCCCTCAGTGCGGGCCTAGGGAGTCTGCAAGAAGACTCCAGTTAACAATGTGAGTCAACCTTCTGTGGCCTCTTTACCGCCACAAGGGCGACCAGGGCCCAAAGGTCCTTCGCCCTCCGCACCACAGAACAAATTCCACACAAATGACCAAATGCCGTTGATCCAAACATCAGTCCCAATGTCTGACAAATGTACGCCGTCCCGATGGAACATCTGGTCACCTCTGATCAGTCTGTGAGGTGTATGGCACAGGTGGCCCTGTCCAGTGCACAGTTTTGCCAACTCCCCGTTTAGGCGCCTTACTGACACATTCAATGCTCTCGATCTCACTCCTGGGCCCCATGCAAGCCGCGAGATCATGCATGACCATGTGATCCGCGCCCATGTCTGTTTCAACCATGCGAATTCCGTCAGTAATGCCTCTCTGACTGCCTGCCGACCAAGAGCCACCATGTCATTGCCGCCCAAATGCAGGATGATTAAATCCGGGGACTGAAGTCCCTTGTGTGCCCTCGTCTCCTCCACCAGCCGCCGCAGTTGCCTGATTTGCAGACCCCAGTGCCTCGCCAATGGAACAACATCTCCTTCAAACACGCCAGTTTCGACCCCCGCTGCTGCTGCAATCGGCCCGCCGTACAAAAGAGTGTCCCAACACCCATATCACCTTAGAGGGCATACTACAGCGGAAAGAGAAAGATGTCATTAGAGTGGTCACACCTTTGCCTCCGGCCGCACATAGCGCTTGGAACATGAGGAAGGCCAGTGCCCTACCCGCTTCACTTCATCCACTGACAGGCCTGCTCCTGCTGCTAAAGTCGCCGCCCCAATTCTGAATGAGTGGGACGAGTAACAGATGGGATCTAACCCCAGACTCCTCAAGGAACTCATGAACACCGCCCAGAATTGGTATTTTGACAGGCACCCCTCTTGTTCATGGATGAACAGGGCTTGCTCTCTCCCATGTGGGTGTATAGCCAAGTATGCTCCCATTCGAGCTATTGGACACACTCGTGCTCCGGGTGCCGAACTGAGCCGAATTGTGGTGCCTTTGCCCAAAGGATCTGTCTTAGATTTACGCAATGTAACCGACAGCCCCCCCTGGACTAGCTTCATATCTTGCCACTGCAGACTGTCAGTATAATCTACCTTGGAGGCCTTCACCAATTTGCTTAGTCTAAAAGCCCCATAAAAGGCTAGTGTGAAAGCAGCCGCAAATAAGGTGGTCTCATAAGCAGAAGAGCACACCATCTGCAAGGCGACCAGCATATCACCCAGCGTGTGCAAGTCTAGTCGTCTTCTGCAATCATTTCTCACCCCCTCTAACATGGCCCACCCAGCCAGCGCCTTTCTGACTGAGAACGAACTCCCTGCATCTTGCACTCCTGCCAATTTTGCAAAGAACCCCACTGCCACTAGGTGAGCCCTTGCATATGACACTGGCCTGCCCAGCTCCCTCAATGACTGTAAGAAACCACATATGGCTTCAGATGAAAACAGGCCCACTACCTCTGTGCACTGCACAAAAAAACCTGTAGGCCTTAAAATGATGCTGATAAGCCTTCCGGGTGCGCTCGCTCAATAATGCCCCCACCAGCCCCGCTAATGCGGGGATCCAATCCTTCACAGAGATGTCGGGAACACTGTCATCTGGACCGCTGCTTGTGGATGGTACCTCCGGAATTCCTGCAACTTGGAGCGAGACAAAGCATCAGCCGCCTGATTCTCTACACCTGGGATATGTGCAGCTCTGAACAGCAAATTCAGCCTCAAACATAACAGCACTAAGTGTTTTAAAAGCCTCAAAACATGAGTACAAGTAGCCCCTTGCCTGTTAATAGCCTCTACTACAGCCATGTTTTCTGACCAAAAAACTACAGATTTATTCCTAAAGAAGTCGGCCCACACCGTAACTGCTACCACAATTGGAAACAATTTTAAGAAGGCCACGTTCCTGGTCAACCTGCTCTCGTGTCAAGCCGCCAGCCAATCGTCCCTGCACCAGTGAGGTCCCAACACTGCTCCAAAACCTACACTACCTGCTGAGTCGGTGAGTGAACCTAAGGCCTCACTGGTGACTGCCGGTGCCGGCCACACTACTTTACTGTTAAAATCTTTCAGGAAACTGCGCCACACTTTCAGGTCCTCCCTCACCTCAGACCGCAGCTTAACATGGTGGTGCTTCTGTGTCAAGCCCTCCATTGCTCTTGCAATTGATCTGGAGAAGGGTCGCCCCATAGGGATGATACGCAATGCAAAATTCAGCTGGCCTACTAACACCTGGAGTTGATGTAATGTCAGTTTTGCTCCTGCCAGTGCCGAATCAATCGCCTGGGAGAAGGCCTGAACTTTGTAAACTGCACCCTCCTACCATTTTGTCTATCTCAATCCCCAGGAATGATATGCATGTCGCAGGGCCTACTGTTTTCCCTAGCGCCAATGGCACCCCAAATTCCTCAACCATGGACACCAGTTCTCTCAAAGCTTGCCCACATGTCTCTGACGAGGACGGGCCCATGACCATGAAGTCATCCAAATAATGGACGATGTCTATGTGCCCTGTTCTGAAAATAAACAACCAATACAGCATGGAGCTAAACAGCTCAAAATATTTACAAGATACAGCGCACCCCATTGGAATACATTTGTAATAATAATACTGGTTATTTAGCTGGAAACCTAACAAGTGAAAATCCTCAGGGTGTACAGGCATGAGCCGGAAGGCTGACTCAATGTCCAGGTCACGCAGCTTCTGCAGTGCCATGTTAAAGGAAGAGTATGTCACTGAGCATAATGCTGGGTCTATTGCATCATTCACTGACGCCCCCTTAGGTGCGGATAAATTATGCATCATCCTGAACTGTCCTGGGTCCTTCTTAGGTACTACCCCTAACGGTGAACAAACATAATCAGGCCATGGGGGGGGGGGGGGGGGGGGGGTGGCGAAGGGGCCCGCTATCCATCCCAATGCGCTTTCCTTACCAACCTTTTGAGAAACCACAGTGGAATGTGAGCGCATCGAAAGCAGGTTATTGCAATGGCTTACAGGTGGTCCCCCTTGCGCGGGAATGTGAAAACCTGTAGAAAACCCCTGGTACAATATCTTGGCTGCATTCCAATTGGGATACTGATTCAGCCAGAAAATCAGTTTCTCAATCTCAACTGGCGTGGGCAACAACCTATTGGGAGGATGCCTTGGGATACCTACCTCTGTCTTTTGATTTCTTGATGCATTCGAATTCAGGGTGGGATGGGTGACCACAAAAGGCACAGGCATGCTTATAATTACACGATCCAGCCGGCCGCGTACATATTTTCCGGTTAAATGCCCAGCAAGTCCCTTACTTCTCGCCTGACCCCACTTGTGAAGTTCAAAAGGGCTGCTTCATTGGTGTTTTGTTGTTAACACTCTTTAACCAGACATTCACTTCTGTCTGATCCCAACCCATGTCTGGGTCCTCAACCTTAGCTCATCTGAAATCCCTGTCATAATCCAGCCATGCCATCCCGCCGTACATTGTGTGAGCCTTCAAGATTTTATTCTCATAAAATACCAACGGTACCACCAACTCAGACTTTTTTTCCAGCATCACCGTTGTAAACACATTAAAACCAAACAGCCAATTCGTAATTGACTCCTCAACCCTTGGTTTCCTGTCTTTGAAAGAGCCCTCTTTCCCATCCCTTTCTTTAGCCTCCACTTCCCTCCTTTTCAGCCTGATTAATGAGAATATATCTATGAATTCGCCCTTCTAAATCTTTTCCCTAACGTCCAAAGGAACATGCAAAGCCAATTTCCCTGCGTGGACAGTGGCATGCCCCCCCCATGGCTTTGCCCCCCGCTGTTGATACCTTTGCCTGCATTCTCTGCCCCCTTACCTGTTGGGGCCACTGTTGCTGCAATGGGTTGTGCGGAGGCCGCTTGACACACTGCTGAAAGGGCTGTGCTCGCATCCTTTTCCTGCACCTTCACCATGAGACCCATTTGTCTACTAATTTCACTGACCGTACTCCCCAAAGGCTGGTGGTTATGCCCAAGGAGTGACTGGTACGTTGTTGCCCTGACTCCCGGGTGCAGGCACTGCCAACTGTGCTAATAACATTGCCACAGAGGCTAATATGCTTGCTGTGGACCCTTGTGTTAGCCCTGCTGACTCCTCAGAATTGCCTGAAGCGGGGGCAGGCGTCCCCCCTGATGCGTTGACCTGGGCTGGCACTCCCCCTCCTAACACACCCTGTGTCGCTGAAGCCAGTACTACCGCAGGAGCTGCGTCTTTCTGGGTGCCCTGCCCTGTTCCCTCTGTTCGGGGCCCAACATTTGCCACGGTGCTTGGGGGTTGAGGCACGGGCGTTAATGCCCTCAATGCGCCCCTAATCTCTGCCAACACTGCCCCCACATCACATTGCTCTGCTACATTGGATACTACTTGCGCTGGCGCCGGAATGAGTAGTACACTAGATGCCCCGTGGTGTGCCTCATTGGATGGGAGCTGGTCCCCCCGTTCTCTTTCTCCATCCTTATCATTTTTCTTCCTGCCCCCTCTCCCACTCTTACTCTTTTCTTTACTGGGCCTTTTTTCTAAAGGTGGGAATGCTGCCCTGGGAGGAACATTGGTTCTACTGGGGCGATCTTCCCCCTCAGTACCCTGTTCCTGCTCTGGGGCCTGCTCCACTCCCTCATCCTCACTTCCTTCATTCTGGCTTAATTTAGCCAAGACAACTTTCAACAGCTGGGATAGGTCGGGATCGCAGTCCTTCCTCTAGATTACGCCATTTGGCAGGCATTATCTAGCTTCCCTGCACAAAGGCTAATAGACCTGCCATGCCCTGTGCTTTGTTGCCCCGGTTGCTCGCTTTCCTTGCTGTCGCACCCTCTAATTGCTGCAACTTTACCACTCAAGCTGGCCCCAAAAGCTAAGCAGCTGATACAGCGTGGCAGGAGAGGTGCAGATTATAACTGGCGCGCACCCCTCTCTCTGAGCATCTATAATTAATCTCACCGGCCGCTAACGAAACCGTAGGCGTGCGAGATCGCTTGGTGCAATCAGTTACTTCCCTGCTCTAGCTGGTATTTGAGGAAGGAGAGGGGCCGAATATTATTGGCGCGCACCACCCGCTACGCGCGCCGGTAATTGTGATCACCGGGCAGCTACAGGAACCGGAGGCATACTGGATCACCTGGAACAATCCCTCAAAAGTTACCAAGCCCCACAATAATACCGCCTCCCCCGCGACTGCCCCGTGTCACAATCCAAGGCCCCCCTCTCTTTACCTCAGTGTACAGCGAGTACACTAACTATCACTGCCCACCTTTCTGGTCTCTCCGCACTCCTCCTAATCTGTGCCGCACTGCCACTGGAAATTCCTCGGTCTCTGGACTCCTGGAACTGCCGTGAAGCCCGCCTATTCCGATCTTCATTCCTCGATGATGAGCGCCGGCCCACCATCATTGCGTCGACTCCCTCCTTCCTCTGACCGACCGCCGACCTGTAGAAGAGGGAAGAAGAAAAACCTGCTGCAAGATTCCTCGTGGACGCGAGGCGACTGGGGCCGGCGCTGTAGGAAGAGAGGACGAGGGCCTGGGTGCCATGCCCTAAATAGGCCGCCGCTCCCCTCCCACCTCCACCGCCGGTCCCCGCCAGATGTGCGTCACCGACCACCCCATAAGTACTTGCCTTGCCCGGTCACCAATCGGGCTACCCCGGCGCAAGAGGTGGGCGGGGCCTGGACACCAGGGTGATGGGCCCTAATGGTGCGCGCCTCTAATTTCGCGCTTTCCATTTTCAGCAAGAGTTACCGAATTACTCCAACATTTTGATGAGGAAGCATTGTCCTATGTGGATGATATTTATCTGGTGGACGACAACTTAAAAAGGCACTTGACCAGGGTGAGCACCATAATTATAGGATTCACCTCTGAGGGCTACAGATTTAATTTAAAAAAATCAAAAATAGCCCACCTCAATGTCCTGTTTTAGGATATGAGCTTTCAAGTGAAGGGAAAAGTCAGGCAGCTAACTTTTTACAAAAATGTGCGCTGCTCCAACCCTCAAAATCATTACAAAATTTACAGTCGATACTGGGATTCCTAAATTTTGGCAGAACATACATTTTGGATTATGCAGAAAGAGTAAAACCTTTCTATGACTTAATAAAACCTGACTTTTCAGTTAGACAATGGACACAGGAACACACAAACATCCTACGTTCACTAAAAGAAGACATGATAGCTGCATAATACTTACAGACGCGGTTAAACGTACGCAACTTAGTGATCCGTGTAATAGAGGGTCAATGCGTGTACACTTACTTAACCTTTAATGAAGGCTAAACAGTACCAATCGCTTACAATTCACACCTGTACACAAACGCAGAAATGTGTTTCACTTCAACAGAAAAAATCCTGACAGCAGTTCAGACCTCTGTAGCAAGAGAAAGAGCGCTGGCTCAGGGAAAGCGCATAATTGTCGTTACACCGGTACCAGCTTTAGAAGCTGTTACAAAGGCTAGCATTCCAAATGCAAAAGCCTTACATCCTAGATGGATACAATGGCTAATTCTCTTACTGCAACGGATGTTGAATACAGATTTGATCCAAGTCTAAAAACACAGGCATTTCTGCAATACGAGCAAGAATACCCTCTACTGAATTAAATCTTGCCTCTAGATCAGTATGAATATATAATGTACACTGACTTATCTGCTCAACCGGCCATAGGGAGTAAGCAACAATACAGCGCAGAATGTGCTATCATTAAAGGTTGCATGCGGGATGGAAAGTTCCATCCAAGCTGCACCAAAACACAATTTCTAGGAGAATGCACGGCTAAGTTGGCAGAGTTGAAAGCACTGATACTGGCACTGGCGAATAGGGATCACGGATTCCCCACACTGATAGTGTGTGATTCTTTTTACTGTGTGCAATCATACAATTAATATTTACATCATTGGGAACAAAACGGGTTCAAAGACTCAAAAGGTGGCACAATTAAGCATAAAATGCTATGGGAACAGGTAGTTGAGTTGAAAAACAAACTACCTTGGGCTCACGTGATTTATACACTGAGTCATCAACGTGATGGCGTTCATGTTGAAGGGAATTCATTGGCTGATGAAGCCACGAAGGAGGCTGTGCACACAGCTTCCATAGCTGCAATCACTCGTTCAAAAACGAAGATAGACGGTGAGATTATGGTTGCTGTCATTGCTTCGCGCAAAGGCAGCTCAGCAGTACCAAAGAAATTTCCACTCAAGTACTCCTACAAGTTAGATGCAAACAACATTCCATATGCTCAGATTCCTGGAGTGGGGGACAAAGTAATACCAAATATTGATCGTAGGCAAGGTTTGATTATTGCAGCACACAAGGGTTTGGGCTCTGCGCATACAGGCGTTACAGCGACTATTTTATTGTTGAAACAGTGCTTTTGGTGGCCAGGTCTAACTAAGCAAACTAAAGGCTATGAGGTCCATTAGAATGTTGGGCGGATCGCCACCGCCCGCATGGCGGTGGCGATCCACCTGACATTCTTTCCCGCCAGCATGCCAATTCTCCCCGCCATATTACTATGGCTGGGGGGACCCCGGCGGACGGAAAGACCGTCTGCCGGTTTTCCGCCGTTAGGCAATCCCCCCGATTGCCTACCGGGCGGAAAAGCTGTTAACAGAGTGGCGGTGTCTGGTAGACACCGCCATCCATATTAATATGCAGGCGGGGACATGCGGACTTTGACATTGGGGGCCCGTAGCAGGCCCCCAGGGATTCTGGGGGGTGGGGGGTGCACATGGGGGGTACCTATGGTACCCCCTGCATTTCAATGTACAACGTGGCAGGCACCGCGCAGTGCCTGTCACGTTGTGCATTGAAAGGCACGACTTGCTTTTGTGGCATTGCAGCAGGCAGTGATGACCAATGTCATGAATGCAGGATGCATCCTAATTGCAGTTGCGGGACTGCCGCATGCATTGCGGGCGGTCCCGTTTCCCGGGGGTACTAATGACCCCCTATGTCTTGAAATGTGACATCTGCCCGCAGATTAAAGGCTCTACCATAACACGCCCGGCACAGACACCGTTATTAAAATCAGACAAACCTATTGCTTGTGTGTATCTGGACCACTGCGCCCCTTACAATCCGATGGGGCTTACAAGTATATCTTGGTTGCAGTGCATTCATGCTCAAGATTCCTATGGGTTTGGCCTTAGCGCTCGACTGAAGCTCGAACTGTTATCAAAGATTTGCGAGTCTTTATAGGGACATACGCAGTTGGCACATTACATTCTGACCGTGGCCCGGCGTTTAGCTCTCGGGCTTACAAAGAGGCCATGGAAAGTATGGGCGTAGCATTGCGGTACTCTTCTCCGTACCATCCTGAGGGTACTTTGGTTGTGGAAAGGAAAAACTGGGACCTAAAGCAATCTTTAACAGCTAGGGTATTTGGCAAGGGCGGTAGTAGTTGTGTCAATCATCTATATGGGATGTAATGAGCTCACAACAACCAGTCAAGAAGTTCTCTAGGGGGTGTCACTCCTTACGAGGTCCTATTTGGGACAAGAATGTGGGTACCTGATCTTGATTGTGATGGCTCAGTGGCGGATGAGAAACCATTTGATATCCATGATCGTTTGGCTGTTTTACAGGATCTAAATGAATCCAGGACACAACAAAGTAACGTCCACCTGAAACAGACCGCCACTGGGGAAGTCAAATCAGTCACAGCAAGACCTGTCTGCATCCCAAAAGTCGGGGATCTGGTCAGAGAGAAAATAGCGGATAAAAAAGAATTTGGAGGATCATACAGAAAGCCTGTACCAGTCCTAGCAATTCAAGGAACAAGAACTGTGCTTTTGCCTCCTCTTGCCGGGAAAAAGGAGAAACAATTTGTCTCAATTGACCTAATCAAACTACACTATGTGGCCGATAATAAGCAGTAGGCCGCGTGGACTCCAAAGTAGCAGAAACCCTCCTCTCACTACAATTCAAGAAGTTCAAACAGAAAGACTCATCACGTTCCAAGATTCACCTATGCGGAATAAAGGACTATGCAACAATGCTAGGGAACTCGTTCCCCTTGAACCAGAAGTTCAAATTCAAAATGAAACTCAAAATAACAAACAAGTTGCAATTAGACCAAATACAGACGTCTACGGCAACATGCCTCGACAAGAGCAAAATGCAATTTCAACAAATCCTGATGCAATTCCAACAATTGATCGAACTGCTTCTGGCTACTCCATGAACTTTGATATGTTTTCTTTGGATCCAAGTGAACCAGAAACGACGCCAGCCCAACAAACACACAAGCAGCAGATTAAGGGCTTTCTGAACTTTCTCAAAAAGACTTGCCTGGTATCATCTTGGGTAGAACTCTGGTTAATTACTGATATACTGTTCTTTCTTTTGTTATAATCTTTAGCATTCTTATTAATGGACGATACCTTCAACAAAGCTCCGCAGCCCAAAAAGTTAATTTGATTCCGAAGCCACATCAATCTTCTCATCGTGAACAAAGAGACTTGTCATCAGTGAACATTACAGCAGTTCCTATACCGGACGGTATAGTTTGGGACAAGGTTGATTTCAATATATTCGGTCCAACTGAACTTTTAAAAAGTTCTCATGTATTTAAAATTTAATTGAGTGATATCTTTACCTCGGGTACACTTGCTGATGATTGGGACTCTGAAACTATTAATAACATGTTGTCTGATTTAGAGAAAACTGCTTCATTTCCGAACACTGAAATGTTAGAAGGTGCTTCAGACTATGATACTTTGTACTGTTACCAACATTATGGTCATCATTTTGTGCACAAATCTATAACACCTAGAAATGTTTTAGAGTACCACCAGTGGGAACATTGCCCTACACCACCAAAAAGTAGTTCGCAAACATTTGCATAGAAATTTTCATATTTTTCAGGGTTTAACACCACTGACCCGACCTCATATTATTCTAAGGTTACACCGACATCGGTGCTGAAAATTATGTTGACAAACACCAAACAGATATACTCTGCTTCCTTTATCGCCCAATTGTCTGAACAGGGTTTTGACCTATGGAAGGGGTTCTAGAGACTAGCAAGTCCAGGGAACAGAAGCGCTATTTAGAGCATGCCTCATTCCACAGTAAATTATATTTCTAAATGACACTGTGCAACAGATATCCTGTCTTGGACTAGCCAAGAACAAGGACCTGAACACACCTCGGTTTCCAACACCATCACAGATGAAGGGGTGGCAAAATTCAACTTCACTGGAAGGGGCAAAAGTGGATGACATTTTAGGTTACAATAGATCAGACCCTAATTGGAAAGAATGGTTAGTTTGGCCCATAGACACAAACAGATGTCAGAAAAGATTCTGGGGTACCACCGAAGGGTTCAGTACCCATAGGCCAGACCCACGCTATGTACAAAGAGAACATCCAGGGGTAGTGACATCCTACAGTGCTGGGAGGTTGTTCTTTAATTGGCTAGAAACCTCAACTCTCACAGAAGTGAAACAGAACTTATCCTTACTGACACAAGACATGGATCTTAGGGATTTTTTACTAGGTCCCAGAAAACCACGTCAGAAACATTTCATATATGCTGGCATTTATGCTGCCTACAATGAAATTTGGAAAATATCCCAACAAGAGACCGCAGAGAGAATACAGGAATTAGACCATATTAACTTAGAGAATGCGTTAGCTGTAGTGGATAATGGGTTAACAAATTTGACCTCCAGGATATAGTCCTTAGGCAACATTGTATCTTCTGCAGTAGACATACTGGAAAAAGATTTGGCCATGTTACAACACGGGCAATCTCAGTTACGTTCTATTATGTTGTTAAGCTGTACGCTGCAATCTTTGCATGCAGGCTATGTGCCTTGGCGTTTTATCAACAGTACGTCTCTGTTTTATGAATACAATCTAACAGATAAACAGGTAGAAATGGCACAAAGGGGAGCAAGATATACAATGCTGCGTATTGAAATACTGGATAGATTACCATTTACAGTGGCAGAATCACCATCAATGGAACGGCTAATCCATAGACACATAACTCTACCGGTCATTACTTTTCAGTTTCAATATTGCCTTGAGTAGAAGCAGGCAGGCAAATATGAAAAAAGCATTTGCAATGTTAATCAAGGATTTATAGAGCGCACAGCTACTCGACAGAGTGTCCCGGCGCTATGACAGAAGAGACAAAAGCAAAGGCTATGAAACCAGAAATTAGCTGAGGTGATTAGTTATGATAATTGTTGAAACATCCAAGTTTTTAACTGCTTTCTAAACTCCAGAAGGGTAGTGGTCTGTCTCAGGGATAGAGGCAGGGTATTCCAGGCGCGGGCTACTTGCACCTGGAAAGACCGTCCTCCACCGCGGGCTCTACAGAAACTCGGAGTCAAGATCAGATATTGATGGGCTGATCTAAGCGATCTGCGCGGGATGTAGTAGAGAATTATTTTTCGAATGTAATGTGCCCCTAGCCCATACAAAGTTTTAAAGGCAAGGGTTAGGGCTTTGAAGAGAATTCTACACCGGACCGGGAGCCAGTGTAATTTCTTCAGATGGTGGGAAATCCGTTCTCTGGCTCCTAACTTCAGGACCGCTCTGGCCGCTGAGTTCTGCACAATCAGGAGCCTGTTCAGTAAGCACTCCGGGAGGCCAAGATACAGGACGTTAACATAGTCCAATCTAGAAGTAATGAGGGCCTGCACGACTAGCTTTCTATGAGTCATTGGTAGTAGATAGAGAAATCTCCTAATCATTTTTAACAGTCCAAAACATGTGCCAGTCACTGTCTGAACTTGAGTTTTCATGGATAACATGTCATCCATTTTCACTCCCAGATTTTTAACGGTGTTAACTGCCGTCTGGGGTGGCGACATTTCGTCAGGCCACCACTGTTTCCAAACATCTAGCGGAGGGGAGACGAAGAAGATGATTTCAGACTTCTCAGGGTTGCATTTGAGTAGGTGGGATTGAAACCAGGAGAAGACTTCAGCCAGGCAATCTCTAATCTTCTGACCATTAAAATCTTCACCCTTCCTACATGTGAACAACAATTGAGTGTCGTCCGCATAAGATATAATCTTCGCCTCTCCTGCCAACTTGGCAAGGGGGGACATGTACAGATTAAATAATACAGGGCTCAAAATAAAGCCCTGGGGGACCCCCACATTTAGGAGCCTTCAGAAAGGAGGCAAACCATTTCAACACCGTGCCAACAAAACCACACTCCTGTAATCTCTGCAGAAGGCGATCATGGAGCATGGTGTCGAAAGCTGCCGAAAGATCTAAAAGAATCAGGACAGCTTTTCCTCCCTTATCAAGGGTTTCTTTGATGGTCTCAGAGACCTCAAGTAACGCCATCTCCGTGCTAGAGTTAGAACGAAAACCTGATTGACTTGAATGAAGGAGGTTATTAATTTCAGCAAAGTTGGAAACTACCGAATCTACATATTTCCCTGACGTTTTAGCAAAAAATGGGAGAAGGGAGATAGGTCTATAGTTGGAAAGTATAGTTTGGTCAGCAAAGGGTTTCTTCAATAACGGAATCACTTTTGCGCTTATCCAATTCTCGGGCACCTAACCAGTGCTCAAAGACAGGTTCAGGATGCTGTTAACTGTTGGATTCAATATCTCTGCCATATCGGCCAGAAATTTGGCAGGGCAAGGGTCTGACGGGGAGCCAGACTTCAGACCCTTCATTATTACTAAGGAAGATTCTAAAGAGACCGGGGGGAAGCAGGAAATAGAAGCATTTCCTATCCTGTTTTGACAATTTAGCAGGGGGGGGATCCTTATTTTCAGATCCCTCCGACAATCTAAACGAGGATTGGATCTCTGTTATTTTTGTGTAGAAAAAATTGGCTAACTGATTGATGCAATCCGCGGAAAAGGAGGGATGGTTAGATCCAGCATTAGGTGACGAGAAGCTTTTCACTATGTTAGAAAAGTTCTCTACTTTTATTCCCGGTAGATTCAATTTTTCTAACAAAAAATGACTTATTTTTCTCCTGTATCCTTTTATGATAAATTCTTATTGTTTTCTTATACTTTTCTTTCTTTTCCTTACTAAAGTCTCTCCTCCAGGCTCTTTACAGACATTTAGAGTCTTTTCTGGCCTGCGACAAAGTGGCAATAAACCACGGCGCAGACCTTC
This sequence comes from Triturus cristatus, assembly GCF_964204655.1. NCBI lineage: Eukaryota > Metazoa > Chordata > Amphibia > Caudata > Salamandridae > Triturus > Triturus cristatus. Next base: position 636,466,134 of record NC_140593.1, read on the forward strand.
TGACCGTTTTCGCTAGGCGTATAGTCAAGGGGGCTAAAGTTCTGGTGCCATGATTGACCCAGCTTTCAAGAGACTCTACATCCCATTCGATGTTCCCACATAACTCCAGGGGGTGCCTGGCTAATTCATCTTTAAAAGGTTCTGGTGTGATTTTATACAGTGGTCTGGAAAAAGTCGGTGCCTGCCTCGCCTGGGACTGTCGGAATTTAAAGAGTTTCTGAATCGTAAAACTGATCAGGAAATGGTCCGACCATGGCACGGGTAGAGGAACATCTGTTTGGATAACGGTGTTCGCAAAAAATTTTATCCAGGGTATGACCCTTATTGTGGGTCTGGGATGTCACATATGGGCAGAGATTCAATGCTTCCACTGACTCCAATAGAGAGGAAGTATCGGCCCTCTCCTGATTGTCCAAGTGATATTAAAATCCCCAAGGACCAGAAAGTTGTTAAATCTAGGGGCCAACGATGCTATGGAGTCACCAAGAGTTCCTAAAAAGCCCCCTGCATGACCTGGGGTCTGTAGATTAGTACTCCTGCTAAGCATTGATGGGGGGAAAGAGTGCATTGAAAACTGAGGCATTCTGCCCCTTCTATGTCCTCCATACCAATGTGGGAGATAGAGAAATTTGTTTTACTAATGATAGCAATGCCACCCCCTTTGCTGCCCACACGGTCTTTTCTCAAAATAGAGTAGCCAGGTGGAATTGCCATTGCTATAGACAGATTAGAATTTTCATTAAGCCATGTTTCAGTCAGAAACAACAGGTCAGGATTTTTCACTATCAGTCGGTCATAAATGTGTAAGTCATGTTTGTTCATGGAGCGGCAGTTTAATAACAAGGCTCTAATATTATCTTGTTTGTTAATGCCTTTAGTTGGGCTATAAATCGGGCAAATATCCGAGTTATCGGAGATCCCCCAGTTACATTGCTTCCACCTCTGAATGGAATCATCTTTATGTGGTGGAATAACATACCTACAGCTTGTAGGATTTCTCAACTTCATAAGCGCTTCTCTATCCTAGCACCGTCACTTCCCAACATGTCCTATGTAACCGGCAGAGTGTCCTGCACCTCGCGCCTCCGGGGCGCTGACGGGCACAGATGGGCTTGCCTTTGGCGCGCCTTTGGCAATGCAATAGGTCTCGCATTACCGTAAGTTTGAGCTATTGGCGTTGCATTATTATTTGCGACGCCAATAGCTCAAACTTATAGTAATGCGAGAACGATTACATTGCAAATGCTTGTTTTTTTTACTGGCAGGAAGAAGGGAGGGATGAGGGGCAAGGTTCAGGTCTCTGTTTTCCAAGTTTAAGTTTGTCTGTTTGCGAGTTTGTCTCTGCTTGTGTTCTAGACAGACCTCCTGAGGCGGAAGCCGGGAGCGCGACCTGCTAAATATTTTAACTGTGTTGTGTACTATTTGCTGTTTTTAAATTTACTTACTTTCCTCATTGCTTCTGGGCTTTTGCCTGCCACTGGATATCCCGTGCAGTTGCTATCAACGCTGCCGCGGCATACAGCTAACTGTTTTTTGCCGCCATTTCCTGTTCGTTCGCTGTGGCCACGCCCCCTTCTGAGGCCACACCCACCGCGAACCAGGATTTAAGCGCGGTCTACAAGCGCCGTAATCCTTCTAGACAGACCTCCTGAGGCGGAAGCCGGGAGCGCGACCTGCTAAATATTTTAACTGTGTTGTGTACTATTTGCTGTTTTTAAATTTACTTACTTTCCTCATTGCTTCTGGGCTTTTGCCTGCCCCTGGATATCCCGTGCAGTTGCTATCAACGCTGCCGCGGCATACAGATAACTGTTTTTTGCCGCCATTTCCTGTTCGTTCGCTGTGGCCACGCCCCCTTCTGAGGCCACGCCCACAGCGAACCAGGATTTAAGCGCGGACTACAAGCGCCGTAATCCTTCTAGACAGACCTCCTGAGGCGGAAGCCGGGAGCGCGACCTGCTAAATATTTTAACTGTGTTGTGTACTATTTGCTGTTTTTAAATTTACTTACTTTCCTCATTGCTTCTGGGCTTTTGCCTGCCCCTGGATATCCCGTGCAGTTGCTATCAACGCTGCCGCGGCATACAGCTAACTGTTTTTTGCCGCCATTTCCTGTTCGTTCGCTGTGGCCATGCCCCCTTCTGAGGCCACGCCCACCGCGAACCAGGATTTAAGCGCGGACTACAAGCGCCGTAATCCTTCTAGACAGACCTCCTGAGGCGGAAGCCGGGAGCGCGACCTGCTAAATATTTTAACTGTGTTGTGTACTATTTGCTGTTTTTAAATTTACTTACTTTCCTCCTTGCTTCTGGGCTTTTGCGTGCCCCTGGATATCCCGTGCAGTTGCTATCAACGCTGCCGCGGCATACAGCTGTTTTTTGCCGCCATTTCCTGTTCGTTCGCTGTGGCCACGCCCCCTTCTGAGGCCACGCCCACCGCGAACCAGGATTTAAGCGCGGACTACAAGCGCCGTAATCCTTCTAGACAGACCTCCTGAGGCGGAAGCCGGGAGCGCGACCTGCTAAATATTTTAACTGTGTTGTGTACTATTTGCTGTTTTTAAATGTACTTACTTTCCTCATTGCTTCTGGGCTTTTGCCTGCCCCTGGATATCCCGTGCAGTTGCTATCAATGCTGCCGCGGCATACAGCTAACTGTTTTTTGCCGCCATTTCCTGTTCGTTCGCTGTGGCCACGCCCCCTTCTGAGGCCACGCCCACCGCGAACCAGGATTTAAGCGCGGACTACAAGCGCCGTAATCCTTCTAGACAGACCTCCTGAGGCGGAAGCCGGGAGCGCGACCTTCAAGGCTATAGCCTCTAAAAATGTGCTTCCCCCGGAAGCGCAGCGGACGAGCTCAGCGGGCGCGCCGAATGCGCGCCGAAGGCGCGCCTAAGGCAAACCCGTCTGCGCCCGTCCGCGCCAAGGTAGTGCCATGGGCCACCGACGCTGCCGATTTTGACCCCTTACATCTGGATCAGCCCCCTGTTGGGCCACCTTACTCTAGAAAGGAGCTGATCCTAATTGGTAAGCTACATGCAGATAAAGGACTACTCTCTCTACTACCCACAGCACTCCCCCGGGCCGACGTACTCGGTGAGGACATTTTTAAGTGCGGGTTACTAAATGTTAGGTCTCTGCCTAGACACTGCACTGAGATCCAGCTTCTGATTGACACGCACGAACTTGATATTCTATTTATGACAGAAACTTGAACACGTCCAGACTGCCTGATCGACCCTGGCTTTGCTTGCCCTCCCGGGTTTAAATTTCTCCACTCCCCTAGGCCTACGGGTAGAGGCGGGGGTGTGGGTGTTATTTTTAGAGCTTCCTGCAGTATTAAAGTCCTCACTCTTGACCCTACTCTGGGTACTGAGCTGTTAGGGCTTTTGATCCAGACTCACTCTGAGACAACCATTACAGGGATAGTTTGCTACCGCCCACCAGGGGCGTTTTGTCTTCGGCAACAACAAGCGCTCACTACCACCCTGACTAACATCGCTCTTTCGCACCAGAAATTATTAATAATTGGTGATTTCAATCTTTGGGACAATGGCTCCCTTGACTTAGCTCTCAAGAACCTACTTCTTACCTGTGATAGCTTGGGCCTCTCTCAACTGGCCTCTAAAGCCTCCCATAAAGCTGGCCACTTACTCGATTTGGTCTTTGCGGCACCTGATTTGGTGGTCATGGGGGAAACCCTCCCAATGGACTGGACCGATCACTCCCTGGTCAAATTTTTTCTTTGCAAATTGGCTGGTTCCCATAAGGCTCCTGTACCGACCAAGGAAATTACTTGTAGAGACTGGAGAGCTCAATCACGCTTGCACCTTTCTGGGGAAGTGTTCCATTTGCAACAGCTCTTCGAGGAGAACAATAGTACAGATGACAACTATAATTCTCTTATCACCAGTATCTTAAAGGTGGTCGACAACCATGCCCCTCTTAAAAAACGGACTTACAGAGGTAAAGACTCCGCATTATGGTTTAACGAAGACCTTAAACTATTAAAGCTTGAATGTAAACAAGCAGAGAGAAGGTGGAGGCGTGACTATAAGGGAACGTCCAAAGAAGCGTGGAAGACTAAGGTCCATGCTTATAAAACTCTCATAAAAAAATCTAAATCAGATCACTATGCCTCTCTGATTTGTAATACTACTAATAATTCTAGGAGCATTTTTAATATCCTTAACAGCGTCACCAACCCGGAATCCTGCAAAAACTCGATTGTCCCGTCTCAAGACCTTTGTGACAATCTGGCTACTTTCTTCAAGGAGAAAATTGAACTTATCCTTAAAGACCTGGACTCCCCTCTGGACTTTGATTCTCCCCCAGTCCTGCATCCTGTAGCTTCAATAGATCTCTCTCCTGAACTTGATAGGACCCCCGAAGATTTACTTCTCAGGTTTCCTCCGCTCACATACGATATTTTTAGCCAAACCGCAAGAACGATTGCATCCGGGTCTCCTTTGGACCCTGTGCCTCCCAAAATTTGGAAGGAATTTGAAGATTAACTTTTCCCCCATCTCCACCCTATCTGTGAGCAATCTCTGATGACGGGCTCTGTTCCCGCTCATTGGAAACAAGCGCTGGTCTCCCCCCTGTTAAAAAAAACCGTCCTTAGATCCGGACTGCTCTAAAAATTACAGGCCCAGCTCACTGCTGCCGTTCCCTGCTAAAATAGTTGAGCGGGTGGTCAGTCACTCTCTATCCTACCATTTGGATCATCACTCATTACTTGACGGGGACCAATTTGGCTTCCCGGCCGGCCCACGGGACCGAAACAGCCCTCATCACCGCTCTGGACGAACTGCAGAGGCGGGCAGATAGGAATCAGGCATCGTTTTTGATATTGCTTGATATGTCTGCCGCCTTTGACACGGTAAATCATAAGATCTTATTGAGGCGGTTGTCGGAGGCCGGAGTGAGGGAATTGGCACTGCAATGGTTTCATTCTTTTTTGCAGGACAGGCAGCAGGCAGTATCCCTTCCACCTTTTCAATCTGCCTTTTCCTCGGTTCTGCACGGAGTCCCCCAGGGCTCTGCTATCAGCCCCATACTTTTTAACATCTATCTTAGGCCGTTAATTCTTCTTATCAAAAGTTTCGGCATTAAAACAGTCAATTATGCCGACGACACGCAGATGATCCTCTCCTTGGATGGAGAGGACTCTATCTCGGTGGATGTTCTACATAATTGTTTACGGGACACTTCCAAATGGCTTAAGGATAATTCACTCCAGTTTAATGCAGGAAAAACTGAGGTGCTCTTTAGCGGTGGCTCAAGGATCCCTCGTTCATTCCCCATTAATTTTTGGCCCCCGGAATCAGGGTCCAATGTTCAGCCTGTAGACTCGGTCCGCAATCTAGGGGTCATGCTCAATCACAGGCTTAGCATGGAGACCCATGTTCAAAAAACATCGGCCTGCTGCTTTGCCATTCTCCGCTCTCTAAGAAAGGTCCTGCCCCTCTTACCCTCTCAGGCTCACGCCCTAGTGGTTAGATGTACCATCCTGAGCAGGCTGGACTATTGCAACGCCCTCCTGCTCGGGTCCCCTGAGTTTTTGCTGGACAGGCTCCAAAGGGTGCAAACTGTTGCTGCTAAACTGGCCTTGGGCCTGCCGAGAAGTTCACACGGACCAGCGGCCTTGGCCAAATTGCACTGGCTTCCTCTCAGACAAAGGATCCAGTTTAAGGCCCTTTGTATTGTTTTTAGGGCCCTCCATGGTACCGGGCCGGCCTCTCTTAAAACTAAGTTTGGATGGTATGTTCCCACCAGACATCTGCGCTCCTCTGATGCTAAATTGTTAGTCATCCCCAGGTTCAGGAAGGTTAGAGCTGGTGGTAGATCCTTTGAGGTGGCTGCCGCCAAACTTTGGAACACCCTCCCTATCGAGATTAGGCACACCAATGAACTCTTGCCGTTTAGAAAAAAGGTTAAAACCTGGCTTTTCCCTGGTTAACCTATTTGCCTGCTGGTTCCTCTCTCGCTCTGTCCTCGGTATCTGTCAGCGCCAGGATGCCTGCAATGGTGACAGTCTGCGCTTTATAAGTACTTAAAATAAAATAAATAAATAATAATTTGTGGGATGTATAGCTATGTGTAGAATGGCTCTTATTCTGCAAGCATTCCTTCCCTCAGTTCTCTTTTCCTTGCAGCATTTTATTTTGTCCATCTGCGCACCTCCTATTAAATTCAGTAGGGCCGCAGGCTAGTTAGGTTAGTCACAAGTTTTCCCCCAAAAATTAAGGAAGTTAAAGCAAGTGATTTTGCAAAGACGATTATTTTCATTAGCCTAGCGCATATTTGGGTGTTAGTTCAACCTTGAAAAGTGTGTATTACTAGATTATAAAATGATAGGAAAGATAATAGCTCAGAGACCTCGTCACTGATGGGTAATTTTTTTTAATTTAAGTACCGGCCCAAATACGAGCAATATTGGGATGCCGTCACTAAACCCAGTGATAGACGGCTTTACTTTTAATCCCCGGTAGGCACATTACCCCTAAATACATTTACATGCAAGTGGCATAGGGACAATGAGAACATGTGTAAGTTGGGTCTGGAACATGAGGAAACTTACTCTCATATCCTGTTTGTTTGTCCGGCATACAAAGTTCCAAGTAAAAAATGGTTGCGCCCACTATGTAAGAACATGGGTGTGAGGAGTAGTACCATCGCCTTGAGAATACTGTTGACTGACACTGGTATCCCGTGTGTAATAGCAATTGCAACATTTTTGAGTTGGACATGGTCAATCCGGGAAAGAAAAATGGCAGAAATTGGCATGACCACTACAGCATACCCAAATCAGTGTTTGTAAAGGATTAAATGATGCATTACCCCCAGGTCCCTCCGTCCTCGTCCCATTCCTTACAAAGTGGAGATTACTATCTCCGCGACAGAAAAAAAGAACAGGAGCATGCTGGGATACCTAACCCACTCCCTCCCGCTGGGAGTACATAAGCGGTACCAGCCCAGCATGCAGCCTGTTCTTTTTTTTCTGTCTTCCGACAGATTAGGACGTGTCTGAACTTACCTGTGATCTCTTCGATGGATGTCTCGTAGGGCTGCTGGGCTGTCCTCGACATCCTCTTCCGCGTCTCCTGGCCTGCCGGGCTTGCTGGGAGTCGCGTTGATTGGCGCCCGGCCCTTTGCGGCTGGGGCGCCGGATGTCCGGATTCCTTCCGGGTTCCAGCGCGCGTCTTCCTACGGCTTGGCCTGGCTGGAAGACTCGCTGCTGTGGATGATATGGGAGTCCAGGGGCTGCGCCGGGCGGTGCTCCTGGTCTCCCTTGGTGTGCTGCTCGCCTCCTTTCCTACCAGTGCCCATGCTGTTCCTGAGGTTGGTGCAGGGACGATGCTTGATGAGGGTCGATGTCTGACCGGTGGCTGCAGCTCTCTTCCTCGCCCGGCGCTGGTGTCTTGGAGGGCGCCTGGGCTGGGTCTTGGGGGCAGGGCGCTTTTGGTGTGCTCTTCCTGCCCCTGAGGTGAGTACCGCATAGCGGTTCCGATTTCTTCCATGCTTGTTCCTCTGACTCTGTGCTTTGCCTGCTGGGTCTGGCTGTGCACGGTGGGCTGCTTCGGCGGTCTTGGCTGGGGGTCTTGCTTGGCTGCTTCGGGGGTATTCTCGCCGTGCTTGCTGCCTGGCGATTTTTACTCTGGGGCCTGGCGTCCTCTGGTCTCACCGTTTGCTGGTTGATTCCTGTTGGGGTTTGTCCATGCTGGCTTATGGCGCTCCCTGTTCCTGCTTGCTGGGTTGGGGGCGTTGCGTGGCTTTCTGCGCTGTGTCTCTGCCTTGCTTCCCGGTGCTGCGGGGGGGAGGGGGGGGGTGCTTCCTCCTCCGGTTCTGGGTTCCCTGTCACCAGGAGCTATAGCTCATTGGTAAGTCTTGTGCCTACGGTTGTAAAGGGTCTCACAGGACAAGGGTTCGAGTCCCGCGACCTCTGTCAAAGTGGCATAAGGTGGCGAAGTTTCAATCACATCTTTAATACTCCTTGTTTCCGCTTGCTCGTCGCTTGTTGCTGGATGGCGTCTGGGCGGAGGGGTTGGGGGACGGTCTCTGTTTTATGGGGTTGGCCTGTCCCCCTGGTGGGTGCCGCTTTTCTTTCTTCCTTGTGCTGCGCTCTTCTGCTGTGCTGGCCTGCGGCCTTGGCTCCCTGTTTTCCACTGATGGGGGTGTGCCGGGGCGGGCGGGTGCTGTGGCTGTCCCTCGTTCCCCTGTGCTCGCTTCTGCTCCCCTGGGCTATTTCTTTTTTGGTGAGGTTCGTCCTGGTTCGTTCCTCTGTCCTGTGGGCTTCCAGCCTTCCTGCCCTGCGTGCTTCTGTTTCCCCCTGGTTGGTGCTTGGTTGTCTGTTCGCACGGATTCTTCAGCCTGCTGCCTGTCCGCCCTGTTGGTTCCTGCCTGTTCTTTTATAGCCGGGCCTGGTGCGTGCCTGTCTGGGTGCCTGCCTGCGGCTCAGGGTGCTGGGCGCTTCTTGCGTCCTTCCAGGGGTGTTGGTGTGGCCCGTGCTCGGGGTGCCTTGTTTTTTCTGCCCTCCTGTGCCTGTCCGGTGCTCTGTGCTTCACCGTGTGGGGTTTCCTGGCCTGTGGCCTTCCCTCCCTGCTGGCGCCTGCTCCTGTCTTGGTGTTGTTGCTGGGCACTCCGGTGCCCTTGCGTTCGCTCTCTCCTGCCCTCCGGCGTATCTTCCTGCCTGGGTTGGTGGGCTCCTTCCCCGGCAGGTTCCCTGTGGGTGTGCTTCGTGCTGGTTGTGGTCGGGGCGGTGGGCCTGTGGCCCCCGGTGTTCCCCCGTCTGAGGCTCCTCTACTTTTGCGCTTGGCCTCTGCTTGTGTTTGGCTGGGTTGCTTCTTGCATCCTGCGTCTGGGTCCTTGTTGCTTCCGGACTCCCTGTTTCTTGGGTTCTCGGGGGGGGGGGGGGGGCTGTTGTGCCTTCCCTCTGTTCCGGTGGGTCTTGGCCTTGGTTGGCTGTTGGCTCCGGGGCTTTCCTGGTGGGCTTTCTGGCTGGTGTTGCTGCTTGCCTCTTCCCTCTTGCCTGGTGCTGTGTTGTGGTGCGCTGGGTTGGCTGATGGGGTTTGGTTTCCTGTTGTGGTTTCCTTTCCCCTCGTGTCTCTTCTTTGTGGCTTGCGGTCGTTTGCCTCTCGCTGCCGCTCCTTTTGCCTCCTGTGGTGGCTAGGTGTTGTGGGTCTTCCTTGGCTTCTGCCTGGGTGGTTCCTTGTTTCTTGGGTGCACTGCTTCTGTGCCTCTCCCTGTTTATGGGTTCGGGTTGCCCTGTGCCCTTCTTTCATGCTTTTGGGTGCCGCTCCCGATGTCCTCCTCGCCGTGCCTTCTCTTGGGCTTGGCCAGTGGTTTTGTTGGTGGGTCTGCCGGTTGTGGTCTAGCCTCCCGTAGTGTGTGGGCCACGTTGCTGCGTCCCCGCTCCTCTTTTTCGGCCTTGTGCTGGTGGTTGGCTTTGCCTGGGTCCTGGGGCTCTGGTTTCCCCTTGTGGGCCTTTTCCTTGGGCTTGGGGGTTTCTCGCTCCCGTGCGGCCTGCTTTCGGCCTGTGGTGTCTCTGGCCGTTGCTCTTGCTGGCTCTGCGCTGCTTTGTTCTTCCCTTTTTGGGTGTGTGCCCGCTCCCCCCGGGGGTTGTGCACCTTTGGTTTCTCCGGGCTCCTGTCCTTTGGTTGGGGGTGCCGGGGGTGTTCCGGGGTGCTGATGTGTTTCCTCCCTCCGGTCCTTGTTTTTGGGCCTTCCTTTGCGGGTTCCCTGCCGGGGTCCCTGCCTGGGTTCTTCCCTGGCCGCTCGTTCTCTGGTGCTTTTGGGCCTCTTTTTGGCCTCTTGCTGGCCGGTGGTTCTGGCCCTGTTGGTCTGGGTGCCGGGTTGGTCCTGTGTCCTTTCCTGCGCTGCTCCTTTGCGCCTGGCTGGTGTGCTATGGCCTCTGTGTTGGTTACCAGTTGTGGCTTGCCGGTCTCCCTCTCTGTTCCCCGGCTGCTTCTCCTCTCTTTGTGGCTTGGCTTGCTTTGGTGCCGGTGCCGGTCCCTGGTCCCTTCTTGGTTGGGGTTTTTGGGTTTGGGTCAGTTGACCCTTTGCCTCTCCTTTCGGGTTCTGCTGCTCCTTTTTGGGGCCTCCGGGCTGGCTGGCTTGTCCGTTGTCCGGTTGGCTTCTTGGGTCTTCTGGGCTGCCTGCGTTGTTGGGCTGTTGGCCTCCTTGTTGGTCGTTCCTGTTTCGCCCCTTTTTTGGGGTTCGCCTTGGGTGGTCCCTTGGTGTCCTCCTGACCTGTGGGTCGGCTCTTGGTTGGTGGGGGTTTCTCCTTCCCGGTTCTGGGGTTTGTTTCCCCGATTCTGTGTTCGGCCCTTGGTTGTTCTCTCCTGGCTGTTCGCTGGCCGTGTGTGGAGTCTGCTTTGGGTGGTGCTTGTTGCTCTCCCTGGCCTTGCTTGGGTGGGTTCCTGGGTTCGTGTCCCTGTGTCTCCTGCCTTTGGTTGCCTCGGTCCTGGCCTTTGACTGGTTCCTGTGACCGGGTTTTTTTTTCTCCCGGCGTGGCGGCCTTGGCTGCGGCCTTCCGGTGTCTCTGCTGGGGTTGACGGCTTGTCTTCCTGCCTTTTGGCCTGGGTCTTCTGTCCTTTCCTCTTCGGTCTTTGAGGCTCTGCGGGTGTCTTCCCTTGGTGTGTTGGGGTTGGTCCTGTGGTTGGTCGCGCTCGGTGTTTTTCTGAGTTTGACGTGCCTCTTCGTTCTCCTCTTCCTTCCCCTCGCCTCTTGGTGTGGTGTTTGTGGATTGGTCCGGCTGTGGGTCGCCTTCTTCTCTGTTCTGGGGGGTTCGCTCTCTGGCTTGCCCTGCTATGTTCCTTCCTGGGTCTTTGGCGTGTCTCCCTGTGCGTCCTGCTCTCGGGCGCTCTGCGTTGGGCCTGGATGTGCTGTTTTGTCCCTTTTGGTGCAGCTGCTTGGTGCTGCCTGGGGCTGTGGGCTTCTCCCTTGGTGGTTTTTCTCCCGGGTTGTTTGTCCTTCCTGGCTGGGTTGCTCCTTTGGGGCGCTTCCGCTTCTCCGGGGTTCCCTTTCCCTGGTGGTTCGGGGTGGTGGTTTCTCTTTCTGCCCCTCTGGGGGTTCCCTTGGGTCTTGCTTCTGAGTGCGGGGCCTCCTTCGGGCTTTCCTGGGGGGTCTTGTGTTCGTTTGCGGTCCTTTCTTGCTAGTCCCCTGCTTCTTTTGGGGTCTGGGTTCTTTTCGGCTTGGTTGGAGGCATGGCTGGTTGTGTTCTCCTGCCTGCTTTTCTTGTGGGCTCCCTATTGCTTCTGTTGGGGACCGTTTTTCTCGGTCTGGTGCCCCTGGCTTTGGTGGGGTTCCGGTAGGCCGGGTTCTCTGCTTTGGTATTCTCCACTTTGTAATGAATGGGACGAGGACGGAGGGACCTGGGGGTAATGTCCTATTACTTACCGGTAATCTTCATTACTCCTGGTCCCGTAGTCCTCGTCCCATTCCTTACTTCCCTCCCTCCCTCCCTGGCGGCCGGCCTTCCGGTTGTTGGCTTGGTATTTTCAGGCTGCATGCTGGGCTGGTACCGCTTATGTACTCCCAGCGGGAGGGAGTGGGTTAGGTATCCCAGCATGATCCTGTTCTTTTTTTCTGTCGCGGAGATAGTAATCTCCACTTTGTAAGGAATGGGACGAGGACTACGGGACCAGGAGTAATGAAGATTACCGGTAAGTAATAGGACATTAATATGTATGGGGGTATTACATAGTAAAGTGTTCCTTTTTTTCTTTAGCAGGTGGCACTTCTTATTTACTTAATAATCCACCCGTATTTGTGAATAACATTAAATTCTGTTTCTAGTATTTTTCACTAGTGTCACATAAGGTTTAGTAACTAAGATCATTAGCCATGTTTAGAAATGCTAACTGTATTATGAACTCTTAATGTATTTTATCATATTGATTACACATTTTAAAGGCCTTTTTAATATGATTATATTTTTAGATTTATTTATGTTAAGATTCATATTTATTCATGGAGATAAATCGGTCTTTTTTATTGTAAAGTGTCTTTCATGATCTTAATTGATTGAAATAAAGATTGATTGATTGATTGGTAATAGCTTGCAAAAATGTTGGTATTAAAAAACACTATGCTTTTTCCTCTGGCACAAATGGTATATAGCAGTGTTGGTTTGCAGAGATATCTTCTTGTGAATCCTTTCCGGCAGCGCCACTTGCAGAGTGTGTATATTATGATTCAACCTTTGAATAGCTCTCATGCATTGTGGCCTCTCACAAGGGAACAGATCTCAAAATATATTTTAGCAACTTAAAAGCATGTATCATTGATATATCCACCCTGGCACTAATTTGGGCTGACCATACTGCTATTGGTGGGTATGGGGAGCTCTACTACCGATGGTGAGCGTGATGAGTCTGGGTACATAAAGTAACTGGGGGCTCTGGTGCTGATGCTGACTGGAAGTAGGGCTACTAATAGTGACTGTTGGGACACTGGCACTGATGGTGACTGAGGTCACTGGTAGTAATGGTGACTGAAAGCACTGGAACTGATGGTGAATAGAAGGCACAGAGAGTGATGGTGACTGGAGGCAGGGCAGCTGATGGTGGCTGGGAGGCACAGAGTGATGGTTACTGGGGCACCAGATCTGCTGGGGACTGGAGGCAGTGAAGGTGATGTTGACTGAAGTCACTGGAATTGATGGTGACTGGAGGCAGTGCTGCTGACAGTGACTGACTGGGAGGGACAGAGAGTGAAGGTGACTGGGGGCACCGGAAATGATGGTGACTGGAGGCAGTGGTACTGATGGGAAATGGGATAGCGGTATTGATGTCGTGTGTGGACCTAGTAGTTATAGAGACTATAGAATACTGGTGTTGTTGTAACTGGGGGCACTTATGAGAAGTATGGGGGAGGTGGTATAGAATGTGATTAGATGCACTGACCACGATGGTTACTGGGAGGACTGTAGGCATTGCTGCTGTGAATGATGAGGTACACTGGCAGTGATGTAACTAGAGGCACCGATGATAGTGACGTGGCACTGACAGTGATCAGGGTTACTTGTGATAGTGTTGGAGAACTATCACTGATGTTGACTGTTGTCCCTGATAGTGATGGTTAGTAGGGGTACAGGTTCTGATAGTGACATCAGTTGCGATGGTGTCTGGGTACCATTGTGATTATGATGACAGGTGACAGAGGTACATATGGAGACTGAGGCAGACATGTTAATCGTGACTGGAGGTAATGGTACTGATAGAGACACTGGTCACCATTGTAACTGCGTACACTGGCATTAATGGTGACTGGGGATAGTGGCACAGATGAGCATTGTGAGCTGTGGTACTGATGAAGACTAGTGACCTTGGCACTGATTGTGAATGGGGGCATTAGTAATAATAATAATAATAATAATAAAGACATTTATAAAGCGCGCAGCTACCCCGAATGGGGTGTCCCGGTGCTTATACAGACAGTACCCAAGGTAAAGGAGAGCGCACGTCTAGTCATTATGAAGGCCTTTCTGAATTCCTGTTTGGGCTGCATCATGCGTAGGTGGGAAGGAAGGTTATTCCAGAATTTGGTGGTCCCCACCTCGAATGTTCTACCCCCCCTATTCTTGCCGTCACAAAACGGGGGTGGAGAGGTAATGTTTGTGGTTAGACCTTAGGGATATGTCCTGTTGGTATGGGCGAAGTCTCTTCCTCAGGTAGTTAGGCCCTTTCCCTTGATACGTTCTAAAGGCAAATGTCAGAGCCTTAAATTCCATAAGTTTGGCAATCGGCAGCCAGTGGCGTTGCCTGGGATGCGTTGGCGGGGCGAGACCTTACAGACCAGTCTAGCTGCGCGTTCGGAATAATCTGAAGTCTATGGATCAAGCTTAACGGCAGGCCCATGTAAAGACCATTAGCGTAGTCGAGGTGGGAGGTGATTGAAGCATGGACCACGGTACTGATGATAATTGTGGGTACTCACATAATAATGACCCAGGTACTGATTATGACTGGGGACTCTGGTACCGCAGGTTGCTGGAGGTACTGACAATGCTGGTGACTAGGGCACTTGCACTGAGGGCAGTGGGTTTGCTAGTACTGATAGTGATGGTGACAATGGCACTGGCAGTCTTAGTGGGTTGTAGCACTGGTGCCTGGTCCATCGGCACTGACAGTGAGTTCGGACTGTGGTGCTGATGGAACCTTGGGTGCACAGATACTGATGACGGGACAGTGGTACAGGTGATAAATGGGGGATTTATAGCAAGGATGGCTTGAAGTCACTCCTGCAGTGATTAGGGATTCTAGCTGGTAATGATGGTGAGTGGGGGTGCTGGTACTGGTTGTAATTGGTGGTAGTGGTACTGAAGTTCAGTGGGGATTTAGGTACTGCTAGTGGCACTGGTACCGTCTGTAACTGGAACCCCTTTTATTGATCGTGACAAGTGAGTGAATGGTGGTGACTGGCGATCTGATGAGTTTTGATGTCTCTACATCAATATTGGCCTTCTAACATGTAAATCTAGTTGGCTTTGGGCCATACTCCTGTCAGGATTGGTGTTTGACTTTATTTTTGCACTTCTGGCCAACAAGCACTTTTTGGAGCACATAGAGGTTCAGCTCACTAGAGAAGTTACTGCTCCAAGTGAGTGTTGCACCTTAACGCACCACATACAGCCCCTTTGAACATCAGAAATTATTAGGTTCTTAACAGCTCACTGATCTGTAAACTTGGAAGTGCCATAGGAATACCTTTCCACTCCACAACACAGATATGAAACCTTGCTGAGTCGTTCTCTAAGATGACCATGATGACGATGTCATCTACTTGCGCCTGCTATATAAACTATACTGGGGAGGCCACCACGTCTCCCTTTCTTCTGAAAATTACGAAAAAAGAAAACAGTTTAATATACTTTTGTCAAACCTCTCCTAGAGCCTCTTCGTGGCTGTTTCAATCAATCAATCAATTAGAGCACTTGTAAAGCGCGCTACTTACCCGTGAGGGTCTCAAGGCGATGAGGGAGGGGGGATGCCGCTACTGCTCGAAGAGCCAGGTCTTGAGGAGTCTTCTGAATGTGAGTAGGTCTTGGATCTGCCGTAGGTGAGTCGGGAGGGTGTTCCAGGTCTTGGCGGCGAGGTAGGAGAAGGATCTGCCGCCGGAGGTCTTTCGTTGGATGCGGGGGACAGCGGCGAGGGCGAGGTTTGCGGAGCGGAGCTGGAGGGTGGGGCTGTTTGTGGTTCTGTGCAAAAGGGAATGTGTGCTGTCTCGCTTACCGCACATTTTCATGCTTGCATGTATTTAAAGTTAACTGCTATGACGGTTTTCTTGAGACATTTTTACCACAGTGTCAAAACACCTGGCGTTACCTCTAGAAAAAATGGAAGCGATTACACAGAGGTAGAGGATTATATTCCCCAGGGACGTGATGCCATGGTAACAATGGTTACATATAGGCATAGGTGCATAATAAAGATAATATCCCTGTACATAAAAAAAAAGGCTTTCGCCCTTGTGTGATGTAGCTGATGCTCATGTTAAAGCACTCAGGTCACGTTAGAGCAATGGCAAACTGCAAAAATAGAAATAGGGAGTGAATCAGTGCTTGAAATAGGAAAATAGAAGTGCAGGTACTCCGGACAAAAAGTCCCTGCTAGTTTCTGAGAGGTGTGGCACTCTCCAATGAAACGTACTACGTCTGTCTTGAGAAGTGCCGGTACTATCCCTCTCAAAATACAAAAGTGCTGGTACGCCATACAGGACAGTACCGGCCCATTTAAAGCACTGCAGTGGATGAAACCAATGGAAGCAGGGATTTGGTGTAGGCACTGGAGGGAGAGGCCATCAGATGGCGGTGGAGACGTTCACAAGTGAGGCAGCAAGACAGCAGGGAATGGAAGAAGCACAGGGGCGAGTTGAAAACATGGACTTCTTCTGCTATATTAAGCAAGAGCAATACATTTATTTATGCCTTTTTATATAGCGCAAAATTTATCCAGAGGTGTCAGAGTGCTTTACATTAGGGCGAAGTAAATTAGATAAGGAATGAGAGTACATGGAAGTAGGTAAAACTACTTATAGATACTCGCGGTGAAATTTACATATTGACTAGTTATGGCCCCTGGTTTTGAGAAAAGGTTCTTCTACTTGTTTTTTCATGGCAGTAACTCCAGCGTGTGTTCGTTTGTGGGACGTGAAGTTGAGTGAATGCAGTGAACTACTCGGAAATGTTTCTGCCATTTGTTTTTAGGTCTCGCCTGACCCAGCGCATGCGCTGGTCTGGCGAGACTTATTGAGAGGGCTCCAAAAAGTGCTACCAGGCCAGCCTAGAGCTACAGTGCATGTGCGCGGGCGCGCGCGCCGCTTTTACCGCGATTACTTTCACTTTCACGGCCGCTTTGATGTTTGATCGCGATGGCGATCACTTTCGCGGCCGCACGGCCGCTTGGCATAGCCAATAGGTCTCGCTTTTGGGACCTTATAAGTATTTAGTTATGCAACTGTTGCATGGCTAAATACTTATAAGGTCCCAAAGGCGAGACCATTGGCTATGCCAATGCTTGTTGTTTTGGCTGGCTGCACCACGGCCATAAAGAGGCATGGACTACGGCAAGGAGTGAGGCAGAGGAAAAGAGAGAAAGAGGGGCAAACCAGGAAAACAAGTCTATAAAACAAACAAGGCCCTTTTTCATGTAGTGCCAAGAAGGAGCAAGGCTCTGGAACGAAGCGCTATATAATGGATAAGTTGCACCATAATGAAATGTTTCTTAAAACTCATTTATCAGTTTTACCTTACTTTGCAAATAGGTTGAGACGCTAAGAAACCTGGTGGGTCCCTGTACCTACTGCTGAGTTCTTGACCCAATCAGTGAGCTGTGGGCTCCATTAATGGCACAGTGGACTCAGCTTTCAGTTCTTACGATTTCACAGCGGAAATCATTGAGTATAGATGAATAACCGCAATAAAGACTATTTACTGAGTTTCGAACCGACTCGCCTGTAGTTAGTTAGTGATAATAAATTCTAGGTCGGTGACTGGAAATGTTTAAAACGTGTTCATGTTTCTGTGCCCAAGACTATCTTCACTTTAATGTCTCTGCAGAGGAGGTGACTCTTAGAAATTATAAGAGTGGGTTTAAACAAGGACACATACTCCCTGTGTTGGGCTGAACAGGCTGCTCCCAGACTGTGTTCTTGAAGATAGTGTCTTGCTGTCACACGAGGATGAGCTACGCAGATGTTTATATTTACGGGAGAGACAGGGGGACTGAAAGCCCAAGGAAGCAGGGTGGCTTCAAGACACTAATTAATCGGATGAGGCCTTGGTGTCGGATAATTTACAGTGACTGCAACCTGAGACCCACCCAGAGCAGTTCAGAGGCACCTCTGATGCGCTCTCACAGACCAGAGACATGCATGCAGCCATGGCCACTCCCTACTCACAGCAACAGTGTGCCTTACAGAGAACATTTCATTGCAGCAACAGAAGCGTCTCGGATGCTTGATAATTAGTTCCAAGGCATTAGAGTCAAGAATGTAAAATCTCGGCTGGCACACCAGGCTCGAAGCTGCTGGCTGAGGCCAGCCACACAGTCAGCAGCTGTCCCAGGTTGGATAAGAGCAAGATTCACAAGCCTCTTTACAGAACCGTAGCAACTGACCAAGTTAAAACAGGACCATTGTGCCAAATGCTATCAGCAAAAATTTCTAAAAGCCTAAAAAATATAACCACGAAGACGGTGGCATGGCGAAAGAATTAACCCCAATACAACTGTGAAATTAGGAGGAGGTGGGAGGGAGGAAAACTATATTTAAATGTTATCAGCTATGGTGCCGAAACTACACACAGGCAAACAGAAACAGAACAGGAAACAAAGAAAGAAAGTAGTCCCCCAGAGAACAGACAAAGAACTGTAGTGTGATGAGACAGTACTTAGTCCCTGCTTTATGAGAGGAGCGGAAGAGAGAAAGGAGGGTCAAAGAGGCAGGACTGACCACTGGCAGGCAAGGATTTTTGAAGGACACTGAAACAAACAAATTAAATGCTGGGGGATGGCTTTAACCCAACATAAGAAATTACAATAGGTCTCGAATACTCAACCTAAAAATGGGTAAGGAATACATTAGGGAATCCTGGGAATTACCGTTCAGGGCTCCAGGAGGCCGGGCGCGTTCGCCCCAAGGATCCCCTCCATCACTCGGAGCGCGCGGGTTTCAAGAAAGGGGGGTAGCCTTCCTCCGGATTACTAGGGACAGGGTACTCTGGGACCCATCTCGGTCCTCAGCCGGCAGCTGGACGGACCCGGATGCTGTCCTGGTTCTGTCCCGGGGCCTGCCACGTGGCAGGGTGCCCGGGACAAGGGGTCCGGAGGGTCTGGGGAGGCTTCCCCTGCGCCTGTGGTTCTGGGAGCCCCGGCTGGGTCCAGGGGCCCAGCCGGGACCCGGGTCAGGGGCTCCGGCCCCGGGCCCCGTGTCAGGGGCTCCGGCCCCATTCCCCGGCCTGCGGCACTCCCAAAGGCCCGGGACAGGGTTCCGTTGTGGCCGGGGAGCCTCCCCTCGCTCGGCTGGGTTCAGGAGCTCCGGCTTGGCCCCTGAGGGCCCCGGGGAGGGCGGCCTCCCCGCCCCGGGCTCCGTCATGGGTCCTGCCGCGTGGCAGGGTACCCGGGGCGGGGTCCGGAGAGCTTCCCGGCTGGCTGGGTCGCCCGGCTGGGTCCAGGGGCCTGGCCGGGCCCCGGGTCGGGGTGTCCGGCCCCGGGCCCCGTCCCCCGGCCTGCGGCACTCCCAAAGTCCCGGAACGGGCTTCCGTTGTGTCCGGGGAGCCTTCCATCACTCGTCTAGGTTCAGGAGTTCCGTCCGGGCCCTTGGGGTCCGGAGGGCCCGGGGAGGCTTCCCCTGCACCTGCGGGCCCAGGCTAGGTCCAGGGGCCCGGCCGGGCCCCGGGTCGGGGTCTCCGGCCCCAGGTCCCTTCCCCCAGCCTGCGGCACTCCCAAAGGCCCGGGACGGGGTTCCGTTGTGTCCGGGGAGCCTCCCCTCGCTCGTCTGGGTTCAGGAGCTCCGGCCGGGCCCCTGGGGGCCCCGGGGAGGGCGCCCCCCCCCACCGCCCGGGCTCCGTCCTGGGTCCTGCCGCGTGGCAGGGTGCCCGGGGCAGGGTCCGGAGGACCCGGGGATGCTTCCCCTACCCTTTCCCCTCGGCCATCTGGTCGCGCCTGTCCCCTCGGCCATCTGGTCGCGCACGTCCCTTCGGCCATCTGGTCGCGCACGTCCCTTCGGCCATCTGGTCGCGCACAATGCTTTCCAATGGGGTGACCAGATGGCCGAGCTTGCCTGGAAGTCTCGATGAGGGTCAAGTTGCCTCCCGGATCCCAGCGAGGGCTCCAGGAGGTCGGGTACATTCGCGCCTTGGGTCCCCTCTGTCACCTCGTGCGCACGGATTACAAGAAAGGGGGTAATTTTCCTAGGGAGAGGGTCAATCGGACCTTCATGAGGTTTGGCGGTTCTGAATCAGGGGAAGGCAGACCCGGGGCTCGCCTGCCGGGGCCCCCAGGGGCCCGGGTACGCACACCTGCCTCTCGGCCCCCTTCCCGATGGTCCTTTTTCTCCGAGTTTGCTGGGTCAGAGCTCCGTGAGGTCCGGTAATCCCGAGACGGGGGAAGGCAGACCCGGGGCTCACCCGCCGGGGCCCCTTAGGGGCCCAGGTACGCTCCTGCCTCTCAGCCCCTTCCCGATGGTCCTATCTTCGCCAGGTTGGCTGGGTCAGACCTCCGGGATGTCCGTCAATCCCGAGA